>NC_134417.1:21573076-22216826 GCF_030867145.1 Opisthocomus hoazin
TGGACATAAATGAACATGTAACATTTTTCAGAGTAGCAGGTGACATTACTTTTTTACATCGGGGGAGCTGAAGCCCAGAAAGGTCAGGTCTAAAATTCTAAATTTGTAGGAAATGTCACCCCATCTGGGGTTTCTAGACTGAAATGTAGAGATCTTTTTTAGTTTTCTTTTTTTTTTTTTTTTTTGAGGACATCTTAGCATTTAAAACATAGCTCTGATTGATCTCAGCTGCAGCGGATGGCACTCAGCACGTCCTGCCAATCTGACTGCCCGTGCCCAAGCCCAGGCAGCTGGAAACCAGGAGTGGTCCCATGTGAGATGAGTGCTTGCCAAATACTGTGGAGGAGTTCTGGGTCAGAGGATGAGCAGTTTTCCATTCTCAGGGGTGGCACTCCAGGGCTGAGCTGTGAGATGATAATTTTTCCTTCTGTTGTCGTCATTCAGTATGTCCTGTGGTTAGGCACAATGCAGGTTTTCCATGTGGGTGAAAGGTTTTGTCATATTTATTTACATTTGGGAACTATTTGTCCAGGATTTTGTTTTTAAAGAAGTATGAGGTTTTTTCTTTGTTGACCTTCAGATGCCTTAGATTTTGAATTTAAGGGATTTGTAAACGCAGGTGAAAAACATTTCTGATTTGCTCTCTTCAAGTCAGACAAATGAAATGATTTTTGTTTACGGTATTATATGCTGGAGTGAAAGCATTTTTGGGAGTACAAGTCTATTAATTTTCTTCATAAAATTAATCAATAGAAGTTGTTCCAGATAGGCCTATGTATTTTGGTTTCCCAGGAGATTTCTTGTTCTCTCCTCCATGCTGTCTGACACAAGTCACACTGAAAAATCAAAAACAGACCCCAAAGCAATGGGGAAGCTGCAGTCACAGAGGTACAGAAACAATTAAAACCAGGCCCATTGCAGATGGTGAAGGAGACAAACACAGCCATGAAGAACACCAACGCTTTCTGCACACTAGAAAAAACAATTAAGGCAAAACCTTAGGTTATGTTTCTCAAAGGTTATTTTAAAAGAGTGTGATCTATTCATTTTGAATGCGATTGTCAAAACTCGTTTGAGGGTCTAGTTGAAGATCAAGATCCTGCATAAAACCTTTTCCTTCGATGGGTAGTTATTTGGAGTAGGGCTGGCTGGCAACATCTCAGAACATCACTTACCCAAGTGTCATAATATAAATGATATTAGATGTTCTGGGCAAAACTAGTAAATCAGGTATGCACTCTCCTGTGCACACACGTGGGAGGGTGCGTGTGCACGAGTATGCACAGATATTTGTCATTATTGATCCTTTTGTGTCTTTCTCTGGTGATTTAACAACATCTAAATGCAGGAAAAAAGGTGGATGAAAATCATTATTACGAGAGTTAAGTTGTGTGGAAATTTTAATTAGCAGACAAAATCCTGGAGCATCGTTCGCCCAGACGGGAGCGGAGAGGCACAAGTGGTAATTAATCACTGGGGGGCAAAACCGTGTCAAGTACTTGCCTGTGCTTGGCCTCGACCCACTGATTCTTCAAGTGAAGAGTCAGCTCAGTATGTGGCATGGTTAAAATATGTAGGATTGCTTTGGAATAAAGAAGCACAGGTTTTTTTAGAGTTTAGAGCCCTCAAAATTTTTTTTTAATTGGCAGTAAAAGAGTAAGGCACTTAAAATGCAAACTAGAACAATAAACGGGGCTTTGCTCTATATTTATGGCTTGTGAATAAAGATCGCACAAAGATGGTAACTTTTAATTTTGCATTAACCAGCTTTGTTCTGCAGCGAGCAAGGCACTGAGCTCGTGCGACGGCAGTTTGGTGAGCCCCATGCGTGGGGAGAAATGAATCAATTACTGTCTGCACCTTGAGGTGGGGTGTCCCCCATGAAATAATCTAAACCTGTCAAACTGTGACAGCTTGCTCTACCTGCACAAATAGCACCATTCTGAGAAATCAAGGACTGCTGATATTGCTGTAATAGATCCAAAAGAGCATACTGATGTGATCTGCTGTTTTGTGCGAGATGGCATTTGAAGTGCCTGGTGCGCTGAATATTTCTGCAGTATCAGCTCATCATCTAAGAAATGTAGATCAGATTTTTTGAAAGAGTTCAGCATTGAACAAATCTCCGTCTTTTCTAGCTCTGATACCTCAATCCTAATACATGAAAACCTGATAAAAAAAAGCCTCACATACTTCAAAAGCCACAACAAGCTTCAGCAACTGCCTGGAGAACATCCTTGAGTACCCCAAATATATGTGATACTGAAATGTGGTGTCCACCAACTCTGTTACGGCATGTACAAACAAATACACTTCTCATCTTCCAGAGTCCTAGAGAGGTTTCCAGAGCACTCAGCCGTATCCTTTGTCTTTGAATAGAGCTTGCCAAATGTGGAGATTTATTCAGTGTTTCAGCCAAAATAGAAACTAAAGGGAAAAAAAATCAATTTGGATCAAAGCAAGGTGGCTATCCTTGATATTTTTTATTTTTGCAGTGAACGGAGAAGTAGTAACCAGGCTTGGACAAACTTTGCTTTTGTTAACCTGAAACAATTTGTTCAATGCAAATTAAAATACTTGAATTTCATGGCAGGTTGGCTTAGTTTTGTTAAAACATTTTAAAAAAAGTAATTTTAAAATTAAAAATGCCACTTAAAAATGAAAAGCTGAAAAATCTTCAAGTGTTTTTAAAAAATCCACTTTTTTGTGACATTATTTTGTGTTTTCATCAGATTTTGCAAGTAGCTTTAGCTGGCTGTATTGAATTACTATTTTGGGATGAATTAACTTTTTGTTTAGACATAGTCTGCCCACCTTCACCTTGAAGAATGCTGGCAGAGCTGGTGGGAGATGGATAAATGTTGTTGTTACTCTCCTATTAAGAAAAGGAGCATAGAACCTTTAATGTCTTGTTGCTTTTAAAATCTTATTCAAAAGTTTGGTGAGTAAGCTACATTTTCAGCCACAACAAAATATACACTGGTCAGCTTTAAGAGGACATTGCCACCGAAATGAGACTTAAAGATCTGTGAAGCATCTTTCCTAAATAGTCCATTCTTGTTATCTCTTTCTTGTGGCTTGAGCACCGCCATAAATCTAAGTAAACAGTGTCTGGCTGTCTCTGTGTTCTAAAAGTGCAACAGAAAGAGAAGTTTAATTTCTCCATAAGATCTCTTGAGACTTAACATTGTATTTTTGAAATAGCATTGATTACCTTGACACTGTGACAGTAGCCAGTTTTTTTAAGGGAGCATTTGCTTGCTTAGAAGAAGTGCAGTTGACCTTGAAACTGCAGTGGTCTCAGTAGGGGAGGGTGGTCAGATCCTGCAGTGATGGCTGACATAGGAAGAAAAGGCAGTCCATAAAGCTGAAATTTCATATTTTCTACCATTCTGATAGAAATAAAGAAGTAATGCAGAAGTGAATGGTCTGTGAAGAGCAGGTAAAGAGTGAGCACGACCAAGCTGTAAAGCAATACAAACCTGGTCATTGCTGTTGACCTTTCTGAGCTGGAACAGCTCAAGAGGCTTAGCGAGGCTGCGTTTCTGCCACACTGCATGTTGCACGTGATGCAGGGGGAGAGACTTTTCCCTGAAAAATTTAAAATCTCAAATGATCAGCTAAAAGGTGAGACTGATGCAGTATTTGTCTTTGCATTTGACAAGGAGCTTTACCACGAAGGGTAAAACAACACGTTCAGAGTAAGAATGGGGCAGAGTTTGAAAATGACCACATTTGTTGAGATTCAGTTCATTGCTTTTTTTGCCGTAAGGTAATCCATCTTCCTCTTTGACTTATGCTGTGCATTTAATCAGGTGCTGAGTGAGTATCTTACTTTGAAAATGCAAACTAATAATGGACATAAAAATCGTGGTAAATGATAAGATGCAATAAGACAAGTCATATCTTCCCTAATGACAGCGTAATGAACTGGATTTAAAATGAAATCCTATCATGAACAGTCACGGCTCGTTAGACAGTGGAATTTCTTGTTGAACTGACTTTTAAAAGCACTTTGCAAAAAGTGAAAAGGAAACAAAATTACACAATCTTGTTGGAAGCCACTTGCAGCCAGATCCTAGTAATCTTTTGGGGTAGAAACCAACCAGCTTAGTGAGTGTTTTGCTAGAGCAAGGACATAACTTCTAAAAATGTCAAGTGTGATTTACCTGCGATTGACATTACTTCAGCAAGGCTTCACGGCTAATATCACTATTTATTGTCTACAATAGTGTACCCATCAAGAATAGAAGGAAAAAGAAATAAAAAGAGAGAGAGGGCTTCTTTGCGTTTGCTGATTGCTGCGTTGCATGAATCCCGTAGAACAGTGAGAAACACGAGGTCCCCAGGTATTAAACACTACATGTTTTGAATGAAACATTTCAGGAACAGCACGTTGTGAGATTTCCCAAAAATGACTAAAAGGAGGCGCAGTGTGTGGAAATGTCTGGGAAGGTGCCTGTTTTTGTTGGTAAGAGTTCCACAATGACCTTTTGATAGATCCCTGTACTGTTGTCGTTGCCATCTTCAAAGCAAATTAAACACAGCTTTCTCATCAGCAATGATTATTGCAAACTGGCCTTGGCATGAAAATTTAAATTGTAAAAAAATAATAACTGTAAAGGTCCAATTCTCACGGAGGACCAGCAGGGTGTATCTTGCTATTGCTCATCAGTCCCTTGGGAAGGGGGATCTAGCCAAAGGTGTTTTGAAAATGGGTCCATAACCTAAGTCCCCCAAGCACTTTTAAAATTTTTACTCTTCATATTTTCTTTATTTACAATCTGAATGTTCCATTTTATTTGACCTCTTCTATACCAGGTATTAACAGCATTTTAGCCAAGAGAGAAATAGATTTCAGTACCTTTTAAAACAATTTATTTTGCTTTTTTTGAAGAAAAAGGTGCACTGCAAATGCAAGATTATTGTTCCAGCAGTATTTACAAAAATAACAGATACACAAAGAAAGTGTATTATATTACAGTAGCAATGTGGATTTTTGGTTGTTTCGGGTTGGTATTTTTTTCTTTTTAAGGAGCAGCATCTGTTCTACAGTTATTTCAATGCTCGGGTAATTCATCTAATGATTACATGGATTTTGGCCAGAAGACAACACAGTACATTGTAGAGGAAACTGTAAACAGGCTAGTAAACACAGGCTTATGTAGTTTTAAAGGAGGCAAAAAGAAGAAAATACACTGTTCTGAAGGATACACAGTGCTGGATATCATCAGTCTGCATTTCTGAAGGAGCTGCACATTTAGTTGCTGTCATTGTTCCCAGCAGGAGCTCTCACACCAACTTCTTTTGAAATCTGACCATTAGAGATTATTTTCATCCATCCCTGAGTGTGAACATAAAAGCTAAAGTAAATTGTTTCATCAATACTAGTTTATAATTTTAGTCCAAACATGTCTAGGGTGCTTGCATACAGGGAGCTCTGAATAGAAGGTAATTATGAATCTTATTCAATGTATGTATCTGGCATATGCTGTTTAGAATTGATATATGGGGAAAGAAAAGTGAGATGGAGAGGATGCTACCTGGAAGACTTATGTGATTTTAAAGAATTAGTTAAATTTTTACTTATTTGGATTTATCATTTGGATGAAAATAGACCTCGATTCAGGTGCCACTTTCTGTGCTGATCTGCTGCCTTTACTTTTGTTGTTCTTGATTTACAGTAAAGGAAAAAGAATTGGGGCTGTAGTGTTTGTGTCAGCTGGTAACATGGGCTTGTAGCCAAAAAATCATTTTACTGACCACCAAAACTATTTACCAATAAATTATCAAATGCCCAGGTCTTTTGACACTGAAACCAGTTACTCAGCTACTGTAGTAAGAGCTATGGGGCAATGAAAGTTGTCCTTTCATTTTGCTATCCTGTATGGTTGATCAAGAAATAACTGGTTTCCACCTTCAGCAGTACATAGGAAATAACAAGCTGGTACTGAAATAAAGCTCCCCAGTAGGGCTAAGGATACAGTATCAATGTGATAATAAAAATACACTAAGTATATTGAAGAAAAGCAAGCTCTGCTTTGGCAGGAGTCCTAGAAGCGGTGAACTGAGCTAGATCAGCCTTGGCTGAAAGACCAAATAGAGTCAGCAATATTTAGCATAAATAATACTCCCTGGTGTAGTTCCAGTTGTAGCCTTGGAGCTTTTGAAACTCTGCCCATCCTTTAAGCATCTTCCTGCTCACAGGATGAATTTCATCGAGAAACACCAAGCTTTTAAAACAAGGAACAAAAAGGCAAATAAAAAACAGTGCATTAAATCCTTTTAACCTGTTGAAATTTTAGTTGTATATTATGAGTTAAGTGGAGTGAAATGGAAGAAGGAAACACACATTGAATGGCAATGTTGTACGTGAAAGGAAAAGAAGTCACAATTAAGAAGCAATCTTCACTGTATTTCTACAAGTAATCCCTCGTATAACATTAAGCACAAGGGGCTGAAGCTCAGACTAGCACCCTCAGAGCAAGTTATTTGGATAGGTTGAATCCCAGTCCACTTCAGTGTGCTTCATTCATTAAACATAAACTAGAAATAAAAGTATAACTCTGTGTGCATACGTGCATGCTTTGGACTAGTGTGTTAATGACTGCAGTATTGAAGGAAGCAAGCAAAAAAAGTGTCACAAAAACATACCAGCTGACATACCAGGTAACGTGGCACAATCATTTCAAAGCAGCTCCTGGGAATTCTCCATCACCTAGCCATAGCTGTTGGTGTTGCATAAGGAAATCCCGGATCACCAGGATGATGTTAGTGATTTTGTTCTGTAACACTTGTGTCCTGACAGAGGGTGAAGCGGTAAGGATTGTTAGTGAGAAGGGATGACTTTTTCTCCAAGGCGTGTGAATTGGTCGTCAGGACTGGCAGGGTGTGGAGAAGAGCGCCGGGAATGTCTGATTGCGTGTGGTGGAATGGGAGTGGGGAAGTGATGCTCACGGAAGAGAAACTGGAAAATTTGATAGGCTGAATTGGTTAGAAATTTGATAGAGAAAGAACTGCTGGATTTGTGAGAGAGCATTTTGAAAGTAAAGGGTTTTGTGTGCAGAGCTAAAAAGCTAGTAGTATTTTGTATCTGAAAGCGTGTACAGTCAGCTTTTGAAAACAGAGGAGATGTCACTGAAGTCAAAGCCACCATTCAGACTGCAGTAGCTGCACAGGTGACATGGGGTCCCATAAGTAGGATAAGAGAAGAAGGAATTAGCAGGCCAGCCGGAAATGATTTAGGCATCTGTCTCATTCCTTTCCCTGCAGTAAGTTGTGTGGGGAGTATTGCTTCTCTTATTTCCAACCGTAGAAGTCTCAGTAGGCAACAAGATCTCAGTGAAGAAGTGATGACAGCTCAGGGAATGGAGTTCATAATGGAAGCAATGAGGCAACCTGATCTTCAGCACGCATTTGTGCTCCCATAATATATATCTTCTGTTTTATTTCATCTACAGTAGTGAAAAATTCTGTATCTTAAATTCATTTTTAAGCTAGCTCCTGAAAGAAAGAAACAATATGTATGTTATTGCTAGGTCGTTTTCCTCTCCAGTTACCAGCTGGCAACTTTAGAAATAGAGATAGAAGGAAAATTATGCTTCCACAAGCTAATTGTAAAAATTGGCATCAGATTGAGAAGGAGAGACCCAGATTAGTCCCCGAGGAAAAAGCAGGCTGAACTCCGGCACTTGTTCTGTGGGAGTCGTTTGCTGGGAAGCGTGTTTGCCTCCAGACTGGTTTCAGCAGAGATTACTTCTTACCTGCACAGTTCCTCCCTGGGGGCAGAGGAGTGGTGAAGGGGGGCAAGGACGGGGAGAGGAACATTGTTGTTGCTAACGGGGAGCGTGGGGGTCAGAGGAGAAAAGACACAAATCTCTAGGGATCCAGGTTTATGGGTGCTGCTGCTCCAGGAACATTGACTTGTGGGATAACACCCCAGAGTAAACCTCTGGCTGTTTATTTCTCCTGCGGACTCCTTTGGATTTCATCAGAGCCCAGCACAGTGCTACTGATCCAAGTCTGCACATCCATGATTTTTTTTCGGGTTAATACTCTGTAGTCAAAATGATCAAAGCTAAGGGTCTCGAGTTAGCCTCAATTTAAAGCTTAACTCCTGTTTTGGCATGTAGTAAACTGACTTTTTGGGGATGCGAACATCCAAATTCCACCCAAGGCAGGGGAGATGATCAGCATATTTGAAAAGTGGGTCCTGGTTGTATTGAAACATGGCTTTGGTACTGTTAACGAGGTGGCAATAGAATTTAAAAATATGCACTGTATGCACTTCCCTTCAGGCCTCATGCTGGCATTTCTCATTTCCGATAGCTGTGCCCTGCCACAGCACTGAAAAGTACACTGGTTCCTGTTTTACCTTTTGCTCTGCAGCTGAATTAGGGCTGAACCTACAGGGGTGTGGGGTGGCAAGCGTGGAGCTCCTCTTGGCCTTTGCACTGAAACATTTGCTAGGTCCTGCCACAAAACCCCAGACCTGCCTCTGTGTTCCCTGCAAGTCGCAGGAGAAGCATGAAATTCTGTTTTATCCGGACGCAGTGTCCATTCTGCCTCCAGCTCCCCAGCCGAGCGCCTGCCTCTTTCATCACCCTTTGATGTGCGTCCAGCAAGAGCTGCAGCTCCACAGTGCAACCGCTGTGTGCTTGGTCCTCCATCAGTGGGGAAGGAAGCTCTGAGAGCGGGCAAGGCAGGGAGAGCAGTCAAGTACAAGCATCAGGAAACAAAAAGAAAAATAGCACATCAGAAACAGTGATTGCAGCACATTCCCTGCTTATACTGTTTTCTTGACTGTTGTGTTTGTCTTAAAGGTTTAGAAAATACAGAAAATTTAAAAGCATGTATGGCAAGGTGTTAATCAAATTCCTACTAACCTGTCCTTTTGATCTAGTCTAACATCATTTACTGGAGTATTTATCTTCCAGCATATGTCTTCATCTAGTTTTGAACAGTTATAAATCGGAGTTTATGTAGTTCCTTCACAAGGCTATTGCATAGTCCAATATCAAGGACAGAAGCTCTTCCTTTTTTGCCAGCTCTCTACTGAAATTTGACGAAAATGGTTTTCTAAGTTTCTCATGTAACTCTGTGTTCATATGAAGTTGTACATTTGATTAATTCTCTCAGGACTGAACAATTTCCTCTGCCATGGAAAATTTTATTTTTACTTTCTCTTAATCATTTCTTATACATAGACTCTATTTCCACGAAAATGCACATATATTTTACTAAAAAAGGCTATTTTGTTTTCTTTTGCTAAAACTTACAGAGAAAGGTGTTTCACGTAAACCCTTTTCTGGTAATTCTGTATTGGATATTTAACATCAGGATGGAAATAGATTCCAAATAAAAAAAATCCCTCAGTCCTCAGCCTGCAAATGGCTAGAAACTACAATGTTTACATGCCTGTTATTGCCATTACTTTTACAACCTAATTCTACAGGGCTGGGACTACCACTCCATAAATATCAACTATACTATTAGCAATAACTCTTCAGTGCCGTAATTGGTACACTCACTTTATCTAATGGAGTATTTTTCCTCTAATTGACTTCAAATTTATCATATAAATGTCAAAGCCAATTTTTCCTATAATAACCTATTATCTCTGCTGTTCTAGCTCACCGCACTCACAAGAAACAGAGCAATAATAATGTTTTGGGATAATGAAGGACAGCAGCTTAATTCACAAAGTGCTGAAAAGAATGACAGCTACTTCTTACCTGTCAAAGCCAGAAACTTTTAATATATTTGCTTAATTAGACTACAGGTCCCATTCACATGATATTTTTCCTCTCACTATAATATAAGGATGAATCCAGCTTTTGCTAGATAATGAGAATATCTAGTGTTTAGATGATGGACTTCCTATGAACATGTTTTTAGACAAGTATTTCCATTATCAGAGGCTTTCAACTTTCTCTCCTTACTCTATCTAGTGTAAACAATTGTGGCATTAGAAATGGGCTATTATACCATGGCACACAAGTGGCACACACACAAAGGAAGAGGCTTTTTAATGTGCAAATGAATTTTTGAGAATAAATATGAGGGGGGTGGGAAATGATGCAAGTGTACTCATCAATCCCATAGATTTTTGCATAGGACCAGCTGAGATTGAATCACCACACCAAATTCCAGAAATGAAATTTACAGTTAATTAGTTGGGAAGTCTAGGCTGCTGTATAGAATGCCATAATAATGAACTTGAGATGGGTAATAAAATGGTAAACTTGGACTTGTATTTTTAAAAATTTTTTAACAGTTTGAAGACCGTTGAGGACGTTTTCTGAAAGATATGTGGCTTTGGTGGTTCTCCTCATTCTACCATGAGGCAGAAGGAATACAGTGCCAGGCACTGGGTCACAGCATCATGAGGCCAAAGAGTTGCCACAGCAGCAGTTTATGGGGTTACTGTGCTTCTGTCACCTTCGATTGCCGATATTATTCTCCATCTTAGTAAAGGACTTACCATTGGTGAGTTTGCCTACCCCTCCTCCCTTGAAAGAAGGTACCTGCAGAGAGTAGTTCCCTCTACTCCTTCTCCATGTTACCCTCTTGTGCATCTGAACAACACCTGGGTAAAAAATCTTTCTGCATTCATTCTTGGAAATGAATAGGTAAGGTGAAAACTCTCCCTCCTAAGAAATATGATTACATTATGATTAAAAACTTTTTTATTTTACATTTGTCAGGCAACACAGACAGAAGCTGAATTAAGTTCAGGTAAGAGGCTAAACATTAATGCTGAGATTTTATGTGACGTCTTCTCAACTTGCCCCTTAGGGATGCAATTGAGATTACCGCTTGTCTGTCTGTGATTTTTTTGGCCAGAAGTATCATACAAGAACAGCGTAGCAGCATTCAGCGTACCTCCAGACATGAGCTACACATGGAAAGTAGTCCTAAAATGTTACTTGGACAAAATTTCCAGCAAGAAATAAAAAAAGAGTACAATCATGTGAAATGGGAAGCTATGGTACCCTTCTGTATATGCCATATGGCAAACCTTTACATGGCTTTATCTGAAGAGTAGGAGTTTAACCTACATAAGTTGAACTTATTGCCTAAATATATTTTCTGCTTCTTCAGCTAATGAAAATGTGCTAGGTGAAAGCAGTGGATGTTATTTAAATTCTTCTGTGGAACAGGAGAAGGAGGAAAACGTTCCTGGAGTGGACTGGAAATGTGAAAAGGTTAATCCTGCAGGTGCAATCCTGATCATAGAAGCGCAATACCTAAAAAATGCAAGATTTTTCTTAAAAAAAGGCTAAGTGTAGTCCTGTTCTACAGAAGTGTGCTCCTGGCAGATTACACCACTCCATCCTAAGTGTGAGGAAAAAGATCTACCCAGAAAACACAAAGATAAAACCAATCATTAGATCGAGAGTTACAATTGCCTCAGATCCACCTCATTTTTTGCCACTCTTATTTTTTTAAAAGCTGGTCTAACAAGGAGAAATTTACAAGAAAAACACATATGCGAGTCTATCAAACCAGCGAAGTCCTCTTGGCACGGGTACAACATACCCTGATATAACATATCCTCCAAACTTAAAATAAAATAAGGTACACTTGTTTAGTTGCAGTTTTGCTACTATCCGTGTATCTATACGAGCAGCAGGGATGACGCTGCCTCTGCAAAGTAGTCTGCCTAGCAGCATTTAATAAGGACATAACCTTACAGTGAACTTTTTGAGAGTATGGAGCCAAGCATGGAATGCGTGTGGGATAACTGCTCCCTGAGGAATGTTGTCTAGGATTTGCACTTAGAGATGCAACGGTTTACATAATCTGTAGCCTCTTTTCTTTAAGTTTTAGCAGAGCAATTTGTTTAGTGACTTGTATCTTTAAACGTGTGTGGATACTAGAAGTGTTTCTTTCTTTTTATTGGTACCTGTACATAACATCTTTTCACCATTCGATCTCAGCAGAAATCAAAAGAAGCTGCAGAGGTACCATAACTCTGTTGAAGGCTTTGGTGGAAGTGACTAGTCACTGGACAGATTTCTCACTCCTTTGGCATATGGGTGGCTGAAAAACTGTATCTCCAGTGTTTTGAGCACCCTGACAGAAGCTACACCCTTACCCATGAGGCTGTCCTGAAATTTAACAGCTCAAGAATACTAAGTCTCTCTCGGTGTAGTGTGAGATCTTTATACATTGATTAATTTAGGCTACCTTGGACCAACAGCTTGTGACCTTTGGAGAATTTGCATTTAATGTAATCCCAGAAAGCCACTGTATCGATTGGAACCAAAGGGACAATACAAGTCCAAAGTACTGTTCATATGAAAATGTGCTGACAAGTGACTGTTCTATCTACCCAAGTATTTTCTTTGGCAAAACCTGTCAGAAGCAGAGAACAGTCCCTTTACTGAATACGTTGCACTAAATAACATATATCTTGAACAATTTGGGGTTTGCCTTTTATATTTTTTACTTCCAAAAGTGAATTTTTATATCCTAAGGAGGCACAATTAATTTTTAATATTCATTCTTCCCAAAAGGAAGTCCCAAATAAATGGCCCAAATGGCTTAGGTAGTTATGCACAAAAAAAACCAGTTAAGTTGATCCCCAGAAGATCTAAGAGTTACTGAGCCAGTTTCACATATTTTCAGGAGCTGGATTTTCCTATAACCCCATTATTTTGCTGCGTAATGCAACTACTGTCACTCTAATGATAGGTGATTATAATATATCTGCAGGATGTTGGCTGAAAAAACACATTAGACAATTTTCAGGGAAATGTTCATGAACTCAATTTCTTGGCATTATAAAGACCAAACTGAAGTGCACAGTCATTTTTAGAATGGTTAATATTGCTAATATTTTTCAAAGTGCTTGAAAATGCAGAAGGAACACATTGAATATACTCTATGCATAAACGTCTAAAAGTTCAGAGGTTTTATTCAATTTGGACTTGTCCAGATATATTAGATTGTGAATGGAAAGTTTTATGATCTTTTGAGGTTTCCTCCTTCACTTGTCCTTTTCAAAGCCTTGGCTGTCTTGCAACTTCATTGTTTCATTTTCTTTATGCAAACAAAAGGACAGGGGTGGGAGCTGTCCTAGAAGCTTTCTCTAGCAATATAAATGATTAGTGGAATTATTAAGGAGTTGGTGGTCAGGAAAAAAATTTTGGACATGAGAAATGGAAAAAAAGTTACAACAGGAGAGGATAGATGCAGAACATCAAAAACTTTGAAGAAAAAAATAATAGAAGACAGGTAGAAAAAGGCAAGGAGTGAGACATTCCTATGAATATAGTTTCTAGCTTCTCCAGTAAATCTCTGTGGTGGTTTATCAACCACTACTGAAGTCAGTTTGACAAGTGCAGAAAAATTTCTTAGATAAAAAGTGAGAAATTTAATTTGTTAAGAATTTAACTAAAGCAAAAGGACTGTTCAAAGCCTTGAGAAAGTATAGAGTGGCTGTACAGAATGAATGCATATACTACTTTATGGGTTGTGACAACCATACCCAAGCTAGCATGTAATTTGTCTCTGAGATAGGAATCCTGTCCCCACTGTGTCCTCCATCTTACTAGTTAAAAGTTGTTTAGTTACGACAAGGTCTCATTGCCATTATTGAGAATGAGTGACATAAAAATCATGAACTGGCCTTTTGATCATATGTTGATTTTTGCTGTTTCCTTTTGGATTACAACCAAAATATGATAATAGTTTGAGTATAACTATACACAAAATATAGAAATCATCCATGTTTTTCAAGGAACAGAAATAATGTTACCCAGTAGTAGCCTTACATTTCTCAAGTTCCAAGCATGTGACATAGCCCCAATATAATTTAACACCATGCTGGTAGCACAAGTTATTTACAACAGAATGAATCAGGGCTTGCTTGATCTTACAAATTCTTACATTCTTACAGATAGATATGTTTCAGTACGAGGTCTGCTCATAAGCATGTGCTATGCTGCAGTTTGCTGCAGGTTTTTAGCAATTCACATGTCTGGAGCTTCAGGTACATCAAGAGTAAAATGGAAATTGTATGCCTAAATCCATCATGCAGCTTTGGAAATATCAGTTGTCTTTTATTATTAATTGGCCAGAGGGCCAAGTGGCTTGCATCAGCAGGAAAATTATGGTTCCTCAATTGGTGTGAGTTGAAAAGACAATTTGAATTGACATCTACTTTCTTTAAAACTTCCACTATGTAAAATAATTATCCCTTTATGGAAAAAGTCCTGTCTCAAACCAGACAGAAATGAGAATCCCAATGTCCCACACTAAAATAAAAGAAACCCTAAACAAAACAAACTTAATCAAATTTAAAAAACCCACCCTCTAGAGAATAAATTAGAACTGTTGCAGCTGAGGCATTATGATTTTACATAAACTTGTTGTTCATGGCATAGTAAAGGGAATCACTGCTCGCCAGTATGAAACATCAGCAGCCTTGTCAGACTGGTTCAAATGACTTCAGCCTGTGGTTGCTGAATAGCTGCCTGTGCGAGTACTGCAATGAGTATCTAGTGTATGGTCACCAAACATACTTCTATCTTTTCCTGTCAGTGAGTTTCTCCAGATTGAAGAGACTATCTTACACTTCAATAAGCCACATACACATATGAGAGAAAATGAAAAATTCTCCATTTCTGTGCACTGAAGAGGGTGAATTAATTCTAGGCGATTAAAAAAGGAATCCATTAACCCATTTCCTGTCATTCTCGTTCCATATGAGTTATTAAATGGAAAACACACTTTTAGAAAGGATGGCTTACAGGTACCTCTTTATTGCAGAGTGAAATAGGGAAACATTTCTCCGGGAAGCTGTACCAGATAGGTACCAAACTGGCTCCTTTTTACAGTGCTGAAATGAAGCTAGATCAGAAAAGATATTACAGTTTCCTATGGAAAAATGGAAAATATACTTGGTCAGATGTCCAAAAACTAGCCATTACACACAGAGAATATAATCTAATTTGTGAAAATGTGTGTGAGCAGAGCTTTCTGAAGAGTGTTGGGCGTTTTGGATTATTTGGAAGATTTTTACCAGTTTTGGGGAGAGGGGTAAAACTGAAAGAGGCACGTGATCAAGACAGATCATTCAGTTGCATCCTGTCAGCAAAGGGCTTTTACTCCTGCCTCTTATTTTCCATCTTCATGCGCAGATGTTTTGACAGTCTGGTTTGCCATCAAAAGTGCTCGGTCAGATTCTCTGGTTCACTGGACATTGGCAGTGCTGGGCTGGTGTCCCTGTTCCTGGTACAGGACATTCCTGAATGGGTTTGGTTCCAGCTGTTGCTGTGCTGATCACCTTGTGGCCTCTCTGTGTTTCGGTGAGACGTTCAATACATGACAAAGACCTCAGGTTGCATTGAAAAGGCTCACTCCTCCCCCATTCTCCTTGCTCTCTTGGGTCCTGTACTCTGCAATCTTGTGCCTATGAATACACTTATGTATATAAGTATTTTTCTTTAGCAGTGTGAAGAAAATATACTCTTGTGTAAGTATTTGCCAGATTGAGCCTTAAATCTGCAGTGTAGTGTTTCCCTGTGCTGTTGAATATTTATCATGCTTTACCCCAGAGATGGTTGTATTCCAGTGAAGAGCTGGGTTGATATATCAAGGCTGTGAGTTTTGCCAGAATTTCACTGTATGTGTAGTCCTGCTGAAGGTAACAGGGCAGTAACGTAGCTAATCTTGCTCACTGGTGTAAGTTTTGACAGGATTAATTCCTGCTTCTACACATATTCAAGGAAGGAAAGAGTATTACTGAGTTGTAGAAAGAGTTGCAGAAGGAAAAAACCATGAAGTATATTAAAATACTTGTAAGAATTACTTTCCAACAAAATGCTACAGTAGTGCCTGAAAATTTTTTAAAACTGAAATAGTGTTTACTACCAAGTGCAGTGATGAGCAGTAAGAGGCATTGCTCAGATGTGCCAGCACCACGAAAATAACATTGGCACTGGACCATTTCTTCATCTGTGGTATTTATCACAGAGCAATATTCAGGATCTTGATTGTGAGTTCATGCTGTGAAATACAATGAATGTAATATCTAGAAAACAAGAGAACAGATGTAGTTTGGTTGTATAATCCAGTGCAACATTCATCACATTGTGAAAAGAATAATTGCTGATCTTGAAAGATAAGAATATATGGAGCAGAAATTGTCCAAATTTTTGCTGGATTTAAAAGAAATGCATCATTTCACAACCTGTGAAAAATCATGATGAACTAGGTTATAATTTTATTTGTTCTTAACAGACACAAAAGTCTGTTGCCATATGCTGTAAAACCTGTCCTATGTCTTGAGGTGTTTAATTCTACTGCAGTTTTTTCTTGCTGATGAATGATGAAAGATGGTAGGAAAAGCTGATAAAGGACTACTTTGTTAAAACAAATACTATATATAAATATATTCTGTTATTTTGAAAGCAAACAAAAACATGAGTGTCTTTATAGAAGGGTAAACCATAGCCGCTGTTTTATATTATTTGCATTGATGAAACGTTTATAAAATCATTTAAATCAGTGCAAATGACATTCAGATTTTAAAAAAAGAAAATGATTATGAGAGGTGTAGGTCAGCACTTTTCTTCCGTAAATATTTTGGGTTATACTCATATTGCTTACTGCAAGCAATACAAATAGATGTTGCAAAGAAACAGAACCACAACGTCACCTCCTTATGCTCAGCTTTATGTGTAACACTGTGTATCCCCAAATTCCCTGTGCAAGTGAGTGAGCGTGTACATTCACACTCGGTGATCTATTCAGGATGCAAATTCATAAAAAGCTTTTTTTAAAAAATAAATATAGTGTGATTGTTCAAGAAAATTATCAGTTCCTTGTATGTAGATATACAAACAAATGATGGCCTCTAGCTCGAAAGAGAGTTTGATATACAATTCCTGCAGTTCAATCAGATTTTGGTTTTAGTTTTGCCTTTTGAAGGCAAATATGTATGAGGAACATTCATAATAGGGTTTGTATCTATAGTCAAGGACGTATTTTCCTCAGGGTGGAGGAAAACAGAGCAGTCTCCGTCTTTTGGATCTCAAGATGGATGGAAGAGCTTTGTTTTAACAGGAAGGCTTTTGGTAGTCCTTTTGCAGTGATATTTTGCATTTTGTCAATGGGATTAACATACAATGAATTCTGCACCTCAACCCTTCTATGTATTCTCTTGATTTGGGGTGGCATTTCCCAATGTGAACAGATGTAATGGTGCACTGGACCTAGCTGGTTCCCCAAGCATCTGCTGCAGGTTGTTGTCAGACCTAGGGTGCTGGATGAACCCTTGCTCTTACATTATTTTTCTACTTGAAATCCTTTGATGCTTTTATTTTTGAAGTATTACTAAACAAAAGAATGAAGTGGTTTTCTCCTCATTGATTCTCACCTCCCTAATGAAAATGCTTCAAGGAGTGAGATCTTGAACTCATTAGAAAGCAGCAGCAAAACCTTCGCTGATGTTAATGGTGTTGAATCAAGTCTCAAATGGACAGGTGGGTGATATCACCCGTGGGAAAGGCAAACTTCACCGTACTGGGTTTTTGACTGCCTGAAGTAAGAAAAATGCTCAGTATTCTCTTCTCCTGTTGATTCCCCAAGTTCTTTATGGGCATTTCCAGATAATGAGAAGCAGGTTACAGATATGTATTTGAAATCTGTATGTTACTAAGTGTTTATTTAAAGTTTTATACTGATTGCATAGAAATCCAGGGAAGAGTCTCCAGATGTTGAATATGCTGCAGAAATTCAATGAAGTACTCGTGTATATTAGCATCACTGTCAATTGTTATGAGCCCGAACAAATTCAATCTTTCATTGCCCATTGTGCTTGAGTACTTTGACTTAATGATCCTCATACTAGAGAGAACTCTATTAGTGCTTGCAGATGTCACTATAAAAGTAGGGGTGAAAAAAGCTTTAGGATGTGAAATAATCAGGCTATATACTGCTAGTGTCTTGCTGTTAGTGGAGTATTTGAGATTCTCAGATTGGATTCTTTTGAATGGATACTGAATTTTAAACTCCTGCTTACAATTCTTTGTCACTTAGTTAATAAGGCATGCTTGAGGGTGGCTAAATTTCATCTTCAAGAAACTTACAGGTTTTAGAGATTCTAATTTACATCACATAATTAGAGTATCATGAGAGCTTTGAAAGGGTGCTAAACCTCTTACAATGCTTGATCAATAATATACTGCATCTTATGTAGAAGAGATTGTCCTTTGTTAGTCCAGGTGTTTTATGAACAGATTATCCTTTTTAGGATCTATACAAGTCATTAATTTTTTTTTCCTCTTTGATTACAAAAATCTGTTATACATTTTCACTGACCTCGTAACTATCTGTCTGCTGCACTGAATGTACTGTATTAATGCAACTGTGATGTTCAAGGTCAAAATGCTGTAAATAGTAATTCAGTACTCTGCAGAGTCCCAGATGATGTCTTTGTGTAATAAGGCACAAGAAAGCTCAAATGATGACGTTTTGCCCAAACAATCTGCTCACTTCTATTGCTGTATCAGGGACTTTTGATGTCTCTGCAATGTCATCTAAAGTTTCCCACATTGTTTTAGTGGGTTTTTTGTGCATTTCAATTATGGCTTTTATTCAGCAATACCATTTAATTCCTGACAGTTACTTCAGTTTGACAATCTCTGATTTAGCTGTTATCTATCTTGCAGCAATGTCAAGAGCGGCATGATAAAGTGGACTACTTTGATTGAATATAAACAGGATCTGGACAGTTCAATAAATGTTCCTTGCATGTTTAATTCCTAGCTGTCATGGTATCTGCAAAAAGCATAGAAGAAGATTTAAGATGATCTTGGTTCACTTCCTTTAGCTCACCTAAATGCAGTCCATTAATGGGTTTATGTTTTATGCATATTAATTGTGCTGCATGCTATTTTTATGTGGCAAATCATATTAGAATTGCATCGAAAAGAATTTCAGCTGTATTTTTGCATTGTAAGGGAATTTTCCCTGTATAGAAGGCCCAGACGAGCTTTGCATGTAACTGAAACGATAACTAAACTCTTCAAAACCAGGTCAGTTTGTTGAGATAGTAATTGTATTGATTATTTCATGTATATGTGGAGGATGCAAAATTAACTTGCTCTCTGTTTGTGTATCACACTATTTATAGTTATAACCTCTAAGCTGAGAACCTGGTGAGTCAGAAGTTCACATCTCCATTTGTACAATTTGAATTTACTTTCCACTAATAGAAGTAAAAAGAATATCCGTTCAGTATCTCTGAGAGTTACCCATGGATGGATTTTATTTTTTTGAGAAGATGCATATAAAATATGCAAAAATAGGTACTTTAAACTTCTCTGTTTGAGACCTCCAGCTCTAGAGACTTTTGAAGATATAGTCTGTGCTATTACTATTGTGTGTTTTGTTTCAAACTATATGTGGCACCATTTTTGAGTTACCTCTCAACAACAGCTGGTGATAACTTCTAGATCTTTGCACGGGTGTTTTTGCTTTATCCTTAGCGCGAGTCAGACTTGTGTTTGTTAAAATTTTCTATTTATTAACAGTAGGGAATGCTGGGATCAGTGAGCAAATTTACAGCCTCTCAAGTAACATGGACACAGTGACAATTCAAAACTTAACTATTCTGTGATTGCTGCTTAATGAGAGGTTACAGCTGCATGGAAAGGGGTTGAGTTAAATTACTGTGTTACTTTTTTCATTTCCTTGCGAGATGCACAGATCATACGCTATCTTTAACTTGTTATCCAGGCAGTAAGGAATGCAATGGATGCAAATATCAGTCCAGTATGAAGTAGTAAGTGGTACACTTGCAAGTAGTCTTGGAACACTGCTGGACCCTGAAACCAAATACATGAGCACCTATGTACTCTTATTTATCTATTAGTTTCATATCTGTTTCTCTAAGCTCCTGGGGCATATGCTATCATCAAGGAGAAATCTCCAAGGCACAGACAAATAAAATTTCTGCATCCTATTCTCATTTGATTTCTCCTTCACTAACAGGAAAAGATGGACACTTGCAAATCTGACTCTGTGATTCTAGAGTTGTATTTTAACCTGATAGAGTGACTCTTTCTAAGTGCTATATCAGGGCTTAGTTATAAAATAATTACAATGGGTGCACTGTTTGATCTGTCATGCAAACCATTTTCAGTATTTTTTGTCCTTTTGAGAGTTGAAGTACTTGATTCTGATGAAAATGAACAAAAGCAATAGGACCTGAAACACATTTTTATTCTCCTTTCCACTAAGCTCTTTTTTTAAGGCAACCAACAAAGTTCTCAGTTGATTAGAAGCACATTTGAAAAGCCAGTTTAAAGATAAATGGCCTTTTCTTCTTACCTTTAATTTTGGCTGAAACCAGTCCTTGTTGCAGATGAGCTGGCTGGAATAACAATGAGCATTTATTTTTTTGCCATTTTTTGGATAAAATGCTTCATTTATGCTGCAAAGTGGAAAGGATTGCATTTTTTACTAGGAAGAGTAGATCTTAAGAAATGGATAGTGAAGTCTTGAGACACAGTCGTCTAGGCATACAGTAGCTTAATAGCCAGAATATGTCACGGTAAGTAATGTGCCAGAGAAATATTCCTAATGGGAAAGAGTAAATCACCTCCAGCTTCAGCGAGGATTATCCAGTAAACAACAGCTATTCGTTATTAACTTCTACCAACTTTTACACAAAAAAATTAAGGACCTGATTCTAGTCTCATCGCTCTTTCGAGTAGCTAAGTCCATTGTCTATCATGGATGTTCTCTCTGATTTACATCAGAGAGTGAAGAGGACGAGGGCTCATAACCTCTGAGCACAGCGGTAGTATCACTATTGCCCACTGTGCGGTGACAAGTGACGCGTGGAAAGCTTGCAGGGTCACAGCTCAAACCTTGAGTGCTTGCCTTGACTCTGCACAGTGTTGAATCGCAGAACTGTGCAGTAAACTATGTCAGAAAGAAGTTCTTCTTTGTAATAATTCTCTCATT
Source organism: Opisthocomus hoazin (assembly GCF_030867145.1). Lineage (NCBI taxonomy): Eukaryota > Metazoa > Chordata > Aves > Opisthocomiformes > Opisthocomidae > Opisthocomus > Opisthocomus hoazin. The sequence continues at coordinate 21,594,062 of NC_134417.1, forward strand.
ACTGAGTTGTAGGTTGGCTGCGAAGGAGGGGAAATAGCTATTCCTAGAGTATTTAGACCATTATTCCAGCTTTACTTGGACAGATAAAACTCTCTCTCCTGTCTCCCTCCAGACTCTCCATATGTCTTTGATATTGAACTGCTCAGTAAGAACCTTGGTGCCTGCCGGGTCATGTATCCTGGGGGTTGATGTAGCTCAGTATCCAGCTCCAGTGGAGGCAACAAAAGCTATTGTTTGAAGCCAACATGTAAGCCCGGCCACTTTCTGCAGACCACTCCCTTTGTGTGTCCTCAACATCCACAATTGTTGGGTCAAGGATGCTCTTTTATTATCTGGTTTAGGACTTACTGTCCATGAACTCACCTAATCTGTTCTTACACCTGCTGTTACTGTCTGCTTTGATAAACTCGTGTAAACAAATTCCGTTAGTTCACTACCAGCCATGTAAAAAAGTACCTGCTTTTATACGCGTATCTCATGCTAGTCTGAGTGCTTCTCATTCTACTCTTGGGGGGTTTGGTGAATAAAGGTTCTGCATTCACAGGTCAAAGGTGTTCATGACTTTGTAAACCTCAGTCCTACTCTTCCCCAGTGCAGTGAGTACGTTTTATTTACTTAATTGTTGTTACAGACAGTGATATCATGGTTCACTAGATGATAGATTTTGTGCTCTTCAGCAGCTTTTATTTTAATGCAGTATTTGGAAGCAAGAAGCTGGCAGAGGAGCCCACTGGGCAGCAGGATCAAAAACTTAAAACTGATATTGCAAGGTGACTTGTTTGTAAGAGAATTGTTCCTTGAGGGACAACCACAGCCAGGGAAAATTCAGCCTGGGCAGGGAACACTGGCAGCTTAGTGGCTTGTAAAAACTATTGCAAAGTTGTGTTGTGAAAATCGCTGTGCTGGTGTCAGATTAAGCTGTCAAAGGTATGCTTCTTCATTCATGCCTGTTCCCTTGCTCTTCTGATCTGTCACTGGCAGACGATGCTTCTCTTTGCAGAAGCCCCTTCTAGTCAGTATTTGGTGTGTGTGCGTAGTGCCAGCCAGGAACCAAGTTTCTCTGCAACAGCACAAATGACAAAAGGAAAGAGGGAAATTAATGAAATAGTTTGGTAGCAGTGCAAATATTGTTAGAAAATAAGAGAGCTTGTTATTTTTTAAAACCTTCCTGTAAGCTGAATGCAATTCTTCAGCATTCAGAAAGGCAGAGCATGTGAGGAAGTGGTGGAAACCAGTGTAACTAAAGGACGAATAAGGCTGGATTTTTTTTTTTTTCAAGTTTTTTTACACAGAAGTTCTCCATCTGCAGCTCACAAACCACCTGTGAAATGTAGGTGGTTTCTGCTGGGTTACAGCCAGAAGCTCTTGTATGCTGAACATGATGTCCAATACGCCTACTCCTAAAATTATCTCAAAATCAGCGTCACAAAAAATTCCAGAAAAATAGAAAAGCAGTGGTGCCTTCTGGGCTGCGTTTACCCCGTGACAAAATGCAATCAAAATGCGATTCCTCTCCTCAACAAGGCTTCCTCTCTCCCACAGGATGGGCAGTGTGGGACGGAGTCATCCCACTGAAATTCAAAGGGATGGGGCAGGGGTGAGGCCAGAGCAGCAGGGAGCATGGGAGCCGGGGAGCTCTCAGGCGGGAGTGGATATGAAGAGATCTGATGCTGGGTTGAGAGGATAGGGAGAAGTGAGAAGCCAAATTTTTGGCGCTGCACTGAAATCAGATGAGAGATTAGGGGGAAAGAGAGAAAACAAGTAGGTGAAGGGTTAAAGGACAGGTACTGATCTGGTAAGGGCTTGGGTACAGCAGAGGGAACTTGGAAGCGGCTGAGCTGAAGAGGGAAATGAGTAACTGCTGTGGGTAGAAACCTGGGGAAGGTGGTTGGGAAGTGAAGACAATTAAAGAGGAGGAACAGATCTAAACAGGATGTGAATTTGGGAATTAACACTATATGATAATGCCATTTGAGATAGGGTTGAAAATCCTAAAGAGAGCAAATGAGGACCAGGAAAATGCAGACATGAAAAGTGAGGCACAAAAAGGTCCTTCCAAAACTCTGAGGGAGCTCAAAGGAACCAAGTTTGTTGTTTCTTTTGTCTTCAAGTATCTGTGAAATATGAAAGCAAAGTTTGTGTCTCATCCCCTTTTTAGAATTACTTGCAAAGTGGGAAGCAAGCTGCCACTGTCACAACGATACTGTGAGCTCTATGGGAAAGGTCTGCGGCATGAGGCAGCAATCTGCACATAAGCCTCAGCTGGCTGTCACATCATAGTCAAAGGTCCATTTTCTTTAAAAAAAAATCCTAGAAGACAGGGTCAGAAGATGATCATTAGAGTCACAGAATGAAGCATGAAACATATTACAGAATACCAAAGTAATGCCCACCTTCATATGTATATTAGGATACTCCTATTAAAAAAATCAGTATTTTTTTCCTTTTTTTTTTTGTTTTGGTCTGGTCTTTTTCTAACACTCTATAAAAATTGCAGATGGCAGGCAATATCTTAGCCAAGGCCATATCCCTTAAAACTCGATTTTTGCTGAAACACAGTAGAAGATGCTCATTCCATCTCTGTCACCTTGTCCAGTAAAAGTACTGGCTCCTTAAGTATGTATGCAGTTGTGTGGAGTGTACATCCTGTCTGCTGGAGTTTGTACGACCGTATCTGCAGTCGGAAATGAACTTCCCATGGGATTTAACAACTACAGGTATTGAAGAGAAGCTGTTGGTTGCATTTATATGTCTTATGCATGTGTCACGTGCTTGCGCTAGTAAACGTAGAGGATCTTCCTTGTGCTGTCAGCTGCTATGTATGTGCGTTTATAAAGCTAAGCTACTCTTGATCTCCCCAGCAACCTGTTTACTGCAGAAGCGTGCTTTTTACCTTATGCAGAAAATTAGGTGGAGAAACACACAGAAAGCAACAGAAACTATCAAGTCTTTTAAAATGGATGCCTGTCATTTGGTGGTTTGTTTTGTGGGGTGTTTTTTGTTGTGGTTTTTTTTTTTTTACAGCCTTTATCTACTAGCTGTAGCTGTTGTGAACTAATGAAGGAGGTGTTCGTGGCTGAGCAAGGGATGTCACGAGGAAGAAGTCGCTGGGAGTCTGCCTGGGTGACAGATCCATCTGTTTTCTCCTCGAAGAGCATCACATACACTCTAATGAGCAAAAATGCCCATCAAACTCTGCAGCTCCACTTGGGCTTTGGAAATGAAATGAAGGTAGATTTAGAGAGGGAAAATACCAAGGTTGTTTAATCATTCTGTGATTTTTATTCTGTTTTGTTATTAACTGTATTAAGGCTTTTTCCCCCAGTTAGAATCATCATCTTCTGTGTGTTTCAGAGCATAACCATAAAACCTAGAAGGGGGAAAAAAAAAAATCCTCTGTGATAAAATATTGAAGTGGAGTGTTTTCAGAAGCCAGGGGGAGTAATGATGGGGGCAAGTGACGTCAAATTTCTTTTGACAAGAAGATGACAAGAGATGAGACTGAAGAGATTTATGCATACTTTGGGAGGAAAAACCTGAACAGATACATCTGATAGCTGACTTGGGATGAGTCATTCACTCTTTATTTGCAGTGAAAAGCTACTTTAATGATTTTAACATTTATCCACTAAATTTTTCTCCTTGATCTATAATTCAAAATGCTATATCAACTCCTGGAAGGTTAGGACACACGTTTATTTTAATGTGGAAGTGGATCACCAGGCTGTTGCATCACTGTGGTAATCTCAGCGCTGGGTGGAAGGTTTTAGTAAGTACCGAACTTCTGTGGAAAAAAGGCTCGTGCCAAGGCAGTTCTGGTGGAAGATATTTAAAATAATGATTTCTGATGCTGAGTCACAGTGTTGTCACAGTGCTATTAATAATAAACTGGGAGAACATTTGTCTTGCCATATGCGATGAGACGAAATAGTCCAACGTCTGCTGCTGGTATTGGATGGCATTATATAATGTTATTGCATGAGGCATATACATTTCCACTTCCCTCCTATCCCTCCTTAAATGTACAAGATAGATTTTTAACTATCTGAAGAAAAGGAGTGTTCTTAGAGAGAGTTCTCTTGTTTTCTTTTGGAGGCTGTGGCAATTGTTGAGGCTTCTTTCTATGCCTCAGTCAAGAAGATTTAGTTTAACTGTGTTACGTTTTGTGCACACACTCATATTCAGAAATAAAATGTCTTTAATTTGATTTTAACTTAAATTTCTTTGGAAGTCAGGTAAAGAAAATTGAATCAAGGCATTTTTAACTCTTAATACAAATGTCTGAATAATGATTTAATGCAATTTAGATAAACCACTTCATAAATTCATTAGGATTAACCCTTTTGCTCCCATGCTGACAAACTTAGAGAGTGCTCCATTCACACTTTGTAAGGCATTAATAACGGGGCAGTATTCGGGAAATCTGAAGAATTTTGGCACTAATTGTGAATCCTATATATATATTCAGGTGAAGGTATTTACCTGCATGCTGACCGGTAATGAATCCTTGCTGGATTTTGTCAGTGACATTTGCCACCGTTTCAAAGCATTCAGCTGCAATGCACTACACAACGGTGGAGATGACACAGAGATCTTAGATAAGACTCTCTCTTCCTCCGTGTTAAGATTTCAAACCATAGAAGACTTTGGAAAGCCAGAGAAGAGCGTGAAGCTAACCTCCTAGGATGGGCTTTATGAGGCAGCTAGAAGACAGTCCTGGTTTGACTGAGCCACACAAACCAGCCTAAGCCTCCCCATGTCAGCGGTGAGAAAACCGCTGCGCTCGCCGGCTCTTGGCAACTTGTAGCATGCATCTGCTTGGGTTTAAATTAGGTTTCAGTCCCCCTCAAAAGCTGAAGGGTACTTCAGTTTGGCCATTTAGGTTGTCTTTCCTGATAAATGCCTCTGCAGTACATCTTCCTGAGTTTATTATCTCCAGAAACGCTTTATATAGGAGAAAACAGAGTTCCTGTGTTGTTTTATATCATCTGAATTTGTCATCCTCATCTTCCAATAGGTAAGATTACCTTGCCTCTCACCTCCTTACATGTCTCTTTATGTTACCTTCTTCAGTGTGTCACCTGTCCCTGGAGGAAGACTTAGTCTCTCCCTTTTCTACTAAACTTTCTAAAATTGCCCTCCTCAGTAATACATTGGTGCCAAATATATTCCATAACTGTCCCACATAATTTGGCAGCTATTTTAAAAATAAGATTGCATAAGGATTAGCAAAGCCAACTATCTGTAAATATTAAAGATGGCTTAACTAATGGGTAAGATATAAGACAACACAGTGACTAAAGCAAATATTTAAAATAGAAAAGCAGTGTAGTAGAGTTGCTTTCTATCTCAATCAAATAAAAATCTTAAACAGCTATCCTGGTAATTTTTTTTTTTTTAAATCAGTTTATTCTTATGCTGAGATATGAAGGAGGAGTTAGATTTTAAGATGAGGGATTGGCTCTCATACTTTAAATGATAGCCCTGTCCTTTTCGCTAATATTGTAGATATCTTTGCACAGTATATTTCAGACACAGCATATTTAGCTTAGGACTATAGCATCACACTATTGCCAGAGAAGAATAAATCTAGCTTCCATGTCTGAAAACTGTACTGGGAAAACCCATTAAAATAAGGAAAACTGAATTAGGATTTTATGATGTTTGAGAAAGCTGCAAACCTGAGATAAAGAATTCACCTTTTTCTTCTGGTTAGGCACAACATGCCTCTCAGGACAAGCTTGCATTTACTTCAGTGAAATGTGGATCAAAAACAACGTGGGTGGGAAAAGGAAAATATCACCATTTCTAATCATGCTGCTGTCTCGTTAAGGATAGACAACATCCTGATTCTAACTGAGAAAATATTCTTTATCTGTTGCAGAAGTAAGAACCTCAGGCTGGCTGAATGAATTTTTCCTTGTAAGAGTACTACAGTGCTAATGACAATAACAATAAGGAAACCAGCAATTCAATACTGGAGGATGCTGCCGAGGAAGCACTGACATAAGGGCAGGTAATTAGTGCTGCTGCTTCCATTAAAATTAGGAGGAGAAAACCTGAAATGGAGTCACTGGAGCAAAGGGATTTTTAAATTGCGAAGAAATCTTATTTACACTGTGAATCCAGCTGAACTAAGTAAGGTAATCAATATAATGGGCAAATTCTATTAACAATACAAAAAAACCTGACCAAATAATTAAATTATAGCAAAGAAGAGTAAATATTTTGAGGAGAGGGAGAAGGCTGACAGAGCCTGAGTTGGTCAGTGAAGTGGAGTTACTGTTCTTCAGCTTTTTTCTGCCTCTCTAAAATAATCAAAGACGTAATGCTGCGTATCACTTCTAGCAGTACAGAACCTTTCACTATTGCCCAGATGAGACGGGGCATACAAGTGGGAAATGGGAAGAGAAAAATGAATCTGTTTGAACACCAAAAAGAATTTGATTCAGCTGAAGTTGGAAGAAAATTTCAGGTCAGGCTCGCAGATCCTTGATGAATTATTCTGATAGAAAATAGACCTGAGTGGACACAGTTTTCTTTTTGATGTAGCACCAGTGAAGCCCAGCAAGTTAGAACAATGATGAGTTTGGCACAGACTTGTCAATGAATATGTATAGAATTAGCCAACTGGTAGGAGTTTTTGCAAATTCCAAGTAGTGTTTTTTATTCAGAGAATGGTGATTTTGTTTTTTCCCTACCTTTGTTAGCAATAGACTTTTTTTTTCTTCCAACTTTGAATTATGTTGTTTGATTTAATGGAAAATTTTGAACCTCTTTTCAGGTCAGGGATGGGCTATTGCTCTTTTTATATAGTGCCTAGAATAATGGGTTCTTGATCTTGATTGGAGCCTTTCATGGCTTCAAATAAATTGAACTATTTTTCTTGCTTATACCTTTGCCCTTGTGTCTGGGGAATTGGGATAGGGAGGAAGGACTGCTTTGGGTACAGTGGCCTGCATGCTGGGCAGTAGAAGAAAAAGTGAATGAGAATTCACATATTTGGTAAAAACCAGATATTTTCCTTACAGCATTACCTGTTGCAGAAAAAAATTTATTTGGTTTAATCTGCCTTTTTTTTTTCCTTGTTGCAATCAGATTAAATGTAGGGTTTAGTTTTGTGTCAATATGAAAATTCATTAGCATAAATTGTAAACCCACTCTTTTTCTAAGAGTGCTAAGTTTTCTTGTTATTTCCCTTTTAAATGGAATCCTAAGGGGAAAAAATCAGACACCATGGCATAAATATTGCATTATACTTAACTGATTTATATTTATAAAGCTAATTCCACTTCTCAAAGCAATTCAAACAGGAAAAAGGCTTCTCTGTTAAGGCTGTTTTAGAAGTTGGATCAAGCATGCCAATGCAGTCAAAATGAACTGGGGTTTCTGGCTTAATTGTCTCATTTTTTACATGGCCTCTTCGCATTCTCTCATGTTATTTTTTTCAGTTTAGTAACATACTCCAGTGAATTTCTTCTTGGCTAAGAAAGTAACTCTGTGCAAAATACACATCTGAGGTGACAGCTGCTTCTGACCTTCATGCATATTATATTATGGACCTGGTCAACTTAGAGCTCTGGAATATTGGAAATTTAGCCCTTCACATTGTCCCTGTATTGAGATGAGGACACGTGAAAATTGAAGAGCTTTTCACAGCGTAATATAAATGGCTGGCACAACAAGGCTGATCCTTCATAGTCACTTTGGTACCAGATAATGTCATAGGAGGTCAGATGTATTTCCTGATGTAATGTGGAGTACATCAAGTTACAGCAGGGATTAATGAGGCCCTCAAAGAGCTTGGTTTTTCATGGTCTCTTTTATTGAGCAAGAGAGATAGATAGTTGTTAGTTTTCAGAGATTAAAATATGAGAATCTTTAATTGAGATATCTGGTATGTGCAGCTGTTGTTGAGTACGAGTTAGCTGTAACAGGGTATTAAGAGCTTTCATGAGCCATGAATTTGAAACTCTCACCAAGCAGGTGGGAGGTAGGAGCTATTTAGATGAACTTCATCTCAACTAGCTCAGAGGCAGGACAGGAAATCATAAATATGAAATATGACCTCTGAATAACTTCTAATTGATTGCAATTTGCAGCAGAGCAAGGGAATACAGGTGGGGTCTGACATCTGGCATAGAGACCTGTAGCAGTAACTTGGGGCTGTTTGTTCCACAGGATGGGTTCAGATGGCAGTTCCAGGTAGACAGACGAGTCACTCTTAGTTTCGTAAATGTAGATAATGTTGCTGTGTTGTGAAGGAGATGGATTAGAGTGAGAACTCTGGAAATAATCCTTACAAGACCTGCCTAAGGCTGAGTGTAGCTGCTCTTGTCTGGCACAGAGAAACAATGGTTCTTTTTGGTCTCTGGAACCACAATTCCTACATGTAAAACTGTGAAATCACCCACCTCAAAGCCTGCTGAGATGGGCGTTTGTAAAGAACTGATGTTGATTAGACAGAAAACTGTACAGTTATGCCATGTATTGCTACCAAAGAAAAATGGATAAGCCTTCCAAAATGAAGAAAGCGCATTCTTTTAGACTGTAGTCTATGGAGTCTTGCTGTAGCCTTTTCCTTCCACCTGCAGTCAGACATGTTCCACTGTCCCATCTGCTGCTGGTGTTTTCTTCTGTGATACGACTGCATCTTGTCCATTCATGATAAGGCAGGACCATGTAGTAGCTATGAACATCCAAACAGCCTGCATGAGAATTAGTTGTCATTATTTTTATCAAACTGCTATGTCTCTGAATGAGTGTAAATCATAAGTTTTAACCATGCCAGTATAGGTTCTCATGTGCTGGCTACGGAAGTGTACTTGGACGACTGTGTGGACGAACCTTTATTCCAGTGGAAGCTGTTTACATGAGAGCGTGCTGTGGTCATTAGGCAAAGAAGAAGGGAAAGTTGAGCACAAATTTCTCTCAGATTAATACTGCTAAAGATGTCAGAAGGCAGGCAGGAACCATCTGTTACAGAGCAGGTTCTGCTCCCCACTAAAATAAAGGTTTCCTTTGGCTCACTGCTTTTAGGCTCCCTAGGGTTTCTGTTTAGGACTGCCCATTTGCTCATCATCTGAGGGTGTCGTTGATTCCAGTAAAAGCAATGATGTTTAAAATATTTTTTTTCTCTCTTTAACTAGCCTCTCTCTCTCTTCAAGAATGCAGTTAGATACTATATAATTTTCCTAGACCAATTTTTTCAGTCCCTTATTTTATTTAACTATTCTGTGATATGGCTAATACAACATCTCGTGTTGGGTATTTTATTTCGTCTCTGGCATAGAAAACCATTAGCCTTAACTCAGTAACAATTTTGTACTATTTAATGGTGTCTAATCCATCTCTGGGATTAACAGTGTGAATGCTAACCAAGCTTTTGCAAGTTTTTTCCCAAAGGCCTGGTAGAAGTTCATATTTTATGTAAAATATAAATTGTAAGATATCATATATTTTGCAAATGTAATTCAGAGATATTCATCGCCTGCTCAAAACAGGCGTATTTCACAGCCTTGACTATTGCAATTTTACCATATTCCAGCCTAACTACCCAAGGTTACAGTGGTCAAAGCATCATTATTCTGCTTCCCCATGGTGACTTATAAGCAATTGAATTGGGAGCAGGGCAGAGGCAGCAATAGATTGGCAAGGACATCTCACTGCCTCTAATTCACTGGAATTGCGTGAGCTCCATGGACTTTACAAGATCCAGTCTGCACTAAATCATGGCAGTCAGCCTCAATAGGACAGATGCTTTTAATCAGAAGCTTAATATATCTGCTGGGTAGATCATAAAGTAATAGTCAGAGAAACCAGATTTTGGTAAAAAGTTGCACCCCTATACCTGCTAAATTGAACAGGTAATGTGTACCTAGTGCTTAGGACATTGCACATCAGAAAGGCTACGTAAAATAAATCCAACACCCCACACAAGCAGGGTCAGCAGGAGGCTGGAGTCATCTCTGCCGTTGGCTGAGCTGCTGGAAGCTGGCAGGGGGCTGGAGACGACAAGGTGTAGAGGAAAGCCGGCTGGCGCGGGGAGCAGTGCACGCAGTGGCATGGTAAGCAGTCCACACCAGAATCAGCCTCATTTTTCAAGACTTCTACTGAGTTGGTGCTGTACATAACCTGCCTTCCTGGTGTATGTCATTACAAAATATACAACAGACGTGTGCTCCTGCCCAGCCCCCTAAAGTTTGCTTCCAACCTCTCTCCCTCATCTCTGTTTCCAGGCTCATGTCAGCAACCCCTTCCTAACCTCACAGACCTGCCACTTCTCGTGTGGGAGGCCTCACCACTCTGGTGTCAATCCCCAGCCATGACCTCTGGATATTTTTCCACCTTATTAACTTCCTTGGAGGACTGAAGGTGTAAATATCTTTGCTGCCTTTTTTATAGCTCTGAATTTCACGTGCCCTACCCCTTCCCCCGTATTAAATCTGTTGACTTTATAACTGCCTTAACTTCTGTAAAGCATTTTGGCCTCTAGAATGTGTGAATGTATGGTCTTTCAGTAGCATTTTAAAAATTGAAATTGGAAAAATTTCTAAAGATCACAGAAGAGGGAAGGTAGCTTGGGGAAGGTGTGAGGGTAGACTTCTGGACACTTTGATGGGCATTGCTGTAGACACCCGTGTGATGTTCATTGTGTTGTTCTGAGCATCCGTTGAGCATGATTGTCCATCCCACGTAAGGGCACAATGAGAATTAGCTCTTCCAAGTGGGAAATTTTGATGAGGTAGAGGCGGCGGCTGTCTCTGAGTGAGTATTTTTGAGTGCCTACAACAGTGCAAACTAGAGCCTAGAGGATTTTAGCCCCTCTTTAATACATAATTCCTGCTTCTATAGCATAATGAAAAGTGTTGCAAAAATCAGAGAGTGCCATACAATGGCAAACAATAATTTTTAAAATGTTTTTCTTCTGAAAATAATTTCAAAATTCTGAGATGTATCATTCACAGAAATATACTCTGAGATGGAAGTTCATTCACAAATAATTGTTAGGCAACTGGTGATTCTTAAGCAGCATGTAAAGTGTAATTATTGCAATCAACACAAACCTGAAATCAAACTTTGTTTTCCAACAACATTCCTGGTAATAGGCGCTCGAGTTTTTAGGCAGGGCAATAAAATGGTCCTGAAAAGACTCAATGAGCATTCTCAAGACACTAATTTATTATTTTGTTTTTCACTGTTAATTTAGTAACAGCAGAGCCTTACTGAGGGAGAACAGCACTGCCACCCCCATATCCTCCAGCTATCACGACCTAGGCTACTACCATGGTTATCTAAGGATTCATACCTAGATAGCCACTTGCTGTTTATTGTGTCAGTAAGAAGGTGGTTACTGACAGTGTCCTTGTCAAAGCTGCTATAGTGACAAATCTCATCATCGCTGTAACTCCCAGAACTCCACACTGCAGAGGGATATTCTCCAAACAGATCTGTCAATTCTTGGCTGTGGCAGAGCTAAGAGTTTCTTCTGAATCGTTCTCTAAACCTGTAGTGTTATACCAGCTGCTTGCAACAATACAGAGTCAGATGGGGGAAACTAAGTGGCAGGTTAAGATATAAATTTGTGCCCTCCTCAACATCTTCAGTACTCTTACAGATGCTGTCTGTTCACAGCTCAGCTGCTGATGTCAAGTATTAACTGAGATCAACTCAATCTGCAAAGGCTCATAATGCTCTTAATATCTCAATACTGACAACCCCCTGCTAACAGCCTTATTACTATCCTTAAGTATGGAAGACAGCCAGTTTTGAAACAGAAATAAATCAGCATTTTTGTCATCTGTTTGGCTTAACTAAACCACTGTGAAGCTGCCAGAAGAAAAATCTGAAACCAGAATGTGCCTCTGCATGCAGGAAAATTACCCCTTCCTCCCCATTCTACTCCAGAAATGTCTCTGCTGGACGAAGAATGGCTAGCTGCACTTGTGAACATAATTGATTTTCTAGTTTGGCCACTGAACTGAAAAATGAAAATATGTTCATCTTGGGTCAATGTGATTTTTTTTTCTTTTTCCCAACTGGCTCTGGAGTTGTTTTCCTAGTTATAAATTAAGGATGCAAAATCAGTCCAGTGGTTTCCAACAACTAGAGACCCATCTTAGTGTACTAAAGTTTATGGCTTTTCTGCATATATAGAAAATGTCCATCTCAAATTTGAGATCTCTTGTCTGTATTTATGCTGCTGATTCTTTTCACCTCTGATTTACTTTTTTTCTTTGATTCTCAAAAATGATAACATCTTGCAGCATTCTGTTTTCCTTGAATTAAAGTCAATAACCACTTTTTCTGATATCGAAGATCACACTTTCAATCAGATTATTTCATTCAAGCTGCCTCTTATGACTTCTCCAGCTTTTCCTGAGTACTTATTGATTCACTATTTAATTCTGGTTTTCTTCCTTGTTGCACTAAAGGGATTTCAATGAAGCAGCCCTAATTCAGTGTGCCTCACCCCCATATGTGGGTTTTCTTGAGGTGCTTGGTCAGCTAACACAGCATTTGAGCCCTGAAAACTTTTTCTTTCATTAGAAGAATGCTAAATGTTGTGAAACCAGCTTCAGAGTTAATTCTAGAAGACTAAGATCTCTAAATGAATCGATGCCATCTTGAAAATCACAAATATTACATCTTTAGGACAGAGATTAAACAGCGGGGTTAAAATTAAGCAGCTGCCTAGAATTAAGCACTTGCATGTTTGCATTTTCAGCTCTCTGGACAGTATTTTTAGTACTTGTGAAGGGATATCCATAGTCTAGTGTGGTGAATAACAATTTGTGTTGCATAAATCCTTTTTCAAAGCTGAGAAAACAGACAGATGCTGAGAAAGACTTCTCTGAATCATCTGTAGCATAGAAAATTACAAAATTTTTGTATGAAAATATGAAAACATAACTTGTCAATTTCTGATGAGCAACTAAGTCAGAAGCTCCTGTACTTAATAATTATTTCTTTTTGTACTAATGCAAAATTCAGCTATATTAAAGGAAATCCCTCAGCTTTACAGCTTGCTAGACAATAGTTTAATATATTGCTTTTTTTGGTTAGCCATCTTATTACTGGATAATTTGTAAAATAGCAGTTTGTCAGGCTGATCAAACAGGGCTAATTTTAGACACATTTTCTACTTCAGTGGTTTCTATTCCTTCATTGTAATATTAGTCTTCACGTAACGGAGAGCATCTGTGCTGTAAGTCCTGTAGATGGCAATGTTACACTGGTATAAAAACGAGTGGAAGCCATACCTCTCAATAGCTTCACTCTCTGAATAGCTTCACTCTTTATTAATCAGTGAAGAAAGGCATTAATAGCAGTTCAAGATACAGACTCTGAAACTGCTGCAGAGGTAAATATCTATAAACACATCATTAGCAGTAAAATGTAAGCCTGATTGGATCGCTGTTGTTTGTTCTTATACGGACTTACTGAGGAATCATGCTTGCCAGGGTTTTTGACAGCAATTTTACATATAGTTCAACAACAGCCAATTTGACCAAATTCTCACCTGGATTAAACTGATGCCATTCATTCGAAGGGTTCATCAGCATCTAGGAGAGCTGTCATTGTTCCTGTTAGAAGTGTGGCATCCTGTTGGACCAACTCTGACCCTTTCCTGGCAAGAACAGTAAAATTTTTATCAGTTTTTGCTTAGTTCATGTACGTCTTTTGTTCCATTTGCTTGCTTTTTCTGAACGTTTTGTTGAGTCTTGTTTTGTTTTGTAGACAATTCAATCAGTTCCTTTGCATACAGGTTTTGATCCAGTCAAGTACTTTAGTATCTGTACATAAATGTCTGAATTTTCATAGCTTCAGAGATTGAAAGTTGCACACATATTTAAGAAGCTTTGTTTTAAACCAGACACTTTCACCCTCACTTTCTTAAAGATAGTCTGTGGTTTGGGAAAACATTTAGTTAGCTTACACAAAAAAAGAAGTGAGTTGGGAATCCAGTCCATGCACTCTGTGAGTTAAAAATCCAGTCACAGAGCCTGCATAGCAAGTATTCAAAGCACTATCCAGGACAGAGAGTTTATGAGCAATCATTAGGCAGAAATATATGTGAACAAACCATCTGCTCTGTAACTTCAAATAATGAACAAAGCAGCCACAGAAGTCAGCACAAAGGAATTTTGTAAACCAGTGATGACCCTAAATTAATCAAATAAATTATTCACTGTGAAATGCTCATCCAGCATACAACTGAAAATACATTTCTTGAGGCCAGGTCTTCATGTAAACAGGCCACTACTGTTCTGTAAGCATCATCATGTTGCAACTTTATTTGCCATCGTAAGTAATGCAGTTGTGGAATAGTGTTTTATTGGGAGGCCTGAGTAACAGTCTGCAAATGACAGAGTTGGATGCGGCTGTTTCGTTTACTGGGTGTAGAGGTGACTGCGCACAGAAAATTACAAGCATTATTTCAGAGCATGATTTATTGCTTTTCTCTGAAATACACACTATAGTGAAACCTGTATTCACCTGGGAACACCCTTTGTCTTAAGTGACCTTTTGCATGTATCTCCAGGGTTTTTGTTGCAATTTTGTTTGACCTTTTGTTAAAACCAAAGCTCTTCTAGAACTCTGATATTTGGCAGAGTGATTACTTAAGAGAAGATTCATTGGAAAAGAGTTTCGAAGGCACCGGCAGGAGCAGGTCACTGGGTAACCATCAGTAGCACACAGAGCTGTGCTATGTTGTGACTCAACACACATGCTGTACGTTACTGAGGTTTTTTTCTTGACGGACCAAAACAAGTCAGTTTAATGATCGGGAAGAGAAACTCAGCCACAAGCTAAGGTGAATGGATTAAAGAATTGCACACTCCCAGCTTTTCTGCTCAATCTGCACTAAGAAACTTAGCAAGTGTACATGAAATGGGGATATACACCATGTTCTCCTTTGGGGGAATGTGGATGCTATGCTGTGCTAGAGAAAATAACAGTTTATTCAAGAGATCAACACAAAGACGAATGGGAATGACGTCGTCCATCTCTCATTCCCCGCTTGGTTGCTGGCTGACATCACACTGTATGTGGAGGGGAATTGCATGTACATATGCATTTGGGAGAACAAAATTTGGGGAGGAAGCTGTAAAACAATTCAATGCAGGTGAGGCTTTACTTTGGAGGCTGGTATTTTATATAAATATTTTTTTGAACCTTCAGAGTGAACTCCCGTCTAACGGTAACAACAAGAATGCCTCTAAGGCTTCTGGCAAAGCTTGTACTTCTGTGACTACAAATCACATACCTGACACAATCACACCTCTTCTTTGGCACTGTGCTTTTCCTTAAAATGTGCACCAAACATTCAGGGTTTCTTTCAGTTCGCCAGCCTCCAGACCAATTCTCCTACAAAGGTGTCAAATTTTACATTTTTATAGCTCCAGTCACATCAATGACTTTACATGAACAGCAATCTGAAGAGAATTGTTTCCTTCTTTTTGTTTCTGTCTGAATGCGTTCTTGTATTCATGGAATTATGATATTTTTGGAAACACGGGATAATGATAAAGTAATGTTTCTGCTCAGGATAACTCTAGTTTCCTTGTCTGTCTTGACTTTATTCTAACCTCCAGTGGAGTGACTCATTAAAAACTAAAGCTTCCTTCCCAACTACATTTTTCTTCTCCGTTATGATCCTGGCTGTATGCAGGAGCAGTGCTCTGCTGAAGGCAGATCCACCACAGTGAAATGAGAACATTGAACGTAACTAGAGGGGAAGGGGGTTGTTCTGGACAAAGGAATGGTTGAAGATTTTTTCATTTCAAGCTCAAGTAAACCTGAACTTGTGGGTTAGCTACATTCTGATGAAAAAGTAAAAACTGAGTTGTGAGGGTTTTTTAATTATAATTACATTTTGTCTATATACTGAAACTTTTCCATTTCCTATGGATGTTATAGCATCAGTGAGTCTTTAAATGTATTTTGGGCCTAATCAGAAAATCTGTGTCTTCCCTTCAGCTCCAGGTGCCTGCCTCAGCAGTGAGCCCCTGACACCAGCACAGCAATGGTCTTCCGAGCCTCAGCCTCATTTCACCGAGCACATTTTTGTACCACTCTAAAACCATTAGTGTCAGTGATGTACAAAGATACAAAGGAAATGAGAAGCTAACTGGTCAGAGGATTAGATATTATGTGTTTATAATGTGTCTCAAGGCCAATTGAAGTAGGAGAAAGTCTTCAGTGAATATTAACTCAGGAAATTACTGTGAAACCAGGTAAAGATGAGAAGTTCGTAACTAAGAGTGTCTTGAATCTCTGTCTGAATTTTGAAATGACTCTTCTTATTTCCTTTCTAGAATAATTTGATTAATATATCTCTTGGAGCTGAGCCACTAATTCAAGGAACAAGTGGTGAATTTAGTTTCCTATTTATGGACGGTCCTTTGAGATGCGATAATACTTTCACACAGCTTATCAGTTGTTTTTCAAATGGGATTTTTTTTCAGTTGTTTCACTCTTTTCCTGGTGAATGGCTTGTTGTGATTATTTGTTAGACAATATTTAACATGCAAGTCTTGTGGGCTCATTGTGAACAGTCACACAATGCTGTAACTGTCTCTGTATTGAATAAACATAGTGCAGGAGAGGAGTCTGAAGCTGTCCCTGGGTCTGTGAAAGTCTCAAGGAGAAATAGCAACTTAGAAGAGAGAAAGGGACATTTGGAAAATGTATAAACTATTTTCTTGGCTTCACCAGGCAGGCCTTGCCTAAAGCAGAATTCCTTGAATACTTCCTACTGTAAGGTTTATTGGGAGGGTGCAGAGTTCATCTATAATTTTAGCTATCATATTCTGTGAGATACTCATGAATGTACAGCAGTCAGGTCTTAAACTGGATGTGATTTCTGGCATGGTGCTGGCACAAGCTCTTCGGAACACAACCTTTGCTGAAGCTCTGGAGATCATGCAGAGTACGTACAGTGACCATATCAAGTTCACTGCCCAGTTGCACCAGCCGTGTGTGTATGCAGTGTGTCCAGCCACCCCTGAAGAGTTGTTCTCATTCTGCATGCCCACAGACACTGATTGCTTGTAACAGTGCCTTTGACAAAAAAAAGAAAAAAAGAAAGCTCACAATGGATGCCTGTACTGCAGTGGTCTCAGTTGTGTGACCTTCTCTTATCTGGACCCTTCAAAGAAAGAGTGAGAAAGGAATAAATATGGATTTGTATGAAAACAGTGTTAACATTTAATAGATTCAATAGAAATCAGGTTCCTAAATGATTCTGGAAAATCTTCCCTTTCCTTTGTGAACGAATACTGTCATAATGAGCATTATGCCAAAAGGCAACCGTTAGACTATTTTATGCTTTGCAAAGCTAGAATGACTTGAATACTGTTATGATCTTTTCAATGAGAAGAACACTGCACAGTAATATTTAAACATGTCATTCCTAATTTTCTAGAAATGATTGAAGTATCCCTGTTCTGAAAGCATAAGTGTGTATCTTCTCCATTCTCATCCTGCCCAGAAATTAAGAAATGACCTCTGAATCACTGAAAGTGTTTTCAGCAGTGGGCCAATTTGTAGGTGCTGAGTTCATAAAGACTCCCTGACAAACCACAGAAATCATTTCAGAATACAAGGTGGCCTGAAAGTTGCAAACTGATGTGATAAAATTAAGTATAGTAAGACATGGTTTTATTGTGTGCCCTCTGTGACAAGTTAAGAAATACCAGATACCTGCTTGTAATTATAGACAGTATCCAAGTACATTTTAAAAGGAGTGGATGTTGGAGGCATTCAGATTTAATTACAGCCTTGTTTAAGAAAAAGCTCTAGTCTAATTGCAGTGTCATTGTTAGACTGTGGGGAAACTTCCACTGTGGTAGACAGCAGTGTTACACTTGTAAGTACAGGATATTTTTATTTTTCTTTCAAGGAATGTTAAGTGTGTAATATGGGAAAAAAAGGTAAGGAGGTATCTTTGCTGAATCATCTATTCATTTCCTATCTTCTTGAATTACCATTTCTTTTCAAACATACCAGCACCCTACAGGGGCAAACTTCTTTTCAGGAATGCTAAATGGAACAAAGGAAAAAAAAAAGATGTAATATTTTAAGACACACTGCCACGCTACCCATCATGTGATGTGATTTTTGGCACTGGAATAGAGGAATTAGAATAATGATAATTTTCAATTTGGTCAAAATCCAATAATCTTGGTAAATATGCTTAGTTAAATATGCTTAGTTAAATGGAACAAAAATTTGTTTCTTTTAAGCCAGCTCTTTGTGTTTACGTGTTATGTAAAAGTACAATGGCAAGTGTGATAATAATAGTGTAGAAAGCTCCACTGTATTGCATGATACAATTGACTGAATACTCATGATATGCAAACACATATTCATTTGGCCTGGTGTTAAGCATTAGCATTGCTTAAAAGAAGCATTTATTCCCTTAAAAAAAGACATGAGTTCTCTCATATTACCATGAAAAAACCCTATTCCATAAACATTTAAATGCTAGTCGTGTTTGTACGTCTCACTGCTCTGTGGTTTGTATAGCATCTTCTTCTCTTTGTCTATTTAAATTATAATCCCTCTGAAGGCTTATTTTTAGTCTTCTTTCTGAAAACAAAAACCCAAACATTTCCCTCCAACTTCTGACACTGCAGAAAAATAAATAATAATGGTACTCCTCTTTAGAAGACACCGTGGGTACAAAACTCCATGCCAAGGTTTCTCTGTTTACTTTCTCTCACAGGTTTAGGACATGAAGACTGCTCATTTGCAAGTTTGAGGCCAGATGTAATCCAGCATGAAGACCCTAGGACATAGGTAACTCTGTATTACTATGTGTATGCATGTATCTACAAATGTATATTAAAAGGTATCTATATATCATTTTATAAATGGCAAGGGTATGCAACTTCAGGAATGACACTTGAACAGTGTATGGGATTAATACCTCTCAGGTGATTTTGGCTTTATTAATGTTTCAACCTTTGAATGTCTTATTTCACAGCTTTGACTTTTTCTGTCCAAACCTTAGCTGCCTACTTAGGAAAGAATCTGCCTAATTTCATTTTAGATTTAAGTTTTTGACTCTTCTTTCCAAAAGCAAGGGGGGAGAGAATTTGAAAGGAGTTAGCATTGTTTGTGGTCTCTAATGGAAATGCATGTACATGTAGATTAATTTTTGCAAATTCTGTTAAATCATATATTTTAAGGCTGAATCTAATCTTTTTGCTTTCTTCCTATACTTATGAACACTTTGAGTTTCTTTTGAACACTTGACTTTTTGATCAAGTTTACAGTTATATGTAATTTATTAATTTCAGCTAAAGGTTTCAAAAGTTAGGTTTCTGTCCAAATCCACACTTTTATCGACTACTAAACAGATTTGCAGGATAAGATTACAGTCCTTTGAGGTCTACAGCTCTGAAGTGCCACAGATGGTTTTATTAGCTGTATGCATGGTAGGCTTTATGTGAAACGTTTGAATTTTTTTGATGATTCTCAGGTCTGCATTTCTCCCTGGTAATATACCGCTATGCCTTTTCAGTTAAAAATGGTAGTAAATTGTTTGTATGGGTATCTGGATTTGAATAATACTACTGGATTTATTTTGTTAACTACAATATGGACTAAAGAACTTGAAGAGCACCAAGTCATTTAATCACTTGGGGCTTGTGTACAAAGAGATTTGGGCACCTCTGAAATAATTTCTGTGGATCTAGACCTTAGTGGACAAAACCAGTCTCATGTCTGAAGAAGTACATTCAAGCAATTAGAACAGCATCTACATTAAAAGTGAGTTTTGTCTCGTAATAAGATGGGAGTGTTTAATATTCTCCCAGTAATCCAGGAGAATTCGTGATTGTGGGCAGAGTCCACTTTGTGTGAGACTGCTGAGGATTCAGGAGCATTTCTCACATGCTCCATCCTTTACCATTCTGAAGTAGTTGTGTGACTAATTAATATACTGTAGACTAGGCGTCATAAATAGTTTGCAACAAATAATTCATGAAAGAATTTTAGACTCTCTTCTGCTTCCTGAATCTCTGCAAAGAGATGGCCATTTAGTCACGTAGAAACTCATTGAATCTTTTGCACTTTTTTTTGGTTGTTGTTAATATTAGTGGCACAGTATATCTCGTAGGGCATGCTGGGCAAATTATTATTCTAATGCTAATACTCTGTAAGTTTCTTTATTGAATTTGACACAGTGACAGAATCATTAACTGCACTCAACTGTTGGTTTCAGTAGTTTACTGAAAGTAGTTTTTGCGGTTTACTCGTCTTCCATGACTTTCGAATAATACAGAGAATCATTTGGCATGCTTAATAATAATATTGCAATGCATTTCTGTAATGGCTGTGACTAAAATATGTGAATTGGCAACTTTCACTTGTACCTATCCTGTTCTCATCTCCCTGAAATAAAGTGTTTTATTTATTTGCAACACCTGGAGAGCTATGAGAATGATATTGTAAAAACCCATCTGGGCAAGTAAGCAGTAGAAATATAAATTATAGTGCTGAAGGGCCATATGCATGAAGTAAAACTGGAGGAGCTTTTGGGTATCTGGCCACATATTTTATAAAGACATCCTTTTGCCTGCCTTGAAACAATAATGTTGCTAGGTTGGTTATGAATGATATGTAGTTCAGAAACGTAGCTCCTGAAATATTTCATTTGTTGTTTCACTCCAATGTTTTGTCTGTAGGTGGCTTAGGCCTGCTGTTAACAAAAGAGAAGCACTGCTTCTTAAATTTTGATCGATGAGTTTGAATATCATTGGTAGAAATCTACCTACCCCATAAAAAGTCATTTAATATCTCTTCAGTCTCTTAGTCTTTGTGTTGTAAGTTCAGATCCACACCAGTGTGGTGAATGACAGCTGCCTTCTTCTCATCCCCTGCTTGTCTGCTGGCAGCACTGACTATGGTCTTTGGTCCTCAACTCAATGACAACACTTTTTCTGAGAATTCTGGTCTGAATCCAAATTGACTAGTTGGGTTTTATCCCCCAAATCCACATGGTTCTATAGCACCATTTTTTATTATATTTTTGCTTAGATTTTCATTTTTTTCTGAGGCTCCTTGGGATCTGAGGATGCTTTCTGGGTAATGCTGGCAAAGCTTTCTTCATGGTTCTGTTCAATCCATTTCCTCTCCTGTCTTTTCCTGTTTTCCAACTGGCAAACATTCTAAATCCTGGGTGAATACTGAAGGCAGGCATGATGATTGTGTTTACATTATTCTTAAAACATGGAATAATCTCAGAAATCACATTTTCAGGCTCTCTGCTTCTATGTGGAAAATGTACTTCAACAAAGGTCTGCAAAGACGTAGCAGTACAAGAAATGAAGGGTACTTCAAAACAGTCAAATCTTTATCAATACTTGAGTCCAAATAGACACAGGAATAATTAAGTATACCCAGCACAGCACTTGAAAGCATGGTAACTCAGGGAATTATAAACTCTAAAAGAAAAAAATTGGCAAAGAAAGTTACTGTCAGAAAAAAAGAAGAGAAAATTCTTTACGTGCCAGAAAAATCCTGTCTAAACCCTGTGATACACTTAAAATTCCTGCTTTTAACTACAGCTGTATCTTCCTGCTACACAGAAGAAAGGGTAATTTTTTTCTTTTGCAAGAAAAAAAATACTTTAAAAAGATCTCCCACAGGAGCTTTTTAATTTTATAATCCGCCTAAGAATATCTTGTTTCCTCCTGTAATTTTTCGGTTGATTGGAAGCTTGGCCACGTGCTCTTACCAGCACACAGGGTTTGTACTAATAGAAACAGCAGCAGATCTTGCTGTAATAAGGGAACACAGAGATGCAGAAATCTTTTTTGGGTCACTTAATTACTTTGAGAGTTGGAGGCGGGGGTTACTTTCATACATATGTAAAAGTTGCAGCCAAGGCCAACCACCACAAAAGTAGCACAGCCAATAAAATGTCACATCAGCACACCAACTTTCTTTAGCTACGCAACATCCCAAATTTCCATGCCAAAACAAACATTGTGTTCTCATTTCTGTCCCCTAGATAGTCTCATCTCCAGTGCTCCATTCTTGTCATTGCTCGAACAGATGCTGAATGTAGATCTGCTACTTTGGGTAGGTTTAAATAAGAATTTGCCTATTACTACTATCAGAGTATTTAAGACTTCCTGAAGACACAGCGAGTTCGTTTTTCCTTTGCATACTTTTCCTCTGTTCCTTCTGCAGTTTCCTGTTCTTTTGTGTGTATTTTGTCAAGGTTGTTGTGTTTCAGTTTCCCCAGCACCTGCATCTTAAAAAATAGTGGTGCTAAGAATCAGAAGCAGGTTGGTTTCTTACACTGGACTCTTTGGAGGCCTTTTGAGCCAAAAGGTTGCTGAAAGCCGTGAATAGTGGTTTTAGGAGGTGTATTCTTGATGTGTCTGTCCTAAACTAAGGACCTCATGTATTACCAGGACAGTAATTCTTTGCTTTGTTCTACTTTGTGTATCACTCAGAGTTCTGTCTTTATGTCTTTAACTCAAGAGCACACCCAATGTTTCAGGCAATTCTTGAACAGTCAAACAGAACATCTCTAAACAAAGCAGCTAAAGGATTTGTGAAATATAATGTCACTTGTGAGAGCTGACTTTAAGACCTACTGAATTTTACAAAGGATTTAGACAGTAACTTCCATTAGTTTTGGGCCTTCTACTTTTACATCGCTAACTGCTTAGTTAGATTTCTAAGAGATTTAACAGAAAATAAAAGCCTTTTTTTACTACCTTTACCTTTGGTGCCATTGAAAAGGTAAGGTTCTGCAATTTCTTTGATATGCTGGCTGCACACCTTCTCTTAGCAAATTGGCACAGATTCCTTTAGACTTTTTAATTCCCCGCTCCCCGATTGAGTGACCTCTGCCATCACTGCTTTTCTAGGTATTTGAAGATCAATGGTATGTGAACACTATATTGATAAGAGTTTTTAGTGTGTGATCACATTGAGTTGGCTTGGGCACTTTTAGCCGTAGCAGCGCTGATTGCAGTGCAAGGTAGCAAATTGAATATTTGCTCTGCTTTTCAGAAGGGTTCTGCAGTCCAGACTGAAGAGTTGTTTTCTTGCAGCTCTACTGGTCTCAGCTGCTTAGCTGAAGGCTGAGATGGGTACATCTAGCCGGGCTCCAGTCTCAGCAGAAACTGAGTGTAAGCAAGGCTGAGATTTGACTTTCAAAATGATGTTCATGAACTTGCAGTTGTGTCATTGGACCACCTTCAGGATTAAGTGCAATGCAGCAACCTCTAAACTGTGCTTTACTTAGAAGATGATGTTGAAAAAATCTTAGTGTCTTTTGGGAGGCTTTTCCACTTGCTTAGTAGCACAGTTTCTGAAAGGTCTTTTTAGTAGACTTTGAACAACAGTAACAAACTAGATGACACTTACCATCTTAACTTTTCCTTGAGTACATGACTGTTTGTTTTTTGACTGCAATGTCTTAGAACTCTCACGTTGCTCTGCTGCTTTCTGCATAGCCAGGGAAAGTGTCTGTAGAAGTGTTCAGCCTCAGAGAGCTCCATGACATGGTGTTTGCCATCCACAAAACATGGAACTGCGCAGAGACAGTCAAATTTGCAAAGTAGATTCACAAGCTAAATAAAGAAGGTTTGAGGAGTGGAGGGAATGGTAAAAAAACAGAGATCTTCATCCTTTTTTTAGCTTCTGGGTATGTCTGAAGTAATCAGAAGGAAATGAAATTTCAGGTTGACAATTTCCCTTTAAAGTTCCTTAAAATGCCCTGTGCATCAATGATGAACGTGAACAGCATTTTCTTTCTGTCTTTCTGTCTTTCTGTCTTTGTTTCTGAGCAATATCTATTAGTAGATCTCTGTAACAACAATTGCTTACCGGTTTATGCTTATGGCTTATCACAAAACCATTCAGGAGGACTTGTGGTAAACTTGTGAAGTTTATATAATTGCAGCTAGAGGCAAAGCTTTGCATCAGGGTCTGCTACACTATCAAACTCTGCAAGAGCAAAAAATAATGATGTAATTCAAATGACTTATTCTAAGGGGCTGGGTAATCTTGTTTTACCCGACAAGACACTCATTTTGGCAAGCAGAATAGCTTTGAATCAGAGCTCCTTGTGATTAATACAGTGCTCTCACTGGTCTATACTGCAGTGATCTCTGGATCTTAGTGATGTATTTTCTGTATTAAAATTAAATATTTTAACTTTTTTTTGCTGTGTGTGTGTTATCTGCAATTGTGTTTGTGCAAGTGTTCCAATGTAACATCACGGAAAATTAACAAGGTGACAAAACAGCAAACATCCCGTATTATTACCTTGTGCCATGGGATTTCAGGTAAACTAGACCACTTTACAGTTTAGGAGAGCTGCCAGTCCCTCTGAAATTACCATTTTAATTGGATTGATCATGAACACTTTGCTCTGGCTGTAATACTAGACTGAGGAGATTTAATCTATTTAGCCATAGTTGGGGGAAAGGGTGACCTTTCAGATAGTTTTGTTATAACGGGAAGATTACTTACTTTTCTGACTGGAGCTTGATGCATGGAGAAGTAATGTGAAATTGTAATATTAGAAATGATACTTTTGTTTAACTATCTAAATGTAGTTTTTAAATACACATTTATCTATTATTCTCACTATTATCATGAAACTATATAAATCTGAAATCATTATAATTTTTTAAAAATAAATCCATCTGGAATTTATTTTTTATTAATATTGGCGAAAGACAAATTGTCACTTTAAAGGAACAAAGTGCCATGTCTCAAAATAGCAAGTATCTTCCGGCCTTGAAATCCCAGAGCCAAGTCTCTTTTCTCTGAACTATTCTGTCTTAAACTTGCCAGCAGCCTAAACATTACATAAGGCCTTTTTGTCCTGTTGGCATGCCCATTGCTTCTTACTGTGCTCTATGCTGCCTGTGGTCTTTGTCAGCTCAAGCACAATGGAGAGCCCAAGCTGTTTCCTTCAGTCTGATTAACCCCTGACCATCACAGGTACATGTGGTGTCATACTAGCAACCTTTTCTTCATTTGTTATTTAAATGAATAACTTGATATCAGCATTTTTGTCATACTGGCTGTCTCAGATAACATGCTACTAGCCATTACAACAACGTGCTTTCGGATCTGTTCCCTTTTGTAGTTGACCTATTGTGAGAAGAATTCTGTACTATTTACCTACCTTTTTAAAAAGTTTAATCTGATAGCTTTTGCTTGGGTGGAAAGACAGTCATAGTTAAAATTAAGAATGCAGTTCTCTTTTCAGCATACTTTTAAGCACAAACCTAGCAGAATTTTAAGCAATTGAAAATAAGGAAAAAATTAGCGCTTTGCTACCTTACTCAACAGCTTTCTTAAGTCTGTTGATTTAACAGGTATACCTGCAAAGAGAAGAGGCAATGATTTGACAGTTCTAGACTAGTTTTCTCTTTGCTCCCATAAATGGCAATTCTGTACTTGGTGCCATTTTTTTTCATTTAAAAATATTTGTGATGGAAAACACAGATCTTCAAAGATTTCTAGTATTGACAGAGGTATATAACAGGAATAAAACATGCACAAAAATATCTAGGGTTTTCAAATTCGAGAAATGTTCTCCCATTCTTTTCAAATTTTCTTTTTTTCTTCTTCTAAAACACCACACAAGTCAGCTATACTTCATTGACATTGATGCTTAGACCATAACTTGGACTGTATGGGCATCATAACTGTGATTGATCATGAGTTGCAGCAAGCTTTCTTCTTGGACTGGAGTTCAGACATACAAAGAGTAAACAGAACTGTCTTTACTCAGCAAAACGTAGTGTAAAGATCTGGGAAGGAATGGAGAGTATCAGGCATGATGATCGCATTGCTCCCCAAATGTTTCTTTTACTCTTGTATACCACAACAAAAGGTCTTGGAACTCTGTGATGACTTTATGGATGATGAGGAGAGAAACTCTCCTTCTGGGTACAAAGCCTTCAGAATGGATTGCCATCAAGGCTTCAAGAAGTAATTAAATATTATGTCTCTAATGAGCAGACTGTAGGAGACAGGGTTAACTGTGTCTTCCATAAAGTTACGTGATATCTGGAAAAATTTATTGGATGAGTTCCCTCTAATTGTTCATTGCATACACTGTTAAGCCATAATTTTCTTTCGTTTCTTGTTTGCTCTATGCTTCAAGGTAAATGATGGAACACGGGATTATGACAAAGTCTCTTCTGGGATATATGTGGTGGGGCTTGACTTTGATCTTCCTTTTCTTCTGCCCTTGGAGACCAAATGAGTTTTTGCATAAGGCAAATGAACAGAACTGTGGGGCTCAAAACTGCTGTGCTGATCACAGATGTTCCCTGAAAAGTCTGTATTCTGCATTATTGAAACATTGAAAAGTGTACTGTAGGCTGTTTAGGGCTTGTAGTGGATGTGGCTTTGTGTCCTGGCCTGGAAGATAAGAGTCTGGCATGGGCTGAAAGGTTAGATGGCCCTCCAGTTCATATATGACCTGTGCTGCTGAGTCATGTGAGACAGCTAATTTCTTCACCCTTTTTTTGTGTCCTTTACCCACACATGAACTGGTGGCTAATATGGGAGTTCTCGGTAATTTTTGAAAGCTGCGCTTTCCTGATAACATTTCAGAGTGTCTGCTAGGGAATTAAGGCTATAGTGGGCACAGATTTCAAATAGATTTCTATTAGAGAAGCCAATCCTGTCAATCGGAAGGGGCTGATAGCTAAGTTTGCACATTGAAGACCCTAGCTTACAGTTACAGATTCTCACTAAAGCAAAGTCTGTATCAGGCATTGCTGGGTCAACAGTACAAAAAAGCAGTGTTGAGCTATGTGTGTTAGAGATAAAATGAAATTAGGGCTCTTCTGCAGTACAGTTAGCTTACTGAAACTACTGCATGCTAGGTTTCTTGGAGCTGTTAAATTTATCATATTCTCTGCGAGGTGTGTTAACCCTCCTTGAGATCTGTGCAATCATGGAAGAGCCTGGCAGGATGGCATTGAGCAAAATACAGAAATTGGGGGGGGGGGAGGTAACCAAGGGTGGACATCTCCTGTGCAAGGTGTGAACAATATAGGGTTTGTTCCACTACAAAGTGACCTGAAGATCTATTAATTATTTGTTTTGAAGGCTTTTTGTGCAATTGAGTGAAGTAGTGTATATTTGGGAAAGACAGGGCTTTGCTCTCAGCTGTAAACTTGCCCTGCGGGACAGTGCAATTTTCTTCATTTTCCTGAGCCAGTGTTCTTCCATAATTATTTTGTTTTCTTTTTGACTAGGGTAGAGGAAGGAAAAGGAGGATGCTTTTTATTATATGTATTACATCTAATCAATGATACCCTGCATTCACTGAAACTTGTGGGTGCTGTCATGGTGAAAATAAAACATACGTCTCATTTGTAATAGCCAACAAATAGATGGTTCTTAAAGTTTTTCAGTGTGCTTCTGAAGAAGGCCCAATGCTTGAACAGGCTTTGTTGTACAATACCTCTTTTGATCGATTTCTTTTTCATTTCCCATCTTTTTCTCTCTGCAACTTCCTTATTTTTTTCCCTTCTGTTACCTTCATTTTGGTGCTTGGAGTAGTAGTGTGTTTTTCCGAGAAGAATGGCTCTTACAATGATGAATATCATCTTTTGATACAGTTCAGATAGGCTGTCAGATGTAAAAATTTTTTCTTAGGCGGCAGTGGAAAAAATAAGTTGCTAAAAATAGCCTGTATTTGTCTAAAAAAGGACATGAACACACGAGTTCTCCTGCCAACCCAAAATACAAACATTTCCTATTAATATGTTAAGAAAATTCTTAGGCCAAAGATCTTCACAGGGACACATTTGCTTTTTGATGAATGTGTCACTCCCTGATCCAATTATTGCTGGAATTTTCAGAGGCAAAATTAATTAGCAGTCTGCCACAGTACTCCTGGCTCCCGGAGTTCCAGTAATGACTTGATTTTTGTAGAACTGAACTTATTACACACAATAGACAAGTCTGGACAAAACAACTTACACGGTGCAACTCCTGAAAACTTCTTACTATTATCAGCATCCTCTCTGAAACTGCAGAGATGCTAGATTTTAGGACTGTAAGTGTAGGATGCAGAATTCAGGACATTTTTCAGGTTAAAGAAAAAATAGTAATGAAGTCCACACTTGAAGCACACATAGTGTTAGAATTTAATTTTCAGATTTGGCAGCGTAGCTCTGCAGATGAGTGTTCAGCTTTTCATATGTTAAGAGAAATACCAAGAGGATTTTTACTTTCTTGTTATACAACAGCCTTATGTATGGGTTTAGTAGCGCACTCTCTAGCTAAATAATGGAGATTTTTCTCCTTTTCAGTACATATCAGTATCTGACATTTTTTCTGAGGTCAAAAAAAGTATGATTTCTCAGACTTGTCTCGTACTTCTGTCTTCCAGGGCCACATAATACAGCTGCCCCTTCAGCAAAGCTTAGAGCTCTCCATCTGTGGACTCCAGCCCTCTTCCAACTCTTTTCTCACCTCTTCAAAATACCATGTATTTTCCAGGACATGAGCACCTTTGGAAGACTTGTGACATGTGAGTCATCTGTAGGTATTTGTCTTAACCCGCATATTGCAGCACACTGGAAGCATTAGAGACAGACTCCTCTTTATCCAAGGTGTAGCACAGAGCAAATGTCTCAGCAGAAGTGGTGAGGTTAGTACGAAATCAAGAGCAGAAGACCAACAACCTCAAGCAAGAAGAAAATATTCATCATCCACCTCCCCTCACTGAGGATTCCCTGTTCAAATTCCTCCAGCCATACAGATAGCTTTCTATGCAACTGTCTAAGTAATGTCATCAAACACCTTTGGGAATCGGATACCTTTGATTTTCTGATGGGAATGGAATCCTTTGCAGAAATGATACACAAAGAATAATTTATACAAGAAGTTTTACCTTCTGGTTTTGTGATTTAGACCTTGTTTTTCTAGGTATTCAGTCATAATTAAGAGATTTGTTCTGTTTCCAAGCTGTAAATAATTTTTTGCAAAATACTGAAGTTGGGTAAACTGTGGGTAAATATTTGCAAAGGAAAACAAAATGTGAAAGTGTTACAGCATAAGGAAGTTTTTGCCACCTATTTACAACTTCTAGTAGTAAGTATAATTTGAAAAACAAGGAATTACTTAGAAATCCTTGGGGAAATAACTCTGATTAGTCATCTTGATATGAAATATAGGCTATTTTGGACATCGTATGCCAGATCTGCAGATCCCATAGTACTGACCGTTGCGAAATTGATACACACTTGCTGAGGCCCTAACTCAATTTTCTGAATGGTACATGATGCTCAAAAAGGCCTCCTTCCAAAGAGTATTAATCTGGGCTTCTCTGAGGAGTCTGTGTTCTGGTTTTTGCTGTGCTGAGCCCTGACACACTCATCCAAAGCATGAATTGGACATCTGTTTCAAAGGAGGACGCTTTCATCTTTAGTAGCATGAGGTATGTGCTGCATAAAACGATTGCAAAATGTTTGTAGCCCCACGAAACTTCCAGACACATTCAGTACATGCAAATAAATGAAAAAAATGCAAGAAAATAAAAATAATAAGTACTTTAACTTTGGCTAAATCTTTAGAGTCAAGATACAGCATGTTGTTAAGTGCTTCTTTGGATTAAAGTCTTATTTTTTAAGGCTTTATGCAGTAACCCAGGACTAAAATCTGTTATTTTTTCAGTGCTTGGTGAGAAATAACAATACACTATAGGCATATGATGACAAATACATATTGTTCCTTCTTAATTAAATTCATCAAAAGCAGTTATCACTGTGTCCATTGTCCAGTACAATTAGCAGCATGAATTTAGAAAAGTGAGTGGGTCTAAGAAGAAGTGTATTTCTGAGCTGTGGTTTATAAATTGGATCAATGTGGGTATATCCTAAGAAACCCCAATCTGTTAACGCACACTGTTATGTACTTTGTGTTCATCATAAATGCAGAGTTCATTTATCTGGAACACAGTATTTCATTTTCATATCACTTTGGGGGTGCATAGGCATACTTCAGTTAAAGCAGGACAACATATGGTTGTATTGTGTAGGTGTGGGATTAAAATTTTCTCCATAATAATCCTTTGAACTTTTAATGCCCTGGTACTTTTCTCAGTATTAAATATAGTGACACACACGTGTGATTTAGTCACTTAAAAAAAGACATCTAGTGCCTTTTTTAGTGATGCACTGTATCCCATAGGATCTTCTGCTGATGATCCAGGAGGGCAGAGGTCTGCTTGCAGACCTTGCATCACAACTGTTGGCTATGTGCAGATATTTCAGATACTCCACAGCACCTAAAATTACTCAGGATCCCTATCTTCAGACAATTTGAATCCCGTCCTACAAGCATGCACACACACACGTGCACATAGACACGCACAACCTGAAGAGTGAGACTGTACAATTGATTTTGAACAGTGCAGATTCAAATATTTTATTATGATTTACTCATTAATGCCTTGGCTATTACTGGAAGTCACCTGTATTGCATACAAGCTTTAGCAGTGGTTTCTAGTTTCTTACACCAGTGTGCTGCTGTTGCGCATTTGAGTTTTTCCAGTCCCA
This sequence comes from Opisthocomus hoazin, assembly GCF_030867145.1. Lineage (NCBI taxonomy): Eukaryota > Metazoa > Chordata > Aves > Opisthocomiformes > Opisthocomidae > Opisthocomus > Opisthocomus hoazin. The sequence continues at coordinate 21,624,640 of NC_134417.1, forward strand.
CTGCAAAGGACACATTTGGGAAGCCAACTGTTTTGCTTGTTAACTTGATGGTGACTGCAGAGTCTTTCTTCCCCTGGCACAACAACAGCTCTCGGGGAAGGATGAAAGAAACCCTATTATGTCTTTCTGCTGTTACCTTAACAAGCTTGTCAGAAACTCTTTGCACAATAAAATCCACCTGTACTCACCCTGACACTTTCTAGGGATTCTTCTTTTCAGCATCTTGTTCTGGACTTGTGACCCTAATTTTCCAGTTCAGCTTACTTTAAGCTAAATTTTTTTGAAGATTATGATAAAATATAGAGAAGGGATATCCTCAAGCTCACAGTTAGGAAATTAGCTTTCTTTTATATTGCATTTCTGTGACATTGCTATAATTCTCTAGAAGTCTTTGGGTCCTGTCTTGTTAGAGCATTGCTATTTTAATAGGTGGCTTGAACTAAAAGGCTTTCCAGCATCCAAGGATGGTGGCCCAAATATTACTTTGCATCTTTATCGGAGTGACCAGTCTTCAATTTTCACGTCCTCCTGTGACATTTTTCACTCATTTTCTCACTGAATTTGTTACTCCAGAGGTGGTAATATTCCTAACAATTATGATTTTCTTTTTAAAAATACAAAGACCTACTTATCTTTGCCCTCTGATTTCTAATTCTTGCAGAATAGTTTGTATTTTCTGGCTTTCTTCTCTACTGAGGAGTGAGGAGGTGGATTATGAACTGTGTGAGAAAGTAATTGATGTTTGCTGCCATATTACAGGGCTGTGCTCTGTTAGTGGAACATGTTTTGGACAGAAGTCTTGGCAAATTGGTTATTTGATCTTAAAGCAGATATGAATGCATATTTTGCATGCATTTAGTGTTTGTAAGACATCCCTGTAGGCAAATATGGCAATGCCAAATCTGCAGTGGGAAAGGACTCTGTTGTGCTGTCTCTGTCCTAGAGGCAGTGACCGATATAAAGATCAACTTCCATTGACATGTCTCCAGTGATGCTAGACCTTATTGTCTGCTTTTCTGTACCTCCTGCTTTTACCCGTCTTGTCTCTTACATGTGACAGGAACTTACTTTAACTATACGTTCATTCTTCTTTTATTCTCGTCTTTCACTGGAGAGTTTGTTCTTTTTTTCAGGGGGAACCTGACTACTGAACTTATCCCTTTTGAAATAAAAAATAGATTACCGGATGCTCAGGTGTATCTAATGCAAAACTTTGTTTAAAGAATCTGAGAAGTTTGACATGACAAAAAATAATTGTAAACTTCCTTGACGATAATTTGAAACCATTAGGTAGTGGCTACCTAATCATTTTTTGGAGTGGTGTTGGAGTCAAAGCAAATTATCATATCTGTGGAAAGCAGATAGCAGTAACACTTGTTTACACTTTGGAAGCAGGCATTCCACACATCGAGTTATATCTAACCCCCTCCAGCATTCATCAAAAATAATATTCATCATTTTTCCATAAAAGATCAAAAATTACTTAATCAACTGAAGTTTGTCTCTGTTGTAAGTGCTTGCTCCTGTCTGAGGCAAGGAGAGGCTGTCTGCTGCTGCACAGTGGCACTGTACGTCTTCATTAAATAGATACTGAACTTTCCTGTTTGCCGTGTCTCCTTTTACATCGTATCATCTTCTTGCTTCCTCCCGACTCTCAATAAATAAAATAAGCTCAGACTAGACAAAGCTGATAAGTCATAGCCAGGCGGGGAGGGATGGAAGCTGTCTTTGGAGTCATGAACTGGGCCTTCCAGTGATGTGACAGTGCTGAAGGCAGTCAGACATAAGAAGCGATCAAATACTGATCATTTGAGGCCTCTTGCTTCACAAATATCGAAAACAAAAGTGTTGATGTGTTACCTGGAGTAAAAGCCAAGTCAACAATAAAAAGATAAAGTAAGTAATAGGGAGCGGAGAGATAGATGGACACAGCAGTTGCTCATCTTACATGTATATTTAATGCCAGCTGAAAGTGTGCGTGGGAACTAATGAATTGCAGGCATATGTATGTTGTGTGCCCAGTACAACGGAAGGGTTTAAATTATGCAGAACATGTCATCTTGTTGCCAAATATTTAACACCATTCCTACAGAAAAGAGACAGCTCAAGGGATCCTTATTTAAACATTAGTAATCAAATCCTTTTCTCATCATGGCAGGCTCTTTTGCATAATTTGTGCCTGCCACATCTAGAACTCGCACACAAACTAATTCGCAAAGAGGCGGCACGGTGTTGGTTGACAAAACTTCGTGCTTCAATAACAATTTATGTTGTACTATAACTGTGTGAGTAAAAATAGGTCTGTCTGGATCACCATTTGCTGATTATAATTGTTGTCTGTGTCTGTAGATTTTGCAGAGGCTTATGATTATTTCTTGTTCTTGTCCTGGGATTGAGAAAGAATATCTTTGCTACAGAAAATTACACATTCTGACTCAAAAAGAAAAATGTTGGAAATACAAATATTTTCCACAAGCTGCAAGACACCCAAAGCTCCCCATAGCTCTTCTGAAAGTAAAGTTTTTGGTGCAAACTGGCTGATCTGTCTAATGGGTATAAATTGTTCCTGCTTGAAATCAATTTTATTTCAAATTCAGTATCTTTCAAAATTTATGGTTACTAGTGTAGGTTTTTTTGCTTCTGTAAAATGCACAAAGAGAGCTAACCCAGTGCAATGTGCCCTCGTAAGGGTTGTTTGTTATTTTAGTCTTATTCTGGCCGCATTTTGATGTCCTAAAAGATGGTACATTGTGCTGTCCTCTCTAATTTTTGCCCAAAAGAGTGTATTTGGGTGCTGATAATTTAATAAGCATGGGGAAGGAAAGAAAGGATAAGGAACAGCCATGCAAACCTTAGGCAGCCAGCAGCTTTGATAGCAGCAGCAGAAGTTTCAATGGGAATTACAAATGAGAAGATAGAGCAGAATTTGTAATAAAGATCCATGGCACAGTGCAAGTAATTGAACTTCCACGTACATATTTCAAACTTATTTCCACAGTACTTGAAATTCCATAATGTTAGTGCTGACCTTTTATACAGGGGAACAGTAGGGGAAGGAAGTTGAGTCTTGCCGTATTGTGAGGGCACAAAATTTGATAGAACTTGAAAGTGTGATGGGAAGCTTTAGGAACTAGTGGGAAGGGATTAATTAGTCTCCTCTATAAAGTCTACTACATGTTTGATGTATGAGAAGATTGGATTCCAAGATTCAACCACTACGAAATATTACATGTTGTTATGCCATTTTGTTAAAATTTGGAATAGAAAGAGCTGAGATTACAACGGAAATGTCTAGGTAAAAAGTATTAGAGTAGTTCTATGTATCTTGCAGATTTTTAAACTTCTAAGTTCTGGAGAGGAGTTATGTAGCATACACAAAAAAGCACCTCAAGTTCCAAAAACATTATTGGAGGCAAATCTGTCTCTGAAGTAGTAAATCTAGACTCCCGTATCTGATAGTTTGTTTCAGTAGAGAGCTTCTAGTTTCTAGAAAAGCACAAGCTATTAGTTAACTTCATATTGGTTGCTGATACAGAGCATTATAGAGAATATAATGCTGTATATTGTACCGATCATTTTATAATGTTTAGAGAATATATCATTAAGATAAATATAGAGCTCTGTGTTCCCAGGATATAGCTTTCTGGCTTCTGACCATTCTGCTTCAGGGGTTACCTGAGCTAATGGCAGCAGCAGCAACTTGATGATGACTGTGTTTTTTCTCCATTAATTTGCATAAATTCTTTTTTGTTCTTTTAATGGTTTCCACTTTCTAATCATTAGTAACCTATTGGCACTTTAAAATTTAAAAGTTATTCCCATTTTCTTTTCCATTTTTAGTTTTAGGTCTCATGTTATGTTACTTTCCTTCCCCAGCGTTTCAGTCCTTTCCTTGATACTTGTTTTCTGAAGGGCATATATATATAAATGTAATGTTCTTTTTCAGCTTTGAAAAAATTGTATTTGGGTCAGTGACTAGACCTCCTCTCTCCCGTCATTTCTCCCATCTTGTCCTTCCCACACTGTGCCTGACCTATTACCCCTTCTTGTCTGCTTTCTGTACCTCATTCTTCGCAGCTGTTATTCCTTGCTCTCATTATTTCCCATTCTTTGCTTTGGCCTTGCATTTTCTCCTTTTCATGCTGTTCATTTTGACAACCTTACTCTTGTCTTGCCATAATTCCGCACTTAGTTAGTTCACTGCATGTTTGATAAAGAAGAATCAAGCCTGTTAAATCTTGTTTCCCAATACATTGACTCTAATTTGCTGCAGAAGCAGAGAGTGCTGTGGTTTTCCCCAGATCTTTCCTCTTTTATCCATCTGCTTGGCCATGCTTCCAGTTCTGCATGTTAAGGCTGATGTTTGCCCAAAAGCCTAGTGAACAAGGTGTAAGCTTGTCACCCAGCTACTTTTCATACCTTTGTGATGAAGACATAGATAAGGAATTTACTCAGTAACCAGCTGTGTACAAATCTGAAAAACAGTGGTTTCAGAAGTATCTTTTCCTACCACTAGTCGTTCCAGTTTTACAGGATTTATTCAAATTCTAGCTGTCAGGTGCCATCTATGATAAAGCTGCATGAAAAAAGGTGTGAGATCCAGCAGAAGGGCTTAGAGACCAAGAAACAAACAATTTCTCAAAGGACTTTTTCTTGTCCTGCATCCAGTTGAAAATCTGATCCAGTCACAGAATCACAGAATCACAGAATAGTAGGGGTTGGAAGGGACCTCTGTGGGTCATCTAGTCCAACCCCCCCGCCGAAGCAGGGTCACCTACAGCAGGCTGCACAGGACCTTGTCCAGGCGGGTCTTGAATATCTCCAGAGAAGGAGACTCCACAACCTCCCTGGGCAGCCTGTTCCAGTGCTCCGTCACCCTCAGAGAGAAGAAGTTCCTCCTCATGTTCAGACGGAACTTCCTGTGCCTCAGTTTGTGCCCATTACCCCTTGTCCTGTCACTGGGCACCACTGAAAAGAGCTTGGCCCCATCCTCCTGACACCCACCCTTCAGATATTTGTAGGCATTTATAAGGTCCCCTCGCAGCCTTCTCTTCTTCAGGCTGAACAAGCCCAGTTCCCTCAACCTCTCCTCGTAGTGGAGATGCTCCAGTCCCCTCACCATCCTTGTAGCCCTCCGCTGGACTCTCTCCAGTAGCTCTTCATCCTTCTTGAACTGGGGAGCCCAGAACTGGACACAGTACTCCAGATGAGGCCTCACCAGGGTAGTGTAGAGGGGAAGGAGAACCTCCCTTGTCCTGCTGGCCACACTCTTCTTGATGCACCCCAGGATCCCATTGGCTTTCTTGGCAGCCAGGGCACACTGCTGGCTCATAGTTAACCTGTCGTCCACCAGGACACCCAGGTCCCTCTCCGCAGAGCTGCTCTCCAGCGGGTCCACCCCAAGCCTGTACTGGTGCATGAGGTTGTTCCTCCCCAGGTGCAGGACCCTGCACTTGCCCTTGTTGAACCTCATCAGGTTCCTCTCTGCCCAGCTCTCCAGCCTATCCAGGTCACGCTGAATGGCAGCACAGCCTTCCGGTGTATCTACCACACCTCCCAGTTTGGTGTCGTCAGCAAACTTGCTGAGGGTACATTCTAACTCTTCATCCAGGTCGTTGATGAAGAAGTTAAACAAGACTGGGCCCAGTACTGACCCCTGAGGGACACCACTTGTCACCAGCCTCCAACTAGACTCAGCGCCCCTGATGACAACCCTCTGAGTTCTGCCATTCAGCCAGTTCTCTATCCACTTCACCGACCACTCGTCCAGCCCACACTTCCTCAGCTTCCCCAGGAGGATATCATGGGAGACTGTGTCGAAAGCCTTGCTGAAGTCAAGGTAGATAACATCCACAGCTCTCCCTTCGTCTACCCAGCCAGTCATGTCATCATAGAAAGCTATCAGATTGGTCAGGCATGATTTCCCCTTGGTGAATCCATGCTGACTACTCCTGATAACCTTCTTTTCTTCCACTTGCTTGATGATGGCCTCCAGGATAAGCTGCTCCATCACCTTTCCCGGGATGGAGGTGAGGCTGACCGGCCTGTAGTTCCCTGGGTCCTCCTTCTTGCCCTTTTTGAAGATTGGAGTGACATTGGCCTTTCTCCAGTCCTCGGGCACCTCTCCAGTCCTCCAGGACCTCTCAAAGATGATGGAGAGTGGCTCAGCAATGACATCCGCCAGCTCCCTCAGCACTCGTGGGTGCATTCCGTCGGGGCCCATGGATTTGTGGACATCCAGATCGCTTAAGCGATCCCTCACACAGTCCTCCTCGACCAAGGGAAAGTCGTCCTCTCTGTAGGCTTCTTCTCTTACCTCCGGGGCCTGGGATTCCTGAGGGCCAGTCTTAGCACTGAAGACTGAAGCAAAGAAGGCATTCAGTAGCTCTGCCTTCTCCGCATCCTCCGTCACCAGGACACCCGCCTCATTCAGCAGCGGCCCCACGTTGTCCCTAGCCTTCCTTTTGCTGCTGATGTAGTTGAAGAAGCCCTTCTTGTTGTTTTTGACATCCCTTGCCAGCTTCAATTCCAGGTGAGCCTTGGCCTTCCTCGTCGCATCCCTGCATGCTCTCACTACGTTTCTGTACTCTTCCCAAGTGGCCTGTCCCTCTTTCCACATGCCATGCACCTTTCTCTTCTGCCTGATCTCCGCTAGAAGCTCCTTGTTTAACCATGCAGGTCTCCTGCCTCCTTTGCTAAATTTCTTTCTCAGGGGGATGCATTGCTCCTGTGCATGGAAGAAGTGTTGTTTAAAAAGCGACCAGCACTCATGGACCCCCCTGCCTTCGAGAGCCCTGGCCCACGGGATTCCTCCCAGTAGCTCCTTGAAGAGGGCAAAGTCAGCCCTCCTGAGGTCCAGGGTTTTGATCCTGCTTATCGCCCTGCTTCCTCCATGCAGGATCCTGAACTCGACCATTTCATGGTCACTGCAGCCGAGTCTACCTCCAACCTTCACGTCCTCCACCAGTCCCTCCTTGTTTGTTAATACAAGGTCCAGCAGAGCGCCTTTCCTTGTTGGTTCCTCCACCACTTGCATCAGAAAGTTATCATCGATGCTCTGTAGGAACCTCCTGGATTGCGCCTGCCTAGCTGTATGGTCTTCCCAGCTGATGTCAGGGTGGTTGAAGTCCCCCATGAGAACCAGAGCCTGTGACTGTGAGGCTGCTTGCAGCTGCCTGTAGAAGGCTTCATCAACCTCCTCCTCCTGGTCAGGTGGCCTGTAGTATACACCCACCGTAATGTCACCCGTGTGAGCCTGTCCCTTAATTCTAACCCACAAGCTTTCAACTCCTTCTTCACTTGCCCCCAGGCCAAGCTCAATGCATTCCAGTTGCTCCCTCACATATAGAGCAACTCCCCCACCTCTCCTTGTTGACCTGTCTTTCCTAAAGAGTCTGTAGCCATCTATGACAGCATGCCAGTCATGCGAGTTGTCCCACCACGTTTCTGTGATGGCGACCAAGTCGTAGCCGTCCTGCTGTATAATGGCTTCCAGCTCCTCCTGTTTATTGGCCATACTATGTGCATTGGTGTAAACACACTTGAGCTGGGCTGTCAATCTCACCCCTGGCCTTGGCACTCCAAGCCTAGGCTCATCCCTAGTGAGCTGGGCAATATCCCCTTCCCCCTTCGAACCTAGTTTAAAGCCCTCTCAATGAGCCCCGCCAGCTCGTGGCCAAGAATTCTTTTCCCCCTTTGTGATAGCTGAGCTCCACTTGTTGCCAGCAGGCCCGGTGCTGTGTACACCTCCCCATGATCAAAAAAGCCAAAATTTGACCGATGGCACCAGTCCCTGAGCCACCTGTTAACCAGGTGAGTTTTCCTGCCCCTTTCAGTGCTGTCCCCTGCCACTGATGGGATGGAGGAAAACACCACCTGCGCCCCTGATCCCTCAACCAGTCGCCCTAGTGCCCTGAAGTCCCTTTTGATGGCCTTGGGACTTCTTTCTGCTACCTCGTCCCCACCAACCTGCATTACCAAGAGGGGGTAGTAATCAGAAGGCCGCACCAGACCAGGGAGTTTCTTCGCAACATCCCTAACCCGGGCCCCAGGGAGGCAGCAGACTTCCCTGTGGGATGGGTCCGGTCGGCAGATCGGGCCCTCTGTTCCCCTCAGAAGGGAATCGCCTATGACAATGACCCTTCTTTTTTTCTTAGTTGAGGCAGTTGTAATACGTAGGGCTGTCTGACTCGTTCTAGGCAACCCCCTGGATGGAGCCTCACCTTCACCCACATCCTCTGTGGCCGGTCCCTCACATTCCAGAGCCCCATACCTGTTGCTTAAGGGCAACCGGGCAGGTGAGGGAGGTCGGGGGGAAATTCGCTTGCCCCCCCGAGCAGGGACCTGTTTCCATTCCCCCCCATCTCTTAGGCCCCCTCTTTCTGCTCGGTGGCAAGAGGGTAGGGGGTTCTCTGCTTTCTGTGGAGCCGCCTCCTGCTGCCTCGGCCTCAGGGAGGGCAGGGTGCGGCTCCACCAGTCGATCTCCCTCTCACACTCCCGGATGCTCCTCAGCCTCTCCACTTCCTCCTTCAGTTCTGCCACCAGGCTGAGCAGGTCATTCACCTGCTCGCACCGAACACAGCCGTTGTCTCTGCTGTCCTCCGGTACGAGCGCCAGGCTCAGGCACTCCCTGCAGCCAGAGACCTGGACACCCGCGTTCTTGCGTGGGGCCTCCGTCTGGGTCCCCACACTCCTTCGAGCAACAGCTTTACCACGGGTGGTAACCATGGCTAGAGTATCTCCTGGAAGAGCGATGCCCACTACTTGAGTTGCCAGAAGGGGCGGCTGTACCCTGCCAGTCGCCTTCCCCGCTCGCCGTGCCCGCGCGAACTGCCGCGCAAACTGCTGCGCCGCTCCCGGGCTGCTGCGCCGCCTCTGTTTGCCGGCTCTGTTCGCTCGCGCTCCCTGGGGCTGCTCTTATCCGTGAGGGGGTTTGGCCGCTGTCACACTCGACTCCGCCCCCGCTGAGTCAGAGCTGCCGCTCGTTGGCACCTCCCGCTTTCCCGCTGAGGGGGGGGGGCTGGCGTCTCCTCTCTCTCTCGGCGCTTTTTGCCGCCTCGCCGCTGCGGTTTTGCCACCGGAGAAAGGGTCCCTCGGCGCGAGCCTCTGCTCCAGAACCCTTCACCTTCAGTAGCTTCGCCGAAAAAAATGTCAAATGAAGATATTTTAGATCTGCAACTTGCAATGACAATACAGCACCAGTGGCTGTCCTCCAATGGCAAAGCAGGGACAAAGTTTCTGATGGTTTGCACGTATTTCTTAATCTAACCTGAAGTACACCCAGTGATCTCTGGAATGCTTCCACATTCTTTCTTCAGGGACAGAAAGTATTACAGGATGAAGCCCGAGCTCCCACTGTGCAATAGAATAGTTTTGACTTACTGGTAATGACAGTAGAATTAAGCCCATTCTACCTAGTGGGTGCGAAATTAACTCATTTGGTGTGACGCTATTGCATTTCATAGAAAGCATAAGAAAATATTTAGTTGAGAGAGACTGTGAAGATAGAAATGGTCAACAGAAGGTTTCTTGAAACAAATAAGCTTGATTTCTATTTGAAAAATGCCCAGCACTTGACAATACTAACTGAAGTACCAAATAAATTGTTCTTTGGCTTGAAACTGAAGTGTTAATTGGTTACAATGTGGTGTTGATATAGAAGACTGAAGATGGGTGGAGAATTTTCGTTTTAATCAGCAGACATTTTACTTCTGCTCTTACCTTTAATAGAGTGAAGCTTTAGCTCTTTCAATACTTTTCAGCATCTCTCCTTTCACTTTTAAGTTGAAATACTTCTATGCTTGATGTGGAATGAGTTAAAGTAACTTCAGTAGTTGTACGTTGGTTACTTAATTCACGTGGCAAGTGAATAAGGGTGAAATTGAATGAAATGATGCCGTGAAAAGCCGTCACCTAAAACAAACAAACAAAAATGCAGATTGAAAAGAATATCTACTTTTATAAAGAGATTAAGCCATACAGAAATATAAATTTAAGGATGTTTCCACTCCATTTTTCCCCTGAAACATTTCATTTTTCTATACCTATACTCTGCTCCAGTGGCAAAGATCATGCTAAGAACAAACAGCATATTGTCTGTGTAGCAGCTTTGCTTGGTAACTCAGGAACAAGTGATATCAAATGGGACAAAAATCTTTGCAGAAGTCTTGACCGGCATATAAATTAACCCATATATAAATACTGTGTTACACAAGCTCTGAGGAAAAGCTGCTGATGCTGTCTGAGTTGTCTAACCACAAGGAGACATTCCTAGCAGAAGGGCAAAAAGTAAGACATTTATACTTGCAGAACTCTTGCACAGCCAAACAGCACTTCCCTCAAATGCTACAAGGCCTTCTGCGTCTCTAATATCGCTCTCTTTTCAGAACAATTCCGTATTTTTTCATGTCTGAAATATGCTCTGCTGTCCTCCCAAATGCTGTAGTATTTTGACACAAGACATTGTAACGGGTTCAATGACCCAGTCTTGAATGTAAGCTCAGACAAATGATCTGCACTTGAAGAGAAGCTGTAAGTCGTAAGAGTAAGCAAGACTGGTGACCACCTGGCTCCAACAACTCCATTTAAAGCAAAAAAGGAAGTGTGCAAGTGGATTGGTATCATTGGTATCTATGATTTTTTTGTTGTGTTCTGACATTCAGTCGTAAGTCAGATAATTTTCTGAACAGGTTTTTCTACCTTTTAGGCAAATAAGTATCTGTTCCTCAACCTGTCATACTTAGTTTTGAAATTACATATTATTGTTGCCTTGCCTGGGAGTGTAAGCAGCAGAAGATATTAAATTCTCTTTAATTATGTGCATACATACATATCGCATGTTTCACCCCAAACCTGGGCATGTATCAGACATCAGAAAAGGCAGGCATATCCATTTATCACAGACAGCACTGAGGCAAAAGTGCCTGTTAGATTTGATGAGTCACTTTACACTGATTTTAAAGAGCCTGTTGTGGGCCTTCCTGTGTTTGAACTTGGCTGTTTTTTTATTGTGGATGTATTTCCTCATTTCACAGGTGGTCTCAATTACTTTTGCTTTCTCTACATTGCTTAATGCAGCGAGATTTCTGGGACCTGTGACTGTAACTTGCAGTCTGCAATCGCCTTTTCACCAGAAAGACGTTGGAAACGTGAAATATTGTGCTAAATTTCTTTTGACCAGATATTGCACATTCAGCCAATAAATCAATTCTTTTGCATTTAGAAAGCAACCCCCAAAAATCCAGCCTATGAGGTACTGTGGAGTAAAAAGGCCACGGGTGTCTGACAGCCTGTACACTTCTACGTTGACAAGATGCTCTACCAAGGACACATAGAGTGAAGGACTCTAGGATGCTTAGGGGTGTGTTGCTAAGGAAACCTGTGCTTTTGGTGAAATGTACGGGGAAAAGCTGGCTTTGGAGATTTGTGTCTTTGCTGTCAGCACCACCAAAAGGGGAGCAGAAGCCCTAAGTAGCTGTTTTACGATTTTTACCTAACCACATATTTCTTTCTAATGTAAACAAAGGAAGAAAATGAAAAGCTTCCTTTAGAAGAACTGAAAGGAGAATGAGGGGAAGTAACCCAGTTTTGAGAGGACTATGTGTGTGTCAGGAACCTCTGGTGCCTGAAGAACCTGCCATGCACGCTTGCAGGGGGTTGTGCTCTTTTGGTGACAAAGCCCATAGTTCATATCCTCTCTAATTCTGTGCAAAAAATGTTCTGAGTTAAGAAAGAATAAGAAGAAATTTTGAATTTTGGGATAAAAATGCTTGTAGGATTTAATCTGACCTTTTTCTTAACTCGGGATTAAATGATTGCCTGAGTCTTAATCTGTTGAGAATATTCCCCTCAGATCTTGTTTTTTTCGTGTTGAGTATGCTGCTCTCAATGTGTAAGTGCATAAATGTGAAGAATGCTAGTGAAGCTCAGTGAATTCCAACAGAGTTTTCAAGGCAGAATATGTGTAGATTAGAAACATAAAGAATCTACTAAAAAGTCTGTAAGGTCTCCAAAGACCACAAATAGAAGATGTGCAAAATGGATGTTCTAGGGCAAAGTACCTTCAATCATACAGTGCCTTGCAGCTCTTATCATCATGTTATGGCTTATAAGTAACAGCTAAAGTCTTGGCTGACATAGCTGGATTTGAAATTGTTCTTCTAGAATTACACAGGTAAAGTGCAAAATGAGTCATGGCTAAGGTGTGCGCAGCAGTTGGATTCTTTCTTTGAAGTAAAAACTGTAGGGATTTTTGAGGCAGCATAGCTTCAAATCACAGCAAAGACATTTTATTATTGTACATCTGTGAACAGGATGTTTAATGTTTGACATGTTTATTAAAAAAACTGAACACAGCACATTATCCATCTGCCATGATTACTGTATATGTAGGCAGTTGGGACTTTGAATGTAAAAATCTATGGGCTTCTGTGCAGCCCATCACTGCTGCCTCCAAAAACTCTCAATAATATATCTCAACAGCAAGGCTTCTACTATACATCAAGGTGCCGTTGGCTTTTCCCTGCTTCCTAATTAAAAGGAAACATTTGACATCTTGGCCTGAACCTGTTTGATAAAGTCTCTTGTGTCTATCAAATTTGCTGTGTGCTTTGGAATATAAATTATCACAAAGATCTGTAGCTTGTGAGCTCATTTATGTAGGAAAACTGTAGCTGCCTTTCAGGATTAGGTGTGGATTTTAGCTGATGACAATTTTGGCTGCTGGTTCAGCCAAGTGTTTTCCTATTGGTGATCTTGAAGACTAAACTCTCTTAATTTCTAGAAGCATTAAATTTCAGAAAAAAAGTGCTCGATGTAAGTATTACCAGTCTTTGCCAGCCCAGTATTGATTCCATGATATGTGGTAAAGAACTGAACTCTACCACTTGCACTGAGCTGCTTCCTGCTTTCTTCTCATACCAGATGTGTTCTCTTGGTTCTCTGTCTTCAGAATTTTATTATAAAGCACAGCACAGAAATGGAAAACCATCTCATGGGTATTTCCTATTGTTTAGATTTTGTTTGAATTAAACACTGTATTTTTATCCTCTTATTGTGCACTAAAACTGCTTGTTAAAATCGTAGACCTAACATTGCACAGTCCCGTTGTAATTGTCTTCACTCCCATTGCATGCAACTAGTGTTATGCACTATCAAAGAATTCAGTAAAATCTATTCAAAATTCTCAGGTTTTATGTAGCTAAAGCAGTAGTAAAAGGTAAAAGCTGCAAGAAGATTAATGATATTACTTATTTAGTAGTCCAGAACGCACAGAGTATTCCTCAGACTGTCATCCATAATTTCTGTTGCCTTAGGCAAAGAGGATGCTTCAAGCTTGCTTCTAATTTTACTGAGTATATTCCGTTTCCTGTGTAGCTTAAGATCATTACTTGTTTCGTTAATTCATTGTGACTAAAAAGTAAAAATCATAAAAAAATCAAACTTTGTTTTCAGCTGCGGGGTTGCATCTCATAGCAGTTGAACTGTCATTCAAATCATTTTTCTGTGCTTTTTGGTCTTGTTCAGATGCAGTTGTGAAGAAAGTCAGCATTTTCTCCCAATTTGTATCTGCAACTTTTTGATTATCTTCAAATACTGTTACTTTTTCTTTGATCTTTCCTAGAGAAAAATGTTGTCCTATGATTTTTATGATCAACATTTATCTTCATTCTTCCTCTTTCCTGTATTTAAATTCTGTAGTAGGTTAAAATGTGGAAAGCAAGGTTAGTATCCCCATGTTGGTGTGCTGTAGCAGTCTTAACTTCATATTTCTCTTGGTTACACAGCAATAAATTAGATAGATGTTCTTTGTCACAACAAATATTGCAGGTGAGATCCCAAGATAGTCATGACAGTGTTGAGTACTTGCATTGAGCATCGTGGGAAAATGCGTGGGAATCAAGTGGAGAGTGGTGAGTGAATCAGACAAGTTTTTCATTTCAAATTGAAGTTATAGTACTGTTATAGCAGTGTAATAGAATCAAAGAGCGAAGCATTTGCTCTGGGGTTTTCATTGTTGTTGTTGTTGTTGTTGTGTTTTTTTGCTCTTAAATACAAGGAGTTCTGCATGTAGACAGAGTCAGGGCTTAATGATTTCCTCCCTTGGCTGCTGCAGTGCTAGGCTTTATTAAAATCCTGCATCAAACTCAAGAGACCTTTATTAAAGCAGAATATTCATTTTTCAGAGATCCTTAACAAGTTGCCTGTCTTCCCTCTGAAAATGTGGAAGGAAGTTAATGACATTGCTCTAATAGGAGAGCAAATATGCTTTGCTCAAACAGGAAAAATAAAATATCTTTATAAGTAAACTAACATAAAGCATTTGTAGATTCTGCAAGTCAAGTTTGAACTGAAAATTATATTGGTCAGCAGTTTTGTTAGGAAATCTGGATGAATGAAACTAAAGTCCTACTGCTGAGCTGCCTAAATATTTACTTACTGTACTTCAAAGAAGCTTTTTGTTAGAAATTGTGAAGAAATGCTTTTTGCTGCAATCTCCCAAGTGTCTTAACAGTAAAAGTAGAGTCTTCCTCTACTCGATGAATTACAGAAAGTGTCCTGGTTTTTTTTTTTTGGAACTCTAATGCCTGTTTCTATAAAAGTAGATTGAAATAGGGATCTGATGAAAGTAAGCTGGATGGGAATAAATAAGAGGGCAAAGCTGGCTTGTAAAAACTCCTTTTAGATTTTCAGCCAAACTATGCAGTTGACAGTTCTAACATGATTGTGCATAATTTATTTCTCTTTGCATTATTTTTAAGAAGTTCATCTAATACTCTTGATATCTTATCATAACAACACTAATACAATTAGTTCTTAGTAGAATTAAAAGATCAGTTTGATAGATCTTATCTTCTTTTAAACCTTCCTTTCTGCTCCTTCAGCATGTGCAATGAAACATTTTAATAGTAGCTAGTGTCATTGCCTCCAAAGAGAGGACTTTGACTGTATTTAAAATTCATTTGAACCTCATACAATTAAAAAGCTGTCTAGAATATTTGTAAAATAGTTTTTTTGTCATATACGAAATGATTTGGTGGATTAGCATGTCATAAAACCGGCTAGCTTCAGAAAACACCCACTTCTAATCAGTGCATTAACAAAGAATTTACATCTCTTGGACTTATACTTGGAAAGCTCTAATGTTATGGTGTATAAATTAGCATATATGTTTATATATGCTTATGCAGTTCTATGGTAAACTTGCATTTTGAAAGGCTGTTGCAGGTTGTGATATGTCCTCTCACTGTCTTACGGGGACATTCTGTGGAACCAGTAGATTCTTTCAAAATTGTCCCTTAATTTAATTCTACATGATAATAGCATTTGTTCATTATATTGTCTCTCCTTACATCCAAGTCTCTACAACAGATTTGCAAATGAAGTAGTATTATCTCATTTTCTGGACAGTGAAGCTAAGGTCCTGTAAAAGGGTAGTCAGAGATCACAAAGTGGGTGGGTGGCACAGTTGGCATATGTCACACTCTTGATATGGGTTACTCTGTTCCACCCATTAGATGTACTCCTTAAAAACTCACCATTCTGACAAAAAGAAAGGAATGTTACTGATGTAATAGCATTATATCACAAAAAGATCTCTCACGTGGAGGAGGATGCTTTTATAACTGAAATAACATAGACACTTCATATGTGACATGTTATTAATAGGTTTAGGTACAATTTAACTTCTCCTGTAGCAAAGACAAATTTTTCAGTTTTTCAATAGTTCTGTATAACCATAATAAATTTTAGACACTACGTCTATTAGTCCAGCATTATTTACATTCTCTCATACATGTCTTTACCTTAAGCCTGATTCTCTTGCCAGTTACACTTTTACTGAAGACAGTGAAATTATTTCCAAACTAGAACTGTATGGAGGCTATGTAAGAGTTTTATCCCTATTTCTCCTAAAGTACAGCCTATTAATGCTGCTATAACCCACGCAATTACGTGAATTGAAACAATGAATGAGAACATCTCACTGTTGGAACTACGAAGGTTGTCTTTGATTATTATTGAACTTCTGTGGCTGACAAGATGGAAGTCATAGTGTAAGAAATGTATTATCTGGAAATCATGCCACTGAATATTTTCTGTACTAGAATTGCACTGTAAAAGTACTGAATCTTTAATCAAGAATGATAAACAATATGGTTTTGGCTGTAATACATTAGGTAGTAAGGCTCAGAAGGTGCTACAATAAAGCAGCATGCTGCCTTGCAACAGACAGTAACCAGTTACTGAAATATACAGACTTCAACTATTTTTGTAAGTTATTTCCCCTCATCCATAAAACCCACCCCTTTTCATTAAAGCATGAAGAATTTGTTGTATGAAGCATGTTGGCTTATCCCTCTACAGGCAGCAAAAAACATTGTTTTTTGCATCTTAGATGATGTTAGCTTTTTATGCCACCTTTTGGAATCCCAGTCTCACATTATGTGAATACCAGACTCTTTGTTTCTCTCCCTTTCCTGGATAGCATTGGCAAGACACGCTGAAACGGGAAAGCTGAAATCCAGTTTAGAGCTATGGGTAAAATCATTGTTAATGCTTACCATGTGTTTTGCCAATGTACTGTAGTAAAGGGAAGAAATAATACATTTGCGAAACAGAAACAGAATCTCCTTTTTAAATCCTGTGTTATGTAAAGGCTAAGAATTACAAATCAGAACAAAACAAGATTTAAAAAGGAACATATCTTTGTAATGATGAGGACTGTCTGTGATCTTTAACAACTACCACCTCATGTTTTTCCACACTTTCTTTTTATAGCTGCAAATTCTAAGGATATGACATCTACAATTGAGGTTATAGAAATTATATACTCATATCAATATGAGACCAGAATTTGACCTGATTTGTCTGATGTTGTGTACTCTGTCTTCACAATGTTTTAGGTGGTGTCTTCCTGTTCTGTTCTTCTCGTCAGGATTATCTGTCCTATCTACTATTCCTTGTCCTTCCAACTTAATTGTTGCAACTTTCTCATGTTTTTTCAGAGTTGACAGGTAGACAATTTGTTATTAGTAGAAATAGTTTAAACAGCTGCCAATTATATTTGTAAGCATCTCTCATATTCTGATCGATGAAATCACCAAATAAAAATCCATGTATGGGAAACAGTAAGGTTGGTTTCCTGTGTTGCATTTACCAAATACTTGAGAATGACATATGAAAAAGCTTTCAACTTCTGCTGTGCTGACAGTTGCTTGCAGCGCAGGTCAGAGCCTTTCAGTGATCTGCCACTCTTCAATAACTGTTCAAAGTGCTGCAAAGGCTGCCAGTTGAGCGTCCATTTAGTAGTAAATGTTAGTCTTACTCTTGCTCCACTGAACTCAGTAAAAAAACATTCTTTAATGGAATAGGAGTAGGCTATGACCTCAATACCTGAATCAAAAATTGATCTTTCGGTGCATTTTTTTGCAGTCTGTTGCTTTAGATCATATCTATATATATCCCTTAATAAATTCACTACCCTAGTGTATAATCCGGACCTGACTGAAGAGCTGAATAAGAACTCGGTTTGCTTTAAGATGCTGGTGGTTTGAAATAGTCATTTCTCATACGTGCAAGCTTCCACAGCATGTTTCTGTAGCAAGGAAATCCAGGTGCATTATTCCTTTTATGTATTTGACTCTTCGCTCTGCGTTATGCCATGCAGCAAGGCATAGTGTGACACAGCCCAGTGCAGGGTAGAAACATAAAGCAATCACAGTCTGCAATTCAGGCCGAGAGGTCCTGTGGGTATTTATAGCAGATGTTAACCCCCTGACCTCCCAGCCTCTCTTCACTGTGGTGTTGCATGAAAACTGGTTTGCTCTCTGGAGCTCTTCACGCCAGCTGAGGGAGCTGACTCTTCAGACAAAGGAACAGGACAAAAGGAGCAGTATTCAGGCAGGCTGTACTCTGTGTAGTGCAGATCCTCACCGTGTATGTCATTGACTTAAATTTCCTAACTGCATTCAGATGTGGAAAGGCACAAAGAGATACCAGGCATTGGAGTGAAAGTAATTCAAAGGATTAGCTCTCAGAAACCTTTGGGGCTGTCTTTGACTCCTATGGTATGGCTTTTGAGATTTGGCTTTTAAATCTTAATTGTCCTGAGGTGGTAAGTCTAGATAAGTCTGGGTGATAATCGTAAGTTTTTAAAAAGTTGCTTTGTCATCACTTGTGTGACAGTCTAATCCAAAATACGTCAGTATTTCTCTGTGTTCTAAAGGTAGACCTTGACTTTATCCAAGCTTACAATTGCGAATGCTCATTTAGACTTAACAGAATACTACTATAAAGGAAGAGCTAGTGACCTTAAAGTTGTATACTCTAAGCATATGTAACAATCTGCCTCTATTTCTGTGTGATTTCTGTATATGAAAGTAACTGCACTCAGTGTCTCTTTCATTGCTTTTAGTAATTGATGATTGATAACCCTTACATATATTATGTAGTATTTCTCACTATCGTTACAGAAATTGCCTGACCATTTTTTGTGCTGTGCCTGATTTCTGAGGGCTGCCTGCACTGCTGAGGGCAATCTGTCAAGGAGTTGCATGATAGTGATGGGACTTTACAGTGGTGAACTGACATAATTCTAAAATCGCACCAGCTAAATATCTGTCTAGTCAGTTTTAGCACAGCAAGATCATTCCAGAGAACAATTTTTCAGTGGAGTGCGGAACTTGTGCTATTTAAGGAGGAATAAACTCAAAGCACAAGCAAGTTCAGTAATTACCTGCTCTTTGCACTTTTGCTGTTGCCTGTCCTTGGGTTTTTCCTACAGAAGAGTAGTGAGTGCTTGGAAGGTGGGGGCAGTTAGCAGTTGGTGTCCTGGAAGTCTGCACACAGAAAAAATTAGCCTTTGATTAAATCAGACCATGGACATTCAAACCTAAAGTTAAGGCCCATCGCTAGTTAAAAAAAAAAAAAAAGACTAACATTTCTGCATAATATAAGCCAGAATTCTGCTGGTTTTGGTGCAGAAAACATTGAAAGACTTTCTTTAGAAACAGAAATACTTTCTCTGAAGAATTGCTGACATCCGGAAATTAGTTTTCTTTGAAAGCAAATGAAAAGTTTTTAAATGTTACAAAGAAATAGGAAAAACAAATTCTTGGGCATAACA
The DNA here is from genome assembly GCF_030867145.1 of Opisthocomus hoazin. Classification (NCBI taxonomy): domain Eukaryota; kingdom Metazoa; phylum Chordata; class Aves; order Opisthocomiformes; family Opisthocomidae; genus Opisthocomus; species Opisthocomus hoazin. The sequence goes on from NC_134417.1 coordinate 21,643,763, forward strand.
GAAAATAATTTCAATGGATGCTAACCTGTTATTTAAAGCTAACATATCTACTTTGAACTAGCACTTGAAACAATGGCTTTCATTTCAAACCTTCTTAATGAAAAATTTTAAAACCATCATTTACACTGTGGCTTACAGATTTTTTTTTTTGTATGGAAGATTTTCACACACAGCATTTCAAGATGCTTCACTGGAGACTGAAAAGCAACAGGATACTAGCCCCGGTTCCAGCTAAGCATGTAGCCTAGATTGTCTGGATGTGTATGTTTTTAGGCATGCAAATAGATACATCCAGGTAGAGACTGAGGTAGAGCTTTCCTTCATCTCCTAGTGTGACATACACCTCTGGAACTTTATTCCACAAATATGCATCTTCTTGAAAGAAAGTCATTATAGCCCTTGTCTTTAGATTAAATTCTAATGAACAAGACAGGCATGTGTGATTTGTCTTTCACATGCAAGTCAGACTGTACCTAGGAAAAAGAGGGTATCCTTGAAAGAGATGATTATAGAAAGTTAATCTCTTGATGTATTAATGGATTGTTTTGTAAGGGGAAGAATATCAAATTTTATAATTCTCTGACAACTTATTTCTGTGACAAAGAGTTTAATGAAGCCAGACAATGACACAAATGTATCATATACTTATGACAATATTTATATTGGGTTTGGGGTTTTTTTGACTTCTAACCCAAAAAATTTCTGCTTTATTCCAATGAAAGTTTATGGGAATTATCTTTTGTAACAGAAATACAGGAGTACCCATAGATCATTCATTTGATTTCAAAATAATTAAGAGCTTTCTTTTTCTGTGCTTTTCTTCTGGACAATGCAAAAAATTAAGAATTAAAAGATTATATGTGTTCAATTTTTGTAACTGATTGAAATCTGGGCAACAAATTCCCATTTGAAAGTGGTTATCATCACAAATAGAGTAGTAATATTTTTTTTTCTGGACTTCTTTACCTAATTAACCAAGTCCCTACCATTAAGAAAAAGATATCATTTTTGACTTGCACTTTATTTCTCTCTTTTGTCTTTATCAGATGATTAATGCTAAATATGCAGCTTATTCCTCCTTAGAGAAAAGCAATATTGATTTTATTCACAGCATAATTTAATTTCCCTCTGTATTTTAATTTCAACAGATTAAGAATTTTTCCCGAGGAATATAAAGAAATGCTACTTAAAGGAAATGAAGTTTTGCTATTGATGAATTGGGAAGTATGACACATTTCACTTTCATAGCAGAATTAACAGGAGTATCACAATGACTATGGATCAGACTTTAAATTCATGCCAGAATTTATAAGAAGCTGTGGTAATTAATGTATTAAAATTAGATGTCTTTTAAACATCGTAGTCTTTGTAGATATGTGGGAATACATTTTGGCTAGCTTTAAAATGTAAGAAACAGTAAACAGATTGTGGAGTAATAACATGTTAAGGTCTTCAGTGACTTTTTTGGTATAAAGAACTTCTAGCTGTTTCATTTCTGAAGTATATGCTACTGAAATCTTCAGCAGTAATCATTTCTTCCAGAAGATGACTTTTGCATGGATTATTGTAGATAATTATAGCTTTATTAGCAGCATGTTATAAAGACAGGTGAGCATAACACAGGCAGGATAATTGACAGTGTTAGTGTCTGCATTGCTGATGCAGCCTTCACAAAGGTGCATCTCTCTCATGAGACATTGCATGGCGGTCAATGTAGCCTAATAAATTTTGACCAGATGGAGTCCCGTCTGTAAAAGAGGGGGCACATGGTGTGAGAGACTTGAATTCTTGGAGCACAGCTCTGAAAAAGATTTCCTTTTACTTATAATTTTTCCTAAGTAAGTAGTTTTTACCTGTGAACTTCACATAGGTTTGCTACATTCCTGAGATCTTTTACCACATATTTTTTTTTTCCCCTTTGTAGCACAAAAAAGATTCCTTCTACCCTGGTGGTCTTATCCCAGAAAGAATGTTCCCTACCAATCAAAAGTCCCTAAATTGAAATCAACTAGACTGGAATTAGTATTTGTTTTTTATGAGAGCCACCTAATCTGAATAGAAAATGGTAAACAGTACCAAACAGAACGGACATCATGCTGCCAGGTTCATCATCATACCATCTTCTTTTGTGGAGCTGCACAATTTTGAAAAAAGTAAAACTCAGGGGAAATCTGAATTTGAAAAGTTATGTAATCTTGAGAGAAAGAGAAAAACCTCTTGTTTTCTAACAACTGTACAAAATCTCTGGTGTTATATTCTGGAAAATAAGTGGCTTTGTACAAGAATGAGGGAAGGGAACCAATTTTTACTCATCTACTCCAAAGATTCTGTGCCTGTAGATTAAAATATGATTGATTTCTTAATATTTCATTTGCCAGGATGTTTGACAGACATGCCCAGATTCACATCGTGTCTCCTTGAATGCTTTATTCCATGAGCACTTATCAGCAATTGCTGTCTGTCAAACGTATTAGGTAAGCCTGTTAATACTCTGACAGTTAATAAGTTCTCGGTTGGTTTAGGAACTGGAAGTATGTGTTCATGTTTGAAGATTAATAATAGGTTAAGTTTGTCATTTAAAAGAAGAAGAATCCTCCTTTCCCTCTCCAAACATAATTCACTCCTTGGTGTGTGATTGTTTTAAAGTTTTCCTTTAAAATGTGATTTTAGAGAGTGTTTAGGCTAGCAGCTCCGTATTTTGGGAATTTCTGCAAAGGTCTAATAACTGAATCAATTTGACCTAAATTTAGCAACTGATTCTGGTTCAGATGGTAGCTGCACACTGTGCTGCAGTACAGTGTTTGGAGAGGTGGCATACCTGTAACAGCCCCCAGAAAGTGGTGTAAGGCTTTACGTTAGGTGAATTGATCTGTGCGAACACCCTTGCTGCAGCGGCTGAAAGCCTGCTGGTACCTGAGCTAGGCTGCAGACAGCTGCATGGGTCCCTGACATTGCCTGGCTGCAGTGAGGGGTTTTGTAGCATCCGTCTGGCCTCAGGCCCGCATCATAAAAGTGATGGTGCTGATGGCTTTGGCTACCACATGCTGACTGTGTGACCGAGTTGTGGGTAGTGGAGGCTGTTGTTGGTCAGTCGTGGTCTGAGGCTGAGGAGCAGGGAAACACAGGCACCATTCTGTCCTTTGCTTGATCCCTGAGATAGTTTACAGGCACACGCTTTCTTCCCTCGTGGCACAGAGCTGGAGATCTGTGGCGTTGTTAAAATTCATTAATGCTTGTTAAAGGAGACTTGTAACCTGACAACACAAATATTAAGTGCTACTGGTAATATTAGGTAATGCCTTGAGCAAAAGGAGCTTACCTTTACTCCAGGAGCTACAAGAAAAAGCTATTGGTAGACTTTTTTTTATCTCTTACAAAAAATTCAGGATTTTATGCAATTCAGTGTGTTTTCAGCAAAAGCTGTGAAGAAGAGAGTTGGGAAAGAGTGACCTTCTAAAGCAGAGAGAGTTTCTAGGCTGTTAGCAGTAGGTCTATAGAGGTTTAGGTCTTCCTCCTCCTGACAGTTGTTTGTACCAAATGAATTGCTTGTCTACCCTTTTTGCTACAGAAAGAGGTGACATCTCAGGAAACAGTCTGAATTTGGTGGGGCAGGCAAGAAATTTGGAGATAAAGAAAGTAGAGAGAGGATATTTGACAATTAAAGGTTTAATTTATCTCTGTTTGTGAAAGTGGTCATTGATAAGGTTGCGGCTTGTCAAGCCAATTTAAAATGACGTGTTTCATTTTAAAATGGCAGCGTTCAAGGAGGGTAATTAGACATGAGTCTTGTTCTGATGTCAGTCTTTTGGATGACGAATCTGTTCTTCCTGTATCAATTTGCATATTTCATTTTAGTAAGCAATTAGCGTTATAAAAGCATTTTAATAAAAATCTGTGGACATGAGAGATTTGAACAAGTTGTGCAATGTAAATTAATTGTCAAGTGAACTGTTCCCAAAGACCAGACCTTATAATACTTCTGATAACAAACAAGTGTCTATCCGTAACTCATGACTCAAAAGCAGCTCCATGTCCCTCGAGGATTGGGGACTGTGAGCAGCCCCCTTGGGATATTTCTGAGCAGGTGAGATGGAGCAGCTCCTGAAATGGGGTGAAAGCATTCTGCTCTCTATATGCTGTCCATACACAAATGGAGGATCAGTGAGTTTAATGAAGTGTTTGATATGAATAAAAAGTAGCTAGATTCTTTCAGCCAGACATCTAATCCTCTTCAAAAATTTGCCACTTAACTTTTAATGTCATCTGCCTCCTCACCCACTGTGCTATATGATGAGATATCTCAACAGATTCACATTCTTTCTAAATGTCCATCTCCTGATTCCTGCGCTTTATGTCCTGTCCTCCTTTTTGTTTCATCTCTGCTCTGGCTCTTTTCATCTCTCTCTGCTGTCTTAGTTTTCAAAAGTGCTGTCATGCCTCTCTTATCAAATGCTGCTCCCATCTTCTGTCAGTTTTCTTGAACAAAACTAGTGGAAACTTAACTCTGTCTGTTAACAGCAACTGGCTCTGAAGTTAAGTTTACTCCATATTCATTGGCAGGGATAGATTGTTAAACATAATTATATAGAATTGCACTCCAGGAGACATACGTTTAATGCTATACTTGTGTATTTAATTATACTGCTCATCCCCAAATCAGTTTTCCTTTCTTCAGGTTGTAAGCCACTCATTTCATTCTCTTCTGTCCGTTTACCTAGGATTCCTCACTTCAGAAATCTGCTGTACTTAAAAAGAGTCACCAGTGTTCTAACATTGCCTGTTGCCTTGGTAATCCCTTTGCATGGGTACTTCATGTTTATTTGTGTTTGAGACTTGCATTGTTCATACTGTACCGCCTCTGCTATGTTTAATGGCAACCAGGAAATTTTCTTTCCTTCCCAGCTTTGCCATTTTCTTCAGAAGAGTTTTTGAGATCTTGACACCAAAAAAAAAAAAGAAATTCTGTGTTGGTATATTGCTGCTTTTCATCCCATTTCGCCCAAACTGAGTGACAAAGAGATGAATCCCCATTTAATTTTGCAGTGTAGGTTTAAAGTTTGAAATTAAAAGTATTGGGGTGGGCTTGCGCTGCTCATCCTGAGCTAATAGGAGAGACATTGTTGTGGGAAGGGATCTCATAAGGTAGGCAGCACCCTACAATTAACGTATTTAACACTTTATGTGCTGTAGATGTTGAATAGCTAGCAAAATTGTCTTTTTTCCACCAAAATAGCCTTCATCACCCTCAGTATACTTAAGTCAGAGAATATAAGTACATAGCTTTGAAAAGTTGTATCTGCATATTTATGTATTTAATTAATTTTTCAAATTTATATAGGCACTCTGCATATGCATAGATAAATAGGAAAGAAATAACCGCTTGACCCAACACCTGTGCCCTTAACCTCCTTTCCACACAGAGCATCAGCATGGTCTCAGCTAAGGTGGAGGTCCTGTAGCCTGTCTAAAGGTGGCTTCACGCTCTACACTGCACAGGTCTCTCCAGGATTACGCTGAACCTAGTGAATGCAAATTTATCATTCCAACACTGGTAGCATAAAAAAGAGGTTCTGAGAGAAGCCTGCATTGAAACAGTAGCTTTCTGGTCTTTCCTCTCTCTCAGCTTTTCTTGAAGTTGATGAATTCTTCCTTATTTGCCTCTAGGGAAACAAAGTATGGGTCTGGCAATATTCAAAATGATCTCAGTTTCTTAATTATTATGTCGCATTGTGCATGACATAGCTTACTGCTTTCTGGAATTGAAATTACCATCAGTAGACTTTCAAATAGATTGGGTCCTCCAGATGAGCTTATGTCCTGAATGAATTATATTGGATGTATATAGTTAGTGTAAGCAAAAGTAGTCATTGAACTTAATCTGCGGGAGAAAATGAAGGATATGAGTAAGGCTCGGAATTTGTCCAGTAATACAAATGATAGCAGTAGCCTTGTGTGACTCATAACAAAATGAGTTACGACTTTAGGAATTGACTAAAAGCTGTGGCTCAGTCCCAGGGGTAAAAGTTTTCCCATCTCTGCATATCCTCCCTTCAAGTCTTCTTTAATCTTTTAATAGAAGTGATGGAAGAGTAAACGGTGCAGTTCCATCATTTCAGAATGGAATGTACTTAATGATACCGCGACCTGTGACTCTGGGATGGAAAAAAAATTAGATTAACTATTTATTTATATGTTTTTTCTTGAGAATTGACAAAAAAAATCTCTTTACGTTGTTTGAATTATTTCCATTTGGTAATACAGCCAGTGTTAAATGAAAGAAAAAATTTGACCAACTGGTTTTCAATTTCTGATCAAAAGTAAATGTTAATGTGGATTGATTTTGGCTTATACAACACAGCATTCAAATATCTATGGAGCTTTTTTGATATGTTAGATTTGTTTCACCACGCAAGGTTGAGTAAACATTAAAGTTCATTTTTATAATTTTACATATAGTTTTTTTTTATCCACAACTTTACAACTATAGTTTGCAGCTTTATTTTTCTATTCACAGCCTGAAAGAGAATCAGACATAATGTAGTTTTCACACAGGCAAAGTAAGCCTACTTACTGCTTTTTATTAAGAGATTTTGAAAGTCTATCAAAACAGAAGCTCTACCTCCTTCTACAAATATTTCATTTTACTCAACAAAATATAAGGAACACTCGAGTTGAGAATAACCACAGAGGCTAAAACTAGAAAAAAACAGAGATATTGTGCAAGATTTTTAAGGTAGTATGACAGGTTAAAAAGACTTATTTTGCAACAAGAGAACATGCAAATATCAATGACAAAACCAAAACCTTAAAGTTGTTCTTTAAGAAAGTACTATAAGATAAGCATGTCATAGTTTTCAATTATGACAATGAATTACATTGTTATTTGATGAACTATTTTCAGACTATCGTTTTCTAGGATGGTCGTAGCTGAACAGAGGAGTGTAATAGCATTGTGACACACTAATATTTTGGGGAGGGGGGGTATTAATGTATTTCCTGACAACATCCTTGATTGACAGCGAACGATTACATACACTCCACATCATTAACTTTATCTTAGTAGGGAAGTGTGCTTATACGATATAATGGGCCTCTCAGCTAACCAGTCTTTACTGAGCAGATTGGGACTACCTGGGAACCACAGATATTTTGAATGTGAAATAACACAATGAGTAAACTATCCAGATTGTGGTGTAAATATTTTTCTTTCCCTTCTTGAAAAGGGCAATATTCTTCTTTTGATTTCTTTCCCTAATCTTTTGCTTCCCACTGTTGACCATTTAACACTTTTATGATGTTAGGAAGGCAATAGCCAACAGCATTTAACCAGACAGGTTTGGACTAGTGCAAATTTCTCCAAGAAATTCCAGATCAGTCTTACCGTCACAAAGGTGTGCTTATGGGTTTCCAATCAAAGCGCATCTCACCTTTTGTCATGAATTTTTATAATGCAATTTTTTTAATGAAAAGAAGTACTCTTTCTGGCAGGTAAATTTATGCATGGCATAGCACAGTCACGAAACAACATGGAGAACATTCCTCTACTCAGTCCCTTCCCTTCACCACGTTTCCCCTTCTCTGACCTATGCAGAGTCTGATTCTCCAGATCCTTTCCAGCTCTCTGGCAGTAAACCCCTTATGTCTGGTGTGTCTTGGTGAAGACATCAGGGTAAGGCTCTTATGACCATAAGAAGCATCTTGTGAGTCTCACACATAACCTACACAAGAACATGTCATAAGAGCCAGTGCACTGGCCAACACCATAGCCAGTGGCTTATGTAAACCAAAACAATAATACATGAAAACCTCCCTTTAGGAGCTGCTGTATATCATTTAACACACAAAGCCAATAGAAATTGCAGGCTGGCTGTGCAACTCATAAGCTTTGCTTGGGAGAGGAATTTTATCATTTCTGTCTTCTGTTCATGCCATGAGTAGCTTTTTAATTCCAGCTATGGGTAACTAAGAGTTTTCAACCTGTCTCATGTTCTGCCTTTGACAACTTAAGCTTCCTTGACCAGTAAGAGGGGGTAGAGGATCTCATCTGAGCTCACTGTGAGTATTTGCGGGTTTTTTGCTATCTCAGCTGCCAAAACTTTTGTTACCCACTTAAATTTAAGACAGGGGAGACTCATTCTTTCCTTTATTTTTGAAGACGTACATTGTCATGTCTCACTTCAGTGAAAAATCTGGCTGAATACTCCATACATTAGCAATGGTTGTGAGGAAGAAACATTTAGTCCCTTTTTTTCCTTTCCTGTATCCAAAATAGGCAAATCAAAATAGAAAACAGTCATAAAATGAAATGTGTGTTAGAGTCATAACTGTTGAACAAACAAGTGGTTTTTTCCTCTTGACAGTTGAAATATTGACTTTATTCAAATGAATATTCACGGATAAGTGGTGGTTGGTACTGGATTTTCAGTTCAGTTATGGCCCGAAAGCAGGACACCCAGAGGTAAGGTGAACTGGGCTTAATAGGTCATTGTTTTCATCCTTCCCTTACCTCATCAAGAATGCAAGATATCAGAGAATTGGGGCACTGCCTGACACATTTGTTTTGTAATTTAAGGTTTGTGTTTGTAAATTTTGAACAGCTCCTTTCTCGCTACACTTTATAATAAACTCAGAACAAAATTGAAACCTGTGCCTACACCTGATGCAGATCTGCCTAATATGTGATTTTTATCTGCTTTGATTTCTTTCTCAGAGCCAGCTTACACCTGTGATGACGTTTATCTCCTATTTAATTGAAAAATATGTTGGGGAAGGGAAAATGTAGCCCTGTGCTAACAGTCATTTTGAGAGGTCAACACTTTGTCGCCATGGAAAGGCATGTATCCTCCAGAGAAAAGGGTTGTTTGAGTTGGTGTTTTGGCACCTAGCAGAGTTATCTACGCTGAACAGATCAAAGGGTAGAAACTGAGCAAAGAGATTCTGCTATTGAGCAACTGATGGATGGCTTTGCTCACCTACATAAAAGCAGCCCTTCAGAGAGTGCGGCAGGGAAGTCATTCCAGTACAGTGTGAAAATCCGACAGCGTTATGGAATGAATGACCCTTTTACAGTTGTGGGATCTAAAACAAAACCTACAGCCGTGCAGCCAGGAACGTCACTGTATAGCAGTAAGGAACACAGGACAATTCAGGGCACCATTCCACACCAGGCTTAATCCAGTCTAACTGTGGACTCTCACCCCTATATCTCTCCTCCAAATAAATTAGTTTCCCATCGGATCAGTGAGTCATATTCCAGCAACACAGTGAATGACTAAATCTGAGGAAAGGGTGAGGAACACGTCAGTGGTGCTGAGAGGGGAAAGGAGACAGAATTAAACCATCACTTTTGGCAGTGACACAGGGTTTGATGAAATTAAGCACAACAGGAAACTGTGCCTTCAGAGAGCTTGGGTGAATTGGAGAGATTTTAGAAGAAAATAATTTGAAGCCTCGTGCTATAAGGTGTAAGTAGTACAATGTGGTTTTGAGGTATTTGTACCAAGGAGAGAAACATTTTAGAATGTTTCTGTGAAGGCTTAAGTCCCTAACCTGTATCAGGCTAGAAATTTTAATTTTCCTGTCGAATTTTTATAAATGCCTGACCTGTTCAAGCAGTTTTGCTCCATTTCCAATCAGTTTAGGCTGACCCTGGCATACATCTGCAACAGCTGTTTCTGAATTATCTCAAACTGAATTTACTAATGGTGAATATTAACTTGTTTCGGTTGTAAATAGGCTGAAACATCAGCTCGTACAATTTTTAACGTCCTGTCTGCAGTCCTTTTCTTCATCTTCCCCATTCATTGCTTTTTCCTGCAATTCTTGCTCTCTGACAGATCATCATGGTTTAATTCTTTTGCCATCTTTTTTTCATGGCAATGTAGGGTAGCAAGGTTTTTGTAATTCAGGGTTTTTTTCCTGCAGAGGGACAGTGCAATCCATTTGAGGCTCACATCCATCTGGTGCGGCGCACACAGTAGCTGACATTGGGGCAGGTTTGTAAGTAGAGCACTGAGAGCAATTAGCATTTGAATTAAAGCTACCTGTGGATAACAACAGGTGATTACCCTATTTAACAGCTGTTAAGTGGTGTTACTTGCCAGCTATAGACCACAGACTGAGTGAATTGTATGCATACAAATGCAAGTTACTGTGCATACAAATAGACGACATTAAATAAATACATTTTTTAAATTACAATTATGATATGTAGATGTCAGTTCGAAACTGGTAACCTATAGCAAAAGAAATATTTTTTGGGAGTGTTTTAGAATGCAGGACAGCAACATCCTAAAGGTTACAAAACTGTATGTTTTGGCGGTCCGTGTTTTGTTCTAGCAGCAGAAAAACAAAGCTTGCTATTTACACTGATTCAGCTTCTGGCAAAAAGAGAAAATAGTACGAACTAAAGCACATAAGATTATTTTCTCCTTCTGTTTTATCTCTGCGTTTCCAACAAGGCTTAATCAACCTCAGTGTTCTTTGGAAAGTACAACATTGTTCCTGCTGTACATGCCTCCTTGCCTCCTTGCATATGTGGGAGAAGCTGCTCTGCTAACTCGCTCCCTTCTGTGCTGGGGGCGGATGAATGTCTTTTTTGAACATTTGCTTAGCATATGGCTGTGCAACATCCTCTTAAATCCATGTGGGGTCTGTACCACGGTTCCGCTTCGCGTATTGCTACAGAATGTCTTACTGCGTCTGGCTGCACCTCCTTCAGCAGACATTCTCCTTTGCTGAAAAGTTTTTCCTGTGAACCTCTTTTCCAAGGACGTGGATTTTCAATGACCTTTTTTAAGATCTCCCATAGCATATGAAGGGAATCAATCCTCTGAGAAAGGCTGATTAGACTTCTGCTTTAAGTATTTGCTTGCACTCTAAAAACGAAATTATTTTATCAGTGATGATTGGTCTCATTGCTACTCCAGAGGTGCCTGAGTTTTGTGTAAGTGCAAGTGTCACAAATTACAAGATGAACTTAACTTTTCCTCTGTGGCATAATTATCCATTCAGTTAAAATGCTCCCATGATTTGTGCATGTGTGCATTTTCATTGAATTAGGATGAATAGAGATGTCCAATTCATATACATACAGATGTGGACATTCAGTGCTCACTTTCAAAGCGCTGCAATGCAGGGTAAATACTACACTCAGATGGATGGCTGTTGATTTTTATTAATGAGAGCTGCCTGATTAAAGTATTCACTGTATTATGTATTTTAACTGAAATCCAATGCCAATTAACCTTTTGATGCTAGCCAATCATATGGCACATCTGTCCAGAAAATTATTATACTGACAATCTTAGTTAACTGGAATTTTATGTGGGTTGGACCTGAATCTGTCTGCTGTTAAGAGACTCGTAATATCTTCAAGAAGTTTGAGTTAAAGCACCATACCCTTCATTCATAATTATATTGCAGGAGGCCTGGATTGTTCACAAATAAGCCCTATGCCATTGAAACGATTATAAGGATTGAATATGTAAACACCTTCAAGCATGTCTCTCCTGCAGGGTTACCTACCTATCATTATCTCAATAGCGGTAGCACTCACCTGTTCCTCTCATCCAACTTTAAGCCAGAGACAAATTCTGTATTTGTGGGCAGGTTCTCTTTATACAGTAGAATATACATTGCTTCTCTTTTCTTTATTATTCTGATGTCAAGCAGGAATTTATGTGTGGATATTTTCCCTGTCAGAAGTACTTTAAAATGTTGCTCCTCCTTCCAAACATAAATTTGCTGCCAACCAACCAGTATTTTGTAAAGCCACCAGCCGTAAAATAGTGCCATATTCTACATTGGTACAAGCCCCTGTTCAGGTTGTCCTAAGCTTGTGCACTAGCCAAGCTTAAATAGCTTGCTTTATTTTAAAACCACATGATACTTACCACTGTTTATGCAGCATCCTTGCTATTAGCGGCTCAGCATCTTCACTTGTTGCAAGGTTAGGATGATAAGCAAAGTGTATCTTTTTTCCTTTTGCATCCCGTGTAGGGTGATGAGTATCTTGGATGAACAGGAGGACTCCTGGTGTAGGAAGAGCAGTAGTATAATGAAAAGAGGTGGGTATGCAGCGCATATAGGCCAGCTGAATGAGTAAGAGTGCAAGACGCGATGGCCCCACACCTGAAAAAGAAAAGCCCCAGGAAGGCATTGCTAAAGCAGCTCTCTGTGGAGAGCACGGGGCACATGGCAGTGCCTCCCAACGGCACAGCGAGATCAGCTGAATCCACCTTGCCTTTCTGATGCCTCCTTCCTGCTAATCTGTATCTGACAGGATTATTTCACACAATACAAATCCAAATGTGTCTATTTAAAGATAACCGGCTAAAGTAAAAATATATAGAGAGATCTAGATTTTTTTTTTTAATTTAAAAAGAACAGTTTAAAGTGCAGAGAGGGTCAGGCAGAGAGGAGAACAGTGTGTTCTTGACCAGCGACAAGCTTTAACTTCAATATCTGGTGAATCACAGTGTCTGGAGTGAGAATTTGGTGTTTCGGTGTGGGCCTAAAGTTGTTCTCTATCCAGGACAAAAGTCATCAGTCTCTAAGTCATAAGACAAAGCAACCCTCAAATTCAGTTTCTTATGTAGCAGAATTATTTGAAAACTTTTTTTGGGATATAAGATTTTAACAGTGTGACTGATAATAGCTGTTACAAAGACTGTAGTTTATGTAAACCACACATCCACATGACCTGCAAACACACAAAATTGATTCATAAGCTTAGTTATTACTTAATTATGACATTAAGCTGCAAAGGAAATTATAGTATGTTGTAAATATTTTGATTTGCTCTCTGTTTTTGTGTTTGGTAATGACATAGCGATCTATCATGACCAAAATATAGAAAATGCAAATGCATGTTAACTAACAGATTACTAATATATGAAAGAAATACGACAATTGTGGTACTTTATTGGAGCTGCAAATCTTTTTTTTTATTATTGTGGCTGGAAAACCTAATAAATAAAGGATGAAAGAAACTTCATCTAATTAAGCCACTGCATTGTAATGCTACCACTATTGATAGAATAGTTATTTAACAACATTGTAATGAATGTTCAACTGTCACAGCTTTGGAAGGTGTTATGCTGTGGTTTAATATGTTTTTTCTTTTCTCATCATTGCTTTTAAACACTGCTTAATATCAGTCTTGTTTGTGTTCAGTTGTTTCCAATCATTACAGAAAAAAAGAATGCTACAACGTAGATTTTCATTGTTTAAAATTTACCACCCCGATTAGTTTCAAAAGTGAGTAAAATAAACCTTATTAAGGTACTCTTTTTTTCACAATGCTTATTAATTAATGATTCTTGCAATAAATAAACTAAACTTTATTAGTAAATAATAAAGCAAATGCATCAGGCTGAGAAGGATTATGTGTTCCTTTCAGAATAGAGACACATTTTTCAACATTCAGATGCCTGGGGTAATATATAATTAACCCACTCAGTTACAAATTCCTGCAGACTTTTCTTCATCATAATAACACCATAGTAGAAAATGCCTCAGAAATTATCCTCTCTCAGACACCAGCTAATATTAGTTTACCAATGGTTTAATCAGAAAACCATTCCAAATAGAGATGGTTAAGGGCTCAGGTGGCCCTTGGATATTTTTTATGTTCATTTGCTGCTGGTCTGTGTTATCAGGGACTTGTCAAACAAGTCATCATCTTGTCCCAACTCACAGATCAATTCCAGGTAGACATTAGTGCTCAAGTCACATCTGTAGTACAAGTCCTGATCTCCCTTCCTTTGGTCATTCTGCATGTGATGCCCTACACTTGCTCTGCCCATATGCCCCCGTTGGTGAGATATTTGCTATTGATACTCATACTAGATATGGACATCAGTGCAGGTCTTTGCCAAACAAGAGCAAATTGCACACATAAACTGGCTATGAAATAGGCTTGGCTGTTCAGTATATTTGTGACATGCAGGACTACACCAAAATCATTGCCATTGTTTATCCTTTGAATAATGTGAGTTAGTCATGTTCACATGATGTGTAACTCTTGACTCTGATTGTAGTGGGTTTATATGGGAATGTGGTAGACAGAAAAAGAGGATCTCTCTTGTCCAGCTATTACTTTCCTGAAATCCTCAGAGTTCACTCTTTAAATAAAATCTCATCCAAACTTGGCAAAGTGCACTTGGTGTTCCCTGTTGAAAGCTTTCAGACTCCTTAAACCATCAGCCTTTGTGGTTCACTGACTACCTGAATGAATTATTTTCAACTGATTTGGCACATGTTCAAAGGAACAGATGGTTCCATCTTTACTGCAAAAACAATAACTGCAGCAACAACAAAATAATCTGTGATTCTGCCTGGGAACACTTTAAATATAAGGAAGAGCACGTTGACCATCTTCACATTCCCGACAATTACCTCAAGGAAGAAATATATTTATTGAGAAAATCACATTATAATTTACTGAGCAAAGTATCGTATCCATGGAGCAGTTGTTGAGGTTGCGGGGAGACTAAACTGTTATGCATGAGTTTCTGGTAGGACCTCCCCAGCAATACAGCAACTGGAAAGACAGAGATTATGAAAATATGATGTTGAGAGATGTCTTTATCAAAGCTAAAAATAAACTAATATAGGTTACAAAGAAAATCATAGAAGAAGAAAATGGGAACTAAGCTCAGAGAAGCACAAATGATGTGATTAGGCATATGCAGCAAAAGCATGAGAGATTTCAAATTTCAAATAGCCAAAAATTGTTCTGATTACTTCCCAGTCTCTTTCAGATGAGGTTTTTTAACAGTCATGTTCTAGGAGTGCTTGTTATAAACCAGTATCCAGTGCATCTTTGGAATGGGATTCTCCTGAATTTACCTTTTAGTTTCTAATATTTCAGCATAGGAAAAGCAGTAGAATTGACACGGTAATTTTCTGCAATTATTGAAAAAGAAATAGTCAGATGTACAACACTAACATTAGGGACAAAGCAATAAATGGTGCTCATTGTATTAAATACATAGTGTTTTGCAAGTTTTAAGGGTAATATAAAGAGACATTCAGTAAAAAGAAAACTTTTCCCTGTACAGGTTAGCCATCAAATATTAATATAAAACCTGATTTTTCTTTTAAATTTCTATTTTTAAATTTCAAGTAAAATCTCCTGGGTTCTAGGGCATATTACAGAAGAGATACTCCCCTGCACATAAAACCTATGCCAGTGTCAGTTTTCTGTCTTTTACAGGCAATTCTAATTATTGGGAGTGTGCTACAGAAGAACTGTTTGGCGAGCTACTTTAGCTGAGGCAGGCCTTAAACATTTAGTTGCTGTGCCTTTGGCTTTTCAGCTGTTCTCAGCCTTTGCTGTCCCTTCTGTTCAGCTGGTGAACAGGGTGGGGAGAGGATCCTGCTTAAAATCAGTGCACTGCAGACTTAGTCTTCTGGTCATTTTCCAGCTAGATTTTCTTCCTGATCCAATTCATAGCATGGGTTCGATGATGAGACTGCTGCATGGGGGTAGGAATAAATCCTAATGAGCACAGACTCCGTAATCTCGCTGTGCTACCAAGTAAATGCACATCAGGCTATGGCTGGCATGAACAAATTTGTTTGTCTGCTCTGGAGTCAGGGAGAGCCAGACTCCGCAAAGGAGATCTCTGCTTGAGACCCGTAGATGTGCATTTGCATTGACGGGAGACCTTCAGGGGAAGTGGCCCAGATGTCGAGGTCGTTCCGGGGTAGATTATTCCTACAAGCAGGCTGACAGGTCAGGCAATTCCTGCAGCCTGGCAGTGTTCTCAGGTAAGTACTTTTGTGGTAATGTGGTCTATTCCCTCACGAAAGTGCAGCTGGTATTTAACTGATGGGTTCAAGGGCCCTGAACATCTGTCAGAGAGGGTGAACAGGTGGAATCCAGCTGTGGCTATGGTTGCTCTTACAATTCGTGCATTACACTAAATCCTACGAGACGCTCCTTAGATTCCCTATGAAAAGCTCTTTGCTTGTAGGTTAACATACTGCCCTCAGTCTGCAGCCTGGGTCCCTGCTCAGTGAGGGTTTCATTTGCTGTTTACACAGTACAAGAAATAACAAGGAAACATGGAAGCATCCTTACGTTCTAAATAATTATATTTGCTAAGTATACACAAAGAGCTTGACTGCACTCTCACCACCATTGATCTGACTGGTTTCTGGCAGCTGCTTTACCCTGATGCACTGAGATCACTGTTAGAGCGCTCACAGGAGATGTACATGGGTATTTCTTTTCCCTGTGCGATAAAAATGATGGTAACATTTAGCAATCAGCAAACAGTCTATGGCATGATTACTGACACAGATAGTTTTTTGAAATATTTTGGGTGTTGAACAGAGTAATTTTATTTTGCTTAAGTGTTACTTAAATATTCCTTACATTCAAACATTCCTAGGGGGGATAAAAGCCCTTATGTAAGAAAAAGGTTCAGAATGTTCTTAGTGAGATCGAAACATCTCATCTGTTTACACGATTCTAAATAGGAGATGTTGGGTAAAATACTTTAGGGAAAGGATATTGAATGATAGGACTTCTTTTTCATAATTAGTTCATATTTAATTACTATGTCGTAAGGCCTATATTTAAGCTTGCTTTAGGAATTTGTTTTTCTATGGATTATTAAAGACCAAAATTATTTAATGCACTTAACATTAGCAAAAAGGATTTTCCAGTAAATAAGGTGATGCAAAATATATTTTTATTTTCTCCTTTTACGTTCAGTGGTTGACAGTTCTTAGGGGTTTTATTCTGTATCTTCTATTTTCTGTCATTTTTCTCATGTCTCTAAATGAGTTGTAACTTTCAACCATTTTGTTGTCCATCAAAGTCAGAAAACAGAGAAATCTCACCAATTGAAAACTTTTGATTCTCAGTGCTGCCGTTCTGTCATTCTTAGTTCAGCCTCAAATTTAGGATCTCTCAGTGGGAGAAAATGGATCTTTGGTGGAAACTGACTTTGTCACAGCTTGACAGCACTTTACTATATGCCTTAGTTTTATAGGCTTTGATGTTTCATGTTTATTTAACTGAAAATTGAAAATAAGTTGAAAATTCAAAGCAAGTTGCAATCAGAGCTGTAGGGCAGCTTTGTTGTAGGCTGCTACACATTTTACAACCTTTTTGCTAAATAAACCTTATTTTAAAAAAAAGAAAAAAAGAACTTTGAACATTTGACCTAACTGATATTTATGGTGATGGACTTGAGGCTGTAACTGCTTTACTGAAAACACTGGAATAATGCACATGGACAGTCAAACTGAATGGCAAAATGAGTCTGCAGTCACTCTGTCTGTGGGATTTTGCTGAATCTCTGTGCAATCTGAATCTTCGCCTGTGCTCAAAGATATCTTCACAGTCACGTTCTTTGCGAAGAAGTTGCCTCTCTGAGAAGTTAGGCAATGAAGCGAGCGGTGCCTCTGAGCCAGGGGCTGGCAGCAGAAGCTACCAAGAATCAGCAGTGCAGGCACAAGGATTTTCCTTATTGCTTTGTATATAATCCATTCCCTTTGAAAAACTGTTGGGTTCAAGAGATACGATTCATAGCAAATGAGTATTGGAGGAAAGAATTATACCTAGAAAGGCTGTGCACCAGCAGCAGAGTGAAGGAGAAGGGATGTGTGCTGGTTTATGTCTTATGGCTGGAAAAGCTTATCTGTATAGATGTGAAAATTCCTGCTGTGTCTTTGGGTGATGCTGATACATGCATCGCTTCTGCATTTCGGTGGGATGGCATGACTCTTTACTTACTCTCAGTCTAGAAAGCTGTTCCCGAAGAGCTAGGAGAAGCTTAGGTTAAACTGCGTTTTCAGGCTGCTGTAGCCAGTGAGCTAGCTTTTTAATGAAAGTGGGGGTCAGTCGGTTAATGAGGGTGAATTCAATCAAACAGAGAAAGGTTGAAGAGAAACAGCCATGTAGAGCTCTGAAATCATAGAAAAGCATAAAATTTTTAAAGCAATCTTATGCAGTATCCTTTTTTTCTGTTTGAAAGTGGTGAGCTTACAGTTGTTTGGATCAGTGATATCTCAGCATGAAAAGAAAGGTCTAACATTTTTCTTCCTCTTTCTCTTACCTATCCCACTACTCATGTTCAAGTTGTACGGGCTTTTCCATGTTGAAGGTGCTTTCATTTCTTCAGCATGTTTCGGTTAAAGCATCATAATGTAGGATTATGTTTAGCTGATAACCTTGGACAACCTAATTTGTTGTTTAGGATTTTACCTAGACATAAATGGGACAATGATATGGCAGGTACATGCCAGGTACATTTTGAAGATTTGTTGTTAATTATCTGCAAGAAGAAGAACCTCATAGGAAGTTTATGTTTAATGTTTACTGTGTTGTAGATTGCTGAAGGAAATAGAGAGGACAAGACAGAACGGTAAGAAAGTGGGAATTTCTGTGATGGATACTGCTGCTGCATCTGTCTCTGCCTACTTTGTGTCTTGCCTAATTAGCTTGTATTTAATCTCTTGGAGCAAAGGGTTCCCTACTACATGTTTGACCACGACCAGCACAATGCGATCTTGCTAGAGGATGGAGGACTATTTCAAAAGTTATAACTGGTTTCAGTGTCACAAGCCTTTTTTTTTTGGGTGAAAATGAGCAAATTAAAGACCATAACTGAGATGTTTATAGTTTCAACATGGTGAACAAACAGATAAGGTAATTTTACCCCTTCTGCTAGTTACCAAAGCAACACTATAAAGATCCTTCTAATTTAGTTTAGTGCTGTAAAGATTAAAGCTTAATTAAAATGCTGATATTAAAAAAAATTAAAACCTGAAACAGCATAGGAAAAATAGAAAGAAATAATTATGGTCCAGTGAATACTTATCACTTGTTATGAAGCTTTGGAGAAGAGGTATTTTTTTCTCTCAATTGAGAGTAATTCTGATCATAAATTTGAATGACCAGAACAACCTAAGATCATAGCTGTTTATAAATTAATAAGAACAGTTGGAAGGAAAGTGTTATTCTGCTCATAAAATACAGGATAGTAAGATTTTCTTTGCTGGTCCATTTCCTCAAAAAGTTCTCTTGCATACCCATCAAGGAGAAAGACTTTATAAAGACAAAAAAAAAATTACTGTATTCCAGTATTTCATATGGCTTGTGTAGAAATTCAGCTATTTAATATTAAAAGATCTCTTACTTTCAAAATAATAAATATACCCTATTGTGAATTTGGAAGGGGTCAGATTTTCAAGTGGTACTAACTGGCATAGCTTCCTTTTGTCAACAGAGCTACACTAATTTTTACTGGGTGAAAAGAAATATGGAGGACTCTGTGTGATATAATTATTAGAAATTCCTCCAGGAATGAGACTTTCATCAGTTTTGGTGGCTACTTAAACATTTGTTCCTTTGCCAGATTCATGCTAATGAGTTTAAAATCATAGTGGAGAAAGCATATGTTTTCCCAGTAGAAAGCAAAGACAGACATGAGGGAATATGATTTTACAGCAAAAATCAAAGTCATAATCTCTGTCCATGACAAAGCAAGAGCACTAGAGAGAGTTCCTTTAGCTTGTTAGCTTTTTTGATAGCTGCCTTGCTAGTTTCTTCAAGAACTTAGCTGGCAAGATGCGATAGCTTTTACCCTATAGAAGTAACTCCAAAGAGCATTGGACTAAAAATGCCCTTTTGCTGACTTCCTTTGTCCATCTTGCTCCAGCACTTTAAAACTTTCTTTAACCATATATCACACGTTTATTCTGTGCACAGAATCATTATTGAATTAGGTATTTAGCCTTTCATCAAGGTAACATTACATTTATTACAATATTGTGATGACCACTGTTGATATAATTCAACCTGGCAACTTAACTGTGACTTCTTGCCCCAGGATGCTGTGGAAACTGAACGGTTGCTGGACTTCAAGAACAAACTCATGGAAATAAATATGCTGAGGTTGCTGAAACTGTGTCTGGCCCAGAATGTCTGCTAACTGCAAATGACTGGAGGATGGGAGAGCATATAGGTGAAGTATTTCATCAGTCTGCCCCGTTCTTAGACTCTTTCCTGACATCTTGTTTTACTCTTTGCTGGGGGCAGGATATTAAATTACCGGAGCTTTAGTCATGTCCCATACAACACTCTTCTGTTATCAAACAATTCTGGCAAGCAAAAATCTCAGCTTTAAAAATATTGCCTTTGTCTAATCAAGATAAGAATTACGTTCCTGGCTTCCAGGCTAGCACATATGTATGAGATCTCTACAGGCCTACAGCTCAGTTATTTCAGGATACAGTTCTGATTTTGTTGGCTAAGCAGTTAAGAAACCTCATGGTATAAATCTCTCTGGTGGTGCTCCTGCAAAACTTAAAAACAACCTTTTAACCAGGCTGTATTTTAGGAAACTCTCCCACACCCACTAGCTTGGATCACTGGCTTTGAGGAACCGTAGATTATGGGCACATGAAGGGCTATGTAATTTAGTATCATCCAGGAGCAAGTGCAGTTAAAAGTTATAATTGCCATGTGAAGAAGAGTGAAGTATTTTTGTTCACAAGGAATTATTAGTGTCTAATCTCTGCTTAGAGAAAAAAAGCCATGTAAATTTATTCTAGAATGCCATCATACAATTTGCCCTGCCAGAGGCTCAGGCTATTTATGTTTTTGACTGCATTGTCTCCTCTAAACTTAAAAAAAATATAAATTTCCATGGTAACCACTGCATCACACAACAAAGACATGTATACAGCACTTAGATCTTTAAAGAGGCAGAGTCTGAAATGAAATTGTAGCCTGCCTTTTTTTTACAAAATCATATCTTAGTAAATGCTTGTTCTGTTATTTTTTTCAATAAATTTTAATTTTACATTAAAAAGCAGCATATAAAATAGTGCATCTTAAAATAGCATAATTCCATCATAAAACCATTAAATTTGTGAGAGCCATTCATGCGGATGAGACCTCTGGGCTGTAAGAGAAGAGAGGGAATGCATATGAGATATAGTAGTATTCTTTAGTTCTGTCTCTCTGTTATTTCTCCTAGACATTATTTTTATATTTTTCAATTTATATTGCAGCACGATGATAAGGTCACAGGAAGGTCACAGTGGTCACATATATATCTATGGTTACTGTATATATGTGGTTACCTTTTCAAACTGATTTTTACAGGTGCTCTCCTCTGAAAAACAGTGGATGCCATTCCATTTGTCTCTAACTTTTGAAAGAAGCTCCATCTATTCACAAAAGAGCATATAGCCCTTTAACAGTGCTTCTCATGTTTCATCTTTCCGTTCCCATGCAGCATCCCAGATCGCAGATCTGCACTGTGATCCGTGCAGGTAGGCTGCTTGGAGGCAGAGCCCTTGCTGGCTTGCCCGGTTGCCACTTTGGGCTCCCTTTCCTGCCAGGGCTGTCAAACAGTGCCAGAATGTCAGAGCTGGATATTCGTATCCACTTATACAGCAGTGTCCATCAGCTGGAGGTCTATGCTGGGTAGCATCAGTGGGTTATAAAATTATTTTTGTTGTTCAAAATAGATCTAAAGCAAAATGCAAGTATCTTGTCTGAAGTCTGGGGAGAAGTCTGGCATTTTGATTTTGTCTCATGGATTCCAACGAAGTGGCTCAGGATGGAGGAGCTGTGGACTGTGCCCGTGACTTTAGCGTGTGGCTACAGGCCTTCTGGCATATTATGCAAAGTTTCTGGCAGAGGCTGCTTGTTGGTATAGCCCTGTTCATGTTGGAATCACTTTCCCACTGGAATAAGCAGAGT
This sequence comes from Opisthocomus hoazin, assembly GCF_030867145.1. NCBI lineage: Eukaryota > Metazoa > Chordata > Aves > Opisthocomiformes > Opisthocomidae > Opisthocomus > Opisthocomus hoazin. The sequence goes on from NC_134417.1 coordinate 21,665,499, forward strand.
CTGAGACTCCCTTCCTCTCTCTGCACTCTGGAAATCCTTCATTTTTTTGGCACGCAGAGCTGCTTGATAATTTAGCCCTCAGCAATTTTTTATGATTGAGTTATAAAACCTGGAAATATGAGCTTATAATGAAAATGTCAGCACCACATTAAAACTAGCAGGAGCAGTGGGCACTGCTGTAATGATGTTCTTGCTTTGGTTTTAATCCCTTCTCCAAGCAAGCGCTGCTTCCTGCAGCACTGGAGGTAGGAGATGTTCTCAGCACCTGATGCACTGAACGCACCATGGGTGGGCGTGCGGCAAGCAGCCTGCCAGATGGGCTGCCTCAGCACACAGCCGAATTATGAGCTGTTCTACACCATTCCAAGAGGGAGAGGAGAGTCAATAAACAACGGGATGGGATACTCTTACCGTGGGATTAAGTGCTTGTTTTCTGTAATAGATCTTGTACCTAGGAAATTCCAATATTTTGACTTGAGTTCTTGCTTACATCCATATACCCAATCAAGTAAGGGAAGACTGGACTTCCATTTTCTAGGGAAAGGGAAAGAGCTTTCCCTTTGCTCCTGGTGCCAGCAGCCTTGGGATTATTCTGCATTTCTCTGCACTGCTGTTTGCCTCTTAGTGTCATCTAAGTATATCCCAGTTTCCATCTGTTGATGGAACCCTTTCAAACCTGATGGATATAGTATATTCTCCCACAACTTGAAATACTTCCAACTAACTAAAATTTTTGGACTTATGATAGTGGCATCTGGTTGAAGCTGAACAGCCTGAGACAGGGTGGAGGGTAGGTCAGCTACTAGTAATGGTGTCTCTGAGGGAGGGCACTTTGGAAATGCTGAGAGCTTTACTTCGTAGTTTGTTCTGCTTCTCCCTTTACACCTCCCATATCTCTCCTCCTTTCATCTGTGTGTGCCTTCCTTCTGTCAGGAGCTTATCTGACTGACTGCTGGAATGGAAGATTAGGAAATCAGTAAATTAATGCCATTTGAATATCTGTTATAATAGGGTGTCACATATACAAACACAGGGTTAAGATTTCATCACACTAGCCATTGATTCTGAACGTGCAGCAGCTCATCATATCCATCAAGGCAACCCTCTCTAATTAGTCATTCTTGTCCAAAAGTTATTATTAAGATGGCTGCTAATGAATTGCTTTTTGAAAGTCACTGTGGTGTCAAAGTTACGGGGAGTGCGAAAATAAAAGTGAAGTTTCCTGTAATGAAACTGGAAGAGAACAGTGGAGTCAGGGGAAATAAAATACCCATGGATTAAGCTGGATGATGAGTGGTAGTAAAAGTGAAATGAAGGAAGACTACAAACTGAAAAGAGTGTTGAAAAGTTGAGACATAAACAAAGAGAAGCTGTACGCTGAGGAAAAAGAGGTAGTTACATTTCTTCAGCAAAACTTCCTAAAACTTTCAAAGTGCGGTGGGAATGGAAGGACTTGTTTGCACAATACGCTGATGCTTAGAGCCTTGGCTATACAATTTCTCCCAGCATTAGAAATGTAGTTTAAATAACTGTTTACATTACCATGACAACTGTGTAGACTGGCCATTTCTTTGCTGTACACACAAAATAAAAGAGCATAGAAACCCAGAACATTTTACTGCATCTTGGGTAGCCCTGTAACCACTCTGTGAATTAGTTCATGATGGGTACAATTAAGAGTTTGTCTCACTGGCCCTTGCCACTTGTCTATTCTACTTCTGTTTCTTTGCACCTGAAATATGTCCTTCAGAGGCAGGATCTCATTAATCACTGTCTTTCCCAGTAGTATAACTCTACTGATTTTCAGAGATTACCTGTAACATGTAAGCAGCACATTGATGAATGAGCCCTTGAAATTCCATGTTTAATCTCTGTGGTAAAATACTTTTTGTTAATATTGCGGTTTCTTCACTTTAGATAATTGCATCTTTCTTGATTGTCAGATACTCAGTGAAATAAGTGGGAAGAGAAGAATGACTGTTACTGAATCATTTTTGAAATGACATCCCCTCTCTCCTCCTCCTCCTCCTCAATTACACCTTCTTTATGACACAACACAGAGAAAGGAATGCTCTCCTATCCAGGAGAGATGAGCAAATGGATTGGCATGGGGCTGGCATTTACAGCTTCAGTATCTGAATGCTGAACATGTTAGGTAGAGCAAGCCCCAATCCCTGCATGGGATTGTCTTGCACGTATTTTCAAAATAAACATGAAAATAATCCCAAGCAGTGGCTTTGGAACCAGCCAGGACATTTTCTTTTGCTCTGGACCATGTTTCCTCCGATCAGCCCATGCCCACAATAGTAACCGGTGAAGTTGAAATGATTTTTTTTATTATTGATATTATAACTTAAGAACAGTGTTACATGCCCATAGTTTTAAAAGATGGATCATTTTCTATAAATTACATGCTTATATTTACACAGCTGCTGAATCTTTTATGCACAATTTCTGTGAAAATAATGTCTCCATGACTGGTGGCCTGTCAGCTCCTATTGTGTGCAATTAAAAAAAGGCAGTGCAAGCAAGTAAAAGCACTCTGTTTTTTTTGAAATCTAGTCTTTGTAAGAAAAGGAATTTGAGATGTAAACAGTAATGCATTGTGGTACAGCAGTGCATAAGCAGTATTTTTGTTGTTGTTGTTCTTGTCTTGACTAATTACTTCCGTGGTGAGGTAACAGTTTAAAGAACTAACTCATTATATGGAACGACTGTCTGCTGTGATACTTAAAATCATCTTGTGACACTCTGGAGCTCAATGCATAAAATATTATCTTGCTAAGTAACTGTCCCACTGGATAGAGCCTTTTTCTTTCAGAAGTTAACCTAAGGATATGACAAATCCGTCCTTGCACATAGTGTCTGATCCAGTGCCAGTGCCCAAGGATGTCCTTGGAAAGATTCCCATCTTAAACACTGAATCAGGGTCCATGGCGCAGTGGCTGAAGTGCTGAGGTTTTGATTTGCAGCAATAAAATATGGCATTACTGTTTTAAAGTAGGAAAATGGCTATAAGAACATAGGTTGACAGTGAAATGCTGACAAGAAAAAGCAAGAGCTGTGTGAAGGCAGAAAAGGAAATTTATAAAGAAGAAAACTTGGGAATCATGAAGATGAAGGTAGTAGGTGTTTGTTCTGGTTTGTTCACATCTGTTACAACATCCATGCAAGGGAACAACAAAGCATTTTTCTTCACTCAGATGGGTAAATATTATACCTATTTCAAAGACGTGAAGGATGGGACACAGAAGTACATCATGCGGTGAAGTCAAGGGTGATTCTTGTGGAATAGCCAAGGTACAAATGTTGAGATGTCCTACACTAGCTCCCCAGGCTGGCATAATTAGGTGGCTGCAAGATCAGGTATCTTTTGCCCAGACTTAAGGAATATGGGGTGAACTAGCAAGTCTGCACATGATCTTGAACACACACTGAGCAGTGAAGGAGACGATCCCTACAGGGAGATGTAGTAGGTTTTTAAGGCTTTTGTCCTCGTATTTACAAGCCTGAAGACAACAGACTCATATCTAACTTACACTAATAGAAGAGTAAGCGAACTTGGAGCAGAGATTTAGGTGAAAAGCCCATGATCATGTGTACTATTTTGTTAACCCATCTGGTAAAAAGGCTTTTTGCTCTTGTATTTGCACAATGTTTTGCGCCATTAGCTTTTGATCCAGGTTTCGTTGTATTTCTGTAACTGTATTGCAACTGAACAACAGCATATTATTAAAGTTGACATCAGAATTTATGAAGCCCTAGTGCCCAGTCATTTGCTTTAAAGGATAAAGCATACATAAGCAAATTAACCTCTCTGGACATGCAGGAACCATGGTATTTTGCATTGTGTTGTAGCAATGCTAGAAGCCAGCAAAGGGACTGGTTTCTCTCCCAGAGCTACAGTGAATTTGATGGCATTGCGCAGACTTGGACATGTATTAAACAGGGCCATGTTTACTTGTGCTGCATAAGAATCACAGGGGGAAGCAAAATCAATGTTTTCCAAATGGAATAGAACGAAGCCGGGAGGAAAAGAAATGGTATTTTCAAGGTCCTTTGAAAGGTAACACAAACAATGCACAGACTAAAAAAATGCTTCAAAGAAAAAGCACTTGCCGATGTCTTCTTCACTCTATATTTACCTTGCTTTGGAGGATTAAGGCATGGTAGGTCCTTAGTATTATCTTAAGAGGGGGGTGCATGTGTGAATAAATAGGCTTTGAAATTGATGTTTTGAATGGGAAGCTGCACAATGCATCTGCACATCTTGACAGCAACAGAAGACACTCAGATTTTAGAGGGGCACTGAGATGACACTGAGAGTGCATGATGCAGTGGCGTAATGAAACAGAGATCAATGTTAAAACGAATGTAACACCGCTGAGGAGTACACACAGATCAATACTCTTGTAAGCCATAGAGTATAATCCTGCTATATAGGTCTTGTTAGGTAGTACACTCAATTCTATGAAGACACATTTTTCTGCATTTCTTGAATGTCCCTCTGACTTATCTGTCCTAAAGACTATATTAAAATGTTCTTATTTTGAAAAGTAAAAGCTTGAATCTTTGTCTTCCCACACATGTACGTTAAGGAAAATGTCCAGTGTTTAATAGTAAACTCCCAATCCTCAAAAATGTGGCATAGGAAGATAAGATGGACAGTCAGCAATCATCTGTGCTTCATTAAGTCTTTGAAACACTGTTTTATCCCTGTCTCCCCCTTACCGTCACCTCCCTTTCTTTAACGAATATATTTTAAGCACAATTACTGAAAATGGAGTCTCTAGTGAAAGGGAGAGGTCAGGCAGGCAGCCCTCACTTACACTGTGCAAAGAACTTGCTTACAGTTATTTTCCACCTCCTGATTTTTAGAGCTTAAAACTATTAAAAAAAGATCATAGAGTTTCCCTCATTTCTTGATGCATGGATAGCGCTGGAAATAGAACACAGTTACTACTGTAGGCTGAGGTGCTCTCTCATATATGTGTGTGAGTGTTTATGTATGTATATATATTCCTTAAAGATTTCAGGCTATCTGCGTTTCTTCTCATGCCACTGCAAACTTAATGCCTTTTAGAATGCCCATGCTTTCAGCTTTATATTTGGATGATTTGTAGGAACTGATGACAGTCAATCTGTGGTGAATGACTTCAGCATGCCAAGTCAAACTGGTCCCCATAAGGACATAGCCAACATAAGCATAAGAGAGTAGTCAAAGTTTAGTTCCTCTTTGACAGGAAATTTAACACTGGAAGAAGTGAAAATGATAGCAGCTTGAATCTGCCTTAAGCTGGTCCCCTTGTACTCTTTCCAACTTGTGCAAATAACAGACAAGCACTGTTCATCGAGGCACGTGCTGTCAGCTAGGCAGGGATCGGTAAGTGCATGAGCCTGCCCCAGCAGCAATTAATTGCAGCGTTTGTTACTCGTCCTGTATGCATTTGATACTCAGTGTCATTGAACCTTTTTTTTGTGTGTCTTAAGTTTGCCAGCCTTTGATAGCACCGCCCAGAATGTATATTGGTGGCTGGTTTGATATTGTGAAACAATTTTTCTCTAGAAAGGAGCTGATTAAAGAATGGACATTGCATGTAGAGTGACATCTAGCTCCGTGCCTTGGAAGACCACATGCTGTAGCAACACAAGCCAGTGCTTGTGACTATTGTTTCCATAATTAATCTTACATTTCACTGCCTGAAATGGTTTTGTAACTAATTCCAGTTATCATCGATATGTGTAGTATTGCCATACTTGCTACAGGTCAAAGACAGAGGGATGTTCCAGGTCTGGCAAATGTTTTAGAGCAACCTTGGCTGCCCAAACACTTTTGTAGGTTCAGACTTCCCCTGCACTCCAACTTTTGTCTTTTGATCCTGCAAGGGCATGGGAGGCAACAGACGCACATTCTGTCATGTCTCTTGTGGAAATCTGGTAGCTTATCACAGACAAAGCAGTGGGAACTGCATTCCTTCCCCATTTTTGTTCTAGCTTCTTCTAAGGCCAGGTTTCCTTGAGAGCCACATACTCTTCTCAGTTCCTTAGAATGAGCAGGTCCTTGATTTATTTTCAGCTGCAGACTTGACTGCCACTCTCTGTAGAAAGGATAATATATCTCAGCTTCTAATTTTCATGCCTTCCATTCCCTAGTACAGGCATTTATACTTTTCCTTGTAAATTCCAAAGGAAACTACTAGTTTTACCCTTCCTTTGTTAGAGCTCAGATGTTTTTACCCACTTCCTCACTGAGATGACTTTGTTTTGAATTTGTTTTTCATAGAAGTATGCCTATTTTTAAAGAGTGTAGAACAGCTAAAGCAAACAAAAATAAATTAATAAATACATAATTACTGTGTTGCTTCAGGGAAAAGTTTCTAAGCCTAATCTAATAATAATGACTGGAGATACCATTAACATTGTGCGCTCATTCCAGATCCCCTGGGATAGTCTAGTAATTAAGCTTGTGTTTTCCAGTCTCTTTTGGCCTTAATAGCTATTATGATCATTAAGTGTAACCTGCCATTGTCTCTGGTTTCTAAATGCCTTTGTGAGTCCAGGACCAAGTCTGTGTCCTCTTGTGAGGCAACTAGGTTGATAAGGAAAGAAAAAAGTATTCGCATTAGTTCCTCAAGAAGCTGTTCTCACTCTTGTTCCAAAGCTCTCCTTGCCTTCCCAGTATCTACAGCTGGCAACTTCGCGCAGCTCTTTCTGAGCTTCAGTTAATCTTTACTCTTTCTGACATTATGGCAGCTTTAAAATGCCATTACACTGCCTGCATTTATCGCCCTCTTTTTCAGTGTTTGTGACTGACCCTATCCGCTGCAGTCTTGGATATGCGGCTGGTGAGCTGAAAGAAACAAACTGAATTGTCACCGTGGCAAAGGACGCTCATGAGTAGATGCTTTTCATGATGCAGCTCTGGCTTCAGAAAGTTCAGTGTTATCAGAAAACCTTCAGCCCTAGTTTCTTCCAGAATATCTCAAACATTTCTTCTGCTTCCATGGGAAAAAGCAAAAAATTGTTAAAGGGGATGTTCCTCGTCATATTAATTGGCAATGTCAACAGTATACGCAGCTGTGAGTAAAGGAACTCTCTCTGTTGCAGAGAGAAGCATTGCAAAAGCAACACACAAACAAAGCAAGGCACAAGCCTTCGACTACTCTGTCACTCCTTGCTGAACTTGTCTGAATTTATTGCCAGTTAGACAGCATTTCTCTCTGTTTACCAATTTGATTGAAAGGATGATTTATCAAGGCTCAACATCACATTGAAAGCTGCACTCTGGTCCGAAGGGTAATGAATTGTAGACACTTCTCATTCTCCTTCCCCACGTGACTGAGACTGCAGGGCAAGGTGAGTGTTTGCAGGCACCGGCAGGATGCGCAGGCAGCTCTGCTGGGGAGGGGGCTGTTTGTGCCGGCTTCAGGATCAGCCCACTCCTTTCCCCTCCGAGCAGGAGAGGACGTAGATTGTTTATGAGGAAGTTTCAGGGAGCTGCACAAAGACAAAAAGAGAGCATAGATGAGAGAGAGGGAGTGGAATGGGAAATGACAATGGGAAGGACAACGAAAATGGTAAGAAAATACAAGGATTAAAAATACCAGAAATTGAAATGACAGCTTATTTTTGTGACTGCTGTTATCTCTACTGTCGCTCCATAGTGTGGCTTAACGCTGTTTTGACGTTGTCTTGGCTGGCTACCATAGCACCGTCCCATCACAATGCAGTGGAAACAAATGCCTTCGGTCTGAGTCTATATTTGTTTTGGTTATGGCGAGATTTTCTTAAGCAGCCTTGATATTTGTTTCGATCACAACAATACCCATCGTCTCACCTTAATTTACAGAGTCATAACTAGCAGTATTTCTTTTCGGCATAAAGAGTGCATTGGAAGAAATGCCACTATTTATCAACTGTAATGCAGTTCTTTATAAAGGTCTATGTGAGCAAAGAATAAAAATGCAATGATAGTCTCACAATAAATACCCTAAATCCTTTATTGCCTATTTATGGTGTAATCTCTCTGCAGTTGTACAATATATGACTGTTTAGAAAAAGCTCCAGAATACAGTTATATGGTTTATTTGCCAGGAGATGGCAATAGTGATCTACTGCAGTGTTAAGTTATATACAAGGCCCATATAATTCTTCCAAAACACCACAAACTTCAGTATGAATGAAACCAAAGTAATCCAATACTAGTTTTGCCTTCCTTATTTCTAACTTGTTTCAGTTGGTGCTATTTATTGTGAGGAAAGTTTTTTTTCCCTCTCATTTTTGATTGAAATTGCCGTCACTACATTATTTAAAGATGTCTAAATACAATCACACTGGTATTCTGGAAAACAGAATATTATTTTAAAACAGATCAGCCAATACTATTGAATTAGATACGCCACGTGTCAGAAAAATCGAGTGATTGATGAAAGTAAAAGCTTAAAAAATGCATTTGGTTTTACAGTATAAAAATTCAACTTGAGTAGTTAATGAAAAATAAATTATAGGTTGTGCTATTAAAAATCACGTTATAATCTTCTGTTAAGCTGCTTGAAGTATGGTCTTAAAGTATGTAGATGCCAACCGTTTTACAGAACCTGAAATTAACTGTGATCTGCAATGTTGTCTGAGTTGTCACGTTACCTGAGCCTACAGTAAGGCATGAATCACTCTTACAGGAATTAGCGCAGCATTGGTGTTCATGCGTAGAAGATCACTGCCTTAAGCGCTGGAAGTAAAAGTCTGGTTTCTTATAGGATTGTTCTATGTACTTTTATGTCCTTCACCTGACTGCCCATTTGTTGTTTTTCTCCCCAGAAAGCTTGTAGAAGTCAAGAAGTTGGTTTGTGCGTGTTTACTGGCTATCTGACAGTTTTCAGACAACAAATAACTGGTGAGTCTCTTGCATTTCACCAGTAGAGTAGTGTATATGATCACCCTCCTCTCCCCAGCTATACCCCTATCTGTAAGGAGTGAGCCGGGGACACTGCTGGCTAGCTAACCCTGCTGTGAAGGAGATCTGGGTCCGCATAAAGCAGTTACCACCTTTTAACAGGGAACTACTCCCATGGCTGGCTTTTGCTTTAGTATTCTGAGCTACACAGTCTATGTCTTACAACTGGCAGTTGGGAGGGTTATCCACCCTCAAGTTTAATAAATGCTTTAACTGCATCTACTCTTTGGTACATTAAATGCCAGCATTATCACCTCTGTTATTATTTGAGTATTCAAAAAAACAAACGCCAGCCAGGACAGTAGAAGTGTGAGGCTGTGAGAGGAGCATGAAGTAGGTAAGGAGCACTTGTCTGTAACAACAGATGATAGGAAGGAAAAAACCCATTGTTTTACTATGCGAAGGTCTCAATTTTCTACTGTTTCAAATGCATTTAGTTTTCTAAAACCCTTCTTCACCACAGTGTCTACCTTTCTACCACTGTAATATCTTGCCTTTCCTTCCTCTGTTCTGCATTAAGTGGTACTCAGTCAAACCCCATCTGTACAAGGAAGAAAAAGCAAATTTAGAAAATACACACCGTATTTCCCTTAATGCTGCTGTATCCCCACCTTTATATCAGACAACTTCTGTGTTGGGGTGTGCCCACTCAGCACTCATGATGTACTCTCTAGAGGAACAGCTGGCTCCCACCTAATCAGTAACAGGAGATACCAATGCACACAACAGCAATCACACCTCACACATCTTCAATATCTTTCCACTCACAGATCCCACAGCGTACAAAGGAAAGACAGAGATAAGAAAGACCTTTGTCAGTCTGTCTTTCCAGTAAGGAAGTTGATCCATGCAGCAAAAACGAACCGACCAAGTGAAAGCAGCAGAAGGAATAGGGAGTTGGGCTTAGAGTCTGTTGGCTGCTTGTGCCCTGCAGTATCAGCCAAACTGTCTTTCCCTTTCACATTTTTCTACCTCTTTACATTCCTGTAGAAAACAGCACAAAGTTAGTCAGCACATTCAACACCATCATCTTCCCTGGACACCGGGGCAGCCACATGTTTCGCCTTATGGTGAGGTTCTCCAGCAGCTTCGACATCTAGTAAGGCTGTGAATCGCTCTGGTGGCGTTCATGTCTCTTCAAAGGACAATTTTTCAGAAAGGGCAAAACGATGTTCAGACTGACAGTCGCTCACACAGAATGTCTTGTCTTCTCTGCTGGATTGCTTGCTGTGACTACCACATTCATGTCAGCCGTGCGGAGGAAGGAATTGTGAGTTTCCCTTTCCCTATCACTTGTTTAGCACCCACTCCCATCTCCCTTGTCTTACTGACTTAGATTGTGCCTGCACTGCAGTATGCAGCAGAGATATGAATCTTAGCTTGAAATGAATTAACTCAGCCATCTCTTTACTTGGTTAAAATCTGTCCTGTAAACTTACCAAACTGCAGGCTCTTGAGAGTGGGACTATTTACAGCCTTGTTTTTGCATTGTTTAGTACAACAGGGCCAGAGCAGAGAGGTTCCGGATGCCACCGTAGTGTAGATAATTTTCGCAGTGACCCAGAGGGAGAAGCAAGGCCAGACTCAGAGGTTAGCAGTTCATAGTCGGTAAAGAGAAGTTTAAATTTCTGAATTATAAAGTTGTAAAAAAGATTCAAAGGGAAGTAAGGGCATCATCAGCCCACTCTTTCATAGTACAATACATAAAAACCAGATTTCGTAGGAGTATAATAAAAGATTGTATAGGACTATAATAAAACCCAGACACAAGTCTGAAAAATTCATTAGTTTCTGCCATGACTAAAATAAGCACTGTCTATGAAAACTACTTTGCAATGGTAATGAAAAGCGAGTGGAAAAGCAAGTGTTAGCACCAGTGCTGTGACATGAAATAATTTCCGTATACTCAGATCCATCATTGTGAACAATGTTGTTGATTATAAACCACATCAAATTCCCAGGCCCCCAAAACATGTATTTTATTTTGCAGTTTTTCTAGTAATTATGAAATCAACAGAATACTATCAAGTTTTACCACAATTAAGCTAAGTATGTACTTAAATGATATAATGTACTCGGTAATTGTAATATATAGCAGTAACTTCCTTCCTAGGAACAATTGAAAGTGTTGTGCAAGCATTTTTCAGGGGTGGCATCTAATGATAAGGAAGGTACTCAGTGCTCTCATAATTTTACAACTTAAAAGGTACTTGGATGCAATTTGGAATCAAGATTTGACCTACAGAGATTCATTTATTGTAAGTAGATAAGAGGAGTGTCCTAGTTTTGAATGAATTTTATGGCCCCTTCAGTGTACGTGGGTTTGATGGAAGAGATGATGACATGGACTTACACCAGTGTGAGCAATTTTCTGAAAACAGGTCTATATCTAGTCACTTGTGAAATAGTGTTCACTTGTAAAGGTATTACCATGTCAATGTGCTGATGACCTTTGGGCTGAAGGAAATCAAAATGCTCCTTTTGGGCCCTCAGTGAGAGAATGGCTGCATGGCATTTTGCTTCAGGCAATTGCCACTTGCTCAGGGCTGAAGGTGTGGCCAGATTGTCTTGTCTGTGGTGGGCCTGGGAGGCAGGAGTTTAAATTCAGGTTTTTTACTCGAATGTTGTCAGACACATACGTAGGTCAAAGACAGCTCAAAATTCTCCACCAAACTGGGAATGTCTCTACTTTGGCAGATTTATAATCCTGCGTCTGGAGAGCCGATTGGTCACTGCCATTCTGGCCATCAGAACAGAGAACATACTCCAAACTTATGTGTACAGATACTGAAATAAGAGCCCTAACTCAATTTGGAAGAAAAGGTAAGACAAGCCCATTTGCACTTGTACCACTAACTTAACATTTATTTATAGATATTTGTTTAGAAAAAGAAAAAAACAAGTAGGAAACCGAAATCTTAATATTTAATACTTGGTAGCCAGCTACACATGACTCCAGAATTGCAAGTGGCCACTGATGTAATCATAAAACTGGTTCATAAATAACTTCTTGTCTAGAACGTCTTATATAAAGTGTTTGCATCCCTTTCCTATCCAATGTTAAACTAGATAAACCTTTTGCTGTACAATATGTTATTTATAGATGCACCATTTCAAATAATGAACACATGAATTAAAAAATGAGATAGATTGCTTAAACTTTTCTGTACTGCTCAGACTTGGATGCCAATTGTCAGTGGGAGCTTCCCACCAATTTCACTGGGGCTTTGGAAAATCTTATCCTTCACTGGTTATTTGTAGATAGAACTAAGGCTTCTTACCTGTTTTTGAATATCCTGTTTCATTTCCATTGACCCCGTTTACTCTGTATGATACCATTTGCCTGAGAGATAGCTTTCTGTCTAATTGAATACTAACTTTTTTATCATTAGGTTCAAGAATTGACTTTTTCAAGTCGATGAAAGGCAAAGATCAGACGAAGCAAAGACAGGTCACATCTATTTCAAATACTGTGTGGCTAACTATGGTTAGAAATGATGATTAATATTGCATAGAGAAACTATTATGACTGTATTTTAAATGGTGTTTCTTTAGAGAAATACATAGACTTGACAAGTAAATGAGTCTATATAAAAGAAGGTAAGGTATTTAAGGTTTCTAATTTTATGAATGTAATAAGCCAGATTTCTCTTTTAGTGTTAAGCAATATGCAAGCTGATATATTTTGGAGCATACAAGAACATGTTCTAATTCCTTCCAGAATATTAAATTATCACTGGAATTTTAAAAGCAGCTCTTGCAGGCTCAAAGCCATTGGAAAATAAAACTTTGGGGCAAGTGCACTAAAACAAAAACCAATGTTGCCTCAAAGATATTTAAGCAACTGTAAAGAAAAGCTAAAACATTTAATCTTTCACTTTTGTATGCAGTCTGAAAGCACAACAGCCCACTATCTATCTCCCAGTTTGTGGATATAGAGAGTATATTTGCCTTTTGCCTTTTCCTGCTAAAAGCAGCCAGTGCAATTAGATGGTGGGTGATACCTGGGCACGGTATGGTGAATATAGCTCTCAGAAACCTTTCGTTTTCTCTTCTCTCTAGGAAGGTTGTCTTTATAGAACTTTTCATGGGATAACTACGTTAAAGAAACAAGGACAACTAATAGGGAGAAAAGGTAATTACAAGAAAAAGTGAATTGTTAGTCATACACAGATAGATGTTTAATATAGTGGATGTGTATGTTTCATTCCCTACATGAGTTAAAATTTTCTCACCTGAAGTGCATGATAGGGACTGTTTTTATGCTTCTTGAAAGGTTTATATTTTCATTGGACTTTCTCCTTAGCCTGTTACCTTCTCTGGGTGACTAGTTACTAATGCTTTTCTATACTGAGAGCTCATCTGTCATTCCCTCTGCATGTCCAAGCACCTCTCCCTTCACCAAGGGTAGACAGTCTGTTTTTTGCTAATTACTGGCACACACAGTCAAAGCTGAGGATCAGTTCTTTGTGTCTTCACCATTACAAAACTTCCATGTAAACACAGCCTAGGTTTTAAAACAGACAGAGCAGCACTGAGTTCAGCATAGGTTAACCTCCTTGTTTTTTCAGCTTTCTGAATGTATTTTGCAGCTTGAACTGTGCTTTGTGCTTCTGAAGACAGACTTCTGCCTTTGCCCGATGTGACGGGTTTACATACCGTTCGGCTGCATCCCTGTTGCACCGCAGACACATGCTGCTGTACAGACACAGTCTAAGAATTGGCATACTCAGAGGACAAATACCCCTAATTATGACTAACAGCCTTTTTTAAGACTTAATGAGCAATTCTGGTGACTTTCTTGCAAAGACCTGTCTAAAACTAGTTTTGTGCTATACTTTCAAAAAACCCCCACCCAGAGCCACAGTACAATTCTCTTTCCTATCTACTTATCTCACTTTCCATTGTCACGGACTGAGAGCAGAAACCCAGGCCCTATTTCACACAGCTTAATAGACTTGATAGATAATATTGTTCAAGAAAAATCTTAACATATTGCATCTTTAGTAGAAACGATTTAGGAAGTCAGAACCTAGGACTTTTAAATCTTTCTTCCTTGAACATAATTAAACATTAACCAATTTTTCTAGTGCAACATAATTTTTATAGGCTGCTATAAAACCCTGATTTCTCTGCTAGGATGTATACTAGACAGAAGACTGCACTTTGCTTTGCGTGGAGAACCCAATCAATGTAAGCTGTGACTGTCCTAGACAAACTACATGAGTTTGTTCTGTGCTGTCCCTCATACGAGCATGTTTCAGTCATGGACCAAATTGTCTTTACTCTTTTATCCATTTATTTACAGTAGAGATTACTCTGTGTAAGCAACAAGTGAGCAAAGTGAGCCTCTTGCTTCACTGTCCTGCATGATATACAACTACCAATATACCTGCAAACTTTAAAATTATATCACTAGGGTAAAGAGGAATCTGGGGCTTTGTACTATCTTAGATGCACAGAGACATGTAGCTGACAATTTCTGGTGATGATTTCTGCTGGATTTATTTTCGTCTTTCTTGGGAATGTTAAACTAGCTACAGGTTGTTGAGAAACACTGAGCCACTCAGACAGGGGGTTTCTGCCTGTTGCATTCTATGTTTAGATACAGACTTGGCCTGCAAGAGCCTCCACACTATTTTCTGCTCTGCCTTTCTCAGAGCAGGATATTTCAATCCAAGGAGTAACCATTAATCAGGGCAGAGGCTAGGCTTGTCATATCCAACACCAGGGTCTTGATTGCCCCATGTGTATAGCTCCCATATTCCTCACAAGACTTTTTTAGAAACAGCAAAATAAGAGAAATATTTAGGGAAAAAGAATCTCAGTGGGAACAGTCCATCTACTTCAATTTTACTGACAGCTTAAACAAGTGTAAATCTCAATATGAGGTGTAAGTCAATAAAAAAATCAACCCTATGTGCTCTTAGTCAGCTGGGAGAAGCCAGGGGTAGGTCCTCAAAAATCAAAAGGACAAGATGAGTCCAATATATCTGCATTTAGCGTGACCGCATAACTGTAAAATAAAGAGAATTCCTAAAGGAAACATTTTTTGTCACACAAACACCAAGCCAGTGCAAACTACTCTGGCAAGGCTGAGGATCCAGCTCTCTGGACTGAACATGAGAATACTGTCAGTAAGGTCAAGAGGCAGCAATGGGGCTGTCAGCTACTGCTACTGTCTTTACCCTATTACCACAAATATCCATGAGTTTCACTAGTTTACAGAAACAATGGATATTTTAATCCATAAATGCAGGAAACATAACTATTTTACCATGTAATCATTGAAGCTAATCTCTCTTCAGCAGGGTCATTATTTACGCTACTTCCTTTGTAATCCCCCACATGCACATACAATATAAGGCTCTGAAGTTTAATCTTTCCAATGCTGAAAATGAGACTTCTATGCAAATTGATAGAAGTTCTTTGTTCGATTTATCTGTAAACCAAAATAGTCTGGTAGTTTGCCTTGAAGTTAAAAGAAAAAACATGCTCTGTCAAATCCTGTGTATTCCTTTTTATGTATTTTGTCATTTCCCCTCTATTAATTCTGTCCTAAGGTTGAAAAGAAGAGTGCACTCTAGCTTCCATTTACATACTGTACTTTAGCTTTGGCTTTTTTTTGTTGCAGCCTGTTAAATTTATTGACTATAAGCCCCTTGAGCTATTGAAGAGTATGTGGTTTACATTGTATATCTTTTGAAAGACACTACTGGTAGCCTGTTTTAATGTGTTTACTCTCTCCAGATACAATTTGTCTTACATATTCATTGGTTTTTAGTGCCAGGACCAGTTTCTTCGTTGCAGCTATTGTTTGGAAGTCTTGCACAGATATTACGGCTTAGTAATTTTTCAGTGCTGCTCAAGGGATCTGAGTGTCAAATGAAATAATGAGTGAGAATTTGGGCACTGAAAACCCCAGAGCAGCTGGCTTTGGAGATCTCAATTTAAAAAAAAAGAAAATAATTTGAGACAGCATGAAAGACACTTTGAGAAGTCTGGGATAATTTATATGTACAAATAGAGCTGGCCAAAAAGCAATGCTTTTCATTCATTGACAATTAAATTTCATTTTAATTTCAAGATTTCATACATCCTGAAAGTCAGTGAAAATTTCATTTGCAAAACACTAGCACATGGATCGAGGAAAACGAAGTATGTTCTCCTGCATACTGCAGCTGCTTTTTCTAGTGGTGGAGCTGACCAGAATACTGATTTCATAAGGCAAGGGCTTGGGATGGAAAGGATCACTTTTCGGATTAGAGTCAGGGTTTTCAGGTGCTCGATTTCACAGGAAAGGGTCTGAAAGCCTTGAGAGAGATGGGTGCTTATGTTTGCAGGCTCTGGGATCTCGCGATCTCTGGCTCCCAGAGCTCTGCCACCAGGCTGCTCTAGAGTGTGGGAACATGACGTTGTGTATCCCGTGGTGTTGGCTCTCACTCGCAGGAATCCCAGTCCTTCCTCGTGCCCTGATACAGCAGTGTGCTTCAGAATATATTCCATTCTGCAGCACAGCGGTTGGCATGTTGGCTACTGACGCTAATACGAAGGTAACCAGGTAGGATACCTACAGCAGCATAGATTTAAAACTACAGACAGAGTGCAGAATGCTTTCGATCGGGAATCCCACCCAGGTACTTTCAGATTTGTGCTGCTGTAGGTATCCCGCCTAGTTAGCTTAAAAGTTAGCCGGACTATATCTACATCAGTAGCCAACATGTTGTGCATCTGTGACAGAACTTGGGCTTCTGTTCAGATCATCCACATCTCACTCCAGATGCAATCACTCAATGGTTGATCCTGAGAGAGAAATCTGCAGTGTTGTATTTTCATCTCTAGAAAATTCACACCAAAAGTCATACTCCTTTCTCTCTGGGAAAGCCATGAAAGCAATCTTGAAACTCCAGGAGTTGAACTCTGCCACCAGCGAGGCACAGGTGGGATCTCTGCGCGCTGCAGTCCATGCTCCATGCTATTACCAGCTTAGTGCTAGGCTTCCAGTTATCCCACCTAGATGTTTATACCTTCAAAATCTATTTTTGCGAGGAACTTCTGTGGCCCCAACAAGTACAGAAAAAGAAAGATAATTGGGTCAATGTTTCACAAGCAATGTTTCACATTACTACTAATTGTATTTTGTCTTTCAGTGAAAAAAACATGGGAAGGTCATGGTGTCCTGAGCCCCAGTTACTGGCTAAGACCCTCTGGCCCCAGCATCAACATGGGGGTGATGTGTCCTTACAGGGAAGCCAGGAGAGCCTAAAATATTTCCATGTCATTGCTTCATAACACCTTAAACCTTTCACAGGCAGAGAAATAACAACTGTTACTGAAATAAATGTATTTTAAGTTACATTTCCTCTATATAGCGAGTATGTGTTGTGGAAGGGGGGTATAATTTTGGCTTGTAGTGTACATGTCAAACAAATACAATTATCTATTTCTGAATCTTTATAGCCCCCGTCATGATAATTAGCTTAAGTGAAGCTGTATTTAGCTTGCGTATAGCTTCAATTTGCTGCAAAGTAAATCACCAAATAAATCAATAATTTACAACCTAGCAAACAGCGCAGACTTCTCCAAAAGAAAAAAACAAACAACCCATTATGCCTGGGCATTTCTGAATGCATCACAGCTCCTTGCCTGGCTTCGCTGAGCTAGATGTGACGTTTTGCTACACCAGACATTTTCATTCAAGCAAGGAGGAAACATGTAAAACTAAACAAATAATGGCACATAATGAAGCTTTGATTAGGAGTCTGTGAATAATGATCCTTTTCACATATTCAGTGCCTAGGATGTTTAACATGTTTTATGTTTTGAATGTATCCAGCCAGTTCTTACGATTAGATTTTGGTATTGAGAGAAACACACTTTATTAGAGAGGGAGCTTGTCAGGGCTTGGTGCCAATCGGCTGCAACTAGTTATGTTGCAAACACATCCAACACCCTCATTTGGAGAACTGCAAGAGGGAACATGTTTCATATTTTCCTCTTTCCTGCTCTGTTCTCCTACAAATTCATAAAAGGCAGTTGCTAGTTCTCAGTCAGTTCCTACAGTAATAAAAAAAAGCCAAAAAACCTTTTCCATGGCATGAATAAATCACAGGTTTACATTGTTGAAAGTTACTGTTAGGTTTGGATGCTTTTGTACCTGTTATTACTATGAAGAATGTATTATTTGGCTGCATTTCTCAAGTTGTGGTAGGTAATATTAAAAGAATTCAAAAGGTGGAAAAATAATTCTTGTATGTGTTAAATTGGTTTGGATTTTTATTGCCAAGAATGTAACAGGGACCAAAAGCACAGAAGAAGTCTAAAACTTGGGGATATTTTGAATCAAGAGAACATCCACAGGTGAATTATTTAGAATGAGTTCATGGGCCATGGCCTGTTAATCCCAATTTCAGAAAGGGATAAAATTCCCTCATGTTTCACAGCATGAGCCGATTATTTTCCTGATGGATAGTGGAAAGGCATTTTAACTATAGCAATTTAATTCCACATTTTTCATGCAGATTTTGCATCTTGCTGTGGAACATCTGGTTCTGGCTTGCGACGGAGATTGTTTATTGGATGAGATGAACCACTACAGTGGTACGTCCCTTCCCTTGTAGGAAGGATATTATAGCAGCTTCTGCAAATTACCGGTTGGTATCCTTCGTGTAACCCAAAATTTTTGCTGCAGAAAACTACTTATCATATGTTTGGAATACTATTACATTTATCCCAAAGTCACACGTGGTATTAAAGTACTTACTGTGCTTTTAGCATATAATTATTTTACAGTGTATGAATGTAAAAATATATTGATATCTATGTGTATATAAGCAATGAAAAGGTATCCTTTAGAATACAACACATGGTTTAATTAATTGTTTTATGCACTAAATATGCAGGAAAATGGTAGTTGCATGCAGCCTCCCAAAGTCTGAAGTAGGAATATAACTGTAGATCAGAAGCTGAAAATGCTGCTCTAAGATTAAAATTGCACTTTATTTCTATAGCTAGAGATGTTCGTATTTCATTAAATAAAAAGGCTTTCTTGTTTCTCAGCACTTCAGATAAGAAATTACTATTGTGTTTGGTTTGGAATGAATGAATACAATCTCAAATCTTTTGTTTGCATCACTGCACAATGTGCCATTTTCTCAACTGAAAGCTAGGTGTATTTGCAGAGCAGATAGCAGAAGTATGTATGATTACCTCACTGTTTCTTTGTACCAAGCATAGATGGAGGAGAATTAGAACTCATCAGCAGGAGAGGTTTTTGTTTTCTTCCCAAAAAAACCATCAAAGAATCCCAGAGCACGGTTCAAACTATTCAGACTGAAAATAGACTGATTTTGTCTGCCTGATTCCAGTTAATACTTATGTATTACTTGTAGTGAGATTCTTTTAGGATAGATGCTGGGAACTGTAAACACCCATGTAGACAGTAATGCTCAGTAACCAGTCTCAAGCCTTTCATACAAGATTTACTGAGTAGGACTGTGAGAAAATAGCTCTGTTGACAAAAGCCCAGGTATAGATACTGTTACACAGGCAAAAAAATCTATTTACCAATACATTTTCTTTCTGTTTAGAGATCTACAATAACATGTATTTGCCAATATAGCTGCTTTCCATGCCACGTTTCCAGTGTGTGCCAGTGCAGCTCTACCTGCAGACAGAACATTTTGAACACAAATAAGGCGAGCAATGGCTAATTAATTAGATGGCATGTCTTGGAGTATTAAAGCTTGGTGTTCCTTGTCACTCCTGAGATGGAGGTTACTGATACTGAAAGATTTAGTTTCTGATTCTCCAATTTTAATTCATGTTATGCACATGACACTAAGCTGTATCATTTATGCTGGTTAGATTACACCATCTAAAGCTGACCAGAGCAAAGACAGCTTGAAGAAAATGGAAGGAAACAGATGGATCCCCCTTGGTGCTTGCAGCAGGCAGGGTAGAGCAAGTTGCTCTGAATTCTCAGTGAAACTAGAGTTAGGTACAGGCAGTGTTTGGCTTCACGTCTGCTTTGCAGCAGCCCCATGTTAGCCGGCGCCTGGGCCCCTGTGTGGCATTGCCTGCACGGGAGGCGGGCAGCAGACTCAGCCGTCGGTCATTCCTGGTTTCTGCTGATGGTTGTGGACAGCTTGATACTTCTAGTGTTTTATACCAGCAATCTGTTTCCTGGAAAAATTTTGGGCAGCTCTAATTAAAAAGTGATAGCTTACCACTTCACAAGACCCTGTTTTCAATTGCAGAGGTATTACCCCGCCTATGGCAACAGGCGCTCTTTTCAGGCACAGTTCACGGAAACACTCATTTCCAGTGGAAACATATTGGTTCAGACAACTTTTGCCAGAAAGCATTCCTCTCCTTTAGCATGCAATGTAAAGGGAGAGAGAGACGGGGATGTGAAAATAAACAAGAAAGTGGCTAGGGTTACTCTTCTAGAAAGACAAGCACTGGTTCAAGCCTTTGGTATGACTTGAACAGAGCAGGGAGGTGAGCCTCCAGCTCCCGCCTTCTGGTCATCTTCCTCTCTGCTGGACTCTTGGCTATTTTAGGATGGGTAATATCTTATTCTCCTTTTTTTTTTTTTTTTCTGAGACTTATTGGCAACTTCCTGATACAGGACACGAATATTTTTTTATCTTTAATAACTGTTGCTTGCAGAAAATTCGGTTGTCTCATCGTGGCACGCACATTCATGTATTTTATTAAAAATCTGCCTGTTCTCTGTGTCACGTCTGTACTGTAAGGGGTATTTCAATGTGCACATAACAAAATTTACTACTACTTTTTCCAGCTGTGTCTGCTGGAAGCTCCTGTTTGACGTATATTTCTGTGGAATTATCTGAATTGTGCTGCAAACAGGTTTCATGTTTCCACTCAGTGTAGCAGGGAAGGTAAAGGTTATCACCACCACAGGGCGCGGGGAGGAGTGGTCACTCCTCCGAGCTGCCTCTGTAGCTGTACTGATGGTGTTTGGTGAAGCAAATCTGCTGCAAATTACAGCGTGTGGTTATAGATCAATTTATGCTCCTGCCTGCTGCCAACAACGTGCTGTGCAGGAATGGAGCTAACTTGGTAAACATGCACCCTAGTAACAGAAAATAACCAAGTGCTGTTGCAAGGAATAATTAATTAATGTTTGTAAAGCACTTAGAAGCTGAAAAGTACCTTATTAGTGCTAAGTGTTCAGGGGCCTAGCTTTCTTGTCAGAAGTTAAAGTCGTTGTCTTTGTTAGTCTTTAACTGAACAAAACATTAAGGTTATAAAGGCTTTGTAACTGATGTCCTCAGTCAGGTGTTTTTGTGCCTGGAAGTCGTTAAGATGCAGTAAGTAAGAAGAAACTATAAATGGCATGAATCAGCTCATTTCCACTGATGCCAGCAGAATCAAGTTGATTTACATTAGCTGAAGATCAGCAGCAGAGAACCCAAAGCACAGCTCCTGTTCTTGCCTGTTTGACTCAGTCGGAGCCAGTGACCGGTTTATTCACTGCAGCTCCTACCTCTTTGAGCCCAGCTGCCAGGAATGAACACAAAACTGTATTAGGGTGCTGGCCTCCCTGCACAGCGAGGCGGACAAATTGGATGGCTCAGATTTGCTATCTGGGGCAGCCAGCACGCTGAAATGAACAGCCTCTTGGTGCTAGAGAGCAGGAATCCTATTTATCAGGTGTGCTATGTGGGGCTGAAAGGTGAAACCCATGTCTGACCCCGGTTCGAGCGCTCAAGAGCATGGAGAATAAACATCTGTGCCTTTACTTTCAAAGAGCCTCGGCTCCCTCGAAGAACCCACAAGTCTTCCTGATGCAGGGGTCACCAGCTGAAGTGTGGATTTACCTGGGAGGCTAAAAGAGCTGTGAGCCACCCAGAAGAGAACCATCTGGGGAGACGTGAATGATCCCGGCGATGTAATACAGCCCCGCAATCCCAGCCATCCTGCTCACAATACTGCGGTGTCTGGCATTGCACCGTCTCTGCAGTCGTCTAAAGGCTGAGCTGCTCCTCCAGGAAAACTGCAGTCCACAGTCGATATTCTTCTCTGCCTAAGAGGTGTTAATCCGTATGTCACTCTCTGTAAAAGGTACCTAAATCTTAGATGTTGCGGGAGCAGGAGAAAGGGGAGGAGAAGGGAGACAATCTTGTGGAAAACAGGGCACTGCAGCAAAGAATTTAAGACTAATTGGGCAGAAAGCACAAGAGAAAGCATCGCCCTGGCCTGTCCATCAGAGCACGCGCTTTTAAGATAATCACACGCTTTTACCAGACAAGTTCCTTCTCTTCAGCCAGAAATCTTGTCGGGCTAAATTTGATGATGTTGGGCATCTGTTCCATATTTATGAATGTCCAGCACCTCAGTAGCTCACGCTGATCTTCCAGATTAATTGAAATCCTGATGATCAGTCCAATTCAACAGTATGGTGCATGAGCAGTTTGCCTGAGTACACAGCCCATGTAGTCACTGGCAGTAGTGCTGGGAGAGCGAATCCAGTCTTTGATCTTTTAGGTGTTTCTTCTCACAGGAGATCAGTGGCTTTTTTTTCTTCTGCTGGATTAATTGGCAGAGCAAGAAAGGTTACCTGCCAAGCAAATCAAATTATTCAGCCCTTGCTGGTCTTGAATAAAGCTCCTTGGTTGATACAGGGTCACAGTTAGAGAGAATTAAAATAAGCCATCAGGACAACAGATACTCTGTTTTTTCAGTCTCTGCACCAGCCTAGGGCAGAGTATGTTTGGCTCACTTCAGTTGTAGTGCTGGAACACAGCGTGCCAGAATACTTCATGACATTTTTGGAAGAGCTAAGTGTTACTAAGATTGGTTAATAGTTATGTTTGTAATTAGCCATCTGTTATTGAATCTGAGAGGGGCCAGAACCCTTGCATGTCTTCCTTGCTCCTAACTTTGCTGGAGTTCACCATAGGGAGCTTTGTGTAAAATCCATAAAGAACAAAAAAAGTGTTTCTTTGAAAGAGCGGTTCTTTTTAAAAAAAAAAGTCATTGCACCATAAATGGCAAAAGTCACAATAATTTGTCTTTTCTTGACTTCATCAAGAGCACAGGCTTTGGAGCACTTGAAAATCTTATTGGAGGTTGGAGTAGGAAATTGAGAGGTCTCTCGGTGGTCCAGGCAAGACTCTGTGGAGCTGCTGACTTGAGACATGGAGTTGGTAGTACTCACTTGTAGACCCACTGCACCTGATGCTCTGATATTGTCTGATGCACCTTGTAAAGGTCATAAAAACTCTTACCAGAGACTTTTCAAACCAGCCAGAAATAGACTGAGCTTATGAAATGGGACAGTTAAATTGCAGTTGCTTTCTACTCCGTAGTTATTTGAATGCAAATCAGAAACTAGTAAAAGAAGTAGGCAAGTGTTTAAATTGTGCTAGATTCCTAAACGTTAGAAAAACATCATCCCCTAAACCTATTTGTAGGCAAACACAAACATTTTTGTCTTTGTGTGTAATCTCTTGTCCTCTCAAATTTACATGTATTACAGACATTGACATATAAGCACTCAGACATGCACATATGTATTTTATCACTTTATGTTTTCAGTCTTCTCTGTGATCACGTGAAAAATTGTTGTGATCTGTATAGATCCTAGTGACCTCCTGTCCTACATATCCGTAGCAGAGGGAAGGAAAAGTCCATGTCAAATCCTTAGATATCTTGTGCCTATTGTCAGCAAAATCAACGAAGCCAACAAATTCAAGGAAGCCAAAAGCCTGGTTTCTACAGGTTTCTGAATCCAGAGGTCAAAGCAGAAGTGAAATACTCAGAGAATCCAGCACAGGTAAATGACCCAACAGAAAGTTCCACAGGTGTCAAGGCAGAAGGTGAATGTATGATAATTAATTCTTTCTCCTGGAATATATGCTGCTAATTGAGTTGGCAGCAGTATCATTACCATGATTCATAGGCTCATAGATTTTAGATCAGAAGCAACGATTATGATAATCTAGTCCTACTGTCTGCATAGCAAAGACCACAGAACCTCACCCAGTGGTTGCTGCATCAGCCCTCCAATTTCTGCTTGAATTACAGTGTTTTTTTTCAAAGTCATCCAATGCTTATTAAAAGACAATGTGACAGAAAATCTACCTGGTACTTCAGAAAGTAGTTCGAAAGGCAATTTTTGCTTTGAAATTTGCAACTTATTTTTGGTATCATATTGACATTGATATTTCCATAGGATTATTTTTTGGTCTAAATGTACCCCAGAAACATTAAGAAAGATCTCAGACAAGATTTTTTTTTTTTTCTGGAGTTAAAGGTATGTGTAGAGTTTATGGTAATCTTGCTATTGTATTAGTAGTATCTTTAATGGATCATTGAAGCTTTATCTCCTTTTTTATATCCTCCCTCTCACATTTTTCTCCTTGCATCCCCCACAAAAAAAAAAAAAAAAAGGACAGCAAATAAAAAGGAGGAGAGGTGGCAGAGACAATTCACAAGTAAATAGAGGAATTTCGAAATACGCAGAACGCTCCTGGACTCATCTAATGGTAGGCATATACTGACATTTCTGCAGTCCTGGAAAAAAATGTGTGGGTTTTTTTTTTGTTTTATGATCCCACCTGTTCTCTCCAACACATCTCTCTCCTTGTTCCCTAATATTCCCCGTGAGTCTAATTTATATGATTTGTAGAATGTGTGAGGATTGCTTAGGTAGATCATATCAATGACAACACAGTGACAGAAAAAACTAGACAGTGCTTCATGCTGCTTTTTTGGAAGGGTAGAATTTGACTTTTTTACAGGCAATATGTCAACAAGTCAGCAGTGCTACAGGAGCTGTACTCGTTCCCCATTCCATAACCAACGTCACGTGTTCCGAGACAAACGCTTACCATTCATTGCTCCTCTGAGTATCCTTTTACCCTACAGAATAAATTCATTGATTTGAAAGAAGATTAAGGATCCAAAAATTAGCCAAAATCTGATACACTTTTCAGCATTGACCAAATCCTTATCCTGTGAAGTCTGTGTCAAAACATCCACTAATTGTACCTGAATAAATATCGTGGTGAAGTAAGTGATGCTGTCTGTGAAATTACCATTAATTACTCATATTTATAGTACTTCTAATAAATTTCATCAAAATCTGCGGCTTTTCAAACTAATCATAGGTAGACTCCGTGCATTACATGGAATAGTTTAGCTCTCAGGTATAGTTATGATACAGGTATCCAAATGATCCAGTAGTAATAAAGATGTTATTTCCTCATTATCTCATGATCATATCATGTCTAATCTGTGAAAGTATTTACTGCTGTGCATTTTCAGAAGCTGGGAGAAAACATGGTGAGTTCCCCAAGGTGCAAGTGGATTTGTTTGTAAGTCAACAACAAGCTGACATGATTAAATGCTTACTCCATCAATGACTTCGCCCTGTTCGTTTCTCCATCTGGTAGGTAGGCAGGCAGATTAAATTTATGCCATGTGTTTATTTTTCTTGTAACAAAATGAGTTGCATTTATATTTCTAGTCACTATGAGGTGGTAACAACCCTGTAAAGTATATTGATTCACGTTAAAGAATGAGGAGTTAGCAGGAACACAATGTCGTGCCAGCCAATGCACAGTATTTTATTTAAAGGAAATGGCAGTACACCATATTTTTTATTAAAAAAAGCTCAATTACAGACCTTAAAGAAAATTAAATTTATAGTTCAGCCTCAGAGTTTTGAATCTACCAGTTGTTTCCTGGAAGTGACTTTGAAATGAGTTTTGGGAAATCATTTTAGTATTGACTTGGGCCATAATGGTTGGCTGTTGCTTTTTTGTATAAGATTGATTAAATTACTCTGAACAAGCTCCCAAGTCCATGTCCTTCTCTGAGGCCAATTGTGAATATGATCATAATATACTCTCTAAAAAATATTTCAGAAAGTAAATAATTTCTAAACCTGGAAGCATGTCATTGCGCTCTTACAAGAATAAGCAAGTGAATTTGGTTCCTTGTCTCTGCACATATCACTTATTTCTTTTATACCACACATTTTCTCTGGTTTTAAAAGGCTGGGTCTATTTGCTAGGTTTCTTCTATACACTACAATAAGAGATATTTTTGACTATAACTTAAAGAAAGAACTAGCTAAGAAATAAGTGTATTGGCAGTAATAAGAATTGGTAGTTGTACTACTGATTTCAGCCTTTATCTGTGTCTCTGAAATGTAGGATCCTTCTTGCTATTTCTTCATATTTCAGTAAGCTCAAGTGAAATCAGGGCCAGATTATACTGAGCTCTATACAAGGACATGGAAATGAATGCTCTTAATCTAACAAAACTTTGAATATAAATGCCAGATATGCGGAGTCCATAAACAGAGAGGGGAAAGGACTTATCCACAGCTGCCGAATGTGTCTAAGCTGGAGACAGAAACAGGACCCAGGTCTTCAGAGATTCATGCCAGTGGACTATCCAGTGAGTTCTGGTGCTTCTTGGTTACCTGAGTTGAGATAGCTCTTAAAACACTGTCTGGCCTGAGTTTTTATCAAAAGTATGATACATACTGCAAAAGACAAAATTAAAAGCCAAGAAGACATATCCCCAGGAAGCCACTAAGAGATAACTGGTGCGTGTCTCCCACAAAGCCAGAAACAAAGCAGACAGCAAGAAACGGTGAAAGAATCAGAAGAGGAAGAAAACAGTGAAAGTTTTGGAAGGAATTTAGCATGAGCAGCTGCACAGAAATTGTCTTGAACAGTGACATGCACTCTGCAGTCATGATACAGAGAGAAATGAACACTTTGGGCTACAGCCTTCCAAAGGCCAACCCACTGCATTTCCCAAATCTCCCCAGTTCTCATCTGAGATGGAGTAGGTGAGTTAGGGAGCAAAATTCCCCTGATAAAGTCTGGTTCAGTAAGGGTAAACATTGCTAGGGAGCAAGACCCTATGATACTGTTAAGAAGGATATATGTTTCCTTGGCATTAGTTTCCATGCTAGAAGGTCTTGCACTGATTCTTTAGGCTGTAAGATCTGGGCAAGTCTTGGTTGACAGGCAGACGAGGTTGGCTTGCAAAGGTTGTGATTTTCTGTTCTTTCTGTTCTTAAGTGTGTGTAACTCCTGCTGACGAGGGTAACCTAGTTCCTCAGAGGTCTTCAGTAAACAGGAATCCTGCAGGGTACAGGTTAAACTAGCACTGAAAGAGTGAGCAGCTGCAACGTTCTGTAATTATTTCCACGAACTCTCTCTATACAGGCCTTTGTTGATCAAGGCAAAAATGTTTGGGCATCACCTCGTGGTGGGAAGTGCCAAAATATCTCCTACATTTCTTGCTCTACAGGTGGTCTTCCTTAGATCTTTAGGTTAGAAAGAAAACTAGTTTATTCCTAAAATTGATCAAAGCACAAAGGATGATTTAATTGAGTGAATGTGAAAAGAAGTGGCAGCCTGTGTCAGATTTTTGTAGTTTTTATTTATTTTTATTATTTGTGTTGAGTTTCTACCTTGGGTAGAGAGAAAAATTTACTGCCTCAAATCTGAGCTGTAATATGCTCTTTCATTACTTTTTTTTTTTTTCACTTTGCTTTCTGGTTTCTTTGAGATTCAGAAAAGACAAGAAATTTTCTCCTGGTAAATGTGCTGGTTCATTTTGTATTAATTTGAATACCTTACTGACAAACTGAATTTACTGCTGCCCCACAAACAAGGTAGATATGAATGATCCCTCTGGCACTTGCTTTCTTGATGAAATTTTAAATGTAGTTTATTATAAATGGAATCTTAGTTAAAGCGATAATTAGTATTTCAGCCTGTTTAAAACAACATTTTAATTATCTGTTGTAATTCTAGGATTGAATAGTATGCCTTCAGGTGTTACTGAGTTATTTTAGATTTTCTACTTAAATACCAAAATTCACATTATTCACTTATCTTCCCTCCTCACTGCGGTGCTGTTCAAGCTCTTGGTAGTGTTAACGTATTTTTTTAAACCACAGAAATGGAGAAGATACAAAATCAAAGAAAAGGAAGCAGTCATTTGAACTCTCAGTTTATCAGCCAACATCTCACTTCAGATCACTTGAATGGTCTTACAGCAAAGCATGTACCTAAAAAAGGACAGCACGTTCTCTGAAAAGCCAATGTCCCAAATGGTTAGGGTAGAAGCAGACATACAAGAAGAATCCTGGACGTAAGGCACTGAAGCTTCTTTTGACCGAGGGGAGGAAAATAAACACCATGCAAACACTGGGCCAAATACCACCACAGTCAAGTATACACTTGCTCCTGGACAGAGCTGAGGGCAGAATTAGTTCTAACCATGATGCAGGTCTTTCCTCCATCTTTTCACAGGACAGAGGTGGAAATGGCAAGCAGAACTTACCAGATTCAAGAAAGTCGCTTTGAAAATAATTCATAGTGAGTGAACATGCATTAAAGCACAAACAATTCTGTTGGCTTCAGGTGAGGCATGGGCAGTTTCACTGGCAGTGCTGAGGGTGATTTGTATTCAGAAAATAGCCTCCTCTTCTCTGCCTTGTGTCTTGGGCAGAGGCTGTCGCTGTATATGCGCTGTGAAGTTTATGGCTGTGGGGGTTTTCTAACTGTAAGCATCTCTGACACCCCAGTTGGGCTGTTGCTTTCTCTTGTTCAGCAGCAGATTTTTTTTCAGGAGGAGATGTGAAAAGAATGATTTACAATTCTTTTCGGCCTCACTTTCTTTCTGCAGATTCTGACTTAATTAGACTCATTAACAGGACCAAGTGACGTACGTTCTATATGAAAAGCTTTGAGATGAGACGAGTTTGTTATATCTTGTTCAAAACCTGCTGCCAGAAGAAGCTTGACCAACACAGGGTGGCTTCCAAGAAGGAGTTTGCTCTCCAAACTGTTTTTGCAAGGCATTTTCCTTTTGCAAAAAATACTATTGTGGTTTTGTTAAAAAATATCTGATTTGCTTTCTAAAATGTACTTTGCCCACAAATACTGCTGTGAAGAAACCCCTGTATTATGGTCAGGTCTACTCTACAGTGATCCAGATAGGAAAGACAGATGCTTCAATGACATTCTTTAGATGTATTTTTCGGTTACTAGGGAGCCACATAAATAGTCAGTGCTATATGCAGCATCCTTTGCTCAGAGCCTGTGCCTGCCGTGGGAGATCACCCAGCTCTGTGACTGTGGAGAGACAACAGAAAAGAAAAAGGAATAGAAAAAAAAGAGGAAGAAAGAGGATAAATGTAGGCGAGAAATGCTCAGGAGAGGCATTTCCAGTTCTTTAAGGGATTTCTAGCACGCAGTTTGTAGAAAATTTTCATCCACATGCAGACTGGGCAGAAACTCCTTTCAGTAACGTCGTGACTAACCTGTGAGCAGCCGGCATCAGCAGCACCCGCCAGGCTGCACCAGAGACTGGGATCAGACACTTAAATTACACGGTAACCCTTACTGTGAGGCAGGACCCACAGAAGGCTCCCGGGTAATATACTGAATACCTTGTCTTTTAGTGCATCTGGCAGTGCCCTGGTATATCACGCACATAGCATAAAATATCAGTATGTACAGCACAAATACTGCTTGGACCTCTCTCTCAATGCAAGAAGTATATAAATGATAGCAGTTTAACTTCTGGTTAAACTATAGCTTTTTCCTGGGCAGAAGCAGCAAGCAAGTGTATTTCAGATGGCAGTTGTGAATCTGTCCTACTCTTTTACTCTCTTTTGCCATGTAGTCATTTGTTCTTCGACCTTTCCCTATAATATCCTATTATTTTATTTCCCTAGGCAAAATTCTGTGATCCTAGCCAGAGTCACGCCCTGGCATTCTCTTTTGTCTTCATAATTTTCCTCTTTCTGGAGAAGTGCTTTGCAATCTCACTTTTTGTTTTATAACCAACAGCATGCCACTTGCTTGGAGTTGGAGGTGGGCAAAACCAAGGCCACCAAAAATACGAATTTCACATTGAGCTAGCTGATATGTTTGAAAAGATTAATTAACAAGGACCATGAAGCTGCTCGGCCCAGACAGCCACTGTATAAACCGCTGAGACACCCAGGAGAGGTTTTTCAAAAATTCTACCAAAAGCCAGGGATATCACCAAATGAATGGCGATTAGGTTGTCAACCAACAATTTTTCATTAAAGCTGAAACACTTAAATGCTATCTGTATCCTTTGAAGGCCTGCTGCCTTAGCACTCATTGGTTATGACAAGTATTAAAACAGAGCTGTGCTTAATGTTTTGCTCCAAAATCCACCTTAAACACCCAATTATGAGAGCGCATAGGAATTATGTTCTTTAATTTGCTTAGATCCAAAGATGGAGACCATTTTTGTTTCCACCACTGAGGGTACAGGCTTTCCAGTCTTTAGTCAGTGCCACTATTGAATACATGAATCAGACATTTTTGAAAAATGAAAAAAACCCCCGCCCTGTAATGTTAGCTCAAGCATTTTTTTAAATCTGGTACTGACTGCTTGGCTTTATTAACTGTGACTGCAAACCCCTTAAAATATGTCAGCAGAGTTACTTTGTTATTGCAGTTAACAGCATTACATGGGATTCAGCATCTAAAGCTCTCCGCCTATATTGTGTGTCAGAAAGAATGGCTGGAGAGAATCGTACAGAGCTTATCATTGTAGGAGGGTGTATGCAATCATAATTCTTGTGTCTTGTCCTCGGCAGGAACGGGAGAGGTTTAGTAGGCTGAGTCGTGAAAAAGAAAGAATAGGCTTTGTTTGACTACTATGGCAAGTGTCAAACCTGGTGAATAATGTAGATAATTCTTTGGACATTTGAAGTGGGGAATAATGTATGATTAATGTCAGTTCCACTGTTTAGCTTCCTTGTTGCTCTGTACAAGTGCCATGGCATTTTTCAGAAGTAAAAAATGGTACAGAACAGTGTCTTGAGTGAGGACTGGGTTACAGTTCTTAGCTTGCATTTGTTGCTGTTTGGTTTTAAATCTCATTTGAAGTACCTTCTAAGCAAAATAAAGAAGTCGTAATCTTTGGTCTTTTGGGGTAGGCCTGTCCTCAGTTACATCTTTAGATACTTAATGTAGTATAGATTAATAACATACATGGCTGTATACTCTCAGTATTGCAAGGGTCATTGTCCGTTAGAAATGTCTGTTGGCTTTACCTTACCTCTGAGTGATTACATTCACTGTTTTCACCTTCGGTTATAGGTTGCAAGGCAGGCGTTAATCTATGTATGTAATCACAGAATAATTGGAAAAGCCTCAAGAACAGAGAGAGTCCAATCATCTTGCATTGAGAAAGAACTCAGAATACTTTGATTAACCTCAACTGATGTTTGTTTAACCTTGGTAAGGAGTGAGGAGATGCGATCATGAGGCATCCGTACCTCCTTTGGGTGCTCTTATCTGCTGCTGTGGCAGCACAGACATCTTCCACCTTCCCAGCACAGCCTTACCTGGGAAGTGCTGGAGGTACCAGTGTTGAGGTGAGCAGGAGCTGCAAGGGCCAAAGCCTCTTCCCTTGGCTCCACTTGTTCTTCTCTGTGTACATGGAGAAATTACTTATAGTTTCTTCAAAGAAATATCTGTACAATCTCATCCAATTAAATCAAGATTAAAAATAACCTTTTGCGTCAGAATTCCACAGGCTCTTGCCTTGTTCTGGTCTGATATGGACACCAGGGAGCCAGCCCATCACTGCCACAGGCCTTTCCTGGACAGGGGAGCCTTCTAACTCATCATTCACACTTCATATTTCATCTGTCTGTTGATTCAATAGCCATGAAAATGTTTATAATTTCCAGCCATAAACTTTTCAAACACCATAGTGATATTGCCTTTTCTTTCCTCCAGTGCAGGTGGTGGAGCACAGATGACAGTGACTGATTTCAACAGTTTCCACATACCAGCAGGCACTGCTCTCGCCTGCGCCCCACACCAGCCCTCGTCTGTTTGCCTGTCTCTGTCTCCTCTTTTCTCTCCCTCTCTCTGTTTCTTTGTGTTTCTGTATGTCTGGCGCTCTTTTTTAAAAATTAAAAAGCTCCAATTTTTTCTATCTTTACTCAGAGGTGTTTGTTAAAACTCCTGTTATTCCTGGTGTCTCTCAAATCCTGCCCATTCGCCTGCCTTTTTTTTTTGTTTGCTTTTTTGTCAAGATACAATAGTCCTGAATGAAGTTCTCTGGATCAGACTTCAGTGGTGCCGAGTACCAAAGAATAATTACCTCCCATGTTTCATCTGTGACATTGCTGTTAACACATAGGCAGAAGAGATTTGCATTTCTGCCGCAGTCCCACACCACTGACAGGCACTTTAGCTCAGGTCTTCTCTTGTGATACTGTATATTGCCCACTTTGAGTGTCACCTCATCGAATCTTGACCATCTTTCCAATCTATCAGGATCATTTTGAATCTTCATTCTGGCTTCAAGAATGCTGTTACCCTTGATAGTTTAATGTACACTGCAAATTTTACATGAGTACAGTCTTCTATCTTTTAAGTTAATGAAGGCACTGACAGATCTCTGTCTGAAATACCTTCCTAGCTTTAGAGCAAAGTATTAAATCTTCTCGGAAAGTGTATTTTCAGCCACTTTGGTAGTACTGTTGATTAGTGTTAGTACATATTTTGTCACCTTGCTTCTATCCGTGCTGTACAGCTTTACTGAGGTAAATACAAGATTCTCCTCTTCTGCATCTCTTATCCACTAAGCAGTTATTCTTTCAAAGAATATTATTGAGGCTTTTGTGAGGTGTTTTTTTTTTCTGGTGCTCAAGGTTAAAATATTTTAACAAAATCACAGCATATTTTTATTCCAAAGTTTCCTCTCTAATTTCTGTACCATGGTTGTAGCAAATAAGATGGAAGGCTTGAGAATTTTTTTATTGTGTCATTGTAGGTAAAATTGTAGATACGAAAAAGAAAAATTTTCAAAGTGTCTGTATAACCATCCACAGAATAGGTTTAATGCATTCATTCACGCTGGTTTTCTGAGGATCAATTTACATTTTGTATATTTGAAAGTCTCACATGAAACAGTACTTTTATCATTATTTTTAATATAATAATTTGATGAGATCATAAGGATTTACTTTTGAAGAAATTATAATTAATTTCTATATATACAGAAAGTATCATCCCACAAGCCTAAAATTTATATTTGTTTGTCCTCATAAAGTTTCATGAAGGAGAGAGAATAATATGTGAAATCACATATTATATATGGATCATATTACATATAGGATCTTTTGGTCTCTTCTGGCCCTGCCTTGTGACTGCTAATAAAAAATTTTCAGTAGAAAAATTTGCGAAGAAGGGAAAAGAGCCTAGGTCTATTTAAGAAGCAAGAACTTAATTATGAAAAAATTCTGTATTCCATACACTGTGTTAAACTTCCTTTTGTCCTTTCCATGTTAATTTATATTCTACCCTGTCCTAGATATGAGATCTTTTCCTCAAACTGCCTTCAGTTATACAGAACATTGTTTGAGGGAAGACTTTTGTTCTTTGTTTCTGTTGAGTATATGATGAAAAAGTTGAATAACCCTCAAGAAAAATGCGTTTTAAGGAAAATCTTATGGGGGTGGGAGGAATAAGCACTGGAATGACTGCTGAGTCACTTCCTCCTACCATGCAAGGCATCTTCAGGACCGCAGAAAGCTTGTCAAAGTCAAAACCATGCTTCACTGGTATAGCACGGTTATCTGGGATATCATCAGAAGGCTTCCTGACAAATCTTTGGGGAGAAGACAAGATAATTAAGGAACTGACTTCAGAATGTGAGTTGTTAACTGGCGCACTGAGCTCACTGGAGCAGGCAACTTGTAAATGTCACCGTCAAACCAGATATTTATTAGTTTGAACTGACACACTCTAACTTCCCAGTAAGTAGTGAGAAAATATTCCCTATCACTTGAGACATTTAAAACTGCAGCAGATTGAACATAGCCTGAAAAAAATGTTCTCTTGGGCTGAATGCTCTTATAGCAGTGAGGGGAGTGATGAGATGAACAGTTTCAGTCTTACTTTCTGTTTTCGTCCCCCTACTTTCCTGCCACCACCTCCAACACACTGTTGTTTTTTTCTGCAATCAAAATTGTTTCCAGAGTGCTATAGGGTAGGTGGGCAACTTGGCTTATACATTAATCAGTACAAGCAGAACTGGATGACTTAGTGGCCAGGGTACAAATTATAGGGAACACTTTTTTAAAAAATTATTGACATTTTTGCCTCCTTGCTTACCAAGTGTAGACTGCACTGTGAGAGAAACCAATCACAGGCTCATTCCTAAACTGTCCAGATGAAAAAGACCTGTAGACTACTTTGCTTATTGCCATAACTCTCTGGAATTGCTTCCTGACATATATTTGAGTACTATATCCAGGCTAATTTGCCATAACTTTCCACTAGAAGCCTATTCCACACCCTGATAAATCTCATCTCTAGCTTTTCCCACAACTCCCGTCCCGAAAAAATCAGTCCATATTTTCCTTTGTCCATTTTCATTCTGAATCAGAGATACTGCCTGAAATATTTAAAGGCTAAGGACCTCAGCAGGCACTGGAGAATGCTGTCCAGGCTTTCCCTGTCATTTCCTTTGCTCTGTGAAGGATCTGGCATTGTAATATACATTCCAGACAGGCAAGGAAAAATGATTCATATGACAGGACTATCTCCTACCTTTACCTCCTGGAGATAAGGACCCTTTTAACTACAACTTGGGAAAGTATTATTTAAAAAGCATGAAAGCAGAAGTACCTTATAACACTGTTGATTTTACCATTCTGAATTAAAGAAATACCTTTCTAGAACAAAGAGAAGAAATAGAATTTTAAAATAACCACCTCAAAGGTATGAGCTATTCAGGCACTCATGCTTGGGCCAAGAAGATGTTGAAATGGATCAGGTTCCATTTTGCAACACAGAACCCAGCACAGGCTCATTCGAGACAGACGTGGACCTGTTGGAGTGGGTCCAGAGGAGGCCACAAAAGATGTTCCGAGGGCTGGAATACCTCTCCTATGAGGAAATGCTGAGAAAGTTGGGGCTGTTCAGCCTGGAGAAGAGAAGACTCTGGGGACACCTTATTGCAGCCTTTCAGTACCTGAAGTGGGCCTGCAAGAGAGCCAGAGAGGGACTTTTTACAAGGGTCTGTAGTGATAGGATAAGGGGTAATGGTTTTAAAATAAGAGGTCAGATTTAGACTCTGAGCTACGAAAGAGCTCTAAAAGAGGCTAGATTTAGATTAGATAGAAGAAAGAAATTCTTTACTATAAGAGTTGTGAGGCACTGGAATGGGTTGCCCAGAGAATCTGTGAGTGCCTCCTCCCTGGCAGTGTTCAAGTCCAGTTTGGATGGGGCTTGGAGCAGCCTGGTCTAGTGGAAGGTGTCCCTGCTCATGGCAGGGGGGTTGGAATGAGATGATCTATAAGGTCCCTTCCAACACAAACTGTTCTATGATTCTACGATTTACCCCACTTCTTGGGTGTTGCGCTTCTGTAATGTCATTTCACTATGCACTATCTTGATCCAGGGTAGTATGTAGAAAGCTGATGTGGGTGTATGTATACAATACGCTGTGATGACCTCAGAGGAGACAGTCCCAGCTGTAAAGTAGGACATGGCCTGATGAACATCGTTATCCAGGTGCTCAGCATTCCAGTGGGGTAGTATGTATTACCATACCATCCATTTGTGAATTGTCAATGCTCGTACCCAATTCTGTAAATGCTCACTCACCTGTTTGACCTTGCCCGTGACACCTCAGTTATCCCCCTTTGAAACCAACAGAAAGTTTTCTGTCATTTGCAGGGGAACTGAACTGAACAGACTCAACTGGAAGATGAAGTGGAATTCACATTCAAAGTTGTTCAGGGTAGCAGCATAGAAGTCCTAGGTTAGAAGCTAGTTGGAACTTCCTCTTCCATTTCAGCATTAATTCTGGATTGAAATTTTAATCTTTCGCCATTCTCATCCAGATCTTTGAGGCAGTGTTCGTGTAGTTCATCAGCTAATTTTCAAATACTGTAGCCTTAATATTTGTTGAATCCTGCCTTCACATCTTTTAGCAGAAAACTTTGTAAGTGTCTCTGAAATATAACAAAAGCACTATTTCCCTGAGTAAGTGGTGATGAAGGTGTGCTGTGTTGGAAAAATGGTACTCTGTGTGTGTGTATTATCACTTTTGAGCTCTCTTTTGGTTATCTCTATTCCACACAAGAAAGGTATTAATAGCCTGGAGCAATCTCTATGTGCCCTTTCAATCAGAAAAACCTCTTGATTTGTATACTTACATAGCACAGGCCAAGCTGAAGTGAGAATTTATTTCCTGAAGAAAACAGATTTAATGTGAAAGGTGATCCTTAAAAGTTTCACAGTTCCATTTGCCTTGGATAAGCACCAAGAAATGTAGTTCCTTTTTCAAGTGGTTCTACCATACATCTGAGAGCTGCAAAGCCGTGGATGGCAGGGATGCAAGGTTCTCTACACAAGCCCCTTTCTTCAAGGCCAGTGTACATATTAGAATTATTAGAGTAGGATTAATATTATAACCATCAAGCCCACATGTTCAGTACCTCACTCTGCATTGCTTTGTGGTCCAGAAGTCTACCCAGCTCAGAGCCTTCAGCTCCTTCCCCTCAATAGTTATGTGCCCCCTCCACCTACCTTAGACTTCGCAGTCCTTCAATTCGGATACCCCCAGATCCTTCTGAATTTCAGCTGGACACTTTGTTATGTGCAGAGAAAAAAGGAAGGAAGGAAGGAAGGAAGGAAGGAAGGAAGGAAGGAAGGAAGGAAGGAAGGAAGGAAGGAAGGAAGGAAGGAAGGAAGGAAGGAAGGAAGGAAGGAAGGAAGGAAGGAAGGAAGGAAGGAAGGAAGGAAGGAAGGAAGGAAGGAATAATGAAAGAGCCACCATTCTTTTACAATATTTAAAAAAAAAAATCTGGTAATAAAAATGTTTATTGCAAAAGTTAAGAGTAATTTTCAGTTTTCCTGGTTATGCTTTCATTCTTAATATAATTCCTGAACCTTGGAATGAGTGCAAAAATAGACAGAGGACACAACGAATAAGTGGCATGACCACCAGCTTATTGTTTGGAGTGCTGAGAGCTGCCTGGAAGGATGCTGTACGGGGCATACTCTCCAACGTGAAAAAGACACCCTCAGGAAAACAGCTATTATCTCCAGTAATCTTCAGCAAACAGGATGTGTCTATGAAATAACATTTGCAGACCTTTGTTAATTAGATGCCTCAACCTCTGGTCACCAAGCTACTAGATCAGAAAAGAAATGTTCATAAGCCCTTTTGAAATACCATTCTTCTGTAACAGCAGCGCACTAAAATGTATGGTATATGGCAAACGAAGGATGGATTAGTATGTGACCTAACGATTATATGAACAAAAGAGGGGAAAAACATTGCACCACCTTTCTGTAAGTTCCATTTATCCATGAAATAACAACTGCATTCATATTTGCATTTCCATTATACAGAATAGTCTACCTTGTGACTTACCAGCACAATGGTACTCTTTTATTTATTTAAGCTGGATGGTTTGCTTTTCACGGTGTGACCAGCTGGTAGAAAAATAGGATTCAATAATGTGAACATTTCACAGTAAATAAATTGCATTAATACAACAATATAAAAGCTGTGCTCAGCAGTTTCTCTAGGACAAGGTCTGTTCTAGAACTGTGCACACAGCTTTCTAAACACTCACTTGCAGAACTACGAAGGTTACATCTTGTTATGAGACACAATACAAAAATATGTTGTAGGAGTTCCATTTAGGATTTTGTTTACTCACTTCTCCCCATTGAAAAGTTACATGTTTAATTGGCTGCTTTTGAGCAGAATATTTCTGTGGCTCTATTTCCTGCTCATATTCACTATTGCAAGTTTCTGTGTAAAATCATGCAGTGACTAAGGGCTACACAAGGAATAGAAAAGCATAGCCATTAACTGAATTTCAAAGTCACTCCATGCAGAGATCACCCCACCACCCCCTAAAAGGATTCAGAAAGGTTCTATTCATATTAGATATTTTGACCGGTTGCCTGGCAGATTTAGCAGTCTCTGCAAAATTCCATCTCTTCTGTGGGTTGCTAGAGAGGATAAAAGTTCTTTGCTCCCTTTCTTTGAGCTGTCAGAGACAATGGGCCTCTCCTCCTTGTTCTTTGTTCTTCTCTGGTTATAGGATAACCTCAGTCTCTCTTCAGAAAAACCTTTTAGCAGTTTGCTATGGAAGCCACGAGCAAAACCTCTGCTTCTACATCCTAAGCAGATCCTGTTCAAAGAACGTGTGCTAAATCTCTATTCAATAGTCTGTCACCTTTCCTGCTGATGAACTGTTTACAAAGGAGCTACAAACACCTGAAAATAAACGAGGAGACACTCAACTGTTGTCATGACTGTTGTCCCTTATGTCAAGTGACATGAATTGACAACAACTGCTACCATATGGCTCTGAATTTTTTATAATAGAGTCAATGGCAGGGCCTTGTGGCAAGTGAGCATTTCCATAATGTGTTCCTTTGACTTTGTGTCTTCTCTGTCTCTCATGCAGTGCTTCCAATCCATCCAGTTTGACACCAGCCAGTCATTTCTGGTATTTTGATGGCAATAAATACCATCTGTACAAACCCTGTGGTAGTCAGCAACAATAATGTCCATCAGAGAAAACCAGTGCATTTTATTTCTGGCACTCAAACTTGCTTGGCCTTCACAAAACTACGAATTTTTTTATATATTGCTTAAAGAATTA
Source organism: Opisthocomus hoazin (assembly GCF_030867145.1). Taxonomy (NCBI): domain Eukaryota; kingdom Metazoa; phylum Chordata; class Aves; order Opisthocomiformes; family Opisthocomidae; genus Opisthocomus; species Opisthocomus hoazin. Next base: position 21,704,159 of record NC_134417.1, read on the forward strand.
TTTTAGTATTTTCTCTGAGTTTCATAGAAACCCTGGATTCTTTCAGTATGAATGGAAAATCATTGTTGAAGGAAAGAATATAGTGAGGTCATGCCTTAGTTTGAAGGGTAACAAAACCAAAATGAAAATAAAAACACTTGCCTGCTTTTAATACTCCCAGATGTCTTCTTTCTCCTTGATGCCTTTGTAACAAGTGCAATCTTTTTATTTCTGATCCAATACCAAGGACAAAGAAAAGCCTTTTAAAAAAGTAGTGCTTGAGTATGGATAAGCACGCACTTTTCCTTGGAAATTGCCCAACTATTTGCGTGTTTATAAAAGTACCTCAAACACTTCAGCTGAAAAAAAAAAAAAAAGATTGTGTTTTTAACTCTTTGTATTATTCATTATTGCAGTGGGGTAGTTCAAGATGGTGAAACCAAGTGGCCTGAGTGCTCCAGGTCTGCAGGCGTATTCCTGGTTTGACATTTCTGGCATTTGTAGCTGTGGAGTGTGTGAGCAGTAATCGCGAGCATCGGACCTGGCCACCTACCCTAGGACTCGGAAGCAGTTCCTCCATTGTGAGAGTGGTCACCTTCTGCTCACATAGCCCTGAGGACTTCACATGCCTCTCCTTAACCATGTTTCTTCTGCAGTATTGCAGCCTGTGGCTCCATTAGGAATAAAATTACAGAAGGTTGCAAAATGAGTTCTCAGACCTTTATGGCCTTTGGTAGGGTCAGAAGTACCATGCAAATACGTTTACAGTTACATTTTTTCCTGTTTATCACTATTCTGCTTTCTGTGATATAGCTATAATGCATATGCACTGTCCCAAAAGAAGAGGTGTTCTAGAAACAACTTGATAGATTTATTCCATTTCATATGTTCCCCAGTTTCATGTCTAAACTTGTTATGTACTTCTATACATAAAATATTACCTATACTTAGGTGTAACAATATTTTATTACGAAGCATTCATCCTGACCTCTTTTTTTATAGATAATGCTTATAATGATTGAATCTGTAAAATAATTAACATTTAAGTCAAGCCACTTCTGTCTTTGTTGAGAATATATTTCTGCATAATTATTACATAAGCACTTGAAGTATGGAGTCATAACAAAAAATCTGTAGCAGAAAGTGATGCAAACACTTTTATATTTTGTAGCTAAATAAAAAAGCATACATACATTCTAAACACCCTAATTTCTACGGTGCATGCACACTGACAAGCTCCCATTGTTCATTCTTCAGCGATATGCTTGGTGCGGAGTACATCCAGGGTGAAATAAATAAATAGAATGAAAAATACTGTTGCTATATTTGTATTTATCATCAGCAAGACAACTAAGGCCTGCATTCTCTACTGATTACAATTAATATGAAAGGGTAGAAATTATAATAAACAAAAAATTTCTTGCACATTATGCGTGAGCATTGAGCTGATTTTATTCTAATATTCCATGACATCCACACAATAGTCAGAAAGCTTGAAAAAATTAAGCATAATAAAGATCTAAATAAATCATTTTTCTTTTTAAGCCACTGGTAAATTATAACCTTTAAAATGGTGGAATTTCATCAATGCCGTTTGTTGTTCATAAGAAACTGAGGAATTTATGTATCTAATTTTAATTATGCATGGTGTTTAATTCTATTTTTATGCATATTCATCACCTTTTCTGCAAGGGTAAAATGCAGAGTTTTCTCATGGTGTTGTCTTTAAACATCATTTAAGTCAAAGCTTGAGTAGACTCTTCACCTGTGCATAAGACCAGCACTCCCTGGGTTGGCCTGACTCAGTTTCCATTAAAGCTACTGGAATTGTTATATGTATCCCCAGGTGAGGATCTGGCCTCCAGTTTTTGAGAAAGAAGTAGCTACAACACAGAAAAAGTTTTAAAGCATTCACTTTGAAAATCTGAGACCTTCTGCAACAAATACTTTTTTTTCCCTGTCACAGTACCCTCCTGCCTGATGACTTTTCTGCTGACAGTAAACTAAATATTGAATACCCCTTCAAGGGATTTGCCTTTTACTTCTGAGCTTTTCAAAGAAACTGATAAAATGTCTAATTATTTGAATAATCAAGGCAATGAATATTTGATCACTAACATCAAAGATGCAGACATAATTCAATAGTTGAGGTATGAGCTTAATATTGCATTACTCATAACACAAAGAAAATTATAATTTCCCAGAAAATGTGTTTGTTAAAGGTATTTTTCCTCTGCTTTTTGAAACAGTGGAATGGAGAAATATTGGGGATTAATTTGGAAATATTTATTTAATTATCTAAAACTTGTTATTTGGCAAGCTGTCGGATGAAACAAATCGGTCGGTGATTAAGGAAAATAACCTAAAATTTGGACACACATCTTCACAGTGTCAGTATAAGTCTGAAGTCTGACTAGACATGGCAATTAATAGTAGTTGCTGCACAAACATGGAAGCTGCGTTATCCATTCAGTGTCAACGAAGTCATTTTTTTTTCAGCTTTGAGTGAGACAGATACACTGACAAGCGAGTATGGGACATTATCATTGCCACTCCCTAGGAGTTTCTGTTTGTCTTTCTCTTCCCGACACCTAGAAGATATGCCAATTTAGTCCTAATCCCCCTCTCCCATTTCACCTCTCAAGGCTGAACATCACAGCTAGCACTGATCATTAACAAATACACTTTGACTTTGGCACGACCTCAAGCTAAAGATGGAGCTAGCTAGAAAACAAAACAATCATTTCTTTTTCAATATTTCAAACACATTTTAATCAGTTCAGGGACCTTCCTTCAAGAGTAGTTGCTACCTAGGGAGATACTGTCAACTTTATAAAGCCCTGTACATTTACCTGCACTGACAAGTTTATTGTATCAAGATGCCATGTTGCAGATAACTAAAATTATTAACCCCTATCTATCAAGACATAGAGAACTGTAAAGGCAAAAAGGTCACTTAACTGAGCCTGAACAGATCTAGGACTGTAGGTTTGGACCCTTCATTCTCCTCCCCTCTGCAGTTCCCTGGAAAAGACCAAACACAGGCTCGCTCACTCAGTTACCTCTAAGCGCAGACGTGTTTCAGGACTGGGTTTGCCATGCAGATCCCTTTACTCTGGTAGAATAGTGCATAGCAAGCGTAACACAGCACAGAGATAGCCAAGAAACACCGTGAGGTCAAAAGACAGTTCACAATCCTCATTTCTATCCATTTAACTGGTTTCTCCTTCATTTTATTGTGTGTATTCCTACTGATTATATCTCCTCATGCCTCTCCCACTCACTTTTAATCTCCTTTGTTAATTAATTTAGGAATATACTGACCATGACTCCAAGCTTCATTTATTAGCAAAAATGTTATATATTTTTAGCTTTACAGTTGAACTTTTTCTGGTCTGAATATCCTCACTGTGCGGCATCTCAGGCGCCTGAGTGCTCGCCGATGAAGTTTAGTGGACTGCAGACGTCCTGCTCATTAATCTAAGTAACTGCTTACCAGTCATATTCTCAAGTACCCCATCACTTCTGGTGCACAGCAATAATATTTGGTCTTTCTACTTTCTTAAAGCAATACAGCAATATTTCAAATCATGTGCTAATCCAGATCTTCAGGCAGAAAAAATACATCTAGTCAGCTGCATTTATGTAAAAGTATTTATAGGGTATGTTATCACAATATTCTATTATTTAGTAGAGTTGGTTGTAAAATAAGAAAAATATAAAAAATGTACTATATTTTAAGTTACGACTCTGGAAGTTTTTTTTTTTAATGGTTACATATTATCTAAACCTCCTATTTGGATCTCCTGTATGCTGGCAAATCTGATTTATTTTTATTATTTTTAATCAGAGAGTGAAGAGTTTCATACGAAAGAAAAAACCTAACATATTTTTATTTAAAAGAAACTTGTATTCACTTTGTTAGAATAAATTTTAAATGAAATGGAAATTCATAGCCCCGCTGAGAAGGTGAATCTTCCCAAGGCTTCTACAAATGTACAGCTAGACAAAGAAAGCGAGCTAATGGTCTCAATGATCTTAGGGAAATTAGTAGAGTGGCCTGTGGCAGTGTCGTGTGGCCACCACACCCACTCACTGACCCTACCCAAAACTGAACGCGAAAGAAGGAAAAAGGTCACCTGTATTATGTTGACCTCATTGTCAACTAAAAGAGTGAAATATTGCAGGGGTTTCATCTCTATTATTTTATCCATACTGAATAAATGATCTAAGTGGAAGGATAAAGAGGTTAAAGGAGGATTATTTACCCGAAGAACTCTCCAATTTCTTGATGGAAGAATTCTTCATTGGAATAACAAAAACCCCTACCTCTGCAGAACAATAGCTCTGATTGCAGACATTCACTATCAGAGACAAAACTTACTTTAAAAAACACATCACAACTACTATTGTAATTTCAACTGCTAATAAATAATTGCAAATTGTACTTGTGCCTGGACCTCGACTTGGAGATCAAAGACCAACTGCAATAAGAAATTATCTCTTCAAAAGAAGAGGCTCCATTCTAAGGAATGCCGAAAATACAAATGGGCAGTGCAGACAAAAAGCGTGCATGCAGTCTTGCTGTTGTTGAGAGTAGGAGCAATGCTGTAGCTTCTTACAATAGCTGCTGTGGTTGCTCGTTTTTATCTTATCATGCTTTAAAGTAATTTTTTTTCCTGCCTATGCCAGTGCTGCCACAAGAGGAGCTCAGGGGAGTCCTTACAGGGAGATCCAGCAGCTGCCTTTGGACAGCACAGTGTCATGAGTCCACTGATGGCGGGAGGAAGGGCGGTGGTGGTGAGAGGGGTAACAAATTCTGGCATTAACAAAAGCCACAAAACTCCTAACCATAGAATTTGAAGCACTAACATGAGAAAAAAATAAGTTCAATATTGTTTAGATACAGCTCAGCTAAAACATGAGGCAGGGAAAGCAGCCAGCAGATATTTTAAGGGTGTGTTTGCATGGGAATACTTAGAACTGGAATGCAAAGTACTACGAAGCATTGCATAAATAGGAGAGATGAAATCAAGTGAAAAATTTAAAAAAAATTATTTGACAGCAAGTGCTGTGTGGTTGCTTTGTTATGGTTTCCCAAGGGTTGTTTTAAGCTGGACAAAAGCGCAAGAAAATGTGAGGAAGTCAGGGGTGGTGCATGAGAGCATTTCCATCCCTGTTTTCTGGCTGGTGTTTCACTGTGATTTCACCTTTTTTAGCCCTTGGGAACCAGTAACCTCTCACCACACAGCGATCCCAAGTGATGGTACACACTTCCAAAGACGTGCTTGGGAGATGGATGCCGCTGTAACCTACCCATCTGAGCCATTCAGCACTGACATTTGTGTGCAGGGTCCTGCCGCTGGCAACAGCCAGCAACTGGGGTTACATCCTGCTCCTGCTATAGCAAAAGAAATAGCCAGATATTAACTGCTCTATGAAAAGATATAAAAAAGTCATCCAATTTTGACAGTGTGTGATAATTTCCCTAGTCTATTTTTATAATTGAATGAAAAAATGTTCTTTAACATTTCACACAGAGTATTAAAGACCACTTAACTTATGCTGTTAAGTACTGCCTTAAAATACTTTTACTGGATTCTTCAAAATTACAAACACCTGTCTTATCATTCACACCAAGAATAAGTTTCTACCACAGACTATAATTACAAAATGATAATTTGTGAGGTTCTGAAAAAAGATGGGACTAGTAAAAATCATCACGTAATTGACTTTTTAATATCCCAAGACTAAGACTTTAAGAATAAAATCAAAGCATAAATCCCTGGAAGAGACTTTCATGAGCCTAACATGCAATTATTAGGTTAAAAAAAAATCAGCTTTAAGGTTCTAAATGCCTTCTGTAAACAGAAATGCAAGGAGAGAATGTAAGCACACATGATTAGAGACAAAAGCAGTTCAGCACTGGAGATGTCTAGGAAATCGAATTCTCTGGTAACGTTCAAGGTCCCAAATCATTCTATCCATCACTGAGGAAACATCCAGCTTTACAGAAAGGCCAAAATATTGCTGGTAGAACCAAATTCTGCTCCATGATGGTATGGAAGGAGTAAAACGTGTTTTTAAGTTGCTCTCCAAAACGCTGGGCAGCTCATTTGGACTTTGAATGAACTTCCTGGTGATTTCACACCTCTGCAGACCTGAGACGCCACAGCTGGCCCAGAAGAATGTCCAAGAAGTCTGTTGTGTTCCTGCATGTGTCTCTCAGGTTCTCAACACAAGGGAAACACTACTATGCAATAAAAATTGGTGATGTAAAAAAATTCTGAAACCTGAAAATATTGGTGAGAATTCCCCCCTGCCCATGCACGGCTGCACACAGAGGGTGGGGGGTCTGCCAGCCGCCGCTTGCGGAGGTGACCTGCAGGCAGGGCTGCCCACAGGCTCTAGAAAACTCCTGGCTGAGGTGCCTCAAGGAAGAAGCTGCCTCGGAGCCAGAAGAGCTTCAAAGCTTTTCTCAGGGCTAACAGGTTCTCCCCTTTGTAGCAGGCAGCCTAGATGCTTAATGAATCATAGTGCAGAGCTGTGTTTCAAGATGCAGGGATGTTTTTCATGAGATATTTCAATTCCTGGGAAATATCAGGGTGTTTTTCTCCAAAAGAAGGCTGTTTTGTCTGATGAGGTCTGACCAACATTTTTGCTGTCTCATTCCTATAAAAGTGAGCTTAACACTGGTGATTTATTTTTTTCTTATTTTTAGAAGTTAACGTAAACAAAAATTAAATGAAGCTTCTACCTAAAAAAAATAAGAAACTGCATAGCTGAAAATAATATGGTCAGTTGTGTAAAAATGTAAGAAATTTTCTGAGGGTAAGTGCCCTAGAAGTACCATGGCGTGGAAAGAGGCTCTCACTGCAGCCGCAGTGGCTCCAGCATGGCAAGACAGAGCTGCTGCAGCTTCAGCAGTTTACGTGCATAGCAAAACCTGGGCAGGAGACACACAATTGCTTGATGCCTCACTGTTGTGTTTGGCCTGGACTGCCAGTCCAACCCAGAGTAACCTGGATGTTACTGTACTGACTGGTAGGTCCAGATGTGCGAATTGCAGCAAAAGTGACACTGTCTGGAGAGATACAAAGCTATTTCTAGCCCAGACCTCTCTTCCTGCGATGGGCCACAAACACCTGCTCAGCAAGTGAACTCCTGCGGAGCTCACTGATGTCTCCAGGCTTTGGATTACATTTATGCGGCTGATAAGCAGAAGTTTGATCTCTAGATACTTGTCTGTTCAAACTACACAGATAAACCACAAGGTGACATGCCATAGTTTCGATTACTTTTCTTAAACTGCACATGTGTAATTGAGGGAGCAAATAAAACAGACAGTAACTGCTGTTATTCAGAAGACACCCTGAGAACCGGGAAGCTAGAGAAAGATTAAATGTGACAGGAGCTCTCTGGAGGGCTTTGCAGGAGTTGGGGAGAAAAAGAATTGTTTTTTTTTTTAACCAGAGCACATCTGAAACTGAGAACATGAGCTAACAAAGGAAGAGGAAATTGCTAGAGAAACTCCAATAATACTGTAGTCTTTTGTTGACTTTTTTAATAGTGACTACAAGGGTAGAACGGGCCTATGTGCTATGAATAGATGCTATGAATAAAATTCAGATACCCTGCTAGTCAATTTTTCTTACCAATAAATACAAACCTCAGAAAACATTCATCTGTGTGGCGAGCAGCATTTCATCCATCTACTTTGTACAGCTGATGGAAGTGCGATAGGGGTTCGTCATCGGTGCACTCACATGTGCGATGCAGCCTTTGGCACCCCCGGCCATCATTTGGCACCTAACATCAGCAGTCTGAAGGTGGGTCAGCCGGAGGAAGGCGAAGCCAAAGCCCCGGGGGAGAAGAGGTGTGTTGGCACGGGGGTGGCAGGAATCTGTGGTCTGAGCCCCACAGCTGGACAGCCGCTGATGACACAGATTTCCCTCTGAGTTTGGAAAAGCAGACTTGGAGCAGAATGACAGGTTTTAGTCTTTTCAAAATGAAATAGCGGAAGCAGAGTCTGTTTAACATCAGAAACAATACTTAGTGGCTTTTAGTGACAGATTTACATAATATTTACATGTTAATGCCGCATAAGAGTAGCTTCAGATGGCCTCAGCAACCTTCGGTTCAGCTGATAGATTGAGTAACCTTTCTGCTTAGTTGCTATCATACTGGCAGACCTTCATTCTTGCAAGAAACAACTGGGCAGTCTCTTATTGCACCGTACCCAAACAGCAGGGGAGACACACCGAGCTTTCTCAATGTGACTTGACAGTGAATTTATTTCGTTGTGTTGGATTCAGCCTACGTAACTATCTTTATGTCCTATCCAGCAGAGTTACTGGAAATCTGAGCTGAAATCTAAGAAACCAGTGGCGTGAGATAAGTGTTTGAAAAACATGATTTCAGAGGAGTTGTCTGACTGAAACGAACCACCTGCCTTGGTTTGGCAGTCACGTCTGGAGAACTGCCCTTCTTATCTAAGCTTTACCAGGAGGCGAGATGGAGCAGTTGCTGAATGTTGCTCCTTGGAAAACCACACAAGTATTTCAAATAGAATTTCTAGCAGTTGATAGCTTAAGGTAATGAACAGATTTTTGAAGAGCTTTTTTTTTTCTTTTTATATTTTTGCTTTTCTGAAAGTCCTTCCTTTTCTACAACAGTTTGTTAAAAATATATAGCAAGGTCCTCGGAATAAATCTGCATAGTTTAGCTGACTTCAGCGGGTTCCTAACAATTGCAGTGAGTTGAATTTCTAGCTTGGTAATTTAGAGCATGAGAAGAGCCATGTCAGTTCCAGTCTAGGCCATTAGCCACTCTCCAGTAGTGACCAGCAGTGTATGCCTAGGAAAAAATAAGGCAAAGACTTTGCAACTGAGGCAGAGATTATTTCTTCTAAGTCCTCAATTGATTTCTTTTCTTCCACTGAAAGAAAAGACTGCTGGCCTTTTTACCTCAAATATGTTTCTGGCTCATAGCCATGAATTCAACTAGATGTTTAACTAACTAGTTTAACTCAACTAACCTTTTCACTAGATGTTGGAAAATCATCTCCTGATTGTTTTGAACCTGTTACCTAATCAGTCCATTTGTTGTCCCCTAGTTCTATTGTGAGAAACAGCAAACAATTTTGTCTATTAATTTCTCCATTTATGATTGCATGGAACTGTGTCATATCAACTTCAGTTATCACTTTTCCAGCTCTAGGCTTGCTTTTTTTTTCTTGACAAAGAAGTTATTCAATATATTTGCTCATCCTTTTCCTTGACTTGAGTTCTTTTATTTCCTGTTTCAAGATGAGAACAGATCTAAATAAATACTACCCAGAGACCCCTTACTTTCTTTGAAGACTGCAGTGATTTTTTTCATAGTGCTGTGGAAAAATGACATATGTGAAATACAAAGAAACCTGCTGGAGATTTCTGACACTGAAGATTAAGTAAATAAGATTTTACTCTGTATACTATATCTGCTGATGAAGAAGCTAAGTTCTCATCAGTGGCAGCTACAGTAACTAGCTTGTCTACTTTTCTCATGCTGGGGATAATTCTGCCTTGCAGATGTTACTTGCTGATATCTTTTTTCCATGACAGATGTTTAAGCTGATACTTCCTTACATGACAAGAGTGAAAATAGACCGAACATCAGTTACATTTGATGGAAAGCCCCTAACATCAATAGAACTGGTACAGACCCCAAGTCCTCTATCTTACCTCTCAGACAGTAGTTTGGCAGCCCTATATCGATAATGTAAGAATAATTGCTTTTTGCATTTCTGCTGTAACATACAAGCATTGTGTAATTCAGCATTAATGTCTGACAACCCAGCTGTCATATTTCCAAAAATACTTGCTGTCTAACTACTGTAGCTGCTACTGCTTCTACTTCAAACCAAAGGAAAAGATTCTGCTCCAGGGCATTTTGACAGGGTGTTATCTTTTGAAAAGACAGATGTTTGTGCTGGAACTGTCTATGGTTTTAAGGCTTATGTGCATGATTCAATAAGAAAGCGCTAAATTACTTGCCAGGTCCTGAGTTAAAGTTCGAGCTGGGACGACTTCTAGAGAAATATGTCAGTGACACACAAAACTAAGAGCAGCATGTTCACAAAAAAAGTTTCAAATCACCTTTTCAACAACATGAAAAGCCAAGAAGCGCTGGCTTTAAGGCTTACGTATGTGAAAGGACACTGAGAATGTATGAAATGGAGTTGCCATTCTCTGCCCTTTTCCATTTCATTTCCCAAGAGAAATACTTCAGAGGGAGGGCAAATAATTCCTCACCTTATAAAGGATTTTATTATTTGAAGTAGTATGACAGTCCTTATTGACCCAACTTTGATTTGTAAGCTGATGATGAAATTAATTTGGCCTTTGGTATAACCACAATTAACTTCTCCGTAAGGGAGGTGATACGATGTCTTGCAGTAAAAATACCCATCTCTTTGCAAGGAGCAGCACGGGGCCTTACGTGTTGTCTGAGGCTTCAATAGACTTATGTCAGACTGAAGTGGTTCATCTGCCTTGGGCTGATCCTCATAGGGTGGAATTTCACCATAGAGGATAAATTATGGAAATATTTTCGCATCAGAATGACTGACTATTATCTGATGTGGGAGTTTAATTCCTCATTCAGATCCCAGATAATGGACCAAACAAAGAACTGTAGGATAACACTGATTGAACAGGGTTTAATATTCTTTGTTTAGAAAGTCTGGTTACCCATCACTGCTAAATGAATATGTGTTGTGTCTGTGTGTACTTTAGACTCTTCCCTGTATTAATAAATAGAAGTAGGATAAACTACTTGAGCTTTAAAACTACTTACAAGGGAATATACACAACAGTCCCCTCCCTCTTTTAACCTAGTAATTATTTATTGAATGAAAGGGTGGGGAGGAAGAAAGAGAAAAGCAAAATCAGGATCCTATTTTTTTTAATATATTGAGAGTCAGTCTGCTGCCATTAAATTACCAGAACACCAATTTGAGGACTCCAATTCTGGGAAACTTGCTTGGTAGACTCACTTTAAATCATTCTGGAATTATAGATAAGCAAACACGGGACAAACAATTCAGAAAATTAACATGAGATGTGGGGAGGCAGTTGAATAAAAGTACAACACCATTTATATAACTAAATAAATATATATGTGTGTATATATATGTATGCATATATATACAAAAAGCTTATGAAACTTCAAATTTGCAGGCTGTTTGGTACAAAGATTTTACATCTATATAATCTAGCTCTTGGGACAAAACCAGACCAGTTTAGGTGGAACAGCTTTGTAAGTTAGAACCTAAGAGTATTTCTCCTTATGCCAATCGGTCCATCTTGTTCAGTTAATCATATGCTTAATTTCAGGTTTGAACAATATGAAAATAAAATTAATGTAAAAAGCTCAGTTGTCTGGTGCTGGAGCTCTGATACTGTCTGATCCTGTCTGCCTTGTTAGGAGCTGGCGAGGGTCATGGGCATTCGCAGCTGCTTATTGTTTCCAGACACTGGAAGAAAATTTTGTTGGAACAATTTTGGAGTTTTCTGGCAAAATAAGACTTTTCCATATGAAAATTACCTTTCTCCTTCCTCTTTTTTTCTTTGAGTTATACCCCTCCTGCTGTATCTCCTACCCCAGCTGCAAAATCTGAAGCAAAGGTTCCATAGCTGCTGGCTTGGAGGCTCCTGCAAATGCCAACCTCTGTGCACACGCCAAGGGCTACGCGCTTCTTACATGCTGCTGCAGTTCATTTCATAATTGTTTGTGGCCCATATTTGCAAGTGAGCAAGGCAGCAGCAGCAGATAGTTAGCAGTACAGTAGAGTAGCTATCAGCAGATCAAGTTTTGAATTCCTCCTTTTTCTCTGACCAGCTATCAAAGCAGTATGAAAAGCTTTGCTTAGGGAAACTGCAGGTATTTCCTGCGGGGGGGGGGGGGGGGGGGGGAAGGGGAAGAAGAGGAAAAAGCTGCACCATGTCAACATTAAAACACTTTGACGTCTTTGTTAGCTAAAAAACAAAAATCATCTAAAAATGCTCTGTGTATTTTTTTCTCATACTGGCTTAAAGTAAAGGAAAAGAATGAAATAAAATGTATACATTTCATTTGGATTAGGTGGGCATCTCTGAAGCAATTATTATTAGTTTCCCCATGGACATGGGCTGGTTTGCAAAATTCTCCCTACGCGTGTGAAGCAGATTCCTTTTGTATGAGCCTGAACTGGAGGATGCTCACTGAGATCACTCAACACGCTCCACTCACTAAGGGCGTCTTCTGTCTACATGATCAGACCTGAGCTAAAGCAGAGTAAGCCCCAAACATGCAGGAAACATACCTCGGCATCAGCTGTTTTGCTCTGTAGATTCACTCCTATTGCAATACAATTCTTGGCCATGGAGACGAGCCAGGTCTCGCCTGTGCTGTCCTGTGGGCAGGGATAACCTCCAGCTATGTGTTTGCAGAGGCCGAGCATCTCAGTGGAAGCCGTGGAGGTACAGCTGCTGTACAAATGCGAACATTAAGGACATGATGCATTTGTTTATCTTTGAAATTTGAACAATAGTGACATTTTGAGAGAACAATGGTTTTTGAATTTCTGTAGGGCGATCTAGTAAAGTAGCTGTATGTCAAAGGATTTGCTAACAGCTGGAAATATTTGCAAATGTACCCTCTTACTTCTGTTGAGAAAGAATTGACCTATAGCCCCTGCACTATTGCAGAGCTTTGAGATAATCTTGGAGAAGACATGTGCTTGCTTTGCACATATGTTCTAAGTTCAGAATAAACTGCAACAGGTGATGCGCTCTCCCGATCCACTCCTCCTTTTTTTTTCCTGAAAATATGGCTTTCTTAGTGGGTATCAGATAGTACACTGAAGAAGGATGCCTGTCCTAGGAATGACAAGTACCAGCTGGCTTGTCCCAAGAAAGAGCTACACGCAGGTTGTGCATACACAGGGTTGCTGTTAAAATGACAGGCTCAAGAAGAATCAAGCACGGTGCCTGTAGGATTCAGACTCCTGCACTTGCCCTCCACTGCAACGCGGAGGATACGCAGACTTTCACTGCTGGTGAGGGAATTTCAGCTGAGCCAGGTGCTCCCAGAGGCTGCTTCCATAACTCTGCAGGCGGCTTACAGTGCGGGCTGTGTGTGCGCGCCGTTTCCCATCGCCTTCTCCTGGGACCCCTACAGCTCCTTCAGGGAGGATGAGAGACAGTGCCTCAACAGTAATTCTTAATTATTTTCCAACTTGGACAATTAATAACTAATAAGACCTATCTAATCAAATGAGATTTCAAGTCCATGGTCTAAACTCAATTCACTGTACTTTCATAACAGTAAATTTTCCCTTTTCCTTTCCCTGAAGGCACCCTCTTCCTTGAATTCTGAGAGGTGAAAATTAAGCTGACAGATGGTATCAGCAGAAGAATGATTATGAGTTTTAAAAACCCTGATATTTTGGCTTAGTACACCATTTTTCATGCAAACACTGACATGGATATTAGCATCCAATTAGGAAAGTATAAAACCACGCCATTTTGTTACAGTTTATGTTATAATCATTTAATGTTTCGTTAAAAATACTAAGAAAGACTTCTCTAAAAAGGATAAAAATCAATGATGTATATGTCACACCTGCTTCTTTGCTGTGCTGGTACTACATGCTAGTGAAAATGGGCTATATATCTCTTGAAATTGTTCTGTTAAGCTGACTGAGTTGCTGCTCCCTTTTTAGGGTCTTATCCTTACCAAAAGGGTCAATTTACTTCACAACACATTACCTGGTGTTAAAGTAGTGTTAGTAAGGTAGTTCAGCGTTAACTCTTCTGAAATTCCCCTCTACGTGTCTTCACAGAGTATTTCCATGTGGTTAAGGTTGAAAGGCTTGTGATGAACCCAACTGACTTATTTGTATAGGTTAGGTTATGTCTAAATGTATACCACATGTTAGTGGGACAAGGACTGTCAGTGATATGTGCTAGCCAGTGATTTAAACACCAAAACCAATCGATTATCTAGATGAAAATGTTTTTTTAAATGTCCTCTCTTAATTCCACTGCATCAGAGTAAGAAATTAAGGAAATAATGTCCACTCAGAGCTGAGGGTAAGTAGAAAGTAAATCAAAGCTAATCAGACATTTACTTCTGTTTGTGGTGGTGGATGTTGATGACATTTCTTGGTGGCACAATTTTCTTCACTTTTGTGAGATGTTTGTGCTATCTGTGGAGGGTGAAACAACTTTTAAATTAAAAAATTACTACTTAAAATCTTAAATTCTGATTTTTTGTCCAAAGAAAAGAGGCCACTCTGACTTCATGCTACCCTTCATCTACAAAAAGGAGATTTCCCTCCTCTTTTGTAGTATAGTTTTGTGATGCATAGCAGTGGCTGAGGAAAAGGAGAGAATGTGAAATATTGAGGGAACTGCAACCCAGGCAAGGAGTCCATAGGCAAGAACAAAGGCATTAATCACACTAACATAGACATACAGGTGACACTATTGCATCTTTTCTAAACTATTTGTGCTATCAACATTTTCAGAAAAGGCAAGATTAGCAAATATCAATGTTTGGGTTTTGTTTTCTTTTCCTTTCTTTTCCCTGGGAAAACCCATTTTCTCAGCACTTCCATTGAAAATGGCACTCTCTGGTATTAGCAGCAGTGCTCTGACTTATTTTAGTATCTCTACTTTCACATCACGTTTTAAATATAGGGAATAAATGAAAGGAAATATCCCAATTTCACACTGATATGAATTGAAATATGAAATAACCTATGTTTATCATAATAACTTCAAAATCTTTCATTTGATTTGAGTATTTCTCCCTGTAAACATCATTACCTATTTAGCTTAAAATTAAAATTAACTTCATGCTTTAGAATGTCTTTAAAAAGTTTTCTAATGAAATGTCTTGATAATTTTGAAATATTTTCCAAAGAGTTTTTGAGTCAGAAAAGGTTTTCAAACATCAGGTTTTTAATATGCTAGATTTTGTTATTTTAACCAAAAGGTGTAATTCAAAAGGTCTTGACCAGCTATAGCTACATTAATTTACCTCTTTCTCATAGACAGGTGAAAGGTATAAATCTCCTCCTTGTTATCACATATTATAAAACAAATATTATAAGGAGAATTATTCAAATCTCATTAAATGTTGTTTTCATGAGAAACTTTTAAAAGTTTGGACATGGAGCCGTATTATTTAGCAAATAAGTGTTACATGATGAAGCCAGGGGCAAGTTAAACGCAGACAATAAAATAATGCAACTTAACCTTCTCATCACAGGCTGCACTATTTCATGTTAGCTTACACGTTCCTCAGCTTGAGAGCAAGCACTCGGACCCAGGTGTGAGGGGCTGATTTACCAAGCTGTAACTTGATCAGCTCAACAAAGCCTGCAAATATCTAGGCTGTGAAATCTGAGACACCTCTTCGTCTTGCTTTCTTGTTTTTTTCCTTTCTATAAATGCAGACATTGATCCCCATTCCCTGTCTCCTGCAGCTTCTGAAGTACTGCAAAGCAACTGTTGGATACAGGAGTAACCTGTACATCTCTGCCTGTAAAAGCAGTAGTGGAGGTTACGAGTACTGAAAAAGAAATGACACTGCCATCCCAACAATGTTACACCATAAATAGCAATGGCTGGCTTGCAAGTATTACTTGCAGGTTGTCTTCTAAATTCAGAGATATCAAAACCTACAATGGGCAATTCGTCACCTCTCTAATCCTATTAGCAGTAATGGAAAAATGCCAAGCCATTTTCCACAAATCTTTATTAGCTCTCTTTAAATTCATATAGCATCCAAGATTAGATTGCAGCCTTAGTCAAAGAACAACGACTGGCTGTCATTCTACCAAAAAAATCAAACCCTGTGTTAGGGAGGCACTGTAAATTCCAGTTCTAAAGCACAAGGAAGACAGAATATCAAAGTTTATTATTTTGAAGCTTATTTGTTTTATTTTAGTTGCTCACAGGTTGGTAACATGCTTGTACTTGTTACATAGACCAACAAGTACACAGAGCCCATGCTACGAAGGCAAGCTTCACAGTGACTCCTAATAGCCATTAATTATGTCTCTGATATCAAAAGCTACTTGTAAATGCTTGAAGTTTTGAAACACTGGTATAATATCCTGTAGCCTGGCTGAATTTGCAAATGTCTTTGTAAAATTTTCAGACACTGATGTACGTTTTTATGGTTGGTACAGAGGGTAGGAAAAAGTGTAAATTCATGCAATGTCTAGAAGCTAATGCTAGACAAATTCAAAGGAGTATAATACAAATAGGTAGCCAGCAGGACAATTTACCTGGGGAAGCAACAGATGCTTACACGCCTTAAATCCCTATAGGTATTACTCATTTCATTCAAAGCGCAAATATTTTAAATCTCTTCTTCCAAAAAGTCAAAATACTGTATTCTCAAAATGAATAAAAAATGAGAAGATTTTTTCTTGAACGAAATAATTTTACACCTTTTTGCACCACTGCTTTGGGCTTTTTACCAGGTCCCATGATGGACCGTGCCCACATCATTCCAGGAGGAGCCATGTGGGAACATCGTGTGGACAATGTAAAACAATGTAAAACAGAGCAGTTGCCTACTCTGTAGAAAACAAAGAATTTTGGGATTCATGATGCAATGTTTACGGCCTCCTGTGGTTTTTATTCTTCGAACACAAGTCAGCAGTCTTACAATATCATTTAGTTCTAAGTGACCTGTTCTTTTCTGGAGGGATTCAGCCATACAGGTTACAGACGGCAGCTATTCGTCAGTTTGGAGACAAGGATGTAAGTGAATACTCTGCTGGATCACCCCAGTGCTGAGAGATAGAGGTGAGCAATGAATGAAAACTTCTGGTGTCTGTTCACTGATGTGCCTGCCATTTAGCTCACATTGTATTCTGGCAAACAAAACTCAGGGAAGTATATGTTAGAGAATAATCAGACTAATGAACTGCAGAGATTCTTAAGTTAATATTATCTCTTTATACTAA
Organism: Opisthocomus hoazin; assembly: GCF_030867145.1. Classification (NCBI taxonomy): domain Eukaryota; kingdom Metazoa; phylum Chordata; class Aves; order Opisthocomiformes; family Opisthocomidae; genus Opisthocomus; species Opisthocomus hoazin. Next base: position 21,721,149 of record NC_134417.1, read on the forward strand.
AAGTATGCTTTTAGCTAAATGTCTTTTCAGTTCCTTTCCTGGGCACCTAAATGAATGAGAGAATGATAGTGGCACTTTCATTATTTTAGGAACATATTTACACCTCAATGAAAGAGCTCTTGGGGGGCACAAAAGACAGGCATGCAAGTGTTTAAACTAATAGAAAAATGTTTTGTGGATTACGTGAGAAATGAAAACCTAAACTACTCACCACACTATCATCTTCATCCTAAAGAAAAAAAAAAATGGTAATGAGATTTATAAAACAGCAGTCAAACTTCATCCTATCATTGTACCATACAGTCTATTTCTGTAAGTTATGTGGAAGAAACCCACAGTAAAGTTTCTTGTACAACCAGGAACTGAGGAATTTGTTTCCATCCGTGAAATCACACTGTTTTCTTTTGTGACAAATATCATCTCCTAAAACAACGACTGATTAGTCTTCAAATACATATAGCCATCAACAACCTTGAGACACCAATGTCTTTAAAAATTCGAGTCTCTCTCTGATGTTAACTATTATAAAGGCATGCATTTCTAAGGAAAATTTAAAGTTTATCCTCTGTGATGTATTAAATTTACATACGAGTTTATGGAGTGGCCAAGTTCTGGTCTCATATTCTTTTGGACAGTTCTCAGGCCTAGGATAGTAACCAGCCAGATGCAACATCTAAAGTCTAACAGAGGAATACAGTAACATTTTTCGCTTCAGATGGTCCTTCTTAATTTGGCATTTGGTAATAGAAAAAATCATACAGAATAGGAAAACTGGGGATGAAATCTGAAGTCAAAATTTAAAGCAATGTAAAACACTGAAATATGCCAGCATTTGATCTAGGGAGCCTACAGAATTAGCACAGTGAGCATATGTTCATGTTCAAAGATAACAGACATTTTTGATAACCCTCCCTAAACTTAGTTCATCTCTGATTTACATATTTAAATGTTCTTTTTTTGAATGACTTAAATCAGGGTCACCTTCATCACGTGTACAGAAATATACACACAGCTTTCATCTATATAAATGTTTAACTACAAACACTGCACCTCAATCTTTATACAGTAAATCTGTATCAAATTGCTCATTTTTCTTATCCAGTAATTTTTGTAATGTATAATTATATTTTCTGTTCCTACGTATGTGTCAAAACTCTGCATAAATGATACTTGAATCTCTTTCCTCCACATCTGAGTTCACTAATTGTTGGATTTCTTTTCTCTCTCCTCCATAATCATAGAATCATAGAATGGTTTGGGTTTGGAACGAACCTTACAGATCATCTCGTTCCACCCCCTTGGCATGGGCAGGGACACCTTCCACCAGACCCGGTTGCTCAATGCCCTGTCCAACCTGGACTTGAACACTGCCAGGGAGGGGGCACCCACAGCTTCTCTGGGCAACCTGTGCCAGCACCTCACCACCCTCAGAGTGAAGTACTTCCTCCGTATATCGAATCTAAATCCACCTCCTTCTCTTTTAAGCTCCTCAGCAAAGTTCTTCCTGGACAGGAACTATCTAGCTGGTTTAAAGGTTTTCTCAGAACTTGTGTATTTCCATGAATGATTTGGGAACATCGTAATTCTTCTAGCACAAGCCATTTCTGCTAAACATTTCTGACTAGCTCAAGTGTTAGCCATGACTAAAGGCAGTTTGGGTCTGGACAGGCCTATCAGGCGATCTAACAGCATAAATCCCATAATTCCATTAAATGCATTGTTAAATGTCTAAAAATGCCCAGTCAGAAAATTATCTTCAAACACTGTGGAAGCTTCTTGAAAAATGCAGAAGTCTCTTTTTTTCTTGTTATATATGCTATTCACGGGATCCCTGATATTCAGGGGAATCACACAGGAACATGCACAATTCTACGCGTAAAGAACAAATCTGAAGTCATGTCTTCCTAAGCAGCTAATTGTGGTTAGCTATGATGAATAACCAAGGCCTAAGTACATTTTGCTAACTGTAACTTTTAAGCTGTGACCATTTCTGTCTGGTTTTTGGCTGAAACACAAACCTTATATTTCCAGGCTGGCCTTTGCTGTAGACACATTTCCATCCAGAAGTAGCTAGTCCTTCTGGCTCACTCACCCTTCCAACTGCACTACTGACTTGGAGGGTAACACCAGACTGCAAGTGGGACCTGACAGTGCTCTGTACGTATCTAAATGCTTCTTGTAATTGATGGGAAAAGTATCCTCTCCCTTTAGAGATTTTTTTCTTTGCTGAAGTGAGCCCTGATTAGGCTATTAAAGTAAAAATTTTACATTGAGATATCACAGACACGCTGATTAGGATGGATAGATCTCATGGCATTTTTATGAGAAAATGCTGGACATCTAATCAGGTCCAGTTTGGAGCTGTACTCGCGTTCTACATGTAATTATCCTCTGCAGGCCAGGGAAACTTGCCAAAGGCTCTACTATGGCTTTTTACAGCAGGTTACATACTTGTGTTTTATATATGAATCTCTAAAGATACTTCAGGGCAATACTAGAGAAGCAAAGTTCATTAGTTGCTGTGCCAGTGGATATGCAGCTTCCATGGCTTCAAACAATGTTTCCTCTTTATTGGGACATTTTAAAAATTCTGTATCCATTTTTACAGTTTGGCTACAATATTAAAAAGCAAACAAAATACTGCGCGCAGTGTTAGAAAGCATGCATTAACTCTGTTTTCGTTCATGCTATTGGTCAGCTAAATCCCTAAGGTCATTTGTCAGAGTTATGAAGCACCCACAGTGAGTGCAGCCAGCCATACCATTCAATGTGCCGAACGCTGTGTACGCCTGCGTTCCTAGCAAGGCTTGGGGCAGTGGATGAGCTCATTATGACTACAGGGTTAGATCAGCATTTTAGGGCTTTTTGCGATTTTCATACTCGGTCCTTTGCGCTGGCTGCTGGAGACACTTTCATCCTGCCAGGAGTGAACGGGGATTACTTTGATTCTTTCCCACTACGAATATTAGAAAATATACCAAAGTAACTCCAAGTACTGTGATAGTAACTGCAGCTTTTTTAGATGGAATAACTGGGTTTTCAGAAGAATAAAATGATGCCTCAATTCTGTTCCATTCACTATAGCTCCTGGTCCCCCAACTGGCAGAGCTATTGCCATTGAAGTTCTTCACCCCACAGTAAAAACTGCAGCAAAAGGTGCTTGCGAATTAGTAGCTTTCACTCCTGTAAGCTGTTCACTTCTCTGAGCCCCATCCCCTCACTCACTCCAATCTCGGGACTTTCTTCTCTTGCGCCTGCCCTTAGCACTGTGTTCTCTATTACCCACCTCGTTCCCTCCGAAATGTGGAACTCGCACATATGGCCGTTCTCACCCTGGGATGAGAGCAGAGGAGCTGTCCAGAGGAGAAACTGTGGACTTCACTCTCAGCAACAGGTGACCCAGGAGAAGCTGCTTTAGCTGCAGGGAGAGGGAGAAGCAGAGACAACGGCACATCAGTGTTGGCAGAGCACAAGGTCCATGCTGGATTGCCTGGGAAGGTGCATGCGCAGGTTCCAGGTTATATGGCACAACTACCAGATAGGGAATTTTTTTACATCAGGGTGTACTGAACAGCATTCTATATTCATCAGCTCTACAACCGATGGTTTGAGAAGACGACATCATTAAGAAAAGAGGTTTAGAGCCAAATGAATGCTGTAAATTCCACAAGAGGCACCAGCAAGATAGGCTCAAAAGTACTGCACAGAGAATGAGTTAAAATTTAACTGGTACAATAACGGTTAGGATTTCTAGGATGCATCAAGAGGAGTGTGGCCAGCAGGTCGAGGAAGGTTCTCTTTCCCCTCTACACTGCCCTAGTGAGGCCCCATCTGGAGTACTCTGTCCAGTTCTGGGCTCCCCAGTTCAAGAAAGATGAGGAGCTACTGGAGAGAGTCCAGCGGAGGGCTGCGAGGATGATGAGGGGAACATTCTGTGATTCTGTGATTCATCTGGCTCTGATCTTCTGCTATGAACTCCTTCTCTCTGTATATTTATCTTCTCAGTCCTTGAGAAAGGGACTACCAAATATTTGGGTTAAAATGACATAGAACCATTGTTTGGCTTTTACTATCGACACTGAAGAATGAATAGATTGAACTGAAGAATGAATAGATCCAAAAGGGAGTAAATATGCTCTTTCAAATGTAATATTTAGTTGATTTCTACCAAATGGAATAAATCATTTATCAATTGGGTGTTTTCAGTGCTAAAGAAAATACTTTGCTTTTATGAATTACAGAATGGTAGGGGTTGGAAGGGACCTCTGTGGGTCATGTAGTCCAACCCCCCTGCCGAAGCAAGGTCACCTACAGGAGGCTGCAGAGGACCTTGTCCAGGTGGGTCTTGAATATCTCCAGAGAAGGAGACTCCACAACCTCCCTTGGCAACCTGGTCCAGTGCTCCGTCACCCTTAGAGGGAAGAAGTTCTTCCTCGGGTTCAGCTGGAACTTCCTCTGCTTCCGTTTGTGCCCATTGTCCCTTGTTCTGTTGCTGGGCACCACTGAAAAGTCTGGCCACATCCTCCTGACGTCCACCCTTAGATATTTATAAGCATTTATTAGGCCCCCTCTCAGCCTTCTCTTCTTCAGGCTGAACAAGCCCAGCTCCCTCAGCCTTTCCTCATAGGAGAGATGCTCCAGTCCCCTCATCATCCTCGTAGCCCTCCGCTGGACTCTCTCCAGTAGCTCCTCATCTTTCTTGAATTGGGGAGCCCAGAACTGGACACAGTACAGAATGACATGTCACTCCGCAGATCACAAAAGCCCATTTGGCTGGCAGTGTGGATGAAGGCCAGACATAATTATATATATTTTTATGTACATATTTGTTTATTAACATTTGTGAGAAATAAAATGCTGCTACCCCAGATCTATATGTAATTGGAAAGTTTATTTTCTTATGATAACTATGCATTATTCGCAGCAAACAAATCATCCTATGCTTTCTATAAAACAAGCATTTCAAACTCTGTAAAGAGACAACTTCAAAAATAGCAAACTGCATGGTTTCCCATTACAAAATCTTCCTTCATAGTACACACATACAAAAACCCTCCAGCCCCCACGAATAAAAGAAATAAATCTGAAGTATTAAACTACTGCTAGGCTTAATTACCACTCTCAGTTTTTGACAAAGATTTTATCATACCATCACAGGTCATCGCTAGGTCTGAAACCACGAAGCCAACCTGCAGATGACTGTCTTCAGTTTTGTATGAAAAGGTTAATATGACATACATCATCAGTTGTGGGATGAATCTTTCTTTGCTATCTGGAAATGTGGTGAAGTGAAAGATCTTAGTAAATGATCACAATTCAGGCTTTTAGGACGGCTAAAGTTAATTACATGATTAAAGTTCTATAAACAAACTTGGTATATGCCCCAAGGAAAAGAAGTTTCATGTTTAATCCCTAATGAATTGACCTTTACTAAATCAATATTAAAATAAGTTAATCCTTTGTGATGCTGTTATTATGGAACTTGGTTTTCTGTCAGTTTTTCCATCAGATTGGGAAGGTCCTGCTTCCTGTAGCAGTAGTAATGGAGGAAGTCATATAAATATAGCTAAAATTGTGTGGATATGCCTGGAAAGCATTAGTCTAGCTGTGTCAATCATTTGCTTTGGTTTTTCCTAATATCAATATATTCAGAATTAAAACTGGGAAAACTGAAATTATATCTATAACTTAGACTTCCGAAAGCTCTCCTATGAAACCTTCTAGAGTTTTAGAATTTAAGGTAACAAATGTAATTGTGGATGTCATAATATAGCATGAATGAGAGGAATCTAGAAGCAAATATAAAAAGGATCCCTAGTAAAACCTTAGTGAAATGCATTCAGTGATTAAAAAAAATGCCAAGACCCCAACATAAAATGCTTAACAACTGTACTTGCATGCTGGATAATGGCCTTCTCAGATTGCTATCAAACTGGTATATGGCACAGGAATATGAAACATAATTTTATTTTTATAATCTCAAATATAATGAAAATGTAATATTCTCAAGTCTCCTATGTTCATATAAAAGAAAAACTTCATTTTTAAAACAAGGACATATATTTGAGTTCCACTTTTTCAGGAAGGCTTCAAATCTTAGCAGTGAAAAATAACAAAAAAATCTCACAACAAAAAGCACTGCCTTTTCTTTATTTCCTTATTCACTTATGTCCAAAAGCCTACTGATCTTTCATTCACCTGCATCAAATTAAATTCAGATGGGAGGCTGGGTTTATTTGCTTTCCTTTCTCCTAGGAAAGCTGACCTGGTTATTGAACTTGTTTCTGTGGTAAAAACCTAAAATATAACGTCCTTGGTGTTGTTATTTTCCCAAGGCATTCACAAATGGCACAGTTCTGCTTTCCCAGCTTATCAAAATCTGCTTATCTGAAAGCCTCATATGGAAAAATTAAGTTAAAGAAAAACTTCTCTATCATTCCTATGCTTTGAAGACTAATTTAACTTGTTGTTTAATCTGACAAATAAGCAAATATTTATCGAATAGTTAGTCATTAAATTGTCACATAATTATAAATTGGGCTAAACTACTTCAGTTGCTTTCACTTCTCCACAAGACTATATCATAGTCATCATCTTTTATCTTCCAAATATCAGACATTTTGATATTTGCCTGGTGCCACTGTATGTTCAGTATGTAGTTTTATTAGAGAAGGATGAAATGGGTTTTGCAAATATAAAATCTCCCAGGTTGCCTTCAGATAAGTATAATACTTAAATGCAAGAGTTATTATAATGAAACTGATAATTATACTCTGCACAAAAGAAAGCGTGGAGGATAGAAAAGGAGTGAACTGCACCAGAGTTGTATGCATTAGCCACAATGGGAGTAAAAGGTTAACTCTTGTCTCACTAAATTCATTGGCAGCCTTGCCACAGCAAGCTGAGGAACAGGCAGCTACTTTCCTGACATGCTGATTCCTCTATAAACGCTAACAGTTGGTCTAACTCCAAAGTTGGATTTTCTGAGCTTTAAATACATGTTCATGCAAACAGCCCCCATTTCCTGCACTAGGTGAGAAATGCTACAAATGTTGGTCTGCGGAAAAAACAGTGAAAGCTCTTGCAGTTGCCCCAGCAACAAAGACACTTTTCAGCAGGCATTTGATGTAGCTTTCACGTCTCATTGTTGCTATATTTCCACGTTTTGAGGTTCCAGCGAAATGATCAAAATATATGTATTTCCTTACTCAAAAACAAAAAAAAAAAGAGAAAGGACTAAATATATTGAATAATTTGCATTCACAGAGAATTACGATTCATGATATTCCTTGCTTCGTTTTGTTTGTTATCTGGCTTCTGAAAAGCAGGCATGCTGCTGCTTCGGTAATATTTACAGCACACGCTAAAATTGATTTCTCTGTGATCAAAGTCCTTCATTTTTTACTTGCTTGTTTGCTTTTAAGCACAGTATTTCTCTTCAGTTAGGCTGCATAATAGAAGTGTGTATGATAATAACAAGATCTTGGTTGTGTCCTTTATACCATTGACATTTACAAAAATGAATTGCAAATAGCATAATGGTTTCACAGACCGCTTTCAATAATAGTAGATCGTCACAGTTTCACTCCTAGATAGTATTTCTAGAGTGATTTTTTTTCTTCCTAGAAGGACTTTGTAAGGGTTAATTAGAGATACATTAATTAGAAAATTGTGTCAAATGGAATATGTGTTTAAATGGCTTGAAAGTAAGCAACCATTCCTTAAGAAGTGATTACTGTTTTTGTAGAGTAAGTCTCTTGATGGAGAAGAAATTTAAAGCTGGATATATGACAAGAGTAAAGTGGTTTATTTACAAATATATGTACCAGCCAAAGGCCGTGGGTGATCAGATGGATTATAGAGTACGTCTTTCTTTAAAAAGCCTCAGCCTACATCAAGGTTTTAGATGACAGAGAGAAATTTTGCCCTGACAATTGTTTCTGATCTTGAACCCTGACCAAGAAAAAACTCTCAGGCTGTTCACTTGGAATTCTGAATGACAAAATGAATTTAAAAAATATTTTTCGAAGGTTGTGCATTTTGCTCACTTGATCAGGAAAAATAACAGACTGTGTAAAAGTGATCATTTCTTGAAACACAGCATGAGTATTTTCATCATCTGTAAAAGGGGAGAGATCAATAGTTAATTACCTCATGAGGCAGCTGGTAGAACTGCCTGAGGACTCCATGTAAAGGGCTACTGATCAGTTAAAGAGAGACAAAACTCTGTTCTTATTTAAGATGTGCCAGCGCCTCAATATGAAGGTGTGACTTGTGCAGCCAAGCATGTTAGACACCTCCCCGGGGCACCGAAAACAGTGGTTCAGAAGTGACATTGCACACCTTCATGAAAGGTGTGAAGCAGGAGGCGCCTACGGGGGGTTAACCCTCACTCCAGTCTGCACTGCGGCGTCCGTGCCACCATTACACTGCCTGTCTGGGCTGCTGCTGAGAGAGCTGCCGTGAGTTCCTCAGACTACTGGTGTATTGTCATTCTGCTGCCAGGACTTGCCTTTAAATGACTTTTGGGTATTATTCCAGATACGTCATAGTGTAGTGCACATAAGAATTAGAAACAAAGCAATTATTGAACTACATGGTTTATATACTACTTTGTGTCCACAAACTAAGTGAATCATTACTTATCTGCTACAAAATGTTTAGTATGTCTTGGATGCTACACAGCAGAGTAAGACATTATTTGAAAAAATGAAGCTTGGGCTTCTAAAATATCACAGTATTTATATATATCATATTTAGATGCATTTTGAATTTCTTCTCTTCCTTCTTTGAAATTATGTTTTATATTTGCAGTTGAAAATATGTTAAATTCTCCTTGGTCCACAAACTCATATCTTTTTACAAGTCAGTTGGCTGCTTTATAGTGCATCACTGTATTTGGAAAACCACAGCTGGCGAGAACTGGCACATCACGGAAAAATACAAAGCTTATCAGATATTTTAAGTTCTGAAGTGGGCAGCTGAGGAAAGACAGTGGAGAACCCTTGTCAAACAAGAAACGCATATGCAGGAATTAATCTGTGCCAAGAAACTCTGGATACCTCAAGAAAGCCTTCTGCAGACAGTGTACTTTACACTCGCCCTAATAAAGCAGTCTGAAATACAGTCACATTCGAAGAAACGTCTGACCTTGGCATGCAGCGATTGTACTTCTGCCTTCTGTTCAAATAAAGTCACTTTGAAAGCTTCTGGGGACTTCTGAGGCCTGTGGCACACTTAGGGGCACATTCCATGACCACCGGTGGGCACTGATTGATAGTCTCCGTGCATTTCACAACAGATGGTAGCTGCAGCACATAACATCTAGCAAGAGATACAGTGGAGTTACATCGAAAACCTGAAACAAGCAACAAAGCAAAAATTGAGCCAAAATCTAGTCAGAAGCTTATAAGCTGAAACAAAGAAGGTAGGCAACAAGTCTGCATGGCAAGAAATCAGTTATCTCTGCTGCTATTTCTCAGTGTCAATTATCTGTTGAGCCACACTTGGAACAGAGGTCTAAAAATATAAGACATGGTGGAAAAAAGAAAATACCATCCATAGCAGTGGCTGTCAATACTCCTTGTCCTGTTCTTCCTACAGCCAGCAGTGACACTACCACCTCCAGATGGCAAAGGTCATGACTCCAGCAATGCAGTCTAGAAAGAATGGGTTGCTTGCATCTGTGAGTAGTATTATAAGACCAAGGGCTCAATTAATTTATAGTTTCTAGAGAAGACTGCTTCATTTGCACTACAACTGATAGTCACTCTGCAGATCCGCACAGGAATACGTTGTTGTAGCACCTGGAGGTCAGCCTCCTTCCCCAGCAAAGGTAAGGTTTGAAGCTACTAGGGTTTATGATGATGCCTCAATGAACTTTGGGTTGAGTTTAATAAAAAAAACAACCTCTTTGATATTGCTAAGAAGTAAAGCAGTAAAACTTCATTACTGTTAAAGGTAAATTGCAGTGTCCCAAGTGGCCAAGAAGGCCAATAGCATCCTGGCTTGTATCACAAGTAGTGTGGCCAGCTGGACTAGGGAAGTGATCATACCCCTGGACTCAGTAGTGATGAGACCGCACCTCAAACACTGTGTTCAGTTTTGGGCCCCTCACTGCAAGATGGACATTGAGGTGCTGGAGCGTGTCCAGAGAAGGGCAACAAAGCTGATGCAGGGTCTAGAGAACAAGGCTTATGAGGAGTGGCTGAGGGAAACTCAGGTTGTTTAGCCCAGAGAAAAGGAGGCTGAGGGGAGGCCTTACTGCTCCCTACAACTACCTGAAAGGAGGCTGTAGCTCTCTTCTCACAAGTAGCAAGTGACAGAACAAGAGGAAACGGCCTCAAGTTGCACCAGGAGAGGTTTGGATTGGATAGTAGGAAAAATTTCTTCACCGAAAGGGTTTTCAAGCATTGGAACAGGTTGCCCAGGGAAACTGTTGAGTCATCATCCCTGTGTACACATGGCACTTAGGGGCATGGTTTAGCTGTGGACTTCGTAATGCTAAGTTAATGGTTGAACTTGATGATCTTAAGGGTCTTTTCCAACCTAAATGATTCTATGACCTCATTTATATTTAGATGTTCAGAAAGTATACCTGCCTCCACCAGAACTAGTTTACTGGGTTCCTATTCTAGTCAACAGAAATCTGGCAGATTCATTCCATGGGCTCTAGGGTACAATTCATCTGCCCAAATGCAGGCACCTACTTTAGGATGATGTGAAGTATACTTAAATAGCAATGGCTATACTGTTTTTTATTTCATATTAAAAAGAACATAGAGCATCTAGATCACTTGCATATGCCTATGTTATATTCCTTATATAGTCACCTGAATCCCATCCCAATGGGCCAATACATTTCAAGTACAGATTAGAATACTTTATGGACGTCCACAGGTATAAAAAGACACTGTTTCACAGAACTTCATACTTAAGGTCATAAGCCAACCACCTTGGAAGCAAGTAACAGCCTCCAAAGAAGCAATATCCTTAACTGCCTCTGACAGAGCTTGTAACAGCTTTTTACAGACACCAGGGTAAGGACACTGGACCAGCTGTTTAGATATAGTCATGTTTTGTCCTGTTGACTGCGGAGAGCATTTTAATATGGAAAGCCAGTCCTTCAATGGAAAAGGCCCTGAAAATAGAAACATTCGTGTGGGCCATTCATTTTTAGAACAGTTAATCATAATTTATCCTTACACAATGAATACTAAATAAGAGTTATAATTAAAAATGAATAATAAGAATGAATTATAATGGTGTGTTTATTAGACTATTAATAATTAACAGGGATTTACCATTTATTGTAAATACTGTTGCTGTTTCTGTTGCAGCTTTGGATGGCACAATTTATATGGTAATTTTATATGAAGAAGCGCCAATTACAGCACGGCTATTACAACAGAGTAGAAGCAAATGATGACTTTATCAGTTTTGTTAACTTTTTCATTTTATTCATTGTTAGCACAGCCTGCAATGTAAACATGATGTAGTGAAAGGAATAAAGAAGTTTAGTGCAAGTCTAATAACTTTGGCTAGGAATCTAGCTTTCCCCAGGTGGTTGCATGGCAGAAACAAATACAATGGGGCAGAAATACAGGCAGGCAGGTCAGCACTCAGTGAAGCAGAAAAAAGGGTATCAGGGTTAGTTAACTGTAAATGCCCTCTGAAAGTGCCACTGAATCACAGAATGGTAGAGGTTGGAAGGGACCTCTGTGGGTCATCTAGTCCAACCCTCCTGCTGAAGCAGGGTTACCTACAGTAGGCTGTAGAGGACCTTGTCCAGGCGGGTCTTGAATATCTCCAGAGAAGGAGAATCCACAACCTCCCTGGGCAGCCTGTTCCAGGGCTCCATCACCCTCAGAGGGAAGAAGTTCTTCCTCATGTTCAGACGGAACTTCCTCTGCTTCCGTTTGTGCCCATTGCCCCTTGGCCTGTCTCCGGGCACTACTGAAAAGAGCTTAGCCCCATCCTCCTGACACCTACCCTTCAGATATTTGTAAGTATATATAAGGTCCCCTCTCAGTCTTCTCTTCTTCAGGCTGAACAAGCCCAGCTCCCTCAGCCTTTCCTCGTAGGAGAGATGCTCCAGTCCCCTCACCATCCTCGTAGCCCTCCGCTGGACTCTCTCCAGTAGCTCCTCATCTTTCTTGATCTGGGGAGCCCAGCACTGGACAGAGTACTCCAGATGAGGCCTCACCAGGGCAGTGTAGAGGGGAAGGACAACCTCCCTCGTCCTGCTGGCCACACTCCTCCTTATGCACCCCAGGATGCCATTGGCCTTCTTGGCAGCCAGGGCACACTGCTGGTTCATGGTTAACCTGTTGTCCACCAGGACACCCAGGTCCCTCTCCGCAGAGCTGCTCTCCAGCAGGTCCACCCCAAGCCTGTACTGATGCATGGGGTTGTTCCTCCCCAGGTGCAGGACCCTGCATTTGCCTTTCTTGAACCTCATCAGGTTCCTCTCTGCCCAACTTTCCAGCCTGTCCAGGTCACGCTGAATGGCAGCACAGCCTTCTGGTGTATCTACCACTCCTCCCAGTTTGGTGTCATCAGCAAACTTGCTGAGGGTACATTCTAACTCTTCATCCAGGTCGTTGATGAAAAAGTTAAACAAGGCTGGGCTTAGTACTGACCCCTGAGGGACACCACTAGTTACCGGCCTCCAACTAGACTCAGCGCCACTGATGACAACCCTCTGAGTTCTGCCATTCAGCCAGTTCTCAATCCACTTCACCGACCACTCATCAGCCCATACTTCCTGAGCTTCCGTAGGAGGATATTATGGGAGACTGTGTCGAAAGCCTTGCTGAAGTCAAGGTAGACAACATCCATGGCTCTTCCTTCATCTACCCAGCCAGTCATGTCATCATAGAAAGCTATCAGATTGGTCAGGCATGATTTCCCCTTGGTGAATCCATGCTGACTACTCCTGATAACCTTCTTTTCTTCCACTTGCTTGTTGATGACCTCCAGGATAAGCTGCTCCATCACCTTTCCCAGGATGCAGGTGAGACTGACCGGCCTGTAGTTCCCTGGGTCCTCCTTCTTGCCCTTTTTGAAGATTGGAGTGATATTTGCCTTTCTCCAGTCCTCGGGCACGTCTCCTGTCCTCCAGGACCTCTCAAAGATGATGGAGAGTGGCTCAGCAATGACATCCGCCAGCTCCCTCAGCACTCGTGGGTGCATTCCATCGGGGCCCATGGATTTGTGGACATCCAGATCACTTAAGCGATCCCTCACACAGTCCTCCTCAACCAAGGGAAAGTCATCCTCTCTGTAGGCTTCCTCTCTTACCTCCGGGGCCTGGGATTCCTGAGGGCCTGCCTTGGCACTGGAGACTGAAGCAAAGAAGGCATTCAGTAGCTCTGCCTTCTCTGCATCCTCCGTCTCTAGGACACCCGCCTCATTCAGCAGCGGCCCCACATTGTCCCTAGCCTTCCTTTTACTACTGATGTAGTTGAAGAAGCTCTTCTTGTTGTTATTGACATCCCTTGCCAGCTTCAATTCCAGGTGGGCTTTGGCCTTCCTTGTCGCATCCCTGCACGCTCTGACCACATTCCTGTACTCTTCCCAAGTGGCCTGCCCCTCTTTCCACATTCCATGGACCTTTCTCTTCCACCTGATCTCCGCTAGAAGCTCCTTGTTTAACCATGCAGGTCTTCTGCCTCTTTTGCTCGATTTCTTTCTCAGGGGGATGCACCGCTCCTGAGCATGGAGGAAGTGATGTTTAACGAGCAACCAGCACTCTTGGACCCCCCTGCCTTCGAGAGCCCTAGCCCATGGGATTCCTCCCAGTAAAAGGAGGCAGAGGCAGAGTAACATCACCACAGAGGATAACAGCAGCCTTGACAGTAGAGGGACAGAGCAGGGCAGGATCCCTCCCTATGATCCAATCATTTAGGTACTGCCAGGGCTGGATTTAACAGCGGTGTGGCTGGAGATACGCATGTACACTAGCCGAAGCCTCCTACAGCACGTGACCCGGGCAGGCCTGTCAGTGGGTGTAGGGCAGTGATAGCATGTATCTTTTAAGCTTGTTGATTCAGAGCCTATTTGAGCTTGTGTTATCAATAGAAATACAAAATTATCAGACTATGGGAAAAGCTAACCAGAAGGACACACATGACGACTTTCACAGCAGGACAATTCAGCATAACCACCTTGTATTGGAGTATAGCTTCTATTAAAGTCTAACTCTGCATTTTTCTGGAGAAATAGTCTGCAATATATGATGGTGACTGCTTTGGAAAAAAAATAGTTTTCCTCATAACAGTGAAGATCTTGCATTTCAACCATACCTATGAAAAGACAAAATATTGAATGGACACATACCGGAGTTATATTAACTGGCACAAAAAAAACATACAAAAATCCTGAAATAAGAATTAACAATAAAGAATTTGGAAATATTCAAACACTTTGAAAGTTGGGAAATTTGCCATATATATCAGTATTCTATCTGAAAGTTAACATTACAGACTGCAGCTAATTTAAAACAAAAAGTGTTTCCAATATGTTCTCCAAGCATAACAATTTGTGAATTAAACCAAAGATATATGATAGAGATAAGCAGGTAGAATACATATGATCTTGCCAAAAAAAAAAAAGGTTTTTATTTTTAATCATTGTATTACTTCAAGAGAATTGACATTAATCTGTCCATAACATTTAACAAAGTCTTGAAAATTTTAGGAAAAAAACCCCCATCTTTTAAAATATTTAAAATAGTTCTACAATCTTATCAGAACCTGTAACTTTAATATTAATAATCAGTGTTTTCAGAACTGCCATAGATGAACCTGCATGGCACAGAGATGGCAAGTCATTTACATGCGAAAAATGAGAACTGGCCCATCTATGGGTCCCTAGAGGGTGCCATGACCCATTAGCAGAGGAAAGACGACCTTTACTGAATAATAATTGAGAACTATTACTAAGATAATTACAAAACCAATTGACTGCCAGAAGGCCTAGACCTTGGATCCTCAATTTATATAGCAACTGCTTGTGATTTGCACAGGAAAAAAAAATGCGCCTAGGGTTCACAAACACCGTAACCTCAACATCTGCCTGCCATCTAAAGATAATGATCTGGTATTAATTAATTTGAACAATGCCATCATTGCAGAGGTAAACTGCATCACAAATCAGACACTTAACATAACCTGAAGTTACCATGTTTTTGTCCAGTCTGTATTAACAAGCAGAATATTATAAGGTAAATTAAACTGTTGCAGGTCACAACATGAAAATGAATTAACTTAATTTTGTTTAACAGGGAGCATGATTGCAACTCTGCATTGGTTGTTTTACTGGTAACCATGACTGATAAAAACTCTGCTTGCAGGGCCTTGCAAAATGCTCCTATTGCAACATTTTCTAACGCATACACCTTCAACAGGTTTTTCAGATTCCTGCCTCTACAGAAAGGAAAACATTTTCCAACATGGGGGTTTTTTTCTAGTTAGTTTTTTTTTTTTTTCAAAGAGGAGATCCTGGGAACAAAACTATTAAAGGCTATCTGTTGTAGGATACCACTATTCCTGTGTGGGTGAAATCCTGGACCACACTAAAAATCAATGAAATATTCCCCTGAGCTTCTCTCATGTCTTCTGTGGGGTTATGATGTATAACAAATACAGCTGGCATTCCATAGGTGTTGCTGATTGGATTTCCAAAATTATGCTTCCTTACATGTAAAGGGTGTTTTGAAGAAGATTTCAAACACAGAATGATTTAACAACTTACTGCCATGTTTCACCCCTGGTAACTGATATTTAGGAATGCAGAACGTTAGAAATACCTGATACTCTAATAAATCATAGCTAACCTTCCCTCTTAAGAAGGAAACAGCTGAAATTATGGTGAGAAAATGCTTTGGATAAAATGTTCTTTCACCTAAAACCTGCTTCTTGATTTTTAACTCCACGACTGAGTCCCATAGTTGGGAGTCTTTGAGGACTCCCCATTAAAAGGAGTGCTACAGGTAGTCATTCTTCAAGGGAAACAATTTAAGTCGCAGCATGAAATTTATGTAAAATTCAATTCACATTTGAGACCTGTAGTAAAACAAGGCTGCCAACACTGACAGAACACTTGTTCTGTATGACAGAAATGCTAATAGAGACAATTTCTTACCCAAGAAGTACTTATAGAATAGGACGTGGTGGAAAGAGAAGATAATGCATTCAATTTACAAGATGCACAAGCTAGGAATCAAATTCAAGATGAGTTAAAAAAATTAACTGCGCTCTCAGGTGAAGTATCTACCTCCAGAATCAAACGTGCAAGCCAGCTGGGAGCTGAGGACACTGACACTTGCACTGAATCTCAGTCATCCTTCCAGCTGGCAGGCCAAGCCCACAAAATGGATCGGGTTGGCCTTGAAGGTTTAGATCAGTCAGAATTGATAGGCTGATTTTTTTTGCAACTCTGCCTTCCAAGGGGAAGATTTTGAGGAAAATAAAAGCATTGCTGGCCTTTCTGTGGGAAATCCCTCCACTTCACCTTGTCCTGGCTATAACAAAATCTAGATCAGAAGCAATGAGAGCATGGAGGTGGGGCTGATAGCAATAGTGACCATGAAGAAGTCTTTACAGAGAGACGAGAGTTGGGAAAACCCAATTGTCAACAATCTGTTCAAGTTTGGAATAACCAAAGCATTGCATTCTCAACATGTCATAATAACTTCGACAGGAAAGTTTTATGCAGGTGTACTTCATTTGTTTAAAAGGACCACAGCTAAGAAGACAGCATAATTTCCTTAAAAATCTTTAACAATTTATTCCATTGAACAGTCTACAGTCATTTATTATGTTTTTCTCCTGACCTGATATTAATAAAATCTGAAAAAAAATACTGAATGAACATATCTTCTGGGAGAAAGGACTTAAGTGGCAACCAGAAATAGGAAGATAAATATCCAATGAGACAAAGAGAATCAAAACACAAAGTCTTTGAAAGAGTTGAATCACTTGCATTCTGGTAGTAAGAGCTGAGGAAGATGAATACAGCAAGGTATAACAAGGAACAGTGAGGATTAAGGCAGAGTAGGTACACGCATTCTTGTATTAAGTCAATGATGCAACAGTAGCTGACACCCCTCCCAGAAAATAATCCTCTAAATTCCTTGACAGGGCACTTTGGACGTGGCTGGTGTATGGCTTAACCCCATGCCACCAATTCTCCTGAACACTTTCGCTGTCATACATCTGATGCAACCTCAGTGCAATTTCAGACTTGCTCAGACAGAACATGGAGACTTTAAATCAAAATACGCACAGTATACTTGGAATCAAGGACAGACCTTGCTCCAGGAGTGAAGCTATTGCAACTGTTTGGTGGTACCTTCCACCCAGTGCTTTGTGAAAAATCCATCCATGGAGATTCGCACTAAAAACCCTCCTTTCTTTGTGGATTGCACCTTTGTGTTGTAACGCTTCCTACGAAGCTTTTATTTTTAAAATTTTCTGTCAATCATCTTATTTCCATCAATA
Source organism: Opisthocomus hoazin (assembly GCF_030867145.1). Taxonomy (NCBI): domain Eukaryota; kingdom Metazoa; phylum Chordata; class Aves; order Opisthocomiformes; family Opisthocomidae; genus Opisthocomus; species Opisthocomus hoazin. Next base: position 21,738,653 of record NC_134417.1, read on the forward strand.
ATCCCTGAAATATAGCATTTTTTCAGTCTTTCCTCAAGAGATTCAAGCTGTAGGATGGCGCTTACGCAGCTTTTGACTGTTGTAATTGTAGTAGAGATCAACAAAACGCTGTTCTGTCATCCTTGGCTGGGCTCCTGGTGCTAATCAGGAGTTGGAAATTGCACATTCAGATGGATTTAGAGACATATAGTATGTGACAATTCAGCAAGCAGTAAAGAACATTGTTTTGAATTCTTAAAGCCTAGTGATGCAAGCTGCAGTGACTAAAATTTTTGAGCCCTGAAAGAAAACCAATTAGGTATAGGGAACAAACGCATTCCAGTAATGTAATCTATATCTTCATATATTTAAGGACAGGAGAAGAGATTAGTTCATCTACACTGAGTTTTTGTTTCACAGATACTTACATTCCATCCAATTACCTCTGATATCAAGCCCCCATAACTTGTATTCAGCCAAAAAATAACTTTCAGAAAGTAGATAGACTGTATCTGAAAGCCTCCAGAGATGATGTCTACCATTTTCTACTGCAATGTAGCCTGCCTCGAAGTTTAATTACCATCTCTGTGAAACAGGGAGAAAAGTGCAACAGCATGTACTTTATTTCTAATTTGAAATTGTCTTACTTTACCTTCCAGCTACTGGTTCTTGCTATGTGTTTCTTTGGTAGCTTAAAGAACCTTGTAGTATTTCATATTTTCTTTGCAGAAAGGTGTTTATACAGGCTTAACTTACTTTTTTATAAGCTCAATAGAAATCTCCCACTGGATTGCATTTTCTTTGCCCTCCAAAACCTTCTTGTACATATATTTTGTACATACACACTTTTTTTTCTGAAGCACAGATAGCAGGAACATTTCAATAACGTACTACTCCTCCGTAACAGTTAGAGACTCTAAAAATCACCTTACTACTTTAAATTCTGTTTCTATCCAGAACCTTAGTGGTATCTTTACCATGGTGAAAACTGAGGAAATTTTGACTTTGAAAACGTGAGGGAAAAGAGACGAGGCGTTAAATGCAAACAAATGTACTGAAGGAAGCAAAAGTAATAGGTCAGATTCAGAGCCCAATAGGCTAACCAGTAGAGTGTGAGAGTCAGCTGTATAAGCAACAAACACGTTAGAGCTTTTTCCCCATAGCACCAGAAAAAAAACATTGACTTCTTGCATAAAAAGCATGGGTAGATTTCCAACAAATGGTATTTTGGAAAGATCTAAAAAGAGAGGAGGAACAATACAACTCAGCTTAACTTGTTACAGCATGGATACAACTTTGGTTTTGCATTTGCTGTTACGGTAATGAGGGTATCTTTCTAGTAAACCAAGTGTTGAATGGATGACCAAACAAGTTCCCCAGCAACCTAGCATAGGCTTTGAAGGTGGCCATAGTACTGACAATCAATTAATCATTTATTAATACTGATTAAAAACATGAACAGTTCAGCTTTTCCTCCTAGTCACCATAAATGGTTATAATGTAAAATCACTGGGAGGAAAGGTAGGGAATTTATAGAAGTGGAACAAATTCAGAAGCTTATGAAATCACAGCTTAATTTTAATGGAATACAGCCAATTGAATAAACATCATACAAACACAAAAAACAATGCAGGTTACATGTTTTGGTAGCTATGAGTATGGCTACACATTTAAAATTACCTTGGCTTATATGACACAAACTGGTCACCAGACAGACAACAGCCTGAGGGAATTATTTTTTTCTGCCAAAGTACCAATATTCAAGCTAATTTTTATACTAACCTTATTGTATTCTTCCTATGAGTTTGCACTATCATAAGTTTTCCTTTATTTTTCATAACCACCTTTTTCCTTGAGCACGCTTATACTTCTTGGTTTGTTATATTGGTCTCTATCTGTGCAACGATCTATGTTTCCATGATTTCCATGGATTTATTATTCTTACAAGAATCAGCTTTAGTTCTGCAACTTCCATGCTTCCATTCTGTTAGAAATCTTAAATACCTATGTATATTTGTTATGGATTATCAGTCACAGTCCACAATTTTAATTCTGAACTTATAAAAAAATAATTTGATATACGACATGCAAATGTCTCACTTTTAAAAATATTTTTAAAAGATCACTAGTCTGTTTTTGTAACCTAGAATTGCACTTGTAGCTAAGCACAGCTGCCAGTCAAAGACTTCAATGCTTGGTTTTATTCCTAGCATGGCCAATAATAAAACTGTTTAAGTGAAAGCAAACTGGGCCTAGTCTGGTATCTCCCAAAATCTGACTCATTAAACAAACGCACACATGAGAATTAGGGACCACTTCAAGCTGTATTCAGAACACAATCAAAGTTCAAAAACATTACCTCACAGCTGGTCTGCTGCTATGACATGATTTATTTGGTGGAAATAATTTTTTGCACATCCAAATACACACAATCTATGTGAATGTAGCCCAAGACTCTTTTATAAGCTAGTAACAACTGGCAGAAGCTGAAGGTGAAGAAACGAAAACAATGAAATATACCCTTTCATTTAACATAATAAAATCATGTTCTGAAAAATTAGTGCTGAAAAAAGTGACTAAAAAGGCAACAGAAGCTCTGGCAATGTCAAATAATGTGCAAATTTTATTTGTTCATTTGTTCAGGTGTACAGTAAAAGAAAGGATCATCACCATGCCAACCCTAGGGCAACTGCCTCATTCTTCTCAGGGTGCTTTGGAAACCTGTTTCCATGAAGAAACTGTGACTCACTTTGTCCTTGGAATTTTTATGCCTTTGCTCTATAAAAATACTGATTTCAGTGATTGTTCATATGACAGCCTGAGCTTTTCGAAATCAATCTTTTCTTATGAAATCCAATAACAGCTTTCCCCAGTAGGCATATTTAATTTTACCAAATCCCACATCAGTTGAAGCTTACTTCTGTCCACATGCAAAGCCTAACAAAGACAAATTTCTTATTTTGTGTTCTGATCTGTGTATTGAGACAATGTTTTTCCTTTGACAAAAGAAGTGAAAACAGAAGGAAGGTATGTCAGCAAGTGCCTTTTTTAAAACTTTTTTTCTGCATTAAATTCACCCCAAAACTGCCTAAGCACTCTAACTGCTTGTAGAGATTCAGTCAATAAAACCTGAACTAAACAGTTAATTTCTATTACATATCAAGAAAAAAAATATACATTTCAAAAACACCGATACAAAACATCTGCAATCTCCTATGCTTTTGTTGTTTGTTTGCACATCCACAGAGTATTCAAGTGCTGACATGAGCTTCTGCACTTGCTCAGGGCAGAGCTCTCCTGCGTGCACTCCTGTTTCTCGAGAGCAAAGCACACATTCAGATAATGGTGGACTTGTCAAGGCTGAGTAACCTGCACTCAACAGTTGGAGGACCACGGCTCTGAACTATAAAGATGGAGAAGCCACTGGCAATTATTGTTTGTCTTTAGGCAACAGCCCAGGCAAATATAACCTTATATCATCGTACCTCACAGGTATTGTATCAGCAAAAGGAATCACCTACTGCCAGCTTACAGTGCAATAGGTTCCTACCTCTTTCTTCTTTCCCCTGCCTTCTGCACCACTGATTAGCCTTGAGTTAGGGCTGATCATGCGGGAGCTTGCTTTTTCCCCTAGGAGATCTCCAGATTAAAAACAAGGCAGCTAGTCTTTGTTTATGCCAAAGAGAGACATCTATAAGGTGATGCAATACCTCCAACAACTATAAAAAGTAATAATTAGATGGTTTTATTTGCATTTCAAATTGTATGTACTGGATCAGACTGTGGTATTGGTTACCATTTGGTTTCTGTAAGAAAGTAGTTGGAAGGTAGTTAATATTGACTGATTTTTTTTCAGTACCTTCTCATTTCACAGTTTCTGAGCATGAAATCAAGCCATTACAAAAAAGAAAATATCTGATTATAAAACTGACTTAAAACAGCCTCTGTCTTATATAGCAACAGTTGAAATTAATTAAAATAACACCCAGCTTTTGACAGAACAAGTCGGTGGCCTCTCTGATTCTGGTTCTAGCATACACAGTGAGAAATGGGTTTCAGAGACATGCTCTGCTACTTGGGTGCAGCAGTCAGTCCTTAGCACCAACGTGAGGTAGAAGGCACCAGGCTTGACACTCTTATGATGGGATTTAACATGAAAGGAAAGCTCTCAGTTACTTCTGGTTGCTATGAAACCATTGACATTTTCCGTTGGAAAGTAATTTGTCCTTAGTGTAGTACTAAATTAGAAAGTAAGTAAATGGTATGTCTGCAATATTGAGGACACTAATTACTTTTGAACGGAAGATAACACTACCTGGGCAGACCATTTTATGCTAGTCATGACTGGAAAACCTTAGTGTTGTGTCTCCTGTGGAGTCAGTGCCACTGTTAGACTAAGACAGCCATCCTGGAGCAGGAATTCCAGTTGCAGTAAAGTTGCCCACCTTGCATCCATGCCATTTTTCACCAAATGAGAATATGGTCCAGAAATGTTATTAAGCACCACCGTGTAAATTATGTGTTAGTGAAACAAATACTTCGACAAATTCCCAAGCACCCAGCTAGGTGAGATTGTGAGGTTTCTCAGAATCACTTTGAGTCCACTACTGCTCATTATTTCACCAGTGGGAAAGGAGCAGACTGACAGGTAAATAGGGGTAGGAAGCTGAGCAGCGCCTTTAGTTCAGACAGGAGCAGTTCTGGAGCTAAGGAAATTTTGTTCAAAGTCCATCCTAAAGACAATACCATCAATATAGAAATGTCTTTCAAAAAGAATCTTGAGAGTCCAGCATGAGGACAATCACTCACTTAACAAAGTATTATTTTATTTGCATATTCCTCTACAATAAGCTTAATAAGCTAATAACTTCCTTTACTACTAACAGTTCAGGTCACAGACCGGAGTGTAAGAATGATCCTCTCCCCAGATTAGTTATTGACTGCTTAGGTCTCAGAGTAAAATGAAGTGATAGAGGTAATTAGGATAAACAACTAGATACTAAAATTTCCTGTGAGCAACAGGTCAGCAAGATGTGTTTGGACATTAAGAACTGCACAGTTGAAGAATATTATTGGGTCATAAATATAACAGGACAGCATGATTTTGAAAGCTTTCTTGTTTTTATATGAATAATAATATAGTACATTCTTTTGTATTGCTTTCCTTTGTGCATTGAATTTGGTGTGTATACTTCAATATGAATAATGCAATATAGCAAAATTGATGGCACGGTTCTTTTGTTAAAGCAGTTATGAAATGAGAAAACAAGATCTACAAGGAAAAGTTATGAAAAAAACAACATTTCTCTAACAATAAAAAGATGAAGTTGCCTGGCCATTTACATTTGTCTCCTGTGCCATGAATATTAGATCAGATCCTTTTTATTAATCCATTGATAGTTCCATAAGGCAACTCATTTTTGATAAACTCTGTCAGGACTGCTGTAAACATAAAAAAGATTAATGAATTAATTTTCATACGTAAATGACAAAATCCTGCAATACATTTGGAATACCTGCCTTGCAGTTAAAATGGAGATACACATGCATGCATGCATACATATTAATTTAACATTCAGATCAAGCTGCACTTTTAGAACATAGCTTAAAGTCAACTGCCTTTTTCTGTAGAAAAGAACAGTAAACTACAAAGATAATTGTCATTGAGAGCATATTACAAATGAAAGAAATGGACAATCTGTGATCTGGGAAATGTGCTGGACTAAAGGTGTAGTGGGTTTTATTTCAAAAGCATTTTTGTTTTCAAGTATCGACGGCTTGCGTATATGCCAGTGTGCTGTAAAAACACAGATATCTGCAACTCATTACTATTATTACTTCAATTGTCTTTAGAGCTACAAGTCCCAGTCATGAACCTATTAGGCTAAACACAGCATAAAAAGCATAAGCTCTAAATAAGTCTGCATTTGAAGTGTATGTGGATAATTTACCACAGCCCTGAATATCTGTGTAAAGCAAAAAGTACCACTAAGCTCCACATTTTCTGGCAGCAGTAAGTCACAGAGCTGGTTCAACCCCTCCATTTCCTTTCCTTTGCCAGTGAGACAGGGACTGCAACTGGCCTGCCAGGACTGTCACTGCCAGATAGCCAGCACGTGCTGAAAGGCAATGAGCTGCAATCAAACTTTTCTTCCTTTCCCTTGTACCTCAGTGGCGACCCACATACCAAAATAATTTTTATTTTACAGACTGGAAAATCAAGGTAAAAAAACAGGCAGTGACTTTCTCCAGAAGGATAAATATCTATTCTTTTTTAATAGACCGTTAGCTAATATAACACAAGTTTGCATAGCCCCTTGACATGAGCATTTTTAGGTTCTACAAGTGAAAGACAGAATTAACCAGTTCATTGCTGGACAGAAAACAGGGCAAGTACTATACCTATAAGGTTTAGTTCTGGATTATCTTCTTCCATTCATTTTATCTGTTCAGCACTCTGTTGTATGCCCTGTTTATGGTGTACTATTGATGTAGTGTGCAAGCTCCCTGGAGCAGGGGCTGTGAAGTGTGATACCATCCATGGTAACTAGCGATTAATTCATAAAAAACACAGATTAGAAAAAATATGCAATATCCAGAAGAAATAAAACAGATAATCTGCTCTGTTCTTAATCCTCTATCTGGGACCTGAATAACTTCCAAAAGCACAGGAAGCAATTTAGCTGCCCTTTCTGATCTGTAGTTTGTCCTCACGTTCTCTACACAAAGACACACTTTGGGCTCTGAAGTATTTTGTTCTGTGTTTTGACTTAGTTTTAATATACCTATAACATGCTGCTTAGTGTAGAGGGGTCAGGTTGAAGGTATGGTAATGGGATTTGTAATTCTTAAACGATCTTATTGCATAGTATGAAACTAAGCTTCACAATGCTCCTGCTTAGCAATCTGCAGTCATATACTAGAAAGTCTAGTAATACCCAGGAGTGATGTAAACCAACTTGATCTGCACTAATTCTGGGGTTACACTTATTGATGTAATAGCTATTCTTTTAAATAACAGCATAACACCCCGGTTACGTTCTACTGAAGATCAGAAATACTCTTGTACATGAAGAGAAAGTGAAAGATACACCAAATGAAAAAGTCTTCTTAAATAAACAAGCCAAAACAAAAATAATAGCTCAGGTAAACTTTTTCCCATTCAAATACGAATTTTTAGTTACACTAATTAAATTCAAGTATACTTCTTTTCTATAGGAACTTGATATTTAATAGTAACTCGACTATAGCCTGAGGCCAGGCTAGAAATCTATCCAGAAATGCATTTGATGTGTTTACAAAATACACACCCCAAGCTTATTTGGATGACACGAATGTCTTTCAAATTTACACAGAAATGTGGCATGTGTAGGCAAACATATTGACAATTCATCTCTGGGAGCATTAAAAATAAGTAAGGGGAAAGATAAGTACAGAGAAAGATTTTTTTTTTTTACATCCAAGTTCATGCAGTGTGTCAGGGAGCTGAACTTTCCTCCACTATTCTGCATAGTGAACCACACATTATCTCTTAGTACTAACACCACAAACAAGTATATCATTAGAACTTCTTATTATAGTCTCAGAGAGGCTATGCCAACCATGTTATTACATTCTTTCAGTCTGAAATATATTAGCTTTACAACTAAAAGGAAGTAAGCATGCTTAATTGACATTATAGATCTGTTTATTTATCTCATTTTTCATTCACTTACATTACTATTTTTCTTGTTAGTTTGACTTACGTTAATAATTTTAGTACAAAATTGTTCAATCCCATTGTACTAAACCCTTCTTACTGTTGCAGATGGTTTTGAAAGCTGGGTAAGAAAATGTTTTTTCAAATCAAAAAACTCAATAATGCAAAAGACTTAAAAAACTACTAGAGTATATGTTAGCTTAATTGCTAGGCCAAGATGGTGAGGCTTGCAAAATCATAAACTCTTTACAGACAGTAATCGGGAAAACCACCAGTACATACAACAAATAATAAATTACATACCGATACATAAGTCACCTCGTGTTCTCAATAAAAGTGCTACAGGCTTATAAGGAAAAAGAATTTCTGAGAAAAAATAGAAAAGCTATATATAATTAAAAATAATTTGAAAAAAAAAAATCTTAGTTTCTTATATTCAAAATATTGAAATATTTCTATTATCATCTAACCAAGAAATCAGCCACATATTTTGTTGATGTAAATTAAACTGTTGGGTATATCTTCTGGTTTAGTCAACGTCAGAATGTGTCCCAGCATCAACTTCAGCAGGAAGTATTTCACAGGTGATTAAACTCAACATTTACAATTTCCTTAGGACATTATGTTACCTGCAAGCAATATCTAAGAGATGGAAGATGAAAAATTAAGGGCTCTAATAAGAGCTGAGTATTCACTACACCTCACTTAAGAAAGTAGTTTCGTTCTGTGTTTCACTACAATGTTAAGAAATACACAAAAAAGCACTTTGTTGCATTACAAAATGTATCTGTCCTCTGTTCATAACGTTATTTCTTTTGATGTTGACTGAGCTCTGTAAGAAGCACAGAGATAGAAGGGGCTGAGAGAACCAGAACACTTCTATTAACCTATTAACTCACAGCACCTGAGGGCTTGTTCATCATGGTGCCTATCAAAGTGTCAGTCTTTTCTATTACCTTTTTCTTCAGAAGATGTCTGTCTATCATTGTCATGCTCTTCTAGCAGGATTATCCATCATTTTGGGTGAAGCCAAATCATTCATTTTCACAGCTGTCTCTGTTAGTGAGTCAGGAAGCGAAAAAAGTGTTTTATTCAACAAAAGAAAAATGATGGAATCGCCCTCTTAATCATTTTCTTTTATTACTTAATCCAAAAGGTTGGGAGGAGGCTCTGCAGTTTATTATACCAGCAGTCACCGACACCATTATATTTCAGGGTGTAGCGATAAGTCCTGCTTTTCAGGAGCTTATAAAACTAGCTATAAACATTAACTCCAGGCAAGAGTTTGTCATACTGTACTCAGGGCTCTTGATTCAGAGCCCTGGTTGATTCATATGGTTCCTACTGTAGTACCCCTTCCAGATTTCCAGTTCACACTTGAGGTAGGCTGAGATAACCAGAAATCACAATAGGTTATTGTGATGAACTGCAGCCTTGCCCTCCTACAGCTGCGTGCTGCTGGATGAAGTGTGCACAGAGATACTGTAGGTTTTGCCAGGGAGTTTACAATTGCTAGTTTTGCTTAAATGTGAGGCTCAGAGCACCCTGATCCACGTTACTATGTAGATCATTATTATGATATCAATTATGTCTTGTGAGAAGCAAGACTACACAGGACACACTCTACATAGCAATAAAATTTGCAAAATCAAACACTTAAAGCAAAATAATTATGTTGTTAACCCTCATGATCTTCAGCCATAAAATAATGCGAATAGAACAATACTAGGTCAATCTTGTAGAAGTTTAGACACAATATAATTTTTTTTGACTGCTCACTGTCATAATACACTATTCATTATCCCCACAGCTACTTAAGTTACCAGAGGAATCTCCATAATGAAATACGTAGATGTTTCAGAAAATGTGTTAAATAAGGCAAAAAGCCCGAATTGCACTCCATTCCATGTTAATGTCCTGTAAAAGTCAGTCTCCAGCTCCTGAGAACTTTCAAAGTTAAGTGGCTTGGGTAAAGCAAAAAATTAAGAACTTTGCGGGTTTTTTTAATCTGTCTTTTTGGGTTACTTCAGGTTGAACAAATCCTCATCAGTCCTTTTTTTTTTTCTATGGGTGTCTTCATGTTGATGCTCTAATCACAAGAAACTGAGTTCTCATTGCCAGTATTCCTTCAATGACAAGCACTAAGTTTACATCTTCTTTTCCTTACCTCTACCTCGGCTGCTTACTTTCTTAAAAGCTTTTAGCAACTCAGCAACTTTGAGATCACCTCTCCCATGTTAGAGTTGGTAAAAACAGACAGCACATTCAGAATTTATTAGCCATAAGTAGGCAAGCATGTCAAAACAGATTAAAAATAATCATGGGTGAAATACATAAAGTGGGGTGACAGTTGCCATTGCTGTAATCACAGGGAAAAAATAAACTGTTATAGCAAGGAAGAAAACATCAGAAAAGTAAGGATAAACTCAGCCTAAACTTAGTCTTGAGAATGCCTTTCCACAGTCTTGTGAATGCCTAGAGTAGCAGCATACTCTTGTATTGGGGCAAATGCCTTCTATCACAGTCTGTTTGAAAGACTAATGAAGTAAATGGGAATCATTATTTTGATTTCACTAGGATTTGGATTAGGGTGTTGGGGAAAGAGAGTGATACTGGATAAGTCTACTAGATAAGTCTACGTTGTGTTTGAAGTAAACTCTCATCACGCTCCCAGCCAGCTGGGCAGAAGTCAGCTCCAGAGCAGAGCCAGTTAGCACAGCACAGAGCCCAAGCTAATAAGGCCTGTGGAAAGGCAGAGTATTTTATATCGAGCTCACAATTGTACTGATGCAGCCATAAGGCTGCTGGCCGGCTTGGCATTTCCACCAAATAAACAACACATCTGCCTGGCAAAGTGATCCAACATCTGCCTGAAAAATCACACATAAATAGACCCATTGCTGAGCAGTTACAATCATGGCATATTCCTTACGATCTAAAATGTGACTGCATTATGAAAGTCCCTAAATATTTGTACAGAACTAGAGCTCAAGAAATAATTAGTTGGCTAATTTTTGATAGTCTGGAGATAATGTCTTATTACTCTACAATGTCAGTTGCTCAAGTACTACTAAAGTAGACACTTCAGAAACACTGAGTGTCTTCTCACAATCACACTGCCAAAAGCCGTATTTGTCAGCGATGTCCATAAGTGGTTTCAGGATAATTGTGCTAACCTAATAAAACTATATGTCAGATTCCACAGAATCCCTGAAAATCAACTGGCACTTTTAAAATGCAAAATTTGGATCTTTGGATGGATTCTTATACTTTTCACCTTCAGAGGTTCCCTTCCCTGACCAAGAATGTCTATATTCAACATGATGGATGTTCATTCTATAGCATAATTAAAGTATCCATATTATTAAAGCATCCGTAATGATTCTTAATTTGAAGGTCCTGATTATATAGGCTGTGATCTCAGAGTCCTGGTCCCTTCACATTCCTCTCAGTGTATGCTAAGGAGGTCCCTTTTTGTACAGATATCCACTGGTAACTGAAGGATCCATCCTGTGCCTTTGAACCCAAAGAACACCATAAATCTGCAGTTTAGTACCAGGTGTTCTCCAGGAGGAAGACCATTGAAGTCTGTCTCACTTCTGGAGTATGCTTTTATTTTTAATTGCTCTATCAAGTGCAAACTTTTGTCTTGGTAATTGGACATTTAAACATCAATATGCTAATCCAGACTGTATCTTAGTTAATTTTTCTCTCCAGTGCGTAACCTGGTCTTCTAATATGAATTCAGTTACAGGATTCTGAGCTAATACACACATTCCAAAGCATCCCTAAATATTCAGGAGTCTATTGTAGAGTTTGTTCTCCATAATTCATTATCCAGTTTTGATATTACAATCAAAGACAGTAAGGCAAAACACTACAGAATTAGGTGAAATACACCTGCATTCATACCACAAGGGAACCATGCCCCTGACAAGCAGTAGAAAGTGAAGATTCACCTAAATTCTCCAAACTTATTGCAAGGTACTAGCATGTGGCCTGCTCTTAGCTGAATATGAGAAACTGGAAAAAAAAGTCCCTGATTTCATAGCAACAACTGAAAACATCAGTGCTATCAACATTCTTCTCGTACTAAATCCAAAACACAAAGCTACCGGATGGACAATTAACTCTATCCCATCCAAAACCAGAACACTAATTTAAATGATAGTTAAAAGAAGTCAAGGTTTACTTCCCCTAAATAGAAGAGAATTCTCTTCCTCTGTGATGCCCCTTATTCTAAGTGCAGATTCAGCCAAGTTCATGAACAACAGGTGGCTGAACTAGCAAACTTTTTCTTTAATTACAAGTACAAACTCAGTGCTTCGCTGACAAAAACATTAATTATAATTAGAGACATTAAACATCAGTGGAACATCATTTTTCTTTGGTTTTCTGAACAGATCTAACAGAGGAAACAGAATCTGTGTTTTACAAATATGCCTAAAGCTGAGTTTGCCCCTTAGGCTTGATGAAAACCTAAGGAGACTTGATCCTCTCTTTCACAACCATCTTACCCCATTCCTCAAAAGGGCTAGATTAGAAAATGGAAATCAGAGGAAACACTGCTCCAAGCCATAAGCTTCATTCTCTTATCCCCTACCTTAGGTCATGTATATGCCTCCTTTTTCAGGTCTGACCAAGCACAATGGCCTCTGTAGAAACTGATGTCCTCATGGATGGGTCCCTGAGGGAGGGAGAAGGGAACATTTTCTATTGCCTTAATTTATCAGCCCGAGAAGCAGCAATAAGGACACAGCACCAGCACAAGTAAATTTCTAGTGTTGATATAAATGAGAGGATGAATTATTGAACAGGGTGTGAAGAGTTTATAAAAGCACAATCAGAACAACTAAATGCCTGATCTGGCACGCAGGATGTGGTATCAGTACACACCCCTGCACACTTGAGCAGCCATGCTCCCGTCTTTGACAGATTACCCTTCACTAAGCACTGAATGTTTGACCTAGTCATGCTGACAACGGGGGCTGGAAAATCATGCCCCGGGGAGTGTCACCTTCTGAGGAGACTGTGAGAAATCTCTATAAAAATTAAGGGAAGGGACCTCTGCAAAAACTGTGTTCCTTCAGCTTCTCCAAAGCAAATCCTAGCTCTTGCTCCCCTCCTTCAAGGGAGTTTCGCTCTTCTGTTTCAAGTTCCTCTGTGTTGGTTTCAAAAGTGTAGTTCTTTGAAGAAGACTCTAAAACATTGCCCTTTTTAAAGTGAAAATATAAAGCTTTACATTAAATTATTTTCAACCAAAACCACCATCTTAGCATGGTCTTTTCCTCCTCACCATCACACTCTACTTTCTCCTTAACAGTATCTGTTTTTATTTCTTTTACTCTGCTTTAAACTATTTTATTTCTATAGTGTTGCCATACAAAAATCCTAGTTATAATTTTTATTTCATCGTATAACATTCTACAAAATCGTTTTCTGCAACACTTGGGTCTATTTACATACAATACTTAGACTGCGTTTTCCCTCTCATTTTGTATTCTGCCTTCAGCACTGCGCAATGCACTGTGATTGTCAGCAGGAGGATTTCCAGTGACTTAACTGAGAACTGGATAACGCCTTTTACTGCCGGGTATGAGCTTTACTTTGGTATTTTACCTAACTCTACAGAACCTAATTAAAAAAAAAAAAAAAAACAGCAAAACCAACAAACAAATTCCCTCTACTCTTCTAGTAAGGTGTAATTTTTCTTTTTTTAAAAGAATAGATTTACTTCCTCTTTTATTAGGGTTGTGCTGATGGCAAGGAAAAAAAAAATAATAGCCTCCTTTCCTCCTACCACTCTCCCACTCATTTTATAATCAGGTAACAACAATTGTAAATTTCTTTCATTTTTCAAGTAACAAAGGATAACATCCTAGAACAGCAAATTCTGGGAACCATTTAGCTAGCTCCAATTGCGATAGCTCTGGTTTTAATTTTGGAGACCTCCATATTAATAATAATTTACAAATAAGGCCTGGTCTTTTTGATCACTATGTAATACATGTCTGTAGAAAAATCGGTGTATCTGTATGTATGCACCGAAAGGTGCACGCATGCACTGACATATTTATATGCACGTCCATTTATACATTTTTATTCTAGTCTCACACAAATTTAAACTGTTTACATTGTGCTGTTATTTCTTTTCATTTGTTCAAAAATGCAGTAAAAAAAGTTTCCAAAATCATTTATAATAAAAGGAGAAATGCAATAACTACCATAATAACCTAAGCTGGGACCAGCTTTTTAACAGACAAAAGAGTAGACTTTTTTAAGACTTCTCCACTACTATGTTTTACAGCTAAGAACATTTTCTAGCTGTCAGGCTTCAACCTGTTATTTGCTACTGTGGAGAATTTTTCTGTCAGCCTCCCAGTGTGCTTTGCAGGTGTCTAGTAAAGGAAGGTGGAATGGGAGGCAAGACAGATATTTGCCTTTGTTAAATAAGTTATTTTTCATAATTCTACAATAAAAATTCACCCTAGGCTAGACATTTAATTGTCTCTGTCTCAACTGCAGTTGAAAATTACACAGCTGTGTGCCAGCAATACCCTAACATTGTAAGGTCTCTGTGAAAAACAGATTCATGGACTTGATATGAAAAGACTCACTAAAATCCTGATAAATGCAATTTTCTGGTGGTGACGGGCCAGCTGTCACTGCAGTGACAGAAGCAAATACAGCAGGGGGAGAGTAAGGGTAGTTCTGCTTCCTGTGATCAGAAGGACCAAGCCACTATCAGAGACAAAAAGCAGAAGAAAGAATGAGCTGCAGTCTAACCTCAGCATGTCACACCCTGTTGTACTAAGAGCATGTATTTGTACGGAAGAGTTGTATGTGACCTAGGAGTGGTGCGGGAAAAAAATCAACAAACTCCAGGATTTGACAACTCACAAGGGCATGGCAGGAGGGAGAGGATCAGTAACAGATGGTCTTTGCTGAGCTGGTGGTGGGACCAGCACTTAGGTGTGTTAGAGGTGAATTACAACTACTGCGCACAGAGAGACAAGAGAAAAAAAAAGCATGTGTAATGGTCTTTGCCTTATCATCATCTTCCGTTCAGCTTTGTATTTAACACATACTGTTCATAGCAGCACATCCTTCTGCTGTAGCTCAACAGGTAAAAGAAAAAAAACCCAACCTTTATAAACTAAAGAATAGAGGAGTAACACTGCCATGACTAGATGCCCATGTCACCAAAGAGCACACACACACACAGAGCCAGCGCACAGGAACATCTGTGTCTTTACACTGGGAGGGGCAAGAAGCAGCTCCACTAACAAAGCGGGGCTCCAGGCATGCTTAGGTTTTTACCTCTTGAAACAGGGGCCTCTCTGTAGCCATAAGAGAGCTCTCATTCTGGCTTGTAAGCATGCAGGGTCAGACGAGAAGAACTCACTCATATCCATTAGTACTCTCTTAACTCAAGGACTGCTAGAGAAAACAAGTGATCAAGTTGAAAGCAACATGATAGAGTGGGTCCTGCGCACCCATTGTGATTTAGCCTACAAACTAAATCCAAAGCACTGCACAGAGGAAAAACTAAGAAATAAAAATCAAAACCTTATGCCTTGAGAAAACCCTATAGATAAAAAACAGGCAACATTATTCTGGATAATAAAAAAACCCCATTCATTCATTAACCTTTATTCTTTTTTTATTAGCTGTCTTGCCACCATGACTCTGAGCTGAGCCCAGCATGCTGCCCAGGCAATGACATTTCAGAGACTGGCAAAGCAGCACAGTCCATGTCAGCTTAACACTATCTTGAGTTTTTGTCATTCACAGCAGGAAGAAAGCTGGCCAGTTCCTTTTGTACGTTTGAGAGGGAGCTGAACAAAAAAGGTAGTGGGGGGTGGGAAGGCAGCAGGGTAGTAGGGAATGCTTGATTAGAAAGAGAATATAGACTGAAAAAATATTGCATTCACATTTTGATAATCAGGGAAGCAGACATCACATCTTAGGCAAAACATTAGATTATACATATTTTCTCTCTAATCAGTCTCAGTGTGGAGACCATAGGAAAATAAGTTAGAAGTTTTTGGATGCTACATCTTCTTTTTATGATGAACATTAGAAAAGACTGACAGGTTAGACACTGACAGGCATAGGACAGAAAAGGACCACAAGAATTCTTTCAGTTCGTCCCTTTGCCCAAAGACTAAATTAATCCTTGAATGCCATCTTTTTACTAGTCTGTCTCTATAATGGTTGACTGTCACTGGTGAACCCACCATGAAGAATACTCAACTATCTTTGAAGTGTATATGCCAAACTACCGAGATCTCTGTATTCAGCAGGAGATAAATGCTCTATCAGAGGACTCTAGGAAGATCAAATGCATAATCTCTGGTTTGGGGTTTTGACTGTTCTGATAGAAATAACTTTACAGCAAAAATTATTAGTGTTGTGTTTCAGAAAGAAAAAGTTGATCCCAAGTGAGAACCACATACTGCAAATGAGACAATCCCCGGTGTTTGCAGTTTACAGTCAAGAGCAGGGAGAAAAGGCTGAGTGCAAAACAGGACTCTCTTCTTCACCAAAGGGCTCATCTCAGGTACATAAATTAAGAAACTTCACATGAATAAACAAGAAATACGTGGCAAAGTCAAGAGCTCAATTTAGATCTCACCAAGTTCCAGGACAATGACTTCCTTTATGCTATATATGAGTATAAACAAGTAAGAAAAAGCCCTGTGTAGGGACGTTTCATATAAAGATTACATCAGAGCTATTATGGCTAGAAATATATATATCAAGACAAGCTGTGGTGCCTGTTGTCTGCAACAGGAAAAGCGATAACTAAAATTAAGTTAATTTGGATGTCAATTATGTCCGACAAAGTCATTATTGTAAAGAGAATAAAAAGGGGTGGGGCAGAAAAGAGGAAAAGATTCTTGCAGTCAAATTCAGTCATAACAGAAAAAGACTGATGAAGCCAAAGTGGAAGCCACTGTTAATAGTAAGCTCATAATGATTAAGGGTGGTGAAAATGTAATATCAATGTTCTATAAGAATTTAGATAAAAAATTATTTTAATATCAACAGACACAAACTTGCAAGGTCAAATTTTAAAAACTCATTCATATAATACATCATTCAAAGACTGAGTAGTAGCCATGTCATTTTCCAAACAAATTTGCATTATGAATGGAATATTATTGCTTTTAATAGAATTAATTGTGTCGCTTTGCATGTTTTCTTTTCAATCAATAGTCCAGTAGTTTGGCTGGTTTTGCCCTTTCTTCCATAACAGAATTGCTTAAGAAGTCACAAGCTAAGCTCAGTTGTTCTGATTAGCAAAAAAGATTGCCGCCAGTCTTAACTAATTGTTTTTTTTTTAATGCTGAACAGGAAACATATCTCTTTGTATGTAAGTGTTCTAGCTTAATTAATGCTTTAAATTAATTTTTCATATGTTTTCAGAAAATACTATGGAAATAAGATATGTTACATCTATAGAATTTACACATATTTGATATATTATAAATGGTTTAGGACTAAGAATGATTTCTGTAGCATTGTTGACCTAGAACAGAGTGAATCCATGAAAGGGTTTTTTGCATGATATCACTCTCCAAAAGATCTCTGCAAGAAATGAGAGAAAACATAGGCCAAAACTTTTAAAAGGGAGTCTTCGTAAACTTAAATTTATATCCCTGTTACATAGATACTATTTTCCAAAGATTTTCAGCAGCTGCTGAAAGATAGCTGCAAGAGGCCTGTGAGTAAGATAAACAGAACTGTCCTTAACTGCTCTGACGGTGGGTACAATTAACTGCCTTGAGAAAAGGAAAGAGAATTGTTACTTCGATAACACTGTTTATTAAGGCTGGGTTGATGCAACCTCAGAAATTCCTGACTAGTATGTTGACTCAATGGCAGGGACTCAAGTCTGCATTTAATATGTTGGAGGAAAGGAAGAAGGGTAACATTGAATTATTCTCATTTCTTGTTTACTTCCCTGATGTTTCAATAGGAGTATTGTCCTGCATTAAAAATAATAGCCTCTAAAGTTAGATACGAACTTGTGGCCCTGGAAGCAAGCACCTCTAGGTTGAAGTGTCTGAACATACACCACAGCTACCACTGACTCAGTGCAAGATCCAATACTCCATCAGTCTTTGCTGTGCTTTATTTGGGGAGGGACAAATTCTGTATGTGAACCAGGATGGTCTTGAAATGAGCAGGTCACAATTCTGAACAACCTCAGTACCAGGACCGTAAAGTGTGCTGCAGCCTGCACCTATTTAATGTAGATGCAACACGACAGACAGCCTGGATTATTGCTGAGCGTTGGGTAAAGCACAGCCTATTGAGTCCACTGAATCTCAACCAGCATTTAGGTCACAGGGTGGAGCTGGCCAGAAGATTTTTTCCACTGTTTTTTCCTGCATAAGAAAGAAAAAATAAATGCACCACCTCATTGGTTAAAAGTTTTATATGCCAGCGTTAGAAGGAATTGTTCTTTCAGTGATTTTCATCTGCTTGAAGAGAAAAGCATGAGTCCATCCTAGACTCTTTAAGCTCTCTATTTTCTCCTATCCTTCAAAGCATATTTCTTAGTAAGGTTAAGGTTTATTTGCAGTTCACTAATAATTTTTCTTCGCATCAGAAAGGATGACTGCACTTCTACCAAAAGACAAACATTCTTCTCATGGAGATAAAAGATTTCATTCCCATCTTCGCCTTCAAAATTCAGAGACAGAAATGTAGAATTGCTTTTCCTGAGAGTTGTCTAACGATGTTGTAAGGAGTAAATGAAGAGCCACATCTCTTAATAGTCCTGAACATTTTCTACTCAAATTACACCCAAATTACAGCCTTCTAGAAGCCATGTTGTGATAACACCTCCTCCTTTCCTATGGGTTAAGCAAGATACACCATATACCATTAAACTGCTGGACCAGTGCTTCAGAGGTAAACAGAAAGGCTACCAAAAGATACTTTGTTCTGTTAGGCTATGCTGATAATGCCAACTATCAAGGTGCCCATAATTACTGTATTGCTTCTTTATACTGCCTTAATTTGTCTTATTATTGTATTTTTCTGTTTGTACTAGATCACGTATCCTCTACGATGAACGCCACCTCCTTGCTCCTGTCTCAGCAGGACAGAAGCTGGTCCCCAGTGAGGACTTCAGACTATGAAGCTTCAGGAAGCAGTGTATTTTTAGAGATAAATGCTTTAGAAAAGGCAATGGTTTCAGCATAAATGAAGAACTGACAGCTGATACAGGGAGAAAAGCCTGTAAAAATCAGAAGACACTTGAGAGGAATTCAAATGAAGAACCATAACCAGCACACAGACCTTGACCCAAACTCTTGTGTCATTGACAATGATAGCTCCTGTCATCACCAAGCTGTGGACAAAGAGTGCAGAAGACACAGCTGGAGTCAGTAAGGCTGTAAAGCCTCTTAGAAATACTTCTTATGGCAGGAAAGAAACAAAAAAATCAACACCATTAACAATTGATTAGGGGATGTAGGGTTTACACAGAAAGCCCACACACGTGGGCACATTTCTTACTGCTTGTCTTTGACACTTAATATTTCCTTTCATACATCAATAAGTCCCCCCTGTATACACATAAAAATCACTGAAATCATTACAAGAATCTTTAAATAGACTGAAACCTCTGCTGAGCTGTTAAGGCAGAAATAACAATGGAAGCTCTTCCTTTTGCTAGATAAAGCAAACCTTCCGTTTGTAGGAAAAGGCACCTTCACTCTATACGGAGAGGACAGTGAGAGAAAGGAGCAAATGCAACTTTTCTGATAGCCCAAAACACGTGCACAGGATGTGGTTAGCCCCATCTGAACACAAAATACTGCTTAGCAATGCAGTACACAGGGTCTTTTCTCAGTTTAAAACTAGAGGACAAACAGGCTGACTTGTTAGAGTCCACAGTGACAATACACCTGTTCTGCAATATAGAACAAATAGATGAGCATGAAATAAATATTTTGGTTGCTAAGAGAAGCAAAAGGCAGTCTGAACATATAAAGTTTCCTTAATCATTCTTCTTTGAGCAATTTTTGACTGAATTGCCTGCTTTTTAGTTAGAGCATGCTTTCCCTCAAGCTTCCTGTCTTTAGGAAGAAAGTTTTGTACTCAAATTCCAAAACCAAGATGACAGTTGCTTTCATTTCGCTTTGTTTCTAAACATGCCTGCTTTTGTAAATATTTCATGGTTAGGTTTGAATAAACCTGTCCTAACTGTAGGCCAGGTTCATGAGCTGCTGCAGTTCTGCAAATCTGCACCCCCGACACATTTGTTTTTTGCAAGGAAAACACTAACACCAAAGGCTTACACGTCACCAATTTCCACAAGAAAGATGAACATGTTTTGTCTTTTGTGTTGCTCCGTGTAACTAGAAGGTAGAGACCAGCTGTGACAGTTTTCAAATGACATCTGCTTGTTCTTCTCTACTGCTGATGGGGCTACAGGTCTGCTTTGTCAAGGCACACTGCCTCAGTTCCTCCAGCCTACGTCTCTGTCACTGCCTGCACTTCGCATTTGAGGTATTAAGTCAAATAAGTGTTGTTTTGCCATTTGTAAATCCTCTTGAAAGTGTTCAATCTGCAGCAGGAGCAAGGCATTTACCTGTCTTGATCTTGCATGGGATAGTCTCCAAGCTGACAGACGGTGCTGTCTCATCCATCTGCTCTGTCGACAGCTCCTGGGAGGATGGTGCGTGGATAGAGTACTTCAGCCCATTAAGTAGCCAGCAAAAAGCTGCATCAATTTATTTACTGCTTCAAGCATATAAAACCGAGATAGACAGGGTTTCTCTAAATGTTACCCCATGAAAATACGGGAAGAACAGGGTCAATGGGAACCCTTGGGAGCACTCTTCACACGCTGCTGTATGACCCACCTGTTTATCCACTAACGATCTGCGTGTTTCTATAGTAAGCACAACATCAATCTCTTTGTGGGGTGTAAAAGAAGAGGCTCCTCTGGTGCATCTACAGACTTGGCTACAGTCCACTTCTCTGTTTTCCAGAGATGCACGAGGCACAAAAGATGGATTCAGCACAAGGAGTATCAGCTGACAAAGAAAACTCTCTTTCCAGAAAGATTCTTGCAGATGAAATCCTGCTTATAAAAATCCAGTACAAACAATAGACTTTGTAGAAACTTTGTGTGTACTCAAGGCTACATATGTACTCTACCTTATGAAAACAATACTCCAGTTTCTGTATCTATTTGCATACATCAAGATGTGATATCCCAAAGCCCTTGAGTCAGGAGTTCTTGTTCCACCAAAAATAGCAAAAACAAAGATCCTTAGTAAATCTGTGGCTTCTAACTCATGTACACAGATGGTCTTGAAAATTCAATTTCCAAAACATATATAAAATGTATATAAAACAAGTGATAAAGGTTTGAAAGAGTTATCTCCAAATCAGAAGTCAACACTGTGCTACCCAAGACACAGCTGATGGTTATGGAAATCCGACTGCAAGCACTCAATTGGAGAGGAAAGGGAAGGGAAATACACTGGTTTGGTTCTGAAAGAACAATATTTATGTATGTAAATTTGCACTGCAGTTATTTTTAAATATTATCATACACTTGTACTGTATTTACTGCCACTTGCTCCCTTTAGAGATATCAGTAATTGAGTTCCTCCGGTAAAATATAGCTTTAACTTTTTTGCAAACTCTAAAATGAGTGAATGACAGAGGACTATGGTTATATTGGTAGAATACACTGTTGTTTGTTTCCCCAAAGCAACCATTTACAGTGCTAACAGAGACTAAATAAATGAGATGGAAGGATAGAGAGTGCTTACACCTGTTGTAACTAATTTCCGTGTAAGCTGAATTTTAGAAGCTGGGTTTCCAGGGAAATGAGTATCCTACCACAATACCAGTCATTTTTCTTGTTTCAGATGGAATGCTTACAACATATATATATATATTTCTAAATACAAATTATATAAGCTACATTATAAATATAAATACATTCTGTGCATATTGTTGTAGGAGCCAATGAAATTCAATAGCTCAGGTTATATTCAACACAGAGACTGTTAATATTTCAGTAAATAAAGTAAACTTAAATCTTCCTGTGTAGAAAACAGCTCTCGTCTAAAAATCACCCATTCCATAGAAAGACCATACAAGATAAGTTACGTCTGAAAAGATACTGCTGAGTATGTGGCAAATGCTCCTGCACAGCACTACATTTCAAAACAGAAGCAGTAAACATCCTATAAATATCTTGCAGGTATGCACAACCTCTCAGGTTGCCTTCCAGACCTATTTCCTTTACTGTCACAAAGGACCATATTGCAGGCAACCTGTCTATAGATATCTTCTATACAGAGTGAAAAGACAGCCTCAACCCATCATTTACTAAGACATTCCTCTCCTTGGAGAAGAGGAACAAGACAACAGCCACTCATAGGAGGAGGAAAATGCAACTGCCAAGGAAAGGAAATAAAGGCAGAGATTATACCTCTGGTAAGAAACTACCTAGCAGGACACTACTAGTAATAGAGAATGCAATGAAAGATAGTTAGTACAATCTAAACTGTGTAAATTCAGACTAAAATAATATTTACAAATATTTAACCAAACCCATAATCATTAGAAAATGGAACCGTGAATACGGTGGGTAACCCTATTTGCAGTTTCTGAGAAGTATTTGGATTACCAGGTACTGATGGACAAAGCTAGAAGCTCAACATCTCTGTAGAGCCTTTGGTGAGAGGGAAGAATTTCCAGGAGTGAGAAGGGAAGATTATACGGGACACACACACACACACACGGGGGGACGGACCCCAGCTTTTTAAAGCCAGACTTGGCTTATCTTCTCCTAAAAGACATCAGACATAATGTTTGCTTTCAGTCCATTATAAGTGTAAGATCCTGCGACCTTCAGTATTCAGGAGATCAGTACTCAGGAGATCTGACTAGCCTGTCCTATCAGCCTTCTCTGGCCTTAACATGTGTGTGTGCATTAATTTTCTGATTTAGCAGGAACAATAATTCTCCTTTAAAAAGTCTCTGTGGAACATTTTAATTAGTTTGGTCTTATGGCTTGTCTAAAATGCTTCTGATAGCACAGCATAAACAGAAGCAGTGCTATGAATGCCTAAAAATATAAAATCTAATTTTGGTAGCTGTGCAACTGGAGTAATGAGAAGTGAGCGTGACTGATAAGAAGGCAGGCTAACAAGCTGAACCTCTGTAGTTCAAAGGTCTAAATGAAACACCTGTGGTATTGCTTGGAGGAAGATATGTGGACTAGGAAATGCGAACATACAGCATTTAAAAAGATATGGTATGAACTGAATATACAGAAATGCTAATTATTAGAGCAGGCACTTAGCATGTGGATAAAATAAATAAAGCTGATAAGAATGTACAAGGCTGAAGGTGATTGCTAAGAAAAATACACCTGATAGTGAATAAGAAATTACCTGCTGTAGATAAGAGAAAGCTGTGTCTTCTTTGGATTCATGCTGTTGGACAGTCAGACCTCGCTGAATGCTACATGGTCACTACTACACAGGGTTGCTTCTAAGTAGTTGTTATTCTTGCCTGAGCAATTGTACTTGCAGCATGCTGAGTGGCCAGCGAGACAGAGCTGCCAATATCAAAGACAGGGAAAGAGAAGTCAAAGCAGACATCCTCTAGTATGGATGAGAAAGATGAACAGAGGGACACAACTGATGACTGCCTTCCTTTACTGTAAAGAACATACACTATCAAATCAGCTGATGCATCCACAGCTGCAGCACGCTGCCTGATAGACTGTCAGCAACTGACTTGACCCTTTGCAGAAAATCTTGCCACCAAACAAGACTATTGTCCACCGAAATACCAATGCATTCTCTGTGCTCCCCTGGACCTTCCCAAGATCATCAATTACTGACCACTTTATACTCTGTGAAAAACAATAAAATCATAATTTTTAGTAATAAATCTATGTTTCTACTGCAAACCTAAATTGCTGTAGAAGAAAGCAGTACTAGAAGCAGTACAGAAGACAGCAATAGCACAGCAATGCTCCCACCATACCGCTTCAACCAGCACATCACATCAAGTTGTATGAGAATGCATGTCTGGGCCTAAGTAAGACACCATACAGCTGTACCCTTCCTTCTGGCCTTGCATTGTTTCTGCGGGGTTATAATACGTAAGCGAGGGGAACTCTTTTCTACCTACATACAGCATACGGAGGGAGGGAATGAACGAAACGTGCATGAGCTATCATTTAATGCTTGATGAGATTTTCTCTGCTCAGTTTCTTCAAATTGAGTTAACAACAATGCTTTTCCCTGGTTTTACTGGCCTCTTTAAATATTTCTTACAGATTATATAATCAAGTAATAAACAGTCCATACATTTTTTTTAATTCTCAGTTTGTAATTCTGAAGATCTTAACCTTCTCAAATATCAAAGCTGTAGAGTAAGTCCTATTTAATAATATTCAGTAACTTTCTTACCCTGCTGCCTCCACGATAGTATTTTTAGCTCAGTGATGATTTTCCAATCTAAGCTGTCACCCAAGACATGGGGAATACCAGAAATGGTACATTTTTATTTGACAGTACCACAGACTGTTTTTTAAAAATAACCAAGGAAAAGACTCTACAGCATTGTTTGAAAATATTAAATTTCCATAAGAGTCAATAGAGGTGCTTCTCCTATGCAATTTATTCCCTAACAAGTTTCATGGGTTTTATGAGACCATCCACCTTCCTGGTTAATAGAAAATCTGTACTTACCATGGCAACCCCTGTATCAGATGGTTGTACAGTAACACTCTTGAAACATACCACCGATTTATTCAGTCTTCATAATCAATCTGGTCACAAATGTCACAGTAGCTTGTCATTAAACTTTCCCCTCTAGCAACTCTAGTAGTTGTTTGATTCCTCCTGCTTCTCTGTCAAACTCTTCCTCGTGCAGAGCCGCAGAGTTCTGCATGCAGTCTTTCCTCAAGTCAGTCACTGGCTGGGTGCAGCAATCCTCGGCGATACAGCACTCATAACAGGGGATCTGGTGACGAGTGGCTTCACACACACCTACTGGCAACAGCAACAGTGATCACTTTAAGAGAATGTTGATGACCAAGTTGAAGTCAGGATGAAGGGAAACGGAAAATCTTGATGTTTAATAGCAGGCTAAATTATTTGACTGTTTTTCTCACGTGAGTCCTTGGATTTGATTTCGGTTTCACTAGCTAACACAGAGATGTTGCCTCTCACATCAACAGCATATGAAAGGAATGCCCTCTGCAAAGTGAATTGACAAGATATGGTAGAATCCAGATACCAGCAACTCCTGCCTGTCACAAGACTCCCAGTATATGGTGGACCTAATTCTTGCTGCCTAGCTCCTTGCATTAGTAATCTGCATCCGTGCAATGTGGGTGTAAAATGTTATCACATAAAAATGAGTAATGTATTTACATCCACTGTGGAGAGGGAAAAATGCCAACAGAATGGGATACATTGGGACCTCGGAACTAGCACGTATTTGCAACGCATTTTTTGTAAGCTAGAGAAAGCAATGCATCCAGCCAGAGGTGACATTTTGTGAAGGGTGAAAGTTAAGTTGGTACAAAGGAGGGTGACAAAATATTTAAAATTACCTGAATGAATTAAGAGCATAATGAATAGTTTATGCAATTCACATAGGAAAAGATGTAAGGTAATGGGACTGGGGCAAAGCACACAAAAATGGAATATATTCTTCATAAGACCAAATGCTGCAAAACACTGAATAGTAAGATGAGGAGGTTTATGGTGGGTAGCACCCCAAAATCTTCCGAACTGTATATAGTACACTAAAACCTTCCAAATGTTGTGTAGCAGAAGAAAGACAGATTTCATCTGCATAACCAGGGGTAATAATTAAAGTCTAGACTACTAGAAGGATATAAGCTATTAGCAAAATCCCATCCAAAATATTAGATTCATCACATCTGATTCTCTTCTACATTATTTTAAATTTGCAACAGTGTCACTTTATCGACTGCAGCACAATTATACTGGAGCCAAGCCAGAGCAATTCAGGAGAGAATCAGGCTCATTGTTTGCACAGTACCCTTTCCACTGACAACTCAAAGCTAGCCTAGTGCATCAAGTTCTTATACTTACATTAACTTGTAGAAAGATTATTAAATATGCAATATTTTATATGTCCTTTCCTATATTTAGACTAGTAGTAGTGAAACCATCCTAAGTTCAGAGAATCTAAAAGAAAGACACTTTTCAATGACAGAAAAGAACAAAGTCCCCAGCTGCAGAGCCTTGTCTTTGTTTGGATCTTCTAATTTAAGGAATCATTTTCTAAAATTGCCTCTTGTACAGTAAAATGACAATGATTAGGCTT
Organism: Opisthocomus hoazin; assembly: GCF_030867145.1. Classification (NCBI taxonomy): domain Eukaryota; kingdom Metazoa; phylum Chordata; class Aves; order Opisthocomiformes; family Opisthocomidae; genus Opisthocomus; species Opisthocomus hoazin. The sequence goes on from NC_134417.1 coordinate 21,764,697, forward strand.
GCTATCTTCCAGTCTCCTGCTGTGCAAGACATTCACTCAGTGGGCCCGGGATACAAAAGTAGCTGCTTTACAAATAACAACACAGCTTAACTATCATTTAATAGCTTCAAAAACATCGTAGTACTTACGAACCCTTTGGAACGAGGACAACTAATTTCAGCATCTCAGTTGTTGTCATGTTTAATCACTTTCTAATGCTGGTGGCTGTTTTGGTTTATTTCTTTGTTTTTAATTGTTGGAAATTTTTAATTCCTCGTTCAAACAACTTAATTTCACAGTTTTTAGGTTAATCAGTGATCACTTGAGGGGAAACAAATGATTGAAGTTCATCAGGACGTAATGTGGAGAATCAATGTAATATTGCAGATAAGCATTTCAATTCCACTTTCCTGAACGATGTGACTTTAAACTGTAACACTTCAAGGTAATATCGGGAGAATTGTCTGGGTACGTGACTTTCAAGGATTCTTAGTTTAATCTACAGAGCTGATCTTCACTGCCAGAACTAAAGATATGTCAGCTCCAGGGCTGGTTTGCTTAAAGAAGTGGGGAAATGACTCCCTCTGCAGAACAAAAGACATCTACTGGCTTGAAGGTTCATTTACGCACTGGAGATACTTGCTTGCCCATCTCCTCCGAGTGCCTTGTGCAGTAAGGTCTCCTGCTGTAAATATTAAAATAAGGTATATATACATTATTTCGGTGAAGAAACTCTGAAAAAACTATCAGCAGGAATTCAAGTGCAATGTCAGAATGTGAGCTACTTTCAGAGAAAGAAAAAATGAAAAAAGAAATACGTGAAGAGATCTCATTCTGTTCCGTTTCCCACCAAGAATTTCTACTTGCACACACAGCTGCCATTACTTTGATGGTGACTCTGAGACCACTGATGCTATGAGATGCATTACCAGAGGGGTCTGCGGTACCCAGCCTGCCCAGGCACCCTGCAGCAGTGCAGCTGAGAGTGTGGGCGGCTGCAGATCTACCTGCACGGAAACGGAATGGGGAGCATCACTTACTGCTGCCACCAACACACCCCGCCCGTCCAGATTGATGAGAGCAATGTTGAGAGCTTTAGAATCTTCCATAAATAAAAACCCTAGGCTTCAGTAAGTCAGGCAGTCAAACCAATGGGGCTTCTTTCACCCCTATCTGAATGCAAATCAAGCGTTTGACCCAATAAATATTTGTGATTTCCCATTTCCCACACGCTGAGGAATCCTGTGCTTCCCACCCCATTAACTGAGGCTGTATCTAGCAAACACCATCTATCCAACAGCTAGAAAGGTGGATTTATCAGGATCATTCATTCATCTCCTTGGCATTTCTTCAATCACAACATCTTACCGCTGCCTTTTTATTTACTGGCTCCTTAAGTAAAGAAGAAAAATAAGTAAAATTTTCTTGTGATTTTAGAATGGTACTTTTTTTTTTTTTAAATACAATCTTACCTGGCAGGACCAGCTCTGAATTCAAGGCCTATCTAACCATTATTTGGATATTAGACAATAAATTCCCCATTCTAGACTTCTCTGTACTCGCAGGGCCTTTAAATTAGCTATAATTCAACCAGCAATAAAAATAATCATAAATCACTTCTGTGAACACAATACTGAGAATGTTTGGCAAGGTCCAGAAACTCACAGATCCAGTTCTCAGATTAAACCCTTCCAACACAGGTAGAGCATCCCTACTCCTGTAACTCAAAGATATTGAATGCCTACTTGTCTTACGCCATTAGTGCCCATCAGCATATCCACCAGCAGCGGTTCTTTTTCAATGTTTTAATACTGCTCTTAAATGCCATCTTTCTTCAAATCTCACCAAATACAGTAGCAGGTTCAGCAAGGCAGTAGTGCATATGAGACACTGACTCATTTTAAATTATACTTTGTTAGATAACTTAGCACAGAATCCTCAGCGGGCTCCTTTCCAAATAAATTTCTGCATTGAAATATACCTGGGGATGCTCAAACTCATAACCAGAGCATTCCATATAATAGAGAGAAGCACAAAGGTATTTAATGTTTTATTTAGTCTGAAATGAGTTGTATCAGATGCAGCTACAGTAACATTGGCATCTTCTATTCTCATCTCTCTTTCAATGGCTATAAAGTAGTTCATTTCTACCTATTTACTCTGATTTGATATTTATCGGATCCAGATCAGAATCTGGCCTAGGGGGATTACTTGAAAAGTAAAGCAGCCCAGAATTTGCACCTGACTAGTCTATCTCTCTGACACAATTGTAAATACCCTTATGTTTAGTCAATATATTTTATATTCCTGTAATTTTAATTCATAATTTTAGAGTTTGTAATTGTCTATTCTAGCAGATTCTCCCACAAAATGCCTTACCTGTTTTGACGCTATTATACTGTCATTGTCTTGATGCACTCTTGCACCTTATGCTATTGGTTTTCTAAAACATGAGACAATTTATTGTGACTTCACACTACAAAAAGCCTAAAAGCATCAAAACAAGTGCAAGGAATTAACTCTATCATGGAAAATAAAAGCTGTTACCCATTCCTCCAAAATGACCTGTATCTCTGAGCTAGAAAAATCCAGCATATCTAGCCCAGTAGGGGAAAAAAACAGCGGAGTACCTAGGGTGCAAGGCAGAATTCCGCATCTCTAGTTAGTTCTCAATTCACTTCTGAGCTTATGTGTGCTCAAGGGAGTATTTCAGTCTTAAAATATAATTCACTGAAGACACAGAAGATAAAAGAGGCTGAAAGAACATTTTGATGGAATATTTCTCAAAGGGAAAATTTGTTTTTGAAGGTTTCTTTTCAAGCTTTCTTTAAATCTTTAGGTCTTACACATTGTGCTTTCCTGTAATTTTTATCCCATTTGACTTTCATTCCTTTTTTTATAGGATGTGAACTCTCCTGAGCATTTCAGATCTGCCTCCTTCATTCTTTTTAACCCGAGGGCATCAAAACTCTAGAAAGTAAAAAATAAAAATAAAAAATCTGGAGATAGACAGAGGAACAAAAGAGGCTACAAGGTGTCTCAAGGAAAGTGGAAAAAAGATGACTACAGAAGAAAGAGAAAGGTGGTAATTCAAAGAGAAATGTGCAGTTATTCACCATCTTCATCGTCCAGAACCAAAGTACTTGAGCAAAATTCAGACAAACCATGATTCAAGCTGTTTGGATAGTGAATACATTTTTGTAGACACCTAAAGTTCTGATATTCCATCTTCTGTGCCTCCAAATCACAAGAATCTATACATACATCAAACAAAAACCCTAATCCTTTCATGTCATTCACATTTTTGCACTGACCTGTGGTAGTTTTTAGCTTTCCTGTTTACATCCCATGTTTCCACTGCATAAGCACTAAAAGAACTGTTTAAAATTGAACTGGTCTGAATGTAGTTCTCACAATACAAAGCAGGAGAGAGATATTTTTCCTACAGGTGGATAACAATGCAAAAACCACCATACCCACCTAGGTAGTTAGGAGACTAACCTGAACTGATCCCCACATCCCTGTGTGTTTGGCATCTGTCTCTCTGGGACTCAGTCTGGGTTTCCTGGCTCGCACTTCTCCATTTTAGTTGGAAATCCAGAAGCCCTAGTTTTACCCAGGCATTATATTTTGGCTCTCAGCTCCATGGTAAGAAGCTTGCAATCCAGAGAACTTTGGTACAAAAAGAAGCACTCCTGAAGCGCAGTCTCCATGCTATGCAGCCAAGAGCATGCCTTGAGGGTGTGTAGCACCTCTCTTCAGTTAGGGTTGCTGGATTTTCAGGCTAGCCTTTCCTCCATGGGTCAAGGACACCCATTTCATATAGAAACAAACAAACAAACCAGAAAAAGGAACAGGGTAATTTTGGTATTGCAGTATTTTTGAAATTTTGTTCCTAAATAGTGTTTTCAAAAACCTACTCCTTCTTATAGTAAAGAAGTTACAGTTTTTAGAAACAGTTAAAATTAAATAAAATTTAAAAAATTTAAGGTTCAAAAATAACTTGTTACACAGACATCAAGTCTTCCTGCTCTTCAGCAATCAGTTTCACGGCAGGTTACTGATACACTGGCTTGATTAAGCTAATGATGAATTGTAGATAGTTTCTTTTTTTGCCTGTATACTTAACTGTAGAAGGAACAGGTGATAGCTGTAAATTATTTATTATTTGGGGGGAAGGGGATGGCAATCAGTAACTGCAGTTTGTACAGATTATCCTCCTCTGCTTTGTTAAGGTCTGGTGAGGAATATTTGATTACTTTGTCACTGGCAAATGCTTTTCAAACCTGCCTGTGCAAAATCTATGCAAGACTCGTTAGGCTTGAAACAGTGCATAGGACCTAACACATGAGCTTTAGGACCACAGCATGAGTAAACAAACACAGGTCTTTCCTTGTAAGAGGAGAGCAGACTTTCAAAATAGGAATATTCTGCAGTAATAGCCAACAGTTTAACTGATATTCTCTTCTTGCAAACAGATGAATATCAAACAAGGCACAGATACAACAGGAACATAATGGTAGGAATTGTAGAAAACCTGTTTCTTTCTTCTTTACAAATTTTGACTCATCAGCAAATACCAGAAAAGCAAAGTTTTTGCAGGTTCCCTCACACTGATGCACCAACATCATTGCTTGTCCTTACAGGCTTCCACATCCCTCCATGCTTTATGACACTGAATGTTTGGACAGCTGTCCATCTGTTGAAATGTGGGACCACCTTGCCTCTTAGTACATCACAGCAGTGCAATACAGAAAAGGTTCCCTGGCTGAGGAAGATGGCAGTGAAAGCAGCAGCGCTTTGTCTGCAGTTCCCACGTAGCAGCTTTTAGATGTGAAATAGTTCTTCCTCTTCATCTCAGAATCAGTTTACTTCTTAGAAAACAGCCTATGTGGCATACCCAGTTTTAACGCCCAAGTTTTCTGATGAAACAGATAATGGAAAATTCTGGACTAATTCTGCTAAGAGGTTGTATAACTCAGTGGCCTACTTCCACACATTCATAAATAATGATTGCTAATGTCTTACTAACCCAAGAGGCAAAGGACAGATAAGTCACAAGGAGATCCAGGTTTATTTTCAAATTCTGCCAAAAATGTCTACACCTGCACTTGTGTGCCCATTAATGACTTATTCCAAATTACATTATTATATCCATTATTTTTGTTCAGTGCAGTACCTCTAAAAGAAAGCATTGTTTACTCAGAAGAATAGTTTTAAAAGTTTAATTGCCTACAGCAATTAAAAATTAGGTCTAGAAGTCTTTCAGATAGCATGTGACTTGCCTACTCAGACAACAGTGAATTTTTTCTCAAATAATGGAAAGCTATAAACCAAAATATTTCCTGTCACTGCCTGGAATAATACAAGTAAATTAGGGTTACAGTTCCAGATCATGTGCACAAGAATCCATGAATAAATAAATCTAGTAAAAAATTTCTAACTAATTTATTTTCAGTGAAAAACATTGCTTCAACACACTTTCACAGTTTAGCTACCAAGAATACTGCAGTTTTTAAGGAATATCAAGAGAGTGCTGAAGTTCATACATTTTCATTATTATATTTTCTAAATGGAAAACTCTTGGGTTCAAAACTGGTTTATTTCTTGAAATTTTAATAAATTTATCTTCCAAAATCAAAAAGAAAAGAGAAATATTCTGAATTATCTGGCACCCCACAATATTTTTGCATAAACAGTTTGGGAGAGGACTTAATTTTCATGAGAATTTCAGACTGAAATGATTGAACATCATAAACCTACAGAAATTAATCCTTTTTTGCAGCTAATTGTACCAGTGCATTTCAACAGAAATTAAAAATACATTTCAGTCTGAAAATATATGGAAGATTAAATGAGCAGATGAAAAGTGAAGCACAACAAGTACCATTCAGCTGTTTATTCCTGATGTACAGAGCAGGGCCATGAGACTGGTCAACATAGTTCTCAAGAGTTTCTCTTCCCATATCTGCTGGGAGCATTGCCTCACTGCAGAGCAGGAAGAGTCGCATGTTCTGTGCCTTCCTGACCCACTTTTTTTGACATAATGAAAATTTTTCAATGTAAAATACTGGAGGATGAGGGAAAGGGAAAGAAAACAAATCCTTCTACTTCCATGCAATGCTTTCAGGGAACTGTAGCATGAATATTTCATGCACACAGTCTCGTCTATGTGCTCAGCTTCCTAGCTGACACTATAGCTTCCATGACGTCCTTATAAAAAAAGCAAATGTAAAGCACAAACATCAAGCCTCATGGACTTACTTGGTCAAAGCACTGCATAAGAAAACCTACATGTGAATTAAGTTTACAAAAAGAAATTGAGATGAAGAATCTCAGTAACATTAAAAAAAAACACAACCCAAAACACAGCATATTCAGTTTTGGATGAAAACTTAGATTTTTAGAGATTCAATTTCTTAAAAGAAAAAATCATAAGAAAAAAATATATAAAACAGTTAACAAACAGGACTTTCAGTTTAACATTTCCGACAAACAGTGTCTTAAGTAGTGTCCCTACACATATTTTCTGCTCTAAGTAAAGATCGATTTTGGATAATATGGACAGACACAAACTCTGACACAACTGAATCAAATTTTATCTAGTATACACAAAAATTAATATATTCTATTGCATTAACAAGGAAATACAACTAGGTTAAATAATAAAAAAAATTAACCAAACACATCTATGTATATACTGCACAGCTCTGACCAAAATTGTAATATTAACTTCAATTTAATTAACACATACTAATACTTGCATCTGTCTCTGATTTTTCATAAGAAGCACTGCAGCATACCATTAATGTTCCAAAAATAGATGCAAGTTCAGAACACCATTATCTTGAAGAATTTAATTGGTCTAACTGTTCTATGAGGTATAGCAAAATGCCATTTTTTAAATAAGTTTAAGAATGAAAGACTCTCTTTCTAAATCTAATTATAGATATTTAAATGTGAAGCAAAGGAAAGCAGAGATAACACCTGTAATAGAATAAAATATCCCTATCGGTATATGCAACACCGTAATTATCAAACAAAATGAATTCTCAATAAATGGTTAATGCAAAGGAAAAGCTCCTTATAAATTTTGTAAGGAAAGTTGACCACTGTTACCGTACATTCTTCATCGTATCAATTTAACATGTCAGTCTGGATCTGACACTGAAGCTAGTGGGACAGATCCTTAAAACAAAGCTTGATGCCACTAAGATGAGCCATGCAAATGTAATCATATAATTTCCCACACTTCTGTCTGCTTTTGCCTCCGATGTGTCAGCAGAAGGGATTTGTGGTTTCTCCTGAGAAAATTATTGTACCTAACCCTGTCAAGTCTTGATCTTGCCAAGCCATACGCAACACTGGTGATTATTTCAAACCTGTCTGAAACAGTGTTTTGGCTTCAGTAGTGAAGCAGCAATAACTGCTTCAGAATTTCCCACAAGACATTTTATACTCCTCCTTTTTTAAAAAAATTTTAAACCTCTTAAGTGCCTGTAAAATGGATTGTCCTTGAGAGGTGAAACAGGATACGTAAGCATGGTGCAATAATGGAAATACAAAGGTACCACTGCATACTACAAGACAAAGACACTATTCCTGTAGCACTTTATCTGTCATATATAAATATTACTGACAAATTTGAAAAACTAAGAAAAGTTCTTCTGTAGTATTATATATAAGATATATGAGGAGTGGATTCCTGATCGTAAAAAGTTCTTTAGGCAAAGTCAGACCAATATTCAGATTTTGAAAACATAAGCCTTTTATATTTGGATGTAAAGAATACATATTTTTTGTGGTTAATTAACTATTAAATTAGCCTTACAGGGATGTTTCATCATGTGCTGTCTTGAAAATCTTATTTTCTAGCTCAATTAAAAATTAGAGGCTTGATACAAGAACCATTTATCAAATTCTGCTGGTTATTGCTAAGCAGGTTATCATGCCAGATTATTTTAGAAAGGCATCTGTAATTTGAGTCTATCAAAACCTCTGTGTCCACAACACGCATAATGAACACTGCTTCAGTGAAATGTTCTCATAATGCCATGTGGATTCTAGAAAGCACCCATTGCAGTGCCACATCTGACGCTTGACACCATAAATCCACATTCGGTTGACCTCAGGGTTTCATTTTGTCAAGAACAGGGTCTGGCTCACTGACGTGAAATAAGAGAAGTAACCGTCCTGAAAGTAAAAGCAGTATAGGTGCACCCTTTGCCTTGCCTCCCCCTCTACCCCCGCTGAATATAATTACCTTGAGACTTTCCAGATAACCTTACTAGACAGTAAAAAGAATAAGATGTCTTTAAAAAAACCCAACACTATCTTTCTGAATGGATCTATAAATCCCTGGGGCTTTTCAGCTTAAAAGTGTTTTGTTTTATTAAAAGTTAGACACATTTACTTGCAAAAATTCATATTACAGCTCCAAGTAAGCTTAGGTCAACCTGCTTTGGAAGAGATTTGGACTCGAGTGAACCAGCCTTTCAGCCTGCCAAATATGAAGATACTCAAGATTGTCATTTCCCCGGTGGGTCTGGGATCAGCAACGAGTGGAGAAGCAGTGCTATTCCTGCCTTAACAACTTTCGACAGCAACAATCAACTCAGCAGCTGAGAATTCCAGGTGCTAGGAAAGCTCTCTACAGTGAGTACATCTTTCTGAACAACTGCTTTCAGGAGGACAAGAGATAAAAGAAAACACAACCAACAATAAAATGTCCTAAACAAACAAAAAATCAACCCACAGGCTTCAGCAAGGCCAAAACATCCAAATCTCACCTGGATCGGTGCACATAAGAGCAGAAATGAAAAAACCAAGTCCTACACTTAGTGACTGCATAACTAGCACTATGCACTCTTACTGATTAAGAGTGAAGGACAGCTTTTGCTAACTATCATGAGAGCTTTTCAAAGAACTTAATTTTCACAAAAAGCATGCAGAAGGCTTGAGGGGAAAGGGAGAATGGGCACAGAAGGACCCAAAAAATTTACCGTACAAGCCCAGAAATCACAAAACCAGCCTCTGACCAATATGTTATCTTTAGAAAATTCAAAGAATCCCTTTAAAAGGATTATTATTTCTTCTGCTGATTGCTCAGGTCATTAGACAAATTACTGTGTGCCAGATAAAAGTGCCTTCCACACATCACTCCTACGAGATAAGAAGAGAAAAGGAAATGCCCAGAAAGGGAACTGCAGCATACTGTATGGCTTGAGAAACAAAGAAAACAGTCTTCAAAAGAGACAAAATTGAAACCGAGATTCAAGAAAAACTCAGTATTTCTTGTCTGAACTACCAGATCTTTAGTGACCATTTGACAAACTATTCTACCAGAAGAGGCAGGGAAGGTGAGGGTTATCACCTTTATTCAACAGGTGGTGAAGATGACACACAGCGAGGTGAAGGAATTTGTGTGCGTTTGCAGTGCAGGTCAATGGCAGGGTGAGGTACAGAACCTGGACTCCCACACTGCAGCACTTTTCAGGGACACTATGCACACTTTTGGCTAAAATGCTGATCCCATAAAACACTGATGACAACCAGGAGTTCCCCCGTGAACCACACCAGTTTATGTAATCATAGGGTATCTATGAAAGGTATTGCAGATAAAAATGTTTTTTCTGAAAAAGCTGAAGCTTCAATCTATAAGTTGCACCCAAAGAAAGAACATAGCGGTCAGCCAGTTTTCACTTTAGCTCAGTAAGTGCATTAGTATCACCCAAATTGCACCAATGTTTTTGTTAGATATGGTTTCAGCTCCATATTCAGATCTAAGCTGCTTAGTAATATTGTAAGATGATAACCCGCTGCTGTGTTACATACCACAACTCAGCATAAACAAAGCTTTAAAAATATCATAGTTACTCTAACTACAGTCTCGTAAGATAAGATGTTAGAGAACATAGAAGGAAAACATAGATGAAAGGACAGCACTTTTTGTTGTAAATTATCTGATTAGAGCTCCACAATAAATCTGGAGCTACACACACTTTTCCTGATAAATGTGCCTGGGAAGAGTCAGAAGAAAGCTGTACAGTGCCTTACATCATCTCTTACTATCAGTTCCTAAAACCAGGTGTCATTCTGACAATGAGCTGGGTGAAGCTGAGATACTGTAGCTCATTATCCCACAGAAGTCTCCCGACTTACCTTCAAGATGTACACAAAGTGTCACAGAGCCTGCTGGAAATGATTTGTGCCACAGCAGTGCCCCGTGTTTTACAAGGGACAGTCAAGTACTCAGGTAGAACACCAGCAAGAACTTGCCTTGATATGTTGTCAGTTTGGACGAAATTAAGAACACGTACAGGCTATTTAAAAAGTGCAATTATCCCATATGGATTTTATTCTACACTGCGAGGTGATGTGTAATTAGATTCTTGCTACGCCTGACTACACTTTTGGAACTTTCCAATTTAGGTTTGATTACCTGATGATTAACAAAATTTCAAATTTCAGTTCTGATCTTCCTCCATGTTTTGTAAGAAGGAACAATTTCCATGACCGTAGAAGAACCTCAGCTCTTCCTGAGAAGAGGCAATCACTCCACAGGAGTAGAACAGCAATGCTATTCATGCCCCACACTGAAAACTGTAGTACAGGAATTGCTGGGATCATACCTATCCCTGTTCATAACCTCTCTTTAGTCTGCAAATGGGCTAGACTACCTGGAGTTCTAAAATAGGCTTCTAGTATCATTCTGCTGGTGGATGCTTCTCCCTGCACTCCAGAGATGCTCAGGAGATACAAACCTTCCCTCAACATTTTCTTTCCACTACCCATGTCCCACCCTGTAACATAAATGCATACCTAAGAGCAAAGCAGCTGCAGCCTGGCATCCAGATGAGCCATAGACTTCAGAGAATGAGATCGCTGCTCTAAGTAGTGGCCTTCGGGGCACCCTTATGCATCCCACATCAGGAAAGTGATAAACTAGCCCAACAGCAGACAGTTGAAAAATCAGCCTAAGATAACTTACGACACCAACCACTACACAACCCTCATTAAATTCACACAGTCAAGGCTGGCTAGGGAGCTCCAAAGGATTTAATGTACAGCAAAGGACATATTCCAATCCATAAATACATAAGACAAATGAAAAAAAGACAGTCCAGTTAAGGCAGGATGTGCAGAGTGCTGGAGAAAAGATGGCAAGAAAAAACTAAATGAGTTTTCAGCAGAATTTGGAAGGGAAAATGGTAGATAAGCAGTAGGACAAGATAAATACTGAGAGATAATGATTAATATCAAGGCCTCAAAACCATAAGAAAGGCTCAAGGGAGCATAAAATGCAAATAGGTGGAATTTACCTGATGTTTGGCCCTCACTCTGTGTGAATCATGGAGAACAACAAGAATTTGACAGAGAGAGAAGCACGTTGTGCACTAGTACTTTAGATGGACAGTAAAAAGACTGGAGGCAAATCACTGTGCTTCTATCATCTAGCCAATGGGGATACACAGTTAACAATATGAGAAAAGAAGCATTTAGTACACTAGAATGAAAAAAGAGTTTAGATTTTCACCAGTACCAGAAAGCACTGGCAAGGCTGGGTGAAGTGCAGGGAGATAAAATGGTTTATCTTTCTTTAAAGAATGTACTGAATAGAACTGAGAACTTCCTGTCTCTTCTAATCTGTTGTTCTTCCAAAACGACTGAAACAGTTCATGAAACTTGGGTAAGCTGTGCTATTTGCTATGAATTTCCTTTATGCATCATATATACACGTACACTTCTATGCTCATAGGACACCCTCATCACAGCTACTTCTGCCCATTAAGAGTATTTTTATTTATATATAAGAAAGTCCAGTAGTTGCATGTAGCAGATGGTCTAAATCATGCATTGCTCTTCCGAAGTACGATGCTGCCATAATTGCAACTAACTTAGGCACTGGAATGGGCAGTTTGAAACGCCTGCTAAACAGCATCTACCAAAGCCTCAAACCGCCCCTTGTCACCCAGAGCCCGGCTGCAAGGCTCAATGCAGAATCAAGTGTATCTCCAGTCAAAGTCGAAGAAAATGAAGGCCTCACAGTGCTGTGAATGGCAAGAGATTATTCCATCTTTAAAAATGAACAAGCACTAAATGCTGGCTGCTGTTACTTTGTTTTAGAACTTGTTATCTGATCACTGCAGAAGAGGACAATATGAAAACGCTTCAACACAGAATACGGAGCACAAGAAAGAGCTTTTTGGTCATTACTACAGGTTAAATTTAGACTAACAAGAGACATCATTATTTTAGTCATATTATTATTTGCCCACATAATGTTTACAAAGCTCCTGCAAATGATGCCAGACTTCTGGCTAAGCCACCTACATCCCAACAGAGATTTAAAACGTGAAGAATGGGAATGGAGTATGACTGCAGCTTTTACTGTGTGTGTGGGGTAACTGGTGTGGAAGAAGCATGTAACAACGTAAGAATGATATTCTCACTTTACCAACTGTCAAAGTATTTGCTAAGGAACACACAGCTGAACATAAGTATCTAGCAATGTCTCTGAAACTCTCTATGTTTGGAATTGCAATGTAACAGAAGGTAAAAAAAAAAACCACAAAACCACTAAACCACAAAAGGCAAACTTTCCCCAGCACATTTCCTCTTTCAGAAGACTGGTACTCATTTCGTTGTGCCTTCTGTGCTCAAATGCAGAACCTTAAAGATGTATTTAATGTGTAAAGAAAGAAAAAGGGACTAAGTTTTTCAGCTTAAAGGTGCTGAATACATTATTTGTTATTAGAACTAATGAGGATTTCAGTTAGGTTTGACCCCTGTAGGATTTTCTAGAATTTGCCAAAACAAACAACAACATATATTGATCAACAACTCCAAAGTCTTGGAGAAGACGCATAGCTCAAATACACGTGGAGTAACACCATTGTAAATTGTACGTGTTGTGTATAATAGTTCTAGGTGGCCAACAGATGTGTTTTAATGCTGATTTAGCTGTGACCATGCCACAGTTGCACACTAAAAAAGCAGAAGCCTTTGGCCGAAGGACAGATCCTTGCACCTGCATCTCTTAAGGTCACTGTAGTGAGCACCCTACTGCTCCTCCCTGCAAGAGGAGCATGGCTGCAGCTTCCCTGGGCAGTGGGGGAGATACGGGCAAGGCATGGGGTGCCTTGGAGCTTTGTAATGCACAGGGTCCACAGTGCCCTGCGTATGGGTCTGTTAAGGGACCGCGGGCCATGCAGGTTACTCTGTGCCCAGTGCAAGGCAGTTCATCCCTTCTGACTGAACGTTTCCATCACCCGTGGATGGGCTGCAGGGTCGTGTAGTGAGTTCCATTGCATAAGGCAGAAGTAAAACACCCTTCAAATAACATAGCCTGCTTTCTACAATTTGCAAGACAACCCTATGACTGGATACGCTTTAAATTATACTTCCTGGGAATCAGTGAATGTAAAAGATACGAATATTACCTGTGTACATAGACATAAGAATACTCTTATAAAACAAGGTGTAACTCCGCAGTAGCGGTACCCACCCAAACTGAGGGCGTCTGGAGGGTTGTGGCTATTTTTCAATAGAGCTGAGTGATCCTGTATGCAAAGACAGAGCCAAGGGCCCGAGAGAGGAAAGCCAAAGGCATTGGAAAATGCAGCAGTTGGAATGTGGCCCTAAGCAAAATTCAGTGAGATGGTTCCCAGCATCAACACTACCTGTAAAGATGAACCACTAACAAAACCCCACCTCCTTCTGCAGTCAGAGAAACAATAATTTGCAAGAGTATCACCCCCTGTAGTAAACACATAGGATAACATCAGGGTATCCAGTTTCAGCATTAATTTCTCTAAAACAATCCTTTATGTCCTGACATCCTGACTTTACATTAACAGCTCAGTTTAAGAACGCAGAGCAATATCTTCTTCCATACCAATTAGTGCTCAGGTGTGAAGTACAGAACACATGTGCATGCAAGACAGTGAAACTTCCCAATGTCCCATCCTCTTGCATGGTGGGATGACCACTAGTTACAGTTTCTTTAGACTACAAACACTACATGTATCTTGCATCTAACCACCACCTAATTATGCCACATTCAAAATTCAATCCTACTAACAGTGTAATAAGATCAGCCACCTGAAAATGGGCAGTTATATGCCTAGCAGAGTAAAAGTCCATGATTTAAAACAGGTGAAATAAAGCTTTTATCCATAGAAACCAAATCCCTCCCCAATAAAGAAGAGAGGCAGAATTCTGATGTAATGACAGATCTACATTGCTCTTGCATTGAGTCCTCACATGGCAGGCAAACAGATAACTTGGAAGCAAATAATGGAAATCAAGCCCATGATACTCCCCTTTACAGATTTTTTTTTTAAAGACACTTATTTTGCATAATACCGTGGGTAAAATATTATGCCCCACTGCTCCCCCATTTTTTTCGTATGATCAACTACAGTTTTTTATTCCAGGGAGAACAGAAAGAGAATAAGGAAGCTGATGGGTTAGTAATTTACAGTTCTATATTTCTTCTATACTGTAACTATGTTCCATTTGTTCTGAAAATATGTAATGACCTAAAATGGGGACAATTTTAATGAATTGGGTTCATAATATTTCATATCTTGCTGCCAGAACTTTAGTCAATCAAGCTAATGTTATAAAGGAACAGCCAACAGCCAATTTTGACATCCTTTAAGCAGGTCAGTTATAAGCCAATTAGCTCTACCTACTTGGTCTCCAAAGTCTGAATAAAATATAGCTCATTTTGATTAGAAGCACTACTTCCACCAGTGTGCACATGTCTTAAAATAGACTGCAAAAATACTTAAAGCCCCATGGAATTGTTAAAGAAAGTCTCGATCCTACTGAAGTCAATTACCATAATACAATTTCTCCTGAATTCTTACAGATTACAAGAGCTCCTAGATTCACACAGTGTCATTCCAGTTTTGCTGGATAGCAGAAAAACCAAGCGCTGCATTCATCAGAGCCCTTCCATCTGCTAAATAGAACTTATCTGCAACATAAGATAAATTGAAAGCATCAATCCTGAATTCCAGCAAAATTCCTGGTGAACTCACTTCTACAGAAGGAAATCACTCAGAATTACATTTATATGTATTATACATCATTTCCTCCTGTTTATTTTAACACAAGTTTCACGGTATTAATAACTGTCAGATCCTCCTTGAATTTGGGCAGTTTGATGACAAATGCAGTTATTAAAACTAGGTAAAATAAGAATCAAATTATTTTGATAATAAATTTTCCATTAAACTAAACTTATTCATTAATATTTCTAATTAGTTAATAAATGTTTTCTCTTGTTAATAACGTAATTTTTAAGAGCTGAGAAAAATATGACAAAAAAAAATCATCAACGCAAAACCCAAAATCTCCATCAACGTGCAAAGAACATGTCTTCTTTTATTGGAGAAACTCCAGCTGGGCAAGATCCCTAGAAATCAAGACGCCTTTAAAATCTTACTTGTATCTTCCTTTTACTCTAATTCTAATACAGTAAAAAGACTTGGCATGCAACTTCTTTTCAGGACAACAGGCTCTCTCCCTGGCAATATTTGGCTACCCATCTCCTGCTATCAGGCTTACCTAACCCTGAAATCTGCAACAAATGGCTAGGAAGTAGTGTTATTTGTCTACAGATAACCATAACTCTACAAAGACAGTTCATAGCCTCCTCTCCATTGAACTAAAGGGGCAACTAGAAATGGTATCTTTCAAATCATCTAATAGGTCAGAAGCTGAGCTCGAAACTAGACTATCATCTCCTGTGTGCTTGCGCAAGCACCTTGTGCACAAGGCAGCACATCTGTCAATCTTCTTGATAAAGCCAGAATCAAAAGCTGATCAAATGCAATAGTGCTGCAAGGATCTTAAAGAAAGAAAATTTTACTAGAGTAGTGCTACTTTAAATATAGAAACCTATCATATAAAACTCATTAAGTCACAAATTAAGAAAACAAGATTTTTCTAAAACACTTTATATATTTCAAGACTTTGTGCACTTGGCCTAGCATGGCATTGGGAAGAATGAAACCTTGCATGAGCAGACTTTTTGGCAGCTTTTTGCACCAGTTCTGTATTCCACTACTCAACCAGAAAAAGCCAGTGAAACGCTCGACAGCAGAGCTCTATCTCCTCAGGTCTCGGTATGATTCACTTCAAAACTAAATGCACTCCCATTGCAAACTAAATGTAGTGGTTATCTTTTGTTTGTTTTGTGCATGCAACAAATAGGGAATAAATGAGAAATTTTTGCTTTTCTTTGTTTCTGTACAAGTCAAAAGGATTCTGTCAACTTTTTCTTAAAGGAAGAGTGGGAGGGCAGGAGGAAGAAGTCATTGCTGAGCAGGAAAAATATATTATCAAGACAAGTCCAAAAGAAAAAAAAATTATGGAAAAAATTTGGTTATTTGGAAAGAGATTGCAATACTTTTCACATATAGTATATACATGGATATCAGTTACACTCCTTTTATGATAACTTATAAAATAAAATTCTGTTTGTCTTGTTTAACAAACCATACCCATCCCACAGGATCTTTATTAAATGTAAGCAAGTGTGGAAAAAGAACTTTTTTCTCCCACCTCTTAAAATATTATATAATCTTCCTGCATCATGTGTCAAATTCGCAAAAACCATGTTCTTGCAACTACACAAGCAACCAAACCAACCTAGCACAATTCACCATGTTCGCCAAAAAAAAAGATGCACAACTGATAACCCAAGGACACAAGCAGCAGCAACTCCAGCATTCAGAACCATCTAGAACTGCCAAAAAACGTATTTAATAAGACTTCTGAAAAGACAGAGGGGGCCTGACACTCAGCTATTGTGAATGGCACAACTTACATGAAGCCAGATGCTTTCTAGCCAGGTTGGCCTGGCCAAATGCACTAAGATCTAACATAAAATCATAGAATGATTTGGGTTGGAAGGGACCATCTTGTTCCAACCCCCTGTCACGGGCAGGGACACCTTCCACTAGACCACGTTGCTCTAGTGACTGAACCCAGCCTAAGAGGATTTCATTGACAGAACCTGGAATGAAGATCATATGAAACCACAAGAATGTAATCCTGAGGGTTTCAAAATTTACACATGCATGGGAATGCAAATAAGCTCTACTAGAGTAATTTCAAACAAAGATATAGCTGCCTCGTACTGTGAATACAGAAATATTGAAACCTCTTACCAAGGAAACAAGACTACAGTGTCTTTGATATCATGGTTAATTATACTGCAGCTAATTATTAAAACTCCTGATAACTGATGCAGCAGAAGCAACTGTATCTGCCTTCTGAAAATGCAAATGCACCATAAACATTTTCTGTAATGTACTACTTTTTCAATTTTCAGATGATTGCCTGTCCTACGTCCATTACCCTTCTGCGTTTCCACTGAGCTTTAATTAGAGATGAAGTATGTCTTGATTTGCTGATTAAACATCATAAGCAATTTAAAAGAAATTTAAAATCATTTTAAATATGTGGGAAACCACATTTAACTTACTTCACAAAACGTAGCATTAAATCAAATAATGTATTTTTTTAAGAGAAAAGTTCTGATCATTTTAAAGTATAAATTAATTCTTTACTTAAGCCTGGAAAAAATCTGAGCTATTCTTGAAAATTAACCAAGGGAGCAAAGAGGATGTAGACTACAGGAGGGCATATATGTAATTTGCAGTCAAAGCTGCATGTAGTGTAATAGGTACATAATGGATGGAGTAGCTGGAACTTTTTCACACAGGGATGGTCATTACTTCCATTCCAGAAATACTTACTTCAGAAATGTATCCCGCCTGTCTACACCAGCACCTTTGGTCTATAGTACGTGTTCACCTTGAGGATAAAAACCAAATCATTTGCAAGATTATCTACACATATATAAAGGCATAAATATTTTAACCCCTCTTCCCTGCTATGGAAATGTAAGAAATGTCCACAGTGTTTTTTTCTTGGTCTGCAGGAGAGTTTTTTGACATCTCACCAAGTGCTTTTTGTTAGGGTGAGAGCAAGGGAGCTGTAGAGTTAGATACTTAACACAGGTGTCTTTTTTCCAAAATGTTATTCATTAAAGAGAAGTAGCTGCTGCCTAAATATTTATACATTTTTCTCTGAAGAATCTTTCAGAAGCCATTGTTTATTTTTTCTTACCAATAGCTGTCATGGCATCATTTCATTAGTTCATCAGCTTTCCTCTGCTCACACACACACACACTAGACATTGTAATTGCTGGTGACTGGGCTAATACAGAAAAAACAGCCTTTGTAGAATCAGATATGGTAGAAATGGAAATATATTACACACAATAAACCGACAAGCTTAGAGAATGACAGAGCATTCAAAATTTATTACTTCAAATTAGACACCTAATTCCCCTTCCTATTAAGAGTTACGCAAATGTTTAAGTGAACAGCACTAATTCGTGTAAAATCAGATATCCTTAGCTTTTGCAAAACTAGGATTGTACTCCATAGTTACACAAATAAATTACTTGCTTTTTGACAGTCCTCCAGTCACTTAAACAAGTATCTGAATGTAGCTACAGGCACATAAATTTGAAAGTGTGATAATATATTACCTAAGACCAGACAGTGAATCAATGTTTAAGCTAGAACAGGAAACCAGGAATCCCAAGTACCTGTTGAAAGACAAGGTGACACTGCTCAGTGTGGAAAAAAGTTATTCCATTTGCAACGTATACAAATACAAATCAGCTCTGCTCCCCAAACTGATTCTTCCCTTGAAATAATCTTAAACATGTTCTGCATTCCATTACCTTCATTCTTACAGCATAGATGTGGAGGGATTAAAAGCACAAAATCCCAAACCTAAAATTCAAAACATTCTTTACTAGGATTAAATCACTAATTGCTGGCACTCTTCTTATAGTTGTCCTAATTACATTGTAAATAAGACTATGTACAGTATCAGCTGAATTACTTAAACAGTTCAATTGCCCTAAAAAATGCTTGTAACTGAAACATTTATGGGAAGCTAACAAAGTCATTTTACAATTGGTGCAGGAAGTTAGAATCTAAAGTTGAGACAAAATTAATCCCCACATGGAAAACTTCACATTTAGAATAAATTGTGTGTAAAATTTCTTGGGTGTCAAGGTGAAGGCAGAATATGAACTACTTTTTAAAGAGCAGAACCACAGAAAAGCTATTTTTAAGAGTTCAGTCCCTCTATCCCCACCTCTGTAACAATTATTCCCCCAGCAAGCATCAATGGGACTAGGAAACCAGAGAGCTGGAAACTAGATGGCAGGGAATCTAACAGCTTCAAGAACCCTAAAATCTGCCTTCATATCATGCTGAAAAATTTGTCAAAGATTCAACAGGTTTCCACATGCTTCAGTTTCAACAAACCTTCATTTTAAATAGAGACACAGACCTTCAGAAAATTTCCAGCCAGTTTAACAGTAGCTGCTTCTGGCTTTTTAGGTAGAACATAAAGTCACTTTAAAACCAGGTAAAACTGCTGTGGGTCTTCATTACCAGCTGGTGCAATGTGAACTGTGAAGGGGTAAAACCTGGTCACCGCCTGAGTCCAAGCTGTGAAATACCATGAGAACTTGATGACTATTTCTTTTGGGGGATGAGGAAAAGGGAAAATGGGAAGAAATTATTTTCTGCTTCTGAATATCCCAAATGTTTCTATCGTCCTTCGGGTCTGAAATTACTCATTCTTAAGTCAGACGCATGAACCCACATTTTGGCACCTGTGATTCCTGACAGAGTCTCATCCACCCACTACCAGGAAAAATTTCTGGATGTGGAAATAAATAAGGCTTACATAAAATGCCAAAGGACCATTTTTGGCATTCAAAGAAAGTCTCAAAGTAAGTGGAACAACAGCGATTTTTACATAATGCTGAAACATATTTTCTTTTTTGTGTGTTATATTACATATTTTCATTGTTATCTGGTAATAGCAAGACATTGGTAAGCAAACTTAATATGAAGTCTTTAAAGAATTCAATAGGTTTTCTATATATCCCAGGAGAGATGTGGAAAATGATGCCTCACCTTCTAGAAAACTTCATGTAGTCTGTAAGGTAGGACATTTGAGGTACAACCTCTGCATTACAAAACAGCACATTTGCACATTAGGCGTCGCCTCTGGTACAGTGAGTAGCCTCAAGGTTAAACAACCCGCTGATACCGAGAGTTGAAGCAACGGTTATGAATTACAGCTAGAGATAAGCTGCACTTCCCTGGAAGTGAATTGATGACCTTCACAAACACAGAGCACCGAAATAAATCAATTACTGACTAATAATAATGTTTCTGCAATTCCTAACCTTCACCAAACCCATAATGGATACATTGTCATTCCATGAAATCAACGATCGAGGAAAGACCTTCTAAGCTTTCTTGGAAGTTATGTCTGTTACCACCTTTGGAAAGTCTACGCAGACTAATCAAAAAATCAGTGCACTGTGTTAATCAGTGCCTAACCAGGAGCAAAGACAACATTATCCTTCTTAGGTGGGAATAAAAATCCTGAAAGTCTAAGGTCGCAGAAGTGTAAACGCACACCAGAAACATCAATGTGACTTGCACATAAAAGGACTTAGAAAGATGTTAAAGTTGTATTAAATTAGGGATCGCGAGATAAACCATTGTAGTTTCACTGACTTCAGTGGAAGCAGAGGTCCACTTCAGCTGCCCTGTTGGCTCTTATCTCACTTCATTTCTTACCCGTAATTTAGTGCCAGCCATGACACAGTAATTGCAGGGGTGTTCTTCTCTGCTGCTTAGTAAAGCTGTACACACCTTAGAAGTGACTAATATGATACCTTAAAGGAAATAACAGACACACACTTCTTTCTCTCAGACACTCTACAAGTGATCAGCCTGGGCACTGTAACTGATCTTTTTAGTTAAGCACAATGGAAACACCAGTAACAGAAAACATGCACATGGTACTGAAGAATCCATACCAGCAGCCTGCGAGATCTACATGCACACTGAATTTAACCATTTTAAGTGTGCTAATTTCCAATTTAAAATGGTGCCAAACAAAATGGATGGTTCATTTTTGAACACTTTTTCCCTAATGAGATTTGTCAAGTTTGGACTATACATCATGCCTGCAGAATACACTGGGACTCCCACCAATCACAGAACCACATAATGGTAGGGAATGTAAGCTGCATGTGCAAACTGAAGGCAACTCACGGTCCTGCGAGATAAACCGCTTGCTCTTTTATATCCTACAGCATATAATTTGACAAGGCAATCTGCTTTGCTTACTAGAATTCAAAACTGCAGTGTCCATAACAAGTTGGATATTTAATCACATCTTGTTCCTCATCTTACTCATGTTCTGCATTATCAGAAGCCTTATTTAAATTATTCTACTTTGATAATAGCCAAGCTTCCTGACCTCAGATGTCAGATACTGAAGTCATCACATAGCTTAAAGCTCCAAGACATTTACCAGGTAGTTCAGAAAGCCCAGGGGAAAGGGAGATTTGAGTGATTATACTGGCTCATGTGGGAGCCCAGCATTTTCTAGAAAAATGCAGGCAGAGCTGGGCCTTAAGGCAAACCAGAGCATTTGCAATTCCTGTAAGCTCTTTTCCAAAAAAAAAAAAAAAAAACAAAAACAACCAAACAAAAAAAAATCCTCACTGCCATTCTGCCTTTAACATGATGTAGTTGCCAACAGAGGACTGTGCTAGATGCAGCCATCCAACTAACTGCACTGGAACTACCTGAGAGCAGTCACCTGCCCCACTCAGCAGGAGCACACATAGAAGATCTAGACAGTAAAGAAAATGAGGTATGAATACATCTTTCATCCTGTTAATTCCAGGAAATCCAAGGATAAATTTGATAATAATATAAAGACTACCTTCTATGTACCAGACAAAAATCTAAGGTCTTAACACATATGTTTGGGTTTTTTTTGGAAGCAGCTTTATGCGGTCTCAGGAGATTACAGCATTTAAATGTGGTACATTTAGCTTTACAACTAGAAGTCAGAACAGGTCATGTCCATAGAGCCCAGTTTTCAGAAAACCAGGTATTCAGCACCTTCAGTAAATGAGGCATAGTTCGAAGTACGAGATCCCAGCAATCAGTATTCATTTCAGGAAATTCTGGCCTAAATATTCATCTATGCAACTATGGGTCTGTTCCATTACGATTCCTTATCTGGTGCCTTTTCCATCCAGTATAAGGAGTGCTTAAAATCTCACCTAAGTCAAATAAGCTTCAAATGATTTAGGTACTGGGGGGAGAAAGTCGAGTGACTTGGAGGGGGATGGGTGGTGGTTTTTTTTAAATCAATGACTACATTTGCTGTTTATCCTCCCATTCAAATGCAAAGCCAGTCACACGATGGACTGCTGTTGGGTGGGCTCTGACCCACACATATCTTAAGTACCAGACACCACAAACCAGCAACATGATTCCATGAACAGCAAGAATGCAGATAAATTTACATTAACTTCAGATAAAATTCTCCTGTAAACCAAACACCAGTACTTATGGGATTTGTTCATCGCCATTGCCAGAATGTCCTGTAAGATGCACCCTGGCTCCGGCTGTGCAAACTAAATTTGCTGTGATTAGTAGGGCTGAAAGAAAAACGACTGCACTAATATTCAAGCTGTTTGAAGAGAGGTTTACTGCCCCCAAAAGAATCATTTAATTATAACACACCATTTTCTTTAGATCTACATATAAAAGAGTTAATTTGCCTAAGCATGCACCAATGGGGCTAATGGATAAAGGTTTTTATTAGGGATGTGCCAAATGGTTCAATAGTTGTTTGAATACTGTAGAGACCTCTCAAACATGTAGCTTTGGCGCGCAATAATTCTGTTCAATTAATGGGTTTATTTCCTTCACAGTCTTTTAGAAGTGCTCCATCATCCATGCAGTGCTGTTCAAAGACAAGTTGTAAATACTTTTGCTTTACTTCTATAGTTCTGTCGACATGATGCTGTTCTTTCACACTGCCGTACTTGATACAAGAAGAAACCTACAGAGAAATACATAAAAAATGCTGTACCAAATTGTCCTTGGATTCAAGTTAATTGGTGATAATCATTTTGTTGCAACCAATGGAATCACATCAGCTTTAAAGCAATCTCTAGCACTCTTCTCTCCTTTTCAGCATGAAGCTTTGCATGGCAGAATGTGGCACTTCCAGCATCCCTTCTAGCATTAGTTACCAGAGACAGCAATTAATATGACTCTAAATTTCTAAGAGTAAATACAGCTCGATATCTGTTCCCTATTGCTGAAACAGCAAACCTCTGCATACCTAGTAATTCGAATGTTTAATAACTGAGGAGGGGGGCAGTAAAGACCCTTGGCATCCGCCACAAAGGCTTTTACCAAGAGGCACCATGTCTGACGTAGCCAACAGAAGCACACAGACTGTAGCCCTACTGCAAGACATAAGTATAACCAGCAAAACTGCATTTTCATTCGTTACAGTTTACCCCGACTTATGGGCTAGGTTTTAAGACACTGTTTTTCACACAGCTATGTTGAAGCTGGGATCAGTTTTTATGGTGTAGTATCTCAAAAGTTGAAATCAAGCTTGATGAAGACATTGCCGCTAGCATAGACCAAGACATAACTGATTCATACGAGATTTTTCTCCAGAGCATTGTTGACATTATAACTGGCCAAGCTGAGCTAGCAATTCAATTAGTACGAAAATTTGAGGTTTGCATAATGTTTTTCATCATCAACAGCAGCACACCTTACTACACTGACAAAAAATTATATCCCCAGCAAAATTAATATCTGAAGGAACACTGCAGAGTTCAAGGGACCTGACATGTGAACAAAGGCAAAGTCAGGAGCAGCACCTCATCTCTTCCCAGGGCTCCCGCATAATTAAAAGGGCAGGATTTTCAGTGGGATACAAATGCACAAAGGATGCAGGAGATTTGCATTTAAATGTGTTAGACTTTAGAGTCAAATTTCAGTGACCAACTTTTCTAACCCTTGTATTCATTTTTCCCCTGAAGTTTCTGGATCAATTTCTGTTACCTGTTCAACTGAATTTTTCAGTATAATCTAGAACAAATTAGTCAAGTCTAAGCTGACAAAAGATGCAAATAGTTGGCTTGTGGGGGACATTTTTTCATAAACATTCTCTTAACTTCTCTTTTGAAGGCTGATCCAGAAATCCTTGGATTAACTAGAATCCGAATCAGATTATTCTCCTAGCAGTTTCATTTCTAATGTAGCCCTCCCAACCTGACCAGCTCCTTTAACTATGCTTCTTGAGGCTCCTGTAAAAACCAAGGAATCCTTTCAAACACTACTCAAATTACATAAGACTGCTCTCGTAAATCCATTTAGTCTCCTTTAAAATGTAGAAGCTTATACAAATGAAGAGAAAACAAAACAGCAGTCAACCACAGATAGGAGGGGAAAAAAGGCTATTCAGCAATTTCCACGATTAGTTTAGTGGTCCCAAGGCACATGCACTTTAGCCAGCCAGGAGAAAGCAAAACTACAAAAGTGAATACCCAACTGAATAAATTCCAAGAATTCTAAAAGAAAATAAGCATATTTTGATCCCATTTGTAAATTAGCTCTGTTCAATTGTCCTTAAAAGGACTTCTAGAGAATTTTATTCAATTATTTGCATACTTTCAAGACAGTATGATTACAATGTGACTTAAGACCTCCCAGAGACTTTCCAGCAGTGATGAGTCAGAGGACAGCACTCTCTCTATTGCTGTTGAAAATCCTGCCCTTCCATTAATCTTGAGTCCTCCTTGAAAGGGCAGAGGAACAAGAAGAAAAGCTGTTCTAATCACAAACAAAAAACTCTACAGTACGGAAACCGTTGCCCTCTCCCTTCATCCCTCTGGCTGTAACATGTTTACTGTGTCTGTGTTCAGAGATCTTTAGAAATCAAAGTGTCTTTCTTCACCAAAACCAGACAAGTTATAGCAAGGCACAGCAAAGTCCAACTCACACATTAACAGACATCTCTGAAGTAAAACAAACGTCCTCCTCCATGCTGCCTGTTGTTTGTGCCAATTGTTTCTGAACCCTCTTCCTTTAGTTCTTCTTTTCCTTCAACCTGATCTCTTTCTGCAATTCCACTGAAAGGTGTGGGGGAAAAAAAATTACAGACCTAATATGAGCATCTCCATCCAGCTGTTAGCTGTCCTTGAGCATGCTCTTTCTTTGCCCCTAACCTTTATCCAGATGGTTTATTTGAATGGTAGAAAGCAGCAAGTTTGTATAATGACTAGACCTTCTTACGTGGTCATAAGGTCCGCATCTTCAAAGGCATTTAAATGTCTATCATCTCACATTGGAAAAAAGGAATCTGGTAACTAATATTCCTGCAAAGCTGTCTCTAGGCGTTATGTATGAAACTGCTTTGCCTGTGTTACATTACAAAGACATATTAAACCTTTACGTAAAAACATTTTTCCTATTCATAGGGAGCTTAATTAAACTTATACTGATTGAGAATTATCAACTGGGAGTTTAACATTGTAAAGTTATCTTTGTAATGATTTTTCTTAGCCTTTATTAAATGGAAATAAATACATGAAATGCTGTATGAGTAGCCCAACATGTGTAACAGAGAATATGAACATCTGGATAACAGAAAGGCTTGAGGTTCTCTCCAGGAGAATTGTTGTAGCTCATTAGTCATATAGATCGTGACTCCACTATTATTGTCTTCAATTACAGGTTAAAGGTTGAAAAATCATAAACTTGAGTATAAATATTTCTAAAGTTCAAATCTATGGAGTCCCATATCTATACTCCTGTGAATTCCTTTGCCTTTCTGTTTTTTGGCTGTATGATCACCTAGCCAGCAAGTATCTCATTTACAGCAATGGACCACAGTTATTGCCATTGACGTAGATGGGATGTTATGTTATGGCATCCTGCTTACAGGGAGAGAACTCTGCATTTGCATGAGGCTCGACGCTGGCATTTTTCCCTCTGAAACACATAGGCAGCATTTTCTATATGATATTGTGGAGCACATTCATCATATTCTTCAGCAATTAACAACATAAAGGAGAAGATGTACACACCCCTAGCTAAAGTCAATACCTCCATTCTGGTGTTTTGGGTTTGTTTGTTTTTCCCCTCCTGTTATTTCTCACTTCTCCATTTCTGAGAGTTGGGATTTTTTCTGTTGCTACTAGCACAATAACAAAAAGTCGAGGGGACACAGGTCATGACTACAAAAGACCATAAACATTACAACATTTACATGGTGACATTTTTACAGTGGCCAAATGATTTACTTAATGACATCTCCAGAGGTTAGACCAGTCAGAGTCACAAGACAGTTTTTGCCTTCTATGGCTACCAGGGTAGAAAAGTTCCACAAGGGAGGCACCTTGTTCTTTTTCTGACAATGAACTTAGCAACTTGAGATGGAGGAAAAAGTACATAAGCTCCTGAGACTGAAAGTAATCATCAGTGTTTGATACTTCTGAAACTGTTTTCCTGAATTATGTGATAAGAAGTCATAGATATGGCTTTGTGCTGTTTACCCTTCCTAGTAAGGATGTCTTATTTCCTAAACAACAAGGGCATCATATTTAAACAGAGCAACACTTTCAGCAGTTGGAATTGAATACCATTGAATATATTGACCTTTACAAAGATTTAAAAATAACCTTGAATGTTGTCTTGCATTAGCTTTCATTATTATTCAATTGCATCTGATGAGCTGGCAGTAATTTCCACTTCTGGTTGCTATTGTTTCTTGTGGAACAAATACCTTCTTATATTGACAGGGTAAGGTATATATGGAAATGTGTACAAAAAGCTCCCTGATAAAATTCAGATAAAACATCTCAGTACAGTGGATGTCTAGGGCATTGGTCAGACCAGCATCTCATTCACCCAGCCTCAATACAATTTACACAAATTTCTGCTAGTTTTTCCTATTTTTCCTCATGCCACCCAATATTCTTAAGAGCATTTATTTAATTAGAGATGGATTTTCTACACACATCACAGAATACAAGCTATGTGATTCTGGAAAAAAAAATACAAAACAGATGAAAATTACTATAACTCAAATTCTTTTAAGAGTTATAATTTT
This sequence comes from Opisthocomus hoazin, assembly GCF_030867145.1. Lineage (NCBI taxonomy): Eukaryota > Metazoa > Chordata > Aves > Opisthocomiformes > Opisthocomidae > Opisthocomus > Opisthocomus hoazin. Next base: position 21,791,752 of record NC_134417.1, read on the forward strand.
CAGAGACCCATACAAAATAGGTTCACTCTTTGTCAACATTTGTATGGGCAAAACCTGTTTTCTCACCTTCCATTCTACTTAAACTTGCACCACAGAATGTCAAAGTAAGTTTACTCTGCAAATGACTGAAATATATTGCTCTGACCTACTTGTTAGCCACTTAAATACCTTCAAGGATCAAGGACCAAGCAAACTGACTATTTTTAAAAATACAACACAGAGCGTCGACACAATGTAACAATGTCTATTCTTCTCAGTCATCAATACTCACTGATCTACAAAACATAATGTATGCCTCAAATGAAAGGTAACTCCCCTCCAGTGGTAATTCCCACCCTGATATATCCCATCTCTCTGGACAGATGTTGAAATACATACGTGCCTGGAAGGCAGCATAGCTTGGCCCAGTTGAAATGCGATTAGCAGCAAGTAGTCTCAAACAAAGTCTTTCTTGAGAACCTTCACAGTGGCTACACATACCCATGGAGAAGCAGGACGGGGGCAGTGAAGACCCAGGGCTTTGCTACTTACAAGCCTTGCAATATAACACAGGGAAAGTTATAGACTTTTAATTAAATTTGGAACTGTTCTAACTTTATGAGGCACAGTCATCTCTTTTGAGTCAACTAGACTATTAGTGGAGAAATATGTGTCAGCAGAAAGTAGCTTCATGAATTTGAATCCATTCACTGCTGCATTTCATATCCTTGATGAAAGGTGTGATAAATGAATACACTTTAAAAAACCCAAACAAATTAAAGAGCACTGGCCTTTTTCCATTCCTTGTTTTTTGTTTGTAACTTTTAAGTAAGAGAAAAAGGCAGAAAGCACTGGTTTTGCTTGATCTGATAATACATGTTGCAAGGATGAGGGAAGAGAAGCAAAGATGGTTTCAAAGTTATAGTTACTTCCCTGCTGTAAACAAAGTAAAGTAAATGCAAGTAAATAGGTTCTCCTCTACCAACCGACAATCTGATATTATGTTCTGACTTCGGTAAGACTCTTGCAAACAACCCTAATGGTCTGCACTAAGACCTTAACAGTTCTCTCAGGTATTGACTAGTCTTGACACAGTAAAGATGTTTTCTCGTTTACCCACATTCTCAAAGAGGAAAACTTCAAATATAAGTAAAAATTCATTTTTATAAACTACTCAGTATTAATATTTCATTACACTGCCATCAGTGACCTAATAATTCTTTTCAAACTGCTATTGTGATGATGTGAAGCTAGTAATAAAAACTTTCTCCCTGCCAACAGTACTCAAAAATAATTATTCCTGTCTCATATCTCCTTTGTGGTTAGTACCCAAGTATTTGCTTCAATATGCCTTGTGGGGAGAAAACCACACCTTTTTGCTTTTATCTGGCCTGGAAGAGAACACACAACAGTCAGGTAGTAGAAGGCCTTTCTGAGAAAGCCCCTTTCCTATATTTGAATAACGATCACACTGGAGTGCAGAGCTGTTTTGTTCTTTGCAGCTACAAAATAAATTGGAAACTAAATGCTTCATTAGAGTATGAACTCTATACTGATGCCAGTTGCACTGAAGAGATGTTTTTGCCCCACTAGTTTTAGTGCTATGTCTAACATGCGTAGAGATACACACATTTCTCCTATGCTTCTCAAATTGCACAATCAAGACTAGTAGCAACCAGTAACAAAGCAAACAGGTCATATAACATCACTTAAATGGTTTGCCAGGTACAATTCAGGCTTATGCTATCCAAAGGACAAGCTACCACATTTAGCCCAATAGCCCCGTTTCTAGGTTCTGTCAGAAATTCAAGCCTATCGAATTCCAGACCGTATTATTTGTTTATTCTGCAAGCATAATATTACTGTTTTCAGAAACGGGTGTTCATGTTTCATTTATGTTTAATTTGAAGAGGTTTCTAGAATATTTTCCAGTTAGTATCCAGGCCCTAGTTTACTGGTATACAGAGTAATATTCCAGCTGAACACGTGGAAGTCACGTAAATAAGGACACTTGCAGTTCTACCAAAGTTTTAAAAAGATTACATTGTTCCTAATAGTTTCTATGTTAGGAAAGGTCAAATACTGTTCCATGTGATAGCAAAAGAAATTTAAGGTTACAAACCTGTCTTACTTAGAAAGTTTTTTTGTGTGATGTACAGTTGCAGATATATGTATCAAGACTGTTTTAATAGGGCATGGGAAGCATGGAAATACAGGTGAATGCCTTCCCTTGTGTCTGCTGCTGCCTTTTCCTCACTTTCTATGCAACATCTCAAAAATGTGTGTGTGTTAAGGTTCTGTTCACAAAGCTATATTTTGACAGAGGTAACATACAAGGCAGCATAATACTGGAAAACTCATCTAGGCTGTGCTTCATCTGAGGCTTCAGCTCATCTATATGCTAATTCGAACTGGATGCAAGTTGGATTCTTCTGAAGACTGTGCTCCTAATATCCTTTTAACACATAATTTAATATCATGATATGGGGACAGGCAGTAAAAGTTAGTGCGTTGTGTCATTCTGTAAATCTGTTGATTGCTTCTTTCAGGGATACTGCTTTAAGCATTGGCTTTTCAGCAAGGTCTGCCAGTCTGTTTTGGCTCTTTGTGACACTTGGCCACATATGCAACACTGAAGAGCATTAAATAACACTTCACAGATGCTAATATAGAATAATAAATTACATGATACAAAGGTATCAGGAAGTGTCTATTTTTATGCTGGCAACTGAAGCATTTATCACTGAAATGCCATTATCTGCATGTGAAACTTACCCTCTGATACTTGTTACAACTATTGACTTCCAAATCCCTGTAGCACAGGAAAAGAATAAAAACCCCAACACCAAAACGCAGATTTGTGAACTGAACTCTATTACCATTCGAAATGAGTCCAAAGCCAGGAAGTATTTTACTCCACATGAAAAAAAAAAAAAAGAAGGAAGAAGCTATTCGATTTTAAATCCACTTCATGATAGAAAGTTGGTACAAAGACACTCTTTAGGGCTTTATTTTTTTAGATTACATTTTCCTTGCAGAGATAACCTACACTGACTTTTATCCAGGGTTTCTTGTAGAGTTAAATTTTGTGGGGATTTTTTTATTATATTTGTGCTTTAAAGGCATAATTATTTACAGAACAACATTCATTACATGGTTCAGATTGAATTTTACTTGAAACACTTTTTTTAGTTAAAATTGCTAAAAATAATCCAAAAGCTTTATTATTTTTCAACAAAACCCTACTTCCCATGACACTAAATGGCAACTTGAGAAGTGCTAAAGGAGTCAGTCTGCATTTGTATATGTTTACAATAACATAAAGAATTTCACAACAACAACAAAAAAACCTGTTTACCGATACAAATACTTTGACTTATTTAATGGAAATTCTCAAAGTCAAATTTGGCCAACAAGTTGGTCACAACCAACTCTGTGTGGTTAGAAAATATTTTATTAAAAATCCTGAGCAGTGAATAATCTTAAACAACAGGAAAAAAAAAATTATTTTAAACCATCAGTATTCATACATCTCTTACCTTGAGGATTGCATCCTGTAATGAAATGCAAGATGGCCACAAGCAGCTACCCAGTACACCTGCCTCCCTTCTAGACAATCTTTTCAATAATCTTTAATTCCTTTGATCTGTTAACTCCCAGCACAGACCTTATAAGAAAAAACAAGTTTCATAACTTGGTTGGACTCTGGGCCTAGAATCGTCCCAACCAGTAGGTCAGAATCATCTCTGGCTGTACTGAAGTGTTCTCTCTGTGACAAATCGCGTGAGGCCATTATTTTCCCATATTGCCCAGCTGCTAGCAACTCCAGTGTTTCAACAGGTAAACATTCCAATAAGCATGCTGCACATAAATACTGTATTCATAAGTTATACAGAGTAGACACAGATACGTGTCTACACAGATATCTTACCTATATGCAACAATGTGGTTTATAAATGCTTGATCTATATTGGATGCTGGCACACACGCTAGGAAAAGAAGTCAGAACTGGTTCATGTGGACAGCACGGTGTTCCAAGTGACATGAAGCTCATGCAGGCTGATATCCTGAGAATCATAAACTTGAAACCTGGCATAAAATGCTCTCTAGGAGCACTGGTGTAAGAAATACAAACATAAATCGAGAGTAATCAAAAGGAGAGAAATGATTTTAAAACATTCAGGTCTCAAACTGATTTGAAAATAAACACATAAAATAAACTTACGAATTAATTTGTATCCTCAAATTCTTTCATAGGATCTCAATCTGCATTTAAATGTTTCAAATACAGAAAAAAATCAGCTGTTTTTATGAAAGTTTCTGATAGCATAATATCTCAAGTTCAACATGTATATCATAATAGCTTGTCATAAACGAAATCAAGCTTGAAATCGCTACATAATGAAAAGTGCAATAAATAACTCATTAAAAGGTGATAGACAATGGAATTTATACTTATTTTGACTCTTTTTATACTATCTAACAATCTGTATCTACTCTATACCTCAGGAAACTCAATTCAGTTAAGCTAAAATAAACAATTATATTACGATAACCTTTTTCTCCCTCCAGCAACAATAGAATAATGCACATAGCACATTGAAGGATCAGACCCTTTTTTGCACATAGCTTCAAATAATCCATAGCAAAACCAAAACTGTAGAAACTGTCAGCTGCCATCCCCACTGCTTGGGGCCAATGCTGATGGGTACCATCGATTAATAAACAATATTTCTAGGTGGTAAGCCAACATCAGTGCATCTGCATTTACATCCTGCAATGCTTGACAGAGATTCACCCACAGAACAAACTAATTACAAATTAAGAGTTCATGCAAGTTTGAGGATATCAAAGAAGAGATTTCGAATTACTTCAAAACCCTGCATGGATTTCTGTATCCAAGGAAATAGGTGGTTTGAAGTTAGTGAGTTAGTCTCTTGGTTGCTTAAATCCTAAAAGGGTGGTACAAAACATTTGAGAAAAACTCTTCAAAAGCACAGAACGTTACTGCACAAGTCAGACTTTCCTAAGAGGACCAATCAATAGCATTGATCCCTAATAACTAACTGTTGTCAATTGATAATAACAACACTCAGGTTTTGTTGTCAAAGCAAAAGTATCAAAAGAATATTCAGGCTCAAGTATGACACTGAGTTAAATGGCTGCTGGGGAAAAAAGTCAGCTTGTTCTTCCACGAAGCGGGGAAAGCCCTGTAGGCTAAACAGAGTAAACGCTACATTTTTTGACCTAAGGATAAAAATTAGCAGGCCTCAAATATGCATATTTGGTAGGGAGCTTTACTAGGCTGGAATCTGCATCCTTCAGTAGAAGCCTGAAGCTGGCTACTGCTACCATCAGGTTAAATCACTGTTGCAGAATACAGCACACGTGAGAGCTACCCATGAGGAATTTCAATGTGTGCCACAGTTTGCCAAAGGTCCACCTGATCAAGAAGTCTAAGCACCAAATCACAGACATTGACTAACTTCCAATATGCAAAATGCAGTAGTTACTGGCTAATGACCACTATACAATCAAGTTAAACACTATCTTCTCAGAAAAAGAAAATTCAAGAGTTTTCACATACTAGTTCTTTCATTCTCATGGCAATTTCTGTGAGCTTCACTTCATGAATGTAAATCTGAAAGATAAATTGTTGAAAATATCCGTGAAGGTTAAAATCCATACCCTGCTAGAAACAAAAAAAACACCAGCCAATATCAAAGACTAGATATACTAAATGAATTATACATAAGGAAAGTAATACGTTGGCTTCAATGCATGGACCAAGCCTTCAGGCCACTATAAACTCATACAGCAAAAGATTTTTTACAGAGAAAGGTAGATGTTTTTACAACTCTTTAAAATAATTTTACCATAGTTGTTGTAGCCAATCCATAAAACAAAAAAAAATTCAAGAAAATCATTCAACTACACTATTGCTCATGACTTGCTTACAGCAGAATGCACTTCAGATTAAGGAACAGTTAAAGGAATAAGACCATTCACAAACACAGTTAATCAGGAGAAAGAGAGATATTCTGGAACAGTTCCTTGCATAGAAAAATATCCTCTCTAATTGTTGATGGTGGATGTCTGCAGGACCAATCTCTCCCCATCTTATTTTCCTTTCGAAACCTCTATCAAACTAGTAGAGACACAGTGAGGCATTAAAGGTCCTAGTGTCAACAGCACACTCGTGTTACGTTGCTGACTACCTCATCATACAGAGCAGGGAGTACTCATCTGGGACAGCTGACATCCCAACAAAAATACTAGGTGGGAGGAAAAAATAAGTTCACACGAGAAGAGAAGTCTCCAGGGAAACCTTATAGCAGCGTTCCAGTACCTGAAGGGGCCTACAAGATAGCTGGAGAGGGACTTATTACAAGGGCATCTAGGGATAGGACAAGGGGTAATGGCTTTAAACTAAAAGAGGGTAGACTTATATTATGTATAAGAATGAAATTCTTTGGTATGAGGGTGGTGAGGCACTGGCACAGGTTGCCCAGAGAAGCTATGGGTGCCCCCTCCCTGGCAGTGTTCAAGGCCAGGTTGGATGGGGCTTTGAGCAACCTGAACTAGTGGGAAGCATCCCATCCCATGGCAGGGGGGTTGTAAATACATGACCTGTAAGGTCCCTTCCAACCCAAACCATTCTATGATTCTATGAAAGCAGTGGCTGATTAGATAAACAGATTAAAGGATTTTAAAAGGTCAGGGAGAAACAACTGCCACTAAAACCCTATGAAGGGATTGCCCCAAAATGAAGAGAGACAGGCATGTACTGCAGCATTTTTTGTTTTGGAACTTCAGCCGCTATTTGCAGAGTGGATCCGAGATATCTTCTTCTCTTTTCTCCAAATCCACCTACTTCCGTTACTCAAGATAACCCAAACCTGCCAAGCATGGAGATTCATGCCTTCTTCAGTTCCAAGACAAACTCCTAAACTACAGAGACAGGTCACATGTTGACTTCGTGTGGCCTGAGACATAGCGACTACGAACTAGTGAGAGAAAGCACTTCACACTGATCTCTCTTGCAAGGTTTTCCCGTGTGATACTGGATACAACACAATATCCATACCCATGTATGGAAGCTCAGTTAACTGGCACAAGTTAATATATAGCTTTAAACTGTTTTCTAGAAGACATCTTTCCAAATTCATTGCCCCTCCCCCCAGACAATTAACAGTTGCATATTCAGAAAATACGTGATCAATGTGTTTATACTTCCACCTAGGTACTTTATTCTGGAAGAGAATCTTCTCAGGATGGATGAAAGGGACTATCCACAGGCAGTAACAATAGAATTATTCACTCCCACATTTACTGTAGTGACATTATAGCAATTGGTGTAATCAATAAAAATTGTTAGCATCAGAGAAACATGAAGTGAATCAACGAAGCCAAAATAATCAAATCATGAAATAAATCCTGGCTAATGGATATAGGTTTACCAAATTGAAAAGCTCACAGAAGTTGCTATCAAAAATCTAATATATATACAAAGTTATAAAGTGACGATCCTGTGATATTTCCTTGTCAAAGCAGAAGGAAAAGAAGAAGCTTCCACTGTCTACATTACAAAGATTTATTTCTAAAGACACAGTAACACTTTACGTGCAAGCACTGTTCGAAGCTAGTCAAAGCACTACCTACATCTTGAAGGAAAATTCAAGAGTCAAACAGAATGCAGTAATACTGAAGCACAGACTATAAATAGAAGGATACTAACAAAAACTAGAAGGGCTTCCTATGGCAGAGAGTAATTTTTTCCCTAAGCCCTTCTCATCTCAGAGTTAAACTCAACCATACATTTGAGCAGATGATGACAGAGTTAGCAAAAGCAGATGCACTGCGTCTTCACAGGAATCTTGCAGAGTAGGCAACGTGGAGCTAGTAGACACATTAAAATGAAGAATAGATCTCAGCTTCAAAGGAAAGAGAATCACTCTCAGATTTACAATAATACTGTCATATAACATCCATATTTAAAGACGACAACATAAAAGGAATCAAAATGCATTTCTTCTAGTATAATGGGCTTTATTCCTTTAGCCTTGGATGTGGAGAAAAATGGAAATATAAGAGGCAAATGATATGAAGCTTTCACTAGGTTTGGGAAGGTGGTCCACCAGTTTTAAAAACTTTCTCTGGCTGAGAATATTTAAGCTATGCATTTATCAAAGTAACTCTGAACACAGCTTAGAGTCCATGGAGTTTGCTTCAAACAGAACAGACACTTTTAAGCTGCCAGTGGACCTTGTTGCTTATCTACACGAAGACTCACTACAAAGCCTAAGAGAGCACTGCTGTTACCGCCCACCTGAGTGCAGCTGATTAAGCATGTCCTTGACAGAAATTGTCTGTGTAAGTGACTTTTAGCTTCCAGGAACTTAGCCAAACTAAGAAGTCATCCTACAGGCAACAGGGTAGGACAAAGAAATGATAGTTCTTTGAATTTTCTTCAACTCTAACTCTTCAAGAGAGGTTTGGTAACCCCAGGGAACAAAAACATAAAGTCAAGTGAATGTACATTCCAGCACTCCTCACCTATGCTGCCCTTTTCATCTTGTTTCTTCTGGAGTCACAGGCTGAGATATAACCATACCATAAATATAGGAAGCATCCACTGGCATGTGGTTTATCCTTTTCTTCCCCCCTTTTAGCAAGTACATTGCAAGGTAGGCTGTGACATATTTTAGGAGAAACAGAGGATCGAGGACTATTATATTAAGATGTGAAGGGACTACAGGCACACAGGACCTCCTGTGACTATTGTAACAATGTCATGAGTGCCGCCTGTGTCTAAATGGCTCGGATAAGAGCTATTTTCAGAATTTTTTATTAGTATTGTGTTTTGTCCTGGATCACACTAGGAAGATGCCTATTTTAGGCATCTGATACTTTATTCAACCTGCTTTAAAGCGGTTATTTTGAATGTCTTTTTCTCCCACTTACTTTTTAATGATAAGCTACTTTCTTCACTCTATCCACACCCAAATCTAAGGGATATGTAGAAATGTGGGTCTCCCTGTTATCTGGGTATGAGTAGCTGCTTTGAACAGCCAAAGATCATGGACTCGTCAAAAGACATATTTTGACCACCACCCTGCATGTGACCACAGGCTGAAAAGTCTTTCAATTTGTGCAGCCTAACAGCCAATATATGAGATAAAACTCAAAACTGAACAAACCAGCAAGAAGTATGTCAAACCACTGAGGTGAATATTTTAATTAAAAAGCTGCACTGCTAATTGACTTGATCCGATCTTGAATATTTAGTTTGCCAGTTCATTCAGTAGGGACATTTGTAGATACTCTTACATATCTACTTGGGTTAGAAAACTGCTTTCTTAAATCATTAAGGCATCTGAGATATCAAATCTAATACAGGCCCAGCTCTGCTGCAAACCAATGTCAGAATGCAGTTTGGGGAACTGAAATTTGGTTAGCTGTTGTTTTCATCCTTTGAGTGCAAATTCCACTCACCAGATTTAAGCCATTTCAGTGGTGACTACTTTTACTACACTAGGCTCATTGTCACAGTTCTATGTAACAGATGTGCTGCAATTATCCCTAATGCCTAACGTGTGTCCCTTTATGTCCCAAGTGGTTTTCAATTTAGTGGAACAATTTTTAAAATCATGTTTAAGCTTGTGTCAATTTGAAAAACTTTTTTTTTTTTCTTAATAAAACACAGAATGGAGGCCACAGCTTCTCTGCAGACAATGGAGGTTTCACATAAAAATCTCATTAAAAAGAATTTGACTTTCTGTTGTGGGATTTTGCAATTTTTTTTTTCCCCTTAGTCTGCCCTTGTCAATGCCAGTTAATTTCTTCAAACTTAATTTTGATAAATTATTTGTATGGAAGTGAATGAAGTCTCCCTAGCTATGAGGGATTCATCCTTTTGCTGATAATTTCCAATTAAAATACTGCAGAACCTACACCAACGCAGTCAAATCAGATAAGTGCACTAGTAGAAGTGGGCAGTACATCAGCCTGGCAGTTTTTAAGTAAAAGATCATTTGAATTCAGTTGTGAAGTCTTAAACAGTAAAGTCTTGTTTATCCCCGATATAACAGAAATCGGGTTAAACTGTATTCTGAAACAAAAAAATAAGTGATACACAGACTGTTTTAATTATGAATAAAGTTTGTAATGCTAAGGAATTGTAATCTGATAAGGTTATGGACTTTTTCTAAACTGGAAAAGAAAAAAAAAAGTAATTTTTTTTGTCTTGTGTCTTTCAGGTTATTTGACAAACACATTAAATTAGAACGATGTTTTCTTTATCATCTCTTGTTTTTGGTGTACCAGAGTTTTATGATATTCAAATCTTTTGAGTCATACAGATTGGAGATAAATACACATAATGGAATAGTGTTAACATATCTGCTCAAGAAAAAAATAAGCATTTCTTTTCATTTTCCTTTTGGATCCACATTTTTTCTTCTTTAATCCAGTAAAGCAACTGAAGAAATATGTACGCTTCCTTAAATATCTTATTTGTCTATTCCCATTAGATGTCGTATAATCCTGAAACAAGAGCTACTTCTAGTAAGAAACAGAAGAACTAAAAAATTATAATAAACTTATGCAGTACCAGAAAACATGTTACATGATGTATTTGTTCCCTGGGTCCCCAGGGCTTTTCTCTTAAAAAGAAAAAAAAGAAAAAAGACAAAACACACACTAAAGAACCCTGTTTGTTTTGCAACCAAATGAAGAAAAAAAAAAATATCGAGCTACATGTTCAGTTGCTAAAATTAATAAAGCGCACTTAACAGCTGAGGATCTAAACTATCCTTAACAAAAACTCCAAAACCAAATTTCTGGGTAGCAAATGCATGTATCCACAATAATAATCATAGATGTGTCCTCTCACTTATTCAAAAAAATAAAAAAAGCTGAAGATCAATTTTCTTTTACTGGAAGATGTTAATGGTCACTGTCAAGGAAACCTTTAATCTATCTACATATTATTAGAGACAAGTTCCACGCAATTATGTGTGCTAAGGACTCCTTTCGAGCCCAGAGGAAAAATGAAGTCTCCTTACAGCGCAGAGACTAAAACAACCAAGCAGGCTAATTTTTTTCCCCTCCGTTTAGCACTCTGTATCCATGTTAAAATGTCTTTGGTACACCTTCAGATTCAATTTCTGCCCTGTGCAGAAATCTTGCTGCTCATTTAAGCAACTGCAGACTGAATTTAGGATCCGTTTTTGTTACATGGAAGTGCTTTAGCTGCTTTCATCTTGCTATGCAACCGCTTTGCAGCATGGCTACAGCTGTAGCATTGCTATGAGTAACAAGAAACAAAGACATGAACCCTCTATTCCCTGTTTCTGCCCTTTTTCCTCTCTTTTTTTGAAGCTTGTATCAGCTACTGCTGTCTCCTGAAACCTGCTCTGCAAGTTGTTAGAGAAACTTATATGCACTCCCCAAACCCAAGCATCATACAAAACCACCAGAAAAACACCTTAGACACAAGGGTAATTAGGGCCTGATGTACATCAAATGAAGCAGTACTCATGAGGAAAAGTGTTAAAGCGTAGATGAAACTTACAGACCATACAGGGTGCAAAAATCACCTGCCTAGACACATCTTAGGGTCAGAAACCAAGCAGACAGTAGGGGAAAAAAAGCTATCAAAGATAGCTCGAGGAAAGATAAACAGAGAAATTAACAGAGCAGCAGACCTGAAGCGATGAGCCTGGAAACCTCCCACAGTTGTTTCCCTGAGCATGAAGGGAACAAACATCACTCTGCAAGACGCCCAAAACTGGTCAACTCTCAGACTGTAACTGACTATTTCCTTACAAAGTAATAGCTGAACTTAATTAGTAGCAGCACTTTGCACTTCTCAACCTCCTGCTACCAAAGCATCTTCAAACAGCTCACAGATAATGATTCAGAACCGCAGCTCTTAATCCTGTGAAACAGTGGCAATAATTTTTATTATTACCCCCATTTTACAGATAAAGAAAAAAATGCATCAACAGACTGAAGTCAATTGAAATGACTTGCAAACATGCTTTACGTTGGCCATTATCTAACCTCTTTAATGATAAGCAGTCCGTCAGACAAGGAGAATCTAGTTCCGTTTTTCAATCACATCACGTGCTTGATATAAACAAAGTTAGAAGAAACCCTGCTCCATTGATTCATATTGCAGAGGTAATTCTTTGCCAAGCGAACATTTTCTCTCAACACAAATGGCACTTCTCGTACAACACTAAATAAACAGGTCTCCACCCGAGCAAGGCGTCCTCAGCTAAGCTGTAGTAAAGCAGCAAACCAATTTCCTGACAAAAGCTGTTTTCTGATTTATAAGATGAATCATTAAAGGACATCTGAGTTTGCAGATGGAAAAAGAATATCTACTTTTACTCTTGATTTTTCTTTGGTCAAGATCAAAATTTTCAAAAATCTCAAGGGTTTACATTATCATATATCAATACACATAAATCAAGGATTATGTGCAGTCATTTATATGTGAATTTCTGCATTTGTTTAATTAGCATGGAGCTATTCTGCTACTGCATTCCAGAAAGCAGTTATGTTTTCATGGAATATTTAGTGTTTCTTCAATGCAGTTCATTGCTGGAACTAAATTTACCAGAGTGGCATGCTTGTCCCCACAGTGCAAAACAAACACTGCAGCTTTCTACCTTCCCAGTGCTTAATACTCAATACCTAATTTTAGCCTTTATACTCCAGTTCATAGTCTGTGTGTCTACTAGAGCAACTGTGCAGCAAATCATTGAGAAAAAAATGTTTCTTCTTCTATATGCATAGTTTTTGCCATCAGAGGTCAACAATTAGTATACAGACCTATTATTAATTTTATTTAATTTCTAGAAATAATATTTGTGAATATGAGTATTCACAATTTATGAGCTGATATTTAAAATCTGTGAACTAGCTCATCCGACATACATCATAAATTACGTAGTACATTTCTAGCTCGTGAGTGGAAAAGCATATGACTTAGAATAGATTGTGTGAAATGCCATATATATTAATTTGCAATTCGCCCTCTATTAATATTCCCTAATTATTTAAAACTTGCTGGGTATGAATCTCCCTGCCAGAAAAATTATGGAACATATGCAAAAAGCAAAACCAAAGAAGGTGACAGCAGTTTCAAAGCAAAACCTTCTGAAATTCAAATCATTATTTGTGGAGAGACAAAAAAGATTAAAACCACAGTATGCAAGTTAAAAGGCAGGGAGGATGAAGACTTGCACTGTCTGAGGGACATGCCATGGCTTCTGAGCTGACACGTATTCAGTCACAAGTAGAAGTAAGTCTCTTTCCTAACGTCATACAATTGCTGTTTCTTCCTACTACATGCACACAGAACGCAGATATCCAATTATTGTTAACTGATTTTGGTTTTCCAGGTATACTTAATGCAACCTTATTTATACAAGGCAATCAATTACCTTCAAGTATGCCTAAAACTTCAGTAGCATTCATATTACATATCATTAATTTTAAGCCTATAAAATGTGTTGCAAATATCCTGGGACGACTTTAGAGTCAGCCAATCCAATGAAAAGTAAAAAAAAAAAAAAAAAAAATTATGTTTCTGTAAACATTTAAACACACATTTGCTATTTTCCACCAAAATAATTCCATTATGGATGCTTAGGATTGTGTGGACAGATGCATCAGCCAAAACTCATTGGAGAAACAAAACAGGCAGCGATAGTGCAGTGGCTTAAAACATGCCACAGAAATAAACTACCACAAACCATGACACACAGACTTTTTTTACACAAAATTATGTCTCTACTTGTATTCCCATTAATGTCTTGCATGAACACACACCTACGCCTTTACACTTGTCAAAAAGCATTTTTAGTAAGCGCAAGAGGCTACAAAGGGACCCAGCACATGGGGCGAAGGTAACGCGCAGCTGTGATCGCATTTGATTGCGACACGAGGTCTCCAGTCACCAGTGGGAAGGCCATAAGTGTGCTGGATTTATAACCAATTCTCACACAATTTCACTTGCACCTGCCCCTTACCCATTGCCTTCACTGTGCGGCAGAGAGGATAAGTGCAATCCGTCTCTCCGCGTTCGGAAGGGACAGTATAACTGCTTGAATGCACTTTCTATACTGCCCTGTACAAAACCTACTGAACACTTCTGTGCTACGTACGAGAGGCAGAGCTTCTCTGCACTACTCCCCTGCAGTACTTCAGAGCAAACTGGAAAACAGCATAGCTGACCAAAACATTTGGATTCAATTCCTGCATTTAGCAGCTAACATATTTTCTTTGGTCACTGTTTCTTCTTCTAATGTATACTTATTGATATACCCTCCAGGACTATTCCATTTGGCTGTTCCAGAAATCTAAATCAACTGGTAGCTATACTCATCCAACAGCACCAATGAGCACTAGGAATCCAGCGCTAGAGTTTCCGATAGCAGCATTTACCCAATTAGCTGTCAACTGACCATTTTGAATGAGACTAGAGAATGTGCTATTCCCTGCCTGTATTTGACTACTGCAATCTCTAGGAGAGTGCTGGGAGATTAAACGACAGTGTCAGCCTTTCACCATAGGTGGTGAAACCAAAACCAGGAGCAGCACAAAGCCAGTGTTGTTAAGCCACTGTGTGCTCCCCAGAACTGACCACCTTCCCTCCAGGTGGCTTCAGGGCACTGCTGTGTGACACCCAAACAAGCAGCTGCAGCTACTCCTTTCGCTTCCATGAGGACATCATTCAATACAGAAAACTCCAACCACTGGCAAGTCAAATCATGGTAAAACAAACCACCCCCTTCCCTCCTGGGCATGCAGCACCAGCTCCTCCTCTTGCAGTCTCACTTTCCCAGGAAGCTGTAGTCCCTGATGGGTGCCGCTGCCCACCCTGGGGCCCACCCTGTGCCCTGCCTGTCCAGCCCACTCTCGGCACCCCAGAGACTTCACCCCCCATTGCCCTTGGGAAAAGCTCCTTCCTGCTGCCCTGCAGAAAGGGCAGCCAAGACAACAGACTGCAGGGCAGCTTTTTTTGTGCCACCCAGCTTTATTTACTCTTTCTAACGTGCAACCCAATAGTCATATTAAACTGCAGAAAAACCAATTAGGTCCTCTGTCACATGACATAAATCAGAAGTCATGCCATATAAAGAAACGCTATGAAATCAGTAGAGAGGACAGAGGCAGAGGCAAACTCAAAGGTAGCAGCTGCGCTGACCACCTGAAAACATCATTTTAATTTTGTTTATGCTCAGCTATAGACTTGACTGACAAATGTTGGCTCAGTATGCAAATGTCAGTGTTCTCCACTCTCCAGTTCCTTTTGGTGTATGCTCTCCACATACAAAGAGGTACCTGTTCATTTAACTCACTTAATGCAAATTAGCCCTTGCAAGTGCTGTGGCTTCTTCAGAAAAAATACCAATTGAAAATGTAGTCCTATGCAGCCTGCAGATGCAAGCACAGTATATTTTTATTTTAATGTTCTTCAAGAGATGCATGATGGTTCACAGAATTATTCCTTTTTCCAGTTTGTAACCCACTGACATCATACTCAGAAAATACTTCCATCATAAAAGACCCCACATTTATTGCTTTCTGAAGGGAATATAATAGTTTGCCTGAAGAACAACAGTTTCTTAATCATTCCACCATTTATCACCTATGTAGCACAGTTCTCTCCCTTGTGGTCAATAGCGCTGTCACAGAGACCCAGCTTAATTGAGTAGACATTGACAGTTTTTTGTTTAAATTGAGGCATGTGGAAGTATTTCTTGAGTACTGTTGATGGCATTGGGGTGATTAACATTTCTGGGTGTCTTTCAAAATCCCATCATTATTTTCCCTACATGGCTTACTCTAACAGACTTCACTAGGATGAAATTGGGAGCTACACACCCTGCCTTCAGTTCTACTATTCCTTTGCTCATTTTCTCATGTACACTTATCCTTTGTTTCTTAAGTGTGAGGACATCTGAAAATGAATTAAAAAGTCAGAAACACAGGCCTACGGAAACCCTTACTACTAGAACCAATTGTTCATGCTGATTGCACAATACTACTACAAGAAGTACTGTTTTGAGTAGCCTGGTCTCCAGTGTACCAGACAAACTGTTTCTTTGTTTATCTACCATGAAACTTGTGTCCCCTCCAGACCACCCCATATTCCAGTTCTAGTATGAATTTTGTGAAGCCTTGCTTGCCAGTCTGTCCGGGCAATGTTGTGCTGTGTCGTGCATCCTGTCCTGTGCAACAAAACATCTGAGGTACAAGCATTAATCATTAATCACCCTTTTGGGCTTGAAAGAGGAGCCTGTGCCAAAGCACTTCAATGTTATCAGCTGTCTCAAACTTATTTTACTTTGATCCTTAGCAAAGAAAGATCAAATTATACATTTTAAAAAACAAAAAATATGGGTTTAGCTAAGAAAGTGTAAGACAGAGTCCATCTCCCCTTTGTGCTACTAAATACCCTTGGGGCTCCTGCCACCTACCTGCCTGAAACTTTATTCTGATCCTCTCTAGTTTCCCTACCTTGGTTTTCAGGGTTACTGTCATTGTGCAGTCTCTCACCTGTCAGTCCAATTGCCTTTTTGTTTTTGCACCCATGAGTTCCATATAAAAACTAGCATAAATGCCCCCCATGGGATTCTCTTTCTCATACCACATATCACCTCTCGCTCTAGCTGAAATCACTTTGTGGAGAGTGCCACCCCATTTCCATGTCATCCCTCCACCAGAGAGTTGGAAGGGAACTGTCAAGTTGTCTGCTGGAAGGCAATGAGCTCAGAAAAACTTCCTGCTGCATGTGCAGCATTAGAGGAAAGACAGCGAACCAGTGACAAGGTGAAAGGTGCAAGAGGCATACAGTCCCCCACTGCCCTCTGCTAACAGTCATGCATGCAGCTTTGCTTTGTGTCCTTGAAAGTGTCTGACATAGGTAGACAAGTACTAGCATGAGCTATTGCAGGCCTTAGACTCAACAATTAAATCAATACATCCTTAAAACTGTGTATCTCCCTCATTCCCACAAAGACAAATTAGAAACATGGTATGTCTGCTCAACGCTGCCTATTGAAAACCAAGCCACAGTGGAGCTGTTCCAGAGTTAAGCTGTCCTGACGAAGTAACATGAGCAAATAATTAGCCAGCTTTTACTAATCCAGGGTTTTTAGCATCATTTTCTACTCTCGTGAGGTCCTAATCAAGAGCCAGGGCAGCGAGCGTCAGTGAACCCCAGATTCCAGAGACCAGTTAGCATTTGAATGTGTGAAGCACACTCTGAATTTCCCAGTTTTACGTTCAGTGGCTCAGCTCCTTCTGAGGTGCAGTTCTATTGACTGCAGTGGTTCCTGTTGATTTACCCTGGGGATGTATTTTGCTCAAAAGGATTAACTCAGAAGGGAACTTTCCCCTGAAACAAGTGAAATAAAAGAAACAGTGACATGGAAATCCTATTAGTGGTTCCTGTCATTATTGATTAACAGAGTAAAGATAACCACTTTCCAATAATCTGTTTACTAAAACCTAATGGTTTCTTCTTTGCTAGTGCACATAAGCACTGATACTTGTGGTGAATGAGGAGCACATTTATCACCTCCAGGAGCAAGAGCTATTCCTAAGTGCTTTTTACTCTGCAGATTTCAGGTGGGTGAGATCAAAAATCCCAGGTAGTTCCAGGAGAAGGTGTCTAATTCACAGTACTGAATAGAAACTAAAAGTGAGCTATTGAAGCATGGAATCTGCTAACAGACTACCCCGTCTGTCGGCCCAACTGATACTGTAATTTCAAGAAGTTCAGTTTTCATTAACATATACAGTATTTTTCTGAAGTGGCATTTAGATTACAAAGCATCATCAGTAAAAATTAGCATAGGTAACTACAACCTTTTATGAAAAAGGGTGTTCTGCATTTTCAAAATGTCACAGAACAACCCTTTAAAAAACAAAAATAAAGCAAGTAATAATGACAGTAAGCTTCCTTCTTTATGCTGAAAATCAGCCTACAAATACTTAAAATATCTGCTTTGGTCTATTATATTTATTTTCTGAACAGATTTAGATATCAAAAAGGTTTCTCAAAGGTTTTCTGGAATACAAACCAGCAAAAAATAATGTTTTACAGGACTGAAAGCATAGACATGTGCATTTAATTATGTTATGCATGTTACGCACTTTAAAATATGCATTTTCAAACAGATCTTGGAACACTTCACATTGTTGATACTATTCAAAAATGAATATAAATGAAAATGTCACTATAAATAAAGGATTTTTGCCAGCTGCTATTAATATTTAAAAACAATGTGTGGGGCTTTATTAACTCGAATAAGGACGCTTTTTTAAAACTTCATTTACATAAATTAAACATTCCCTTGCTGTTATAGATACTTTTCCTTTTTCTGCTTCAGTTGTCTGATTATCAAAAAAAAAAAAAAAAAAGAAAGTAAGAAGGGGTTGAGAGGCTACAGGGCAGATAGATTTCATGCAGACGAATTCTAATAGACCTTCCAGATATATAGCATCTTTTTAAAAATTCATGCAGGCCAGAATACTAGAAGGTCAGAAAATGTCTTTGAAATTCTGCCAGAGCTCTTTTTGATAATTCATTCAGGTTTTAAAAGGGAAAATTCCTCATTAAAAAGGACCTATATGCTTATTAATTTATATTCCTAAGGCAGAGCCTGAATATTAAGCGGTGGACTCTGTTAATCCATTTATTAAATATCAAAGACCATATGTTTTCACCCTGTGTCCTTGCTTATTGATTAATTGCCTTAGGCCTATATGGGTAAAAGCAGAAAAAAATTGTTTCAAAGGTAAGTCTCTAGACACTTTCTTAACCAGGTGGAAACTGTCGCTCTTTTGTGTACTACGTATCTTAAAGAACTGAATCTCCTCTGCCTTCAGGTACAAGTCTGTAATCTACTGGATCTAGCTGAATAAAAATTCCCTTTACTGAAAGTTATCATTTTGTGACAAAGGGTAACTATAATAGCTCCTACAGCACTAATTTCTGGTTTTGTGGTGAACACATTCTTGGACATTAAGCAACAGCAAGGCTTCTCTGTGCCCCAGAAACAGACAATAGCTTCTCTGCTCTATGCCAGGACATAGCAAGGAACTGAGCATTTTTTTCCCACTCTCCACACTATTTTCAAGCTCCCTATTCAATTGCAGGGTTCCAGCTACAGTTCTAGATGGAGCCCAGGTTCTGCTCCACAATTTGAGCTATATATCCTGTAACTCAATTGTTTTTCACAGCTACCAAACAACCTCCACTTTGCCCAAAATTCACATATTACCCAAGCAGAAGGCAACTTAAAGCAACAGGAGCGCTGAAGTTTGTGGCAAAACTGTGTTTTACTAAAGTGTTATGTAAGGATAAGGTTTGGTACTTGTACATCTTCCACTTCATTATATCACTCTCAAACAACAGAAGAAAGGCAGGATCATGTCCTGCATTCAGTTTGTAGCGGTATAAAGGACAACTCAAGGTGCTACTGGTTCAAGAAGAGTCAAGCCCTAACTATGAACCTAGTGAAAGTAACAGTCAAGCATTGATATTCACTTCTTATGAATAACTTCTCCCCTTTCCCAAAATTGAGGATGAGAACTAACCAAGCAGAATCTCAGGTAAGTTAAGCAGGTCATATCAAGAATGATTACTGACATGGAGAAGTACAACATTACACAGCAGAATAGCCCTGCAAGTGATTGAAACTCTCTCCATGGAAAATGGGAAAGAAAAAAAACAAGCATGTGAGCAAAGACCCAAACAACAGACCACCATGAGCAATCGTAATTAATACCTTCAAGATCATCAAGTAATATACTGATGCACATTACCTTGTAGGTAACACAATTCCCACCAGGGAAAACACGAAAGCAGCAAACGCTGGCACCGACTTGCTTAGCAAACCTTTCTTCCTCTGACTGCAGAAGGCAAAAGCCCTTTGAGGAGTGGGTACCATCACTCTGCACATGTGACCATGTCAGCAAGCAAGCTTTCTAGCCAGAATTGCCTGGTAAACAGGAAAGTGATTAACCTTTTTGCCTTTTTAAAACCAGGTGATGCTCATCTTGCTGCTAATTTTCAATTGCCTGCTAACACAGCTTAGAAGTCTACAGAGACTTTTCTTTCTTTTTTCTTTTCTTAAGTGCTTCAGTAGTCAGCAGACAACTAACGAGATGGCAGATGAGTACTGGCAGAGCTGAACAACATGTTGTACGGGAAAAAAAAAAACTGTGTAGCAACAAAGTGAGAAAAATCCACAACAAAAAAAAGGCCTTTAACAGAGGGAGAAGGAGGGCACTTCAAATTGACACAGTATAGAGGACTTTAAGGTGTTTTTCTTCTTGTACAAGGGCTGCTGTGTGCAGTCACTGCTCCCTCTGCTAATTCTTGCTGCTCCCTCAGTTGTGCCAGTACAACTAGTTGTGTGACTGTGAAGTGAATCAGATCAGGGAATTGATCCAAGTTAAAAATAACATAGAAAAAAAAAAGAAAAAACTCAAAGCAGCTGCCACTGGTGCCAAAAAGAAATGTCAGGCAAGTCACAGCCTCACCAGGGTCTCTCCTGAGCTCACAGTTTTAGAACAGTTAGATTGGCATGGTGTTTGAGACCTACAGCCTGGACAGACAGCAGCACACAAGCCTGTCCTATCACAGGGACGTGATGGACATAGGCAACAGCAACTTTTGAAATCCGAGTCCAAAATACTGCTGTCAGGACCTGAGGATATAAAAGTGTGATCACAAGGTGTTAAACCATAAAATGAGATAGACGGAGCATGGGTGCAAGTGTTCTCATTGCTGCCACACTTCAACCATTCAGATAGTTAAGGTGGAGACCTCCTGTTTCAAGCAAGAGCTTCAGCCATCTCTGAATGGCCACCTCAGGGAGTTCTTCCCAAATGCAGAATTTTAAAAAACAGAAGCCAAAACACTGTTCTCCGTATGCACCAGGACATACCTGGTGTATTTTAGGTTAGCAGATGGAAGAAATTGTCTGCCTCAGAGAATACCTAGTAAGCATTCAGAAACTACAACAGAGAAGGACATGTCAAAGGCAGAATATTCGTCAGCAGAGTCTAACCTTCCTCCAGTAAAAATGAAACACAGATTCAGTTTCAATAAATGATTCTTGTATATGGAATGGCCTCACTTCTTACCAAGTTGAGGTCTACTTTACAGGTTAATAACATAATTCTCTGTGAACACGACAAAGCCTCTTCCTGCTTCATGATCTTCAGCATGGCATTCAGCAACAGTCACTTGATCATCACAGCAAAGATGAACTGTGGAATTTATTGCACATTTTCCAAGCCCAGTAGACAACGGTTTCCTGCTGGACAGTCTGCCAGAAATATCCAAACCAGTACTAGATCTATAACATAGGCTAAATGGTTTCCTTGTGAAAGGAAACTATTTATTAAAAGAGTATCTTATAGAATCTATTTTGGCATTTATATCTATGTTTTAGATAACAATTCCTGATGATAATAAGCTCAGCCTTAAATGCACACATGCCATGATCATGCTGTGTAAGTTTAAAAATGCTACTTGTCTGCCTGCCTGTTTAGCTGGCAGTTTTACTCACCAGGAAGACAAATGATTTAAAACCCAGATGCTGAGCAATTTGAGATGCAGAAGCACCCTACAGTGAAGCAATTATTGCCTTGGAGGGTCTTATTATCCTCATCATGCCATGAATTCTACACAAAGTAAACAGTCTTTCATTGTTATATATTTCCTGAACTACAGTATTGTACAAAGAAGTTTTGAAATACGTTTCTCATCCCTAAGTGTAAATCTTGCCATCTTTTCTCCTTGCTTAGAGAGGTAACGGATGCCCGCTGTTTTTCTGTCATACTATATTGGATTCCCACCAACCCATAAACGTAAGCAAGTAGTTGAGGCATGAGTTTTATATGCCACTGACCAGACAGCAGAAACACAAGGTAGTTTGCAGAAGTAAACACATCATGCCACTACACCCTGACCAGCACTTCTTACCCTTGATAGCCACAACAAAGTGTTGTAGCACATTTGGTCAGATGTGCGTTAGCCACAGAATCGTACAGGAAAGGCACTAACAGTTTGGTTTAAGAACAGTATAGCCAACTCATTTTAAATCAATAACGTTCATACCAACTGTCTTATGGAATAGATTTCAGAATCAAGAAATACGTTCTTTTCCCCATAGGACAATGCATTTGTATGACATTACTATCTTGCTGATGCACTATCCCTGCTACACTGAGACAAGTGGCCTGTTGACTTCACTGGACACCAACAATTGCAGCCTTGGGACGTATCTTTGGTGCCATCTGATCTTACCCAAGTCGCCTGAATATAAGGCAGCAATGTAGTTTTCAGGTATTTACAGCATGGCAACGACATAGATTAATAAAACGCTGCATGCATTGGGCAGGAACGTACAGACTGCCATGAAGAAAACTGCACTTCCCCATATGACTTCTTGAATGATATTCAAAACCTTTGCTGAGTCATCTAAGAACTTGCAAACTTAATAATTAATTGACAGCATTGTTTAATCTTTACATTGCTTACTTTGTGTCCTTCTGTGCAACAGAAAAGGACAGCCATATACTGTTGGACTGCAGTGCTTATTCTAGAATACAGCAAATGGTCAGTACAGGAAAATGCTAAAGTAACAGCTCTGTATGAGGCAGCACGTGTGAAAATCGCTTTGAATCGAGCTCTTCTCTTCTGCTTTCAGCAACTAGCTGCATCTACATTCTTAAGATCAAAACCGCACAGAATAAAAGAAAAAAATATTAAACACATTAGTTTGTATCTGAAGTGAATGGGCAGTACAACAGGTAATAATTACAGTAGTTAATGGTACATCTGCATTTTAGATTAAACTGAGGCATCCAAGGATATTTGCAGTTTTTTTGCTAAACTACACAATAAGGTTTGGAAAAGTCACAGGGAGCATTTTTTTTCTTGAGGGGACATAAACTTGCAAGGCCATTTTTGTACACACATGCCCCTAACCATAATGCTGTTACATATCTTGGTTACTGCAGATGTGGTGGGGTTGGTCTCAGTTCTTCATGTAGAAGTTCTTTCACCAAACATGGTAGTCACAAACAGGAGAGAAGACTGAATAACTATAAAGGCTACTTGCTACAAAGGTAGAAAATATGATTCCCAGTTTCTGACGCACAAGCTAACTCCATTACACAAAGTAGGACATGTTTAACTAAAGGAGAAAATTACTGCACCAAGAATGTGATACTACAGAGTCATTTAGTCATTTGGAAACTCTTCTGGGAAATAGGAGTTTAAATTCTGTCCTACAGAACAAGCAGACTAACTGATTATATTTTAATTAAATGGTATTCAACTTTGAATTCTCAAATAGCCTCAGATCAAACAAAAACATGTTTTTCACATATCAGCAATTCACAGAAATATTTGCTTATATGTACCTAAAATTCCAAGTTGTGATGCATCCATTAGCTAATGCTTTCCAGACACAGCAAGTGGGCTGTAGGTTTCACGCAGCACAAATGCAAGTGCTCGGAGTATGGCAGTGTATTGCCTTCTGGTGTGAACCAGTAATAGTTACAAAAGAACAACTCCTGTGCCTTAGGAAATTGAGACTGAAAAGTCAGTTCAACTATTTAAATGCCGATACAGCTCTTTATTACAAAGAACAGCAATAAATTTAAAATCATGCAATGTTTTAATCATTATAGTTGAATGTATGAAAGAATGTAGTTCATAATAAATTTCAAGTTTTAAAAATTTCCAGTTTCTTACCAGCTGAATCCCACGATCAGCCAAGTCTCTCACTTGATTAGAAGCAACAAGATGACTAAAAAGAAAGAGTGCACAGAACATTTTATTACTCAAGTGAAGCAAACGATCTAATCTCTTCCTGGTGCACATTGATCATCACCAGGGAAGGACAGATGGTAGGAGCACTCTCCAGCGTGCTTCACTTCTGCTGTTGAGTTGCAGCATATTCTGCTGTATCAAGATATTTAGCTCTTAACAAATTCCTGATAAGAACCAAATCAGTCCTGTAATTAAACTTAATGTTTTTTGTTGATGTCAGCAATGCCAATGCAGAGTAGAAATATTATTGTCATTAAATTTTGAAGAATTCAGAACTGAAATTCATGCTGGCTGCTTTGCAGCAGTCAAAAATCCATAACACCCGGCACTCCAAGATGTCCTACTGCATGCACATGTGGACATAACACAATGTAGGTTAAACAAGCAACAGTATACAACCCAAGAACCGTACAAGTTATTCATTAGCTAGATAATACTGACTAGTTTTTTTATGTCAGAAACCAGAACAACAACAAAAGATCTTGTAAAGGACCTTGTAACTTTTTCCTAAATGTCCTCTTTCCTGTTCAGCTGGAGCTGCCCGATGCCTGTCTCTAAGCTTAGGAGTAGCCAACAAAATATTTAGGGCTGTTGCTCAGGAAATTAATGCAAGAGAATGCTGTAGTGTGCTTACTGAATTCGTTTTTAAACACACAAAAATATCCTTCATCATTGTAAAAAGAAGGGTTGAAGCACAGAGTTACTCAGTAAATTCTCCCCAGTCACATCACAAATGAAATGACCTGACAGCCAGGGTATGGAGACCTAACTTTCTCCTCTTTTCATGCCCAGATGCCCATCTGCTGGACCTGGTGCTGGCATGTGCACAATCTGTGCTCAGCACAAGAGGGAAGTAAGACTCAAAGGCTTTACAAAGGTTTATAATATTTGCACAGGGACAGACCCTACTATCCTCAAGGTAAAAGCTACATATTATTTGTTTCTTTATGCTCCCACAGTCATTCACCATATCTCCTACCAGAGGCAGGACATAAATGTTAAATTCTTTTTGTACTGTGGTTCTGGTTCTTTTCTATAGTTACGTCACTCATGGTCAGCTGTGGAATTACTTAGCATTTGTAGACCCTTCTTAAACTAATTTATTCACACTTAACTTTCAACTGTTTGCATCTGTGATTAATTTGGTCCAATGCATCTTGCTGCTATGGCTGTTGATTTATTGTCAGGCCAGGTTTATAGGTATGGCAATTGATTTGTCTTAGCTCTTCTCTGTCTTTTATGCCCTAATTTTTAATTAATGCCTCTTCATTAGTGCTTTCTTCATGTTAAAAATCCACAGCCTTTTTTATTGGTGACTTTTATTGGCCTGCAACAAAGAAGGCTCTGCTTTTTGCATGTCAGACAGTCCTGATTTTGTATTACTACTGGCAGCAATAACTAAGCATCTGACACACCCTTTTTACTACTGATGGATGTCATATGACACTTGTAGGAGGCAGAGACGAAAGCGAAAAGTTAAACTGAGAGAAAGGGAGGTACTCTGTATTTAATACCTACACATAATAAAGAGTCACACAATGTAACAGAAAGAGTGGACTTCTGCACCTATCTACCATTATCTTTGGCAGAAGCTTTATTACAGGTCGACCATTTTTTTCCCTGGTTCCTGGTTCTGAATCACTTCAAACCTAGATATGTGTAGCACACTTGCCCGAGTACTATGTGGAGAATAAAAGCTAATAAAACCTAGATGAGAGAGCTCAAAAAATAGTGGAGACAAAAAATTGCATGATGGGAATAAAACTATCTGTTTAGAAAAAGGAAAAGCAAGAAATGCCAAAATGGCTCAATCTCATAGTCAAACTGATATACATTAGCACTTGTGCATTACTACTCATTGCAGCAAACATAAGGTAACGTATTTTTTTATTTTCTAACATTGATCTTTGGGACAGTTAAATGACATGATACTTTCTGCAGGCTAAGAAGACCTCTTCTGGACAGTTACTGTGCCTAAATGGATGCACAGTAACCTTTCAAACTATAGTAACATTATTTTGAGTCCGACCTGTTAAATTTACTCAATACAAAAAGTTTAAAACACTTTTCCTGCAGAAAAAATTCATTGCTCTATCCTGAAAGGAAAGAGGCCTAAGAGCTCTTCCAACAGGTCATCAGATGGAGCGGAGACTCTCTGAGCCAGGGCTGTGCAGCATTCTCAATAGGGTAACTGAAGGGGACAGCTAAATGATAGATGCCTTGGCTGAGCATCAAGATGAGCTGTTGCTCTCTCAGAAGATCAACAAAAGACCATCAGGCATTCCCTGTCAGTAGAAGCTACATGATCAAAATGCAGTTTAAGATGTTAATCAGAAAATGGAACAATAAACTGAAGGACAGCAGTTCCTTTCAGTCTTGCTGCCACTGCAACCTATAAGAGTTTTGCCACAGATTTCAACAAGAGCAAAATCAGGTAATTATAATGCTTGTGGCTTACAAAGCCCTCTACCTTGACTAACAAAGCTTCTCAAAGTGAAGCACTTCAGGGACTTCTCTACAGTGTCCTTCTACAAAAGAATTTATTTTACAGCTATGGCACATCTTTGATTAAAAAAAACATTAAAATGAAAGAGTTGAAAACAAACATTTCAAGGGCCTCAAATCATTTTGTACTGGTCTATAAAGCTGCTTCACAGTAACAACAGCGAAATTACCTATATTGAATTATAGCATTACTGTTATCTTACATACAGCCCTGCAGAAAGAAAGTGAATAAAAGATGGAAACACCTTTTTAATATTTTTGTTTTAATTATTATTCTACAAAGGACCTTACTCAGAGCAGCCTTTAAGTAGAAAAGATTCTTAAGATTAAGTGTCATTGACTTGAATGGAAACTAAAGAGATTCCTAAAGTTCACTGTGATCTTAAGCACTCCCTTAAAGAAGTGGGTTTTGAAGCACTGTCTCTGTTCAGTGATTTTCTTCTTTCTTCACGAGTGCTACCCCTGAGTCTACCAAGATGTATACAGGCACTTCAGTTTCAGCATGTACTTTAGCCACAACAGAGGTGGGGACATTCTAAAAGGTTAAAAAAAATCAGGGCAACTTAAAGAATCATAGAATCATTTAGGTTGGAAAAGACCCTTAACATCATTGAGTCCAACCGCAAACCTAACATTGGCAAGGCCACCACTAAACCATGCCCCTAACTGGCACATCTACACGTCTCTTAAACACCTCCAGGGATGGTGAACTCAACCACCTCCCTCGATAGCCTATTCCAATGCTTGAAAACCCTTTCAGTGAAGAAATTTTTCCTGCTATCCAATCTAAACCTCTCCTGGTGCAACTTAAGGCCATTTCCTCTTGTTCTGTCACTTGCTACTTGAGAGAAGAGAGTGACACCCACCTCGATACAGCCTCCTTTCAGGTAGTTGTGAGAGAGATAAGGTCTCCCCTCAGCCTCCTTTTCTCCAGGCTAAACAACCCCAGTTCCCTCAGTCGCTCCACACAGGACTTGTTCTCTAGACCCTCCACCAGCTTTGTTGCTCTTCTTTGGACATGCTCCAGCACCTCAATGTCCGTCTTGCAGTGAGCGGCCCAAAACTGAACACAGTATTCGAGGTGCGGTCTCATCAGTGCTGAGTACAGGTGGACAATCACTTCCCTAGTCCTGCTGGCCACACTATTCCTGATACAAGCCAGGGGCAAGTGTGTTTCTGATACAAGTAGGGGCAAAACGGTGCTATTGCCAGCACAACAACATGCTGTGGTTTCTTGTGATGGCTGTGGCCAAACGCACAATCTCAGACAAAGGCAAAAGTCAGTGTTTGAGATGATAAATCCAAGAAAATAAGCAAATGTGTTTTATTCATATTATTTATAGGTAGCCAATATGAGCATTTTATCTACCCAGGAACCACGCAGCACAGGCTGTAGTAATATGACCTTCCTTCAGTTTTCCTCTTTTGCCAAATAAGAAGGGATCAGAAAGGAAAGACTGAATAGAGCTACAACAAAAATTCTGTTAAACCATAAGAAAAGCAGATAATTGTCTCACAGTACTGCAACAATTTTGTAATGTGGGCTCTATGAAACAGAGAAACAGACTCCTTGGCCCTTTAGCCACTACTGTAGTCAGTTATATGGACCTGGGTAAAAAGTGAATGTCCACAGAGATTGTATGTCTTATCTGTGAGCTTCAGTGCAGATCTTTTGTTACAGCCCACCCACAAAGAGAAGAGAGCATATGGACAGACACGTAATGGGTATGTTGCAGCTTCACACTGTCCCAAAACACAAATACACACACCTGCCAGAAGCAGTGTAAAATCCTGATTACTTAGACCCTTAAAAAGGACTAGCTGGTGGGCTACACTGTAACAGATGACTAAGACACAGCCCTTAGGATGGGTTCAGCATCTGAAAGTGCCAACTAAGGGGTTTTAATTAGGTGGCTATTTTTGACATTTCCAGAAATGTGATGTGTTACCCTAAGTAGGAAAAAAAATCCTGCAAAAATCTAGCATTCTTGTGGTGCACTTCTCATGAAGCACTTCTCATATTTTCCACTCCTTTGTGTCTAACATCAAATAACTTTAAATACCTAGGTGTCCAAGAAAAAAAATACCCACAAAACTTTCTGGCTCTGTGAACATATCTGGGTAGTACATATGCTTAGAAGTAGAAAAAAAACACAAACCAGAGACACCTCACCGGGAGGCTGAATTTAGGACTGAATTTACAAAGTCGAGTGAAGACAGCAGAACAATTTCCAGGTTCAATGCCGTGTTGTATGTGGATACATCCAAAATCCTTCATTAGCTATAAAATGTATGTCAGAATAACCTGTGCAAAATTATGGCTCTAGTAGAAAGGGATGAAGCATGGGTAAGTGTTCGTAAATGAGATGTAAAAATGAATATTAGAATTGTAAATTTTAACCTGGCACATTCTAGATTTACAAAAGCTATCAAAATACAGTCATCTCTTCTCACTGGGCTGGTTTAACTTTGTACTTTTAAAGAAAGCAGGAAATGATGCAAGTACATTTCCCTTTAGCATTTGTTTAAGTTAATATAGCTACCTCTATATCTACATCTTAATATTCACAATTTACTAAAAATTCCTAAATTTCTCATTACTACAAGTATGAACGTGAAAATAAATAATATTACAAACAGCATTTCAAACCTTATGTAATGATTCCTATGGAGCCATTAAGTTTCATCTTTTCCATAAATTCAGCCTCCATGCAATGAGGTTTTCATGAAAGGGCATTTAATTGCCTGATAGGATATAATGGCTCCTTTGCATCAATAATAAAGTCAATACTCTGCATTTTTTTAAACCTCTTTAAATATCCATTGACACAATAGGTTGTTGCAGTCCTAAGTCCTTCGGGCCCATTGGACCACTAATATAAAAGGTTTGAAGCTATTAAACATACATTCAACATGATAGAATGTTATGAGTCTATTGGAGGTCAATGCTGTAAAATTATGCCTCTAAAAATCCTTCTCAGAAAGTAATTTATGGCATAGAATATGTTTATTAAAAGTCCCTGACTACAGATTTATGTGATTTTATGTGAAGACTGCAATTGAAAATGCTTGGGGACCAGTCCTGTGAACACCTTCCATGAAGTTCAGAGCTTATTATCCTACATAATCCCTCCTGGAGTCAATTGAAATACTCCCAAGAGTAAAGTTACTCATAGTCATAAGTATTCGTAGCTTCATGCCCTTAAACGTGTTTCCACAGTCCTGCCTCTGATTCACTGTGTAATCTAGCAAGTCACTTGATTAGCTGTGCTTATCTGAGAAAGGGAACCATTTAATGGGTAAACAGCAAGATAAACTCTGTGTTTGCTATGTACTTAGACGCACAGTGTTATTGGCACTAATTTTCACTACTTCTGCAGCTCTGCTTTTATTAATCAGCTATGTCGGTGATGGTGACCAATTAAAGCAAGAAAAACATTCTCAGATCAAACAAGATATTGAAATCCCTTTGGGACATACCTCAAAAAAATTAAAAGCTCCTCCTACCCTATGCCCTAAAACCCTTCTGAAAGTTAAAAAAATTTTTAGAAAATTTAAAAAAATCAGCTGTGCACGGCTATTTATAGACTATTTGCAGTGCCATGCACATTTATGAAAAAGTATTGCTTTTCTGCTGAAAATAATTATGTTATAAAAAAATTATCCACTCCCCTACCCTCCCATCCACATATCCCTGGAAAGAATTTCCAAAAAGTCACTCCCTGTGTGCCACTGGAGTGGTTGGTTAGCACTGTAGGAAAGGGCAAGAGCCGTTAATGAACTGTATAATGCTGTTTTCATTTCTATGCTTGTATAAACTTTGGAAGGGATAATATTTTACATTAATTTCAGATATAGTTTTGAGCATAAGCTAAGGGATATGCTATACATTCCCACCAACCTGGCACGAGAGAAAGTTTACCTCACAGTAAGTTAATGAAGAGCTTATCATCAGCTAAGCTTAAAAGCTTGGTTAACCAGGTGCTGTTTGCTACCCAAGCCAGGAACAGTCCCACTTCATCACACATGAAATACATCGCTGTCTAAACATTAGGAAGGATGACCAACAGTCCTCACAGACGAATGCTAATCTCCTAATCTCATTTCCATTTGTATCTCAAGAAAAACATTTAAGGGTGAAGTATTGGAGAGAAGAATGAAGAAATAAATCAGGCCAGATCTCCCCACTGTAACAGAGGATTTACATACGTATGTAGGTTTTCGCTCATTCTGACACTTCTGTGGTACAGGAATTTGCTTAAGTACTGAGGCCCATCTACATGCCTGTGCCACTGCGTTAGCTGGATGATACAAGGATAAAGGGATTTTGGAGCTCACTTAAAGCACATAAAAACATACACATGTTTTTCTTATATGTCTATATAACTGTCTTGAACTTTGTTACTATGCTGTGAGTACTTAGGTGATAATTAATGAAAGTCTGCCAAAGCAAAACAAGACAAAAATGCAATAGAGTACCAGTACTACACATTTTAGTAGAAAGCTTTTTAACATTGAAGAAAAGAAGCAGTGAATCTTGCTCATTCCGGACTCCTTACTATGTCATTTAATTTCCCACATTTTTTGGGGGTGTTGTCAGCCACCAGGCAACACCAACAAAAATATCATACCCACTAGATGGAGTTGAGCCAAGTCTTGGTTAGAACATAAAACTGTGGTTTTGATAACAATCTCCTTACAAACATTTTTAACTTCTATTGGGAAATTTCCTTTCTAAATTAATATGACTTTTCCCCATTAGTAACTTGCTAATAAATCAGCGATTTTGGAAGACTAATGCTGCAGACATTAAGAATAGACTTTCATATAGAAAAAAACCTTCAGGTGTGGTACCTAGTCAATAGAGTCAACTCTATTGACTTCAGCTGATTTATAGTGAAGAACAGTGTCTAGACCGTTCTGTCCTGCGCTGACATCCCTACAGTAGAGCTGGGATAAATATTATCACTGAAAGAAGTGCTGTCATGTAGTCCAATCTGCACACAACGGGTATACCTCCCAGACCTCCACTGAGCCTATTCTACCATGAATTTTATGGGACACCCATCTATTCTCTGGCCCCCACAAAATCTCCAGTTTGTCTATATTCATAGCTTGTCTATCCCCTCAAAGCCGTTCGCAAAGCCCTGAGTGGATTCATCATGAAAAGTAACATATTACCATAAGGTAGGAAAGGATTTTAGAAGAATTGTGCTACCAGCTGACAAAGGATTTGGGAGGCTGTAAATCTTGCATTATTTATCTAATACACTGTACACGAGAAGCTCGGTTAAAATACAGTTCAGCATGAGCATATACCATAATGAAATCTTTGCCTTTAGGTAAAGGCAGGAACTGAAGGGAGACATTCAGGGATTAAATTGCTCCAGTCACAAGCCAATATCGATTAGGGCTAGCAGTACAAATCTCACAACCAAAAAAAAATTTTTAAATTATGATTTGTTTTTAAATGAAAGCTAAAATGGCAAATGAGTTTGTTAGCAATGTAGGAATGACTTTCTAGATGTAAAGACATTGCTGTGGATGACAGCAGAAGTTACTGGGCTTACTTCCATTCCCAAAATTCCCTTTTGCCTCTGGTTTGAGGAGTGAAGCTGTTGTGGAGAGGGGTTTGCAGTTACTGAAGACTTATCGTGTGGTTGGCCAGCAATTAGAATAACCTTGGATCCATAACCACTGTGCTAGTGACTACATCCAAACCAGAAATATGTCCCAGACCTTAGACATCCGGCACATTACTGACTGCACATTCAAAAAAATAAGGGGACCCCAGAGCACTTGTTAAGGAGGCACTTACTGTAAAGCTCCCGTAAATTTATCCATAAACTTCATTGCGCTATGTACAGAGACTTCAGTAGATCCATGTGCAGGATTGAACCCTGGTCTTCGACACATGAGCCTTGGAATACGTTTGGTGCCAGATGTGATGAGCTTTCTGGTAACCAGATTTACTGCAGTGACTATGAGAAAAAGCACAGTATGATTGGCTCATATTTCATATCTTATTTTTCCTACTAATACCTGTGCTATTTTTCAGAAGTGAGAAATTTTACAATAAGAATGAATAAAATTTATATATTGTATACCTGGCTTTACATTATACTATTTATCTGTGAAATTTACCAATTCTTACATTAAAGCTGCAAAGCTACATTTACTTTCAGAAGTCTCAGGCATAGTGTCTTTGAAATGAGGTGAGGGGTTTTTTTGTTTGCCTTTTTTTTTCTTTTTTAAACTCTCGCCAGTGAAAACAACTGGGAAAAAATAATTCCCCCAGTGACCCATTTTTGTATGATAAACTGAGAACTTACTGCAGATGACTTCTTAGTAAGAAAGAGAAACTAAAATCTTAATCCCGTGATTAAATTAGTGTAGGATGAGTCTCAGACCTATGAAAATCTTCAGTGTTAATGTTAAAGCTGGGCAAAAGGGTCTACTCATGTGTATCGTATTTAATGCTAGGGTCCTGAGTTAAATTCAGCGCATGCGGGACTCCAGTGAAATAGTACGTTTTGAACTGGACTGAACAGCAGGATGAATTCCATCTTGGCTGTAATTTCATTAATTGCTTTAGGGACTTCACCTCCTGGATTGAGTTTCACAAACAAGCAAACAAACAAAGTCTGGAATATGTACATAAGAGTACTGATTTTTTAATTAGAAAGAGATAGAGAGTGGGACAGGTGGGGGGTGGGGGTGTGTATGTAGAGGAACTCTTTGAAACTGAGCAGTGTTCAAAAGCAGGGTTCAGCCTCCCAAATCACATTGTAATTGCCCTGAATCTTCACGTTCATGTCACAGGCTTTGGGAGGTGGGAGTGGGAGCAGGTGGTGTACTTTATTTGATTGAGTTGTTGTTGGTTTTTGTTTTTTGTTTTTTTAAAGTATTTTAGGAACTTCACAAGTACTTGATGTTTGTGGGGCACAGGTGTACTGATCAGTCTGTCTCAGATTTTGTGACATTACTTTACAGCAAAGGCCATTTAGGATTTCAGAGGAAACACCCAGGTAATGCACTCCTGTAATGCAAGCCTGGAAGTAGGTTGTTTTCCTACAGGCATGGAAACCTCTATTTATCTGCCTAAAGGGAAAAAGAAGCAAGTACTTGATGGAGAGACGAAAGGAATGTCTATTTATACAGATAAGAAATGTTTTCAAACAGAGGCTTCCCTTAGTCATCAGCTACTGGGACAGTATACAAAAGGAAACATTTCGTACATTATCAGGATCTTTGATCATGATTTGAAGAAATTTTTACTGGAAATTTAGGAACACTTTAAAGTACTAGTTGAAGACCCAGGCTCCCCCCTGCCACAAACCTTTGAACTTAGAGGGGTCACACCTTCCAGAAACTGAAAACAGGAGCAGGTAATAGCTTCCTTAATATGATCCTCTTGAAATTCAAAGAAATTCCTCCAATGGAATGGAACCCTCCTTTAGGAAAAAGGGGATGTATGCCTGCACCAGTTAGTAGAAATGAAGAGCACCACTAAACAACAGAAGAAAAAGCAGCTCACAGCACTGCAGGGGCTCTTAAAATTTCTGAACTTTCATGCATTTTTGGCAGCAGAAATTGTTTGTTTGTGAAAACAGGGCACAGCAAATAGCACAGTACAACACCAATTGCTTGGCACTGCTTACGCATTCCCTGGGTAGAGCTCTCTTCTTTCGTATCTTTCTAGAGGCCTGTACTAATGTCATATGTACACTAAGCTACAAAGAAACTAAGAAAGAAATCTATATTTTGCTGCTGTCTTGTATGTTGGAAATGTTGAGGCATGGATTTTCTTTTTATGGTATTTACTGCACCTAGAACTTTGCTGAAAGCGAAGACAGGAATAAAACAAATATGGGGCTCGATTCTCCTTTTTTGCTTACATTGATAAAACAAGAAATGTAATTCCTTTGACTTCAGACAAGTTGTTGCTTATTTATATTGGCATAAAAGGAAGTGAACTACTATTCTTGAGATCAGAAGGATCTGTATTGACAGCTAGTGTATAAAAGAACTCAGTAGTGCAAGGACAATCATATCTTACCGAACTGAAGAAATGCAGTACTTGGGAATGCGTCAGATTTTGCTTTCTTTCATAGCCAGGATGTTGGAGTCCAGCAAAGCTGCAGATCAGCACTGATAGCATAGCAGTGACAGAGCCAGCCTTACTGCTTGTGATGTCCCCAAAGTGGGATCGTTCACCTGGTGTGCAATACGCCAATATACACACAGAGCAGAGGTATCGTATTTATTGCGTATTTGCACAGACATGGGTGCTAGGTGCTAATTCCACAAAGCTAGCACACCCCTTAGCAGAGTCACAAAGACTATACACTCTTACAAAAACACAGAAATTACTCATTATATTCTGATAGATTCATCACATTATACACTGATCTTAAGTGTATTTTCCTTCTTTATTTACCTAAGCGTGCTCACAAGCTGGGGGGTGGATGCAGTCTTTCTGGTTCTGAGTGGAGTCGGTGGTCGCAATCTCCCCCTGCCGCCTTTACCTTTTCCCAGTTACCCTAGATTTTTCTTACCTTCATGCTTCTTCAGCAATCGCCCAGCTTTCAGTGCCTTCTGGGCAGGATGTACCCTTTTTATCAGTCTGTTAGGCATGGGTCCTTAGCCAAGTCCCAGGCCTTGTTTAAGCAGTCTGGCCTAAACAATGTCACTACGACCTAAGCCTCTTTGTCTGATATCAATGTGAGCACCTCCTTTCTCTGTCCACAGCTCCTCTGTTCCCTGAAAACAAAGATATTGTAGTGTCACAGTCTGCTGTGATGTAAATTACAATTTACATAAATTTATTATCTAGCAGTTGGTTGCAAAAATGTTTAGTGTGATGAGAAGCAGAATGAGATTGGAAAACATTTTCCACGCAGCAGAGTTTTGTCAGGAAATGCCATTCACTAAACCCAAAATGTTTTGCCCAACATTTCTGTCTCTCTCTGAGATTCACACATACTGCCGATCGAATTCCTGACAGGCTGTTGGAGAGCCCAGTACTTCCACACTGTGTAATGCCAGAGAACGAGCTAAGCACGCGCTCGCACATTCCCTGCGGTAGAGTTGACAGATTCAGGTTATACACACCACAGTGCCAAATTTCATGTCAGGAACCTCTAAAGAGGGCCTAGGACCTTTAGCCTTACAGTAGATAAGTTAAAAATATAGACATTCATACATACGTAAATTATTAAAAGTACATTATATAACTTCTTAGACCCTATAAATAAATCCACGTTACTATGCTCATGTTATGGTGCACATATGCTAAGATATTTATATAGCAAAATCCTAAAGTAAGACATAGCAGAACTGAGAAACAAGCTGAGACAGTAATCCCATGTGCACATAACAAAAGTCTGGTTTAAGATCAATAATGAGGTGTCAGAATGCTCCCCCTCAAACAGATTATTTTTTTTTAAATGGTTAAGCAATTCTGAAAATTTTCAAGTATTCCTTAAACAACATCATGTTTCTGATACGAAATAAGCTTCCTGGGATCCACAGGATGTGGGTTCTGTACAGCATCTTTTGGGGCTTCTAGGATACTCAGCAAGTATTTTCCCAGGTTCCGGGGTCAAACACAGCAATGGAAGAAACTGCATGGAACAGTTACATACGGTGAGAGCTGGTCTCAGATGAGCCAGCGCCTGAGTGTCAGCTGTGTCCATAAACCTTGAATGCTGTAGCTGTGGCCAAGGCTTTAATGCTTAGGTTTAAAGGCACAAGACTGGAAGTCCCATCCTGAGAGCTTGCCTTGGAAAAAATGGAACATCAAAGCCCAGATGTTGATACCTGAGTATTAACGGTGTGCATGAAGTAAGCCCTATGGATGCATCACGTTACAGCAGGTGGCCCAAGGAGGATCTAAGCCACATAACTGGATAGTCTTAAAAACCTAATTGTGCAAAATCAGGGAGGGAGGAGAAGCGATCTTGTCTCTTCAGCTCCACGGTTATATTCAGACTGTTCTAAATGTTTGTTCTTTAAACAAGAAGAATGAAAGATAAAGAATAATAATCAAACCCTTTCAAGCTGTCTGTGCAGAGAACTTTCAACAATTTTCTACAAATGCTAGCTGATTTTATTGGAAGGCTTCTGAATGAATTGCCCATAGCTTGGAGCTTTTATGGCTGCTCAGTCATCTCACCATCAGCTGCACATCCGTCATCCTAGCAGAAGGGAATAGCGGCACCTCAGAATCTGCCCAACATTCATATGGACAACTAACATCAGCTCACTTTCAAAATGTATCCAGGGTTCAGCCACACTTATTTTACTGTAGGATTTATAAATAATTTCAGGTATAAAATACTTTTATATTCATACAATTATATTCATTATATAATGAATATAATTGTCTTTTTATAACTGTGGCCACTTCATTAACAGTAGGCTGCATCATGCTTACAGGTTTCATCTTAATTTAATACAGCTGGAATATCAGGCACTCTTATTTTGTCAAGTGCTCATCTCCTTGCAAAGTTTAGGGTTTTACAAATCACTTTTTCCCCTTTACTGTTTGTACTTTTTGATATACTCTTAGTCTAACTCCATTTGCTTCCCTATTGGAAACCCTTTGAGACTAAAATAACTGAAAGTATTATCTCTTGTAAAAGCACATTTTAGCTGACAATGAAAAAAAAAAATCTTATTTAGAGACTCTACATTTCCTTATTCTTTTTTCTTAGAGGCAAATCTTGATAAAGGACTTTTGTTAAAAATGCCATTTCTACTACAGGCTGGAAATACAGTTATTCCTGTTCAAAAATGTAAAATGTTCTAGCAAAAGCAGGAACTTGAGAAAGTATCTTTCCTGAACCCAGTTTTAGAGAATAGCTACTCAGATGAAAATCTCCAGCATTTAAATTATACAGACATCCATCAGGGTGCAGTGTTCAGATTATATTAACTGTAGTCCATCAGTTCTCATTTTATGCGCACTACATCACTGTGAGCTTACTGCATCAGCATGGCAGCATGGGACCCTCCCGATTTATAAGATAAAGATTAATTGTTAAAAACAAGTGTTAATTCTGCTTTCTGTGCTCTACAGCCATGTAAAGACTTAAATATTTTATTTTGATCCTAAAAAGGTCGATTTAGTAGCATTTTCATTCTCTTTGACCAGTTACTGTGGGAATATATTCAGAGATAGTAATAAACTCAGCAAAATCCTGCTCCTCATCAGCAGTTTCTACTAGGCGCCACTGATTTGGCCCTCCACCCAAAGTCCCTCATATTCCATGCGAGCTAACATACCAGGTGGCCCCAGACAGCCTGTGCTTTAGATCTGCCCTTGCCTGAAGCCATCTCCAGTGCTCATCCTTCGTGCATACTCTCTGTAAGGAAACAAGCAACTAACTCTGAAGAAGCCAAACTTTCAGTCCGATTCCTCAGAGTGCATGCCAAGTCATACACACACAGTGTTGCTGGACTTCCATGTACACGTATCAATATACGATCAGTGCTACCTACTGTGACACAAAAACATGCAGCTCTGTAAATACATAGTGCAGGTGAAAAGTATTGCTGTGTTCCGCAGGTTTCTTGCCTGCACAGCTCTTTATGTGAGCTTGTGTTCATACCGCCAGAATGGGGTCAGTTACTTGCTCAATAAGAACCAACCAGCAGAAGTTGCAAAAGTGAGTTATCAAATTCTCAGAGAACCCAACTGAGAGAAAGAGAAATAAATAATATTTTTTAAAAAATAATAGGTATGTATCTCTTTATGGGTGTTCTGCAAAATATAGGATTTGGAAGCATTTTGCTTGGAGCTAATGTTAATATTAAAAGCTCAGATACAGAGGTGAGAATGTGGTGTTGCTACCACGATTGCATCAAGGACTACTGAGGACACTGTGGTGTAGTAGAACACACGACAGCTGGGATTACCCATGAATTGTTCTAAAACAATCCTAGAGCAAGGCATTTCATCAGAGTATCTCTTTATCAATGTCTGAAAACTTAATCACACTGCTACTCTCTGTAGAGAACTTCCATAGGTAAGAATAAATGCACTGCCAAATCCACAACTTGGCCACCTATGTCATGTACAAAACTCTCTATTTTTTTCATTCATAAAAGTGTATGTTATATATCTATAACGATAACACTTGAGCATGTAACAGGTTGTACTTTAATGCTTTTACATCAGTCAGAGTTCTCTTAAGATGGTTTTCTGTGCATGATTGCATTTTTTTATTATTATTTTTGATTCTATTACCCATATAAGTGGAACTGGGGGTGAGAGGCAGCACAGAACAGACCTCTGGTATTTGAACTAATGACACTCCTGGTAACAACAGTTGTTCTCTAAAATGATCAGTGCTACCAGGGAATGATGCTTTGCCAATGGGCAAGTGGTTATGGGGAGAAAAACACGGGAGTAGGAACACAGTCATTTTGCAACCTAGGCGATTCTCCTCTGCCTTCGTTCCAGCCACACTTCCACCCGTTCTGCTCTTTTTCTGCAGAGGATCTTACTGCCATACTCTGTCCCTTGCCTTACCTCTTTTCCCTGTTTCACTCCATACATTTCTTATACTCAGCCCTTGTTTCGCTTATCTACCTTCTCCAGAATTACCGCTTCCCTCCAAGTCGCAGTCCACCCAAAGTGCCTGCCCAGCACTTATTTTTACCTTAGGCCTTTCTGGATCTCTAGGTCCGGTCTGTTCATTCAAATCACAGAGGATATACAACAGCCATCAGCTTCTAGTCCAGTTCCTAATCCAGTTTCCTACCTGTTCGCTTCTGTGCTTTAAACAAAAGTCTTGCCTCAAGTACCAGCTCTGGTTCAGTGATTTTGCCTCTGCAATGCAAGGACACTGGAGCAATGCATTACAATTAAAAACGTACAGTTTTAAATTACTTGTAACTGTTGATATTTCACTGACTGAGAAAACAACCTTAGAGACTGCCACATAATCTGAAATACTGGTTATAACATCCTATCAGCTGCTCTCATAATTTCTACATTTTTAAACCCATTTTTTCCTGATAAACCCCTGTGAATCATTTGGGAAGCTGAGTTCTATATCCCATAATTAATTCCAATTTATGCAAGAAACATTCTGATATCAACAGGAACAGTTCTTGATCAGAATGAAGTTCTGTTAGACCGAAAAGACACTGGATATTCAAATTACTGTAAAATACAATAACAATCCAACTTCCATTTCAGCTTGGCAGTAACACTAATGCTGGAAAGTCCCAACATACGATAACTTCTCTTTTGAACCTTACCAGACTACTTAATTTCAGAAGTTCAAATTATGAATATATCACTACCTGTAATAAATACTATGTACAACTCAGAATATTTCTGCTCTGTAGTTGTATGACACATTAGTGGCTGTAATTGATTTGGTATTAGTCTTGCATATTTTACTTTAACAGGTTGCACTGAACATCATAAGTACCTGTAAGTGGGTACGTAGGCTTCTTTCGAACGCTGATGTGAGCTGGCTCTGCATGAGATAATTATTACATTCCTTTATTACATTGTTTTCTTGGAATATTTATTCTCTATATACAAGTTCCAATTTTTGATGAACAGTTTAATTTTAGTTTTTCCAGTATCATGAATTTTACTGAAATATGTTCATATGTTCATTTATTCCAGAGAGTGACAAAGATATAGGAACCAACATATCTTTAATAATAACGGATTGGAACTAACATGAGGTCAACTCAGGTGAAGTGTGTAAAACAAACTCTCATGAAACTGATGTAAAATAAAAGTTAAGGATGAAATTTGTCTCTGTAGACAGAAAAATATGTGGGGCAAGACTGGGTATAACGGGCAGAGGTCCCTCACAAAAGCACCTTTCCTCTTTCTTGCAATACCAATGTTTTCCATGAAGGTCAAAACGGGCTAGAGTGGAAGTAAAAATTGGGAGAATCAATACAAACCCTGTGTGGCCAGATTTCAGAGGTACTGAATGGCTGTGGCTCCAACTTCTAGGATGCACCAGTGGATTGGGCTGCCCTTTATAGCCACTAGTTTACTTGCTGGTCTAATAGATTCCTAAAAATAAAGCTAGAGTTTCTCCAGGTTATGAGATTTTTTTTCCATGTTATTGCAAGTTCTTCCTTTTTTTTAGGACAAAATACAAGATTACAAGACCATCTGTGTTTCTGTTGTACTTCTTGCCCTATTTAGATTTAAATCAGGAAATTAAAATAATGATTAAAAAATGCATGTCATGCCTGAAACCACAGAACATTATCAAGAGACTACAAAGGCTGACACAACGAAGGGATGAGCTAAAAAAATCCTGAGAAGTCAAAACTGGCTATGAATGAAGTTCTCGGAGCAAGGAAATAAAAACAATAAAGTCTCCTTCAGGTGTATAAAGTGGAGTGAGGCTGACAAAAGAAGACATTACACCATGGCAGGATATTTGAAGAAACTTAATAAAGAAGGAGGATAATATAGCCCCAGAATATAATGAGGTCCCTGTAGTGTTTGCAAGAGGAACTGGAGTTGGAAAGCAAGCAATAAACAGCACAATTCAGTTTTTCAGAAAGTATTGTTCCTAAAGGCCGTCAGGTTAATGTTCAGATTTAATGAAAAAAATGTACATACACCAGAGGGTTTAAGCACACATCAGATCTCTTCACACTGACTTAAATCTCTGCTGGGGGGCAAGGAGCAAAGTGGAACTCCCTCAAATATAAAACTACTTCAAACACAGCAGGACAAGATGAGATGGAAGAAAGTGTAAATAATTTCTTCTCTTACTTGAAGTAAGAGTACTTTGATTTTTTTGGCGAGTTGAGCTGATTGAGAAAAAAACAAACAATCCCTTTCCAGGAAGTTCCAATATTCTGAAGAAAATTAGTTGGAGCATAAAAAAATAGATATTTATATTAATGATTTTTTATGCTGTGTCTGGGCCCAGCCTTCCAGGTTCACCCTCAGAGAAGTCAGCCTCAGCAAAAGGAACACAAGGCTCCTGCAGGCTGTAACCCCGGAGATGACACTGCAGCCCCCCAGGAGCACAGGGCTTTCCTCTCCAGGGCTGCAGGGATGCTGAGGGAATGGGAGCAGCTGGGTAGGTGAGCTGGAAAGAGGATTGCTTTCTCAGACAGAGGCTAATTAAAGAGGCATGCTACTGCAAAATATTTAGATTCACGGGACATTCGGGGCTTCATCTGACAAAGTAAATGCCACCAGAATATTTCTGTCTGGCTTCAACAGGCAGTGCTATTTCCTCATATCTTACTACTCCTGAATTTACTAAGCCAACATCACATATTGTGGAATAAACACCTAGATCCACAGTCCCCGAAATCAATGGATGTTCCATTGACAACTGTGCGCTTTAGATTATAGACCCTTAAGGAGACATTACCTATTTCAAATGACCTCTTACTATGCAGTGAAAAGCAACCAGAGATAAGACACTTTTTGAGCTGATAAAAAGCCTCCAGAGCAGTGGTTCTCAAAATTAGAGTTGCAGCCTCCAGTTGAGGTGTGAAGAGGTTTTTCTGCAGGGTCACAACGTATTCTACAAACTTAAGATCTCATTGTAAAGGAAATTACTTCTAGCTCTTCTGGCAACAAAGATAACCTTCAGAATGCAAATATCTGAAGCAGTTTAGTTTATTGAATATACAATAGTGGGGAATATCCAGTTCAGGATGCTTTCTACAAGGACAGGGAAATTATTCTATTGTGGTGTTATAAATACAAAATAACAAATTTCTAAGTGTCAAATATAGGTACTATCCAACCAATCACGATGTGGTAAGCTATTTCAGTTGGGTTTCTGTTGCTGAAACAGCACCAAAGTTTCTGACACAACTCAGAGTGCACATAAACTGTGAAAGGCTATAGGATGGGAAAGCCCTGAATTTAGATTTGCCTACTGATTACTGAGAAGATTACTGAGTGCAAGTTTCAAATATCGTGGTTGATTAAACTAGAAAAGTTTAAGGTATGGGAGACTAGAAACTGCCATTGTTTAAAAGTTGCAATACAAACAAGCATTAAAATAGTCACACGGAAGTTTCATGAGAAATTGTGTGTTCACTGAAGATGGAAGGGCAAAAACTACAAATAATCCTTGACCAAGAACAAGTGTGTGTTCTTCCGTGAATATCCTGCTCTTCAGGATAAAATTTCACTACACATAAGAAGACATCCTTTAAGGTAACTGGTAATATACTTCACAGGCTGAACTGCATAATCACTTATCACCCTGTATAGCTAAAACTGAAGAACTATAGTTCTAACTCAAAAGCACTGGTCACATACAAGAGCCATCAGACGATACAGTCCTTGTTCTCCTCAACAAAAGCACAATCTGATGCCTATTGAAGTTAACAGGTATTCTTCATCCGGTGCTTTTGCACAGGAAGAAAAAATAGTACTTTTTTTTTTTTTTACTAAAGACCTGAATATACAGTGCTCCAAAGGAAATTAATACACCTAATATTTTCAGAGGTCTAGAATTTCTTCTGCTGTAGTCCAAAACACTTGTTGCTAAAAAGGTCTTTGATCCCTGGTTTGTAGGGGAATAATCTATGGGGAAATGGAACTGGCATTAAATGGGAAAAAGAGATGAATTTTAGAGGAAAAGCTATTCTACAGGGAAAAGAAAATAAATATACGTGGAGAAACAAGCAGACCAAATCAGTGCCCAAAGCAGTGAATAACATGCTCTGGTTTCAGTAATTCACATCAGTCAAGCATTCTGTCCAAGTATCACCAAACCGACTTGTTGTCATAAAACATATAAAGGAATTCAAGAGAAACCTAGGGAGGGCTGTAGAGAAACAAGGGGAGTAAAGAGACAAACAGTTCTGAGAAAAGGCAAAGGGAATGACCTGACAGAAAAAGTGGCCTTTCCCTGCTCTGTAGATTTTCCAAGAATAAACCTATTTAAAGAATAAAATTATTGCAAATCTGTCCCTACAGTTACTGTAGTGATAACGAAACCCATTAAAATGAATATTTGATAAATGAATAAATGAATAAAAATGAAGAGAATAAATGAATGGTAAATGAATATAAATACTAAACGGTGAAAATTAAATTAATAATTCTCTTAAATGAATAAATCCGCTGTGCTTCAGTTTGTTAGAGCTCTATACAGACTAAATTCCTCTTAAATGGCATCTTGAAAGGAGTTTACATTGTACCACAAGGAGGTATATACTGGGGGTTACCAGGACAACGGAAAGTAAACATCTGCATGTGTGCCATTTCTCAGTTTCTTTAGCACACACTAAATATGACAATTTAGTTATTAGTTAGATTTTACAGTTAGTATAGTCAGTGGCTGTTGCAGAGGCAGCAGTATCTCAGTTTTTGCCTGAGCTGTTTAATCCCGTTATAGCAACTGTACATTTTCTGTACTGTTATTTATTAAACACTGGTATTCTTGGCATTGTACAAGACATAAATACCAGTATGTTCAGACAGCACACAGTCTAGAAGTCAAAGAGGAAGACAAGAGTTGAAGAGCGGCAGATAGAAAGATTGTTCAACACAGCAGTATCTCTTCAGAGAAAGGGGAAAAAATGAAGAATTGACAGAGCAATTATTGAATGTGCAAGGGAAGAAATATTCTGAACAGGAGGTCAGAACTATACAGATTGCAGACAGGAGCAAAGGAACAGACAGATATGCAGAGCTAGTTGAGTAACTGAAAGATGGAGTGACATGGTCAGAAAAAAGAAATATTTGTCAGCAGTCAATACAATTAAGCTAGAAAAGAGTTCCCTAATTCACATCACTATTACCGAGAGGGTTAACCTGTGGAAGGCCCAACTGTCAGCCCTTATCCAACCGAGACCTTCTGTCACTCTGGACAGAATTGGCAACAATAAACCTGTAGCCCATGACCTTTGTCATCCCATTAGCATCAGTATTTGTGCGCAACTGTCTCCTTATTTCCTTATTTAAGCATTTCTAGCACAACTTACTTCTAGGACTAGAAAGCAAAAGTTTGACTAGGGACCTTGTAGAATCTACTGGGAGAAACTTTTTTTGTTGTTTGAAAGATAAATGCAGGTCAGCTCCACTGGGAGTTTTTATCATTCTTAGCTGTGGAAAATTAAACTGTCCTTATGCTGTACAAAACGTTCCCCTTCTTCCACTCCCCCAGTGTTAAATTCTGAGTGCTCTGCAGAAGCACAGGTCCCAGTAATTGAGGAACATGACAGTCAATACAAACAAACCCCCACAGTATGCATTAGTATACATGCCCTGAACCTCCTAACCGATGAAATAAAGCATTGCCTCAATACCTCAAATTTAAGCACCAGATTTAGTCTATCTGTGATACAAAATTTTATCTCTCTGTAAACCAAACAATTTAAATTCTGCTCCAGAGTCACAAGAATCTCAAAATAATACTGCATACCTGGAACCCTGAAAAAAAGTGAAACATCAGTCCCATTTTGAACTGTTGCTGCATATTTTACTTCGCTTCAATTCTCCTCTCATCTACTGGAGGAGACACAGTAAACAAAGATACCCGGAAAATAGCCAAAACCATCGTGTGCTTCGGATATAACTGCACCTGGCTTTGGGATTAGCTCTGCACAGGTGCAGTTGTTT
Organism: Opisthocomus hoazin; assembly: GCF_030867145.1. Classification (NCBI taxonomy): domain Eukaryota; kingdom Metazoa; phylum Chordata; class Aves; order Opisthocomiformes; family Opisthocomidae; genus Opisthocomus; species Opisthocomus hoazin. The sequence goes on from NC_134417.1 coordinate 21,836,718, forward strand.
GGTCACTAATGCCATTGTTTCTTAAGTAGGTCTCACTGGGAAATTAGGTCTGTTTTTTTGGTAGCTACTAAATTAAACCTGTAACTTTCGGTCAGTAACAAGTCTCAAGATGAGGTCCCCTGTATTTTGAACCAGTGCTTCTCATTCCAGAATGTGGTTCTTTGCTTGGCTGTTTCTTTGATAGAGCTTAAGGTCTGTAACCCAACAGAGTCTTTTACTTATCAGCTGATAACTCCTTCCTATTTGATATCTTGTGTAGTTTCTGTACCCCAGTTCTGAAAACAATTATTACAATATATATTCTATACATCAAAACAACGAAAATCTCAAATACAACAGTTTGCACAAAAATGGCTAGGCAATCTCAGGATTGGTTCATATCCCCTTTTTGCCACGGAAGGAACCACAACCTGCATCCCAGTACTCCTAGCCTTGATATCTAAAATAAAATTACTAGGTTAAAACAAGCAGACATCATTTAAGCCAGAAAAATGAGCAGGATGCTCACAATCCATTAAGCACGATACGATTTGCCCTGTTACCTCTGTTTCCTTTTTCAGACTCTTTAAGAGTAGGACCTGGCCAGTAAATACTTGGTATCTAGCTGTCTGTTCCCCCCTCTCCCTGTTTATCAGTACATGTGTCATCTTGGTAAATTTACAGAACTAAAGCCTCACAGCAGCAGGTTTTTTTGACAGGTTAACTTGGCTTTGAAGCAATAAATGGGAACGGCATTTTAATAGTTTTAATTCTCTGCATCACATTCTAAAACATTATTTTCATTATCTTTGTTACCATTCTGCTGTTTTCGAGGCCCCAAACCTGTTGATATCCCTCAAACACTTCAACTCTTTAAGTTAAAACAAGATTGATTAGCAAAAAATCCTGAAATATGAAGCTCCATGCAATCTTATTTACTTTTTAAATGCCAAAAAACCATTTTGTGCTCCTCATTCCTTTCATAGCTATTGACTGAAATGTTGCATCAGTATCAATTACAGGGATTTGAAATGGTGAGAATGGTGGGAAAGCAGAGAATGAGATTTCATGATCACATCAAAGCCATAAATATTGTCATTGCTACTGTTCCTATGTCCCTTAAGTTTTATTTAATGGTTAATTGATTGCTAAAAAATGTTTCAGATTTATTTAATTTTCAAAAATGTGGCCTTGTTAGTATGCTGCAAGGGCTTTTATTTTTTTTTTAACAGCAAAGTTATATATTATGTGGCATGAATTATAAAGCAGTTGTCATGGAGATGTTGCTAATGCAGGAGCCTATATGCTGCGTACTTTGAAAACTGTGGAGCGTATCTGTTTACAAGCACCTTTTCTGAATGCCTTGCAACTGGTGGTTAGGATATTACCTGGGTAGTTTATTGCACTATGCCTGAGTATTATGCTAGCACAGTGCTATGTCCAGGTACGCTGTACTCTCACCGTGCACCTGCCTAGACATTCCACTGGAAATTTCAGCAGTATTCAAAGACTGTAATGAGGCAGTGACTTGAAATACATTGAATTGCTCTGGAGCTTACGTCTTCTCACAGAAATGTAGAAATTACACAGGACTGAAACAGGTAATATTAAGAGCTTGAGATTTAGGACTTCTTTTGTTCCTTTGATATATCGATATTAATTAGTTCAGCTAAAAAACAGTAGGCATACAAAAGCGATCTTAATGAACCAGTGCTTGCAATCTGGTGGCTCAAGATTTGCTTACCTCTATAAGATTTTGGTAAGTAGGTTACAGAACAGTTTCCCTCTGTTTGCACAGCTGTGAAATGGGGACATTTATGCCTAATTATCTTTATAAACTGCTTTAGAGCTCTCGAGATTGAAAACACCATTTAGATGCTAGAAAAAGCACCTCTGCCTCAAAAGTGTTTCAAAAGATAATATTCACCCATCTTTCTTAATAGTCGTACTTTACTGTGTGTGTATACAGTGATATTAATCTTAAGTAACTTGTATTCTTGAAGCATCATATTCCATCCTTAACAGTCAGTTTGACAATGTTTTTGCTTGCATGTTACCAAACTGAACAAGCTCACATGTAGACTTGTTTTGTAAGACAAATGGTTTTGAAGGAAGTTTTGCAGTATTACAGAATCTCATAAAGGCAAAGTATCATTATCTTTCTATCTTTTCTGGTACTGCCTGTAGAAGAAACTGGGTTTTCTGACAGAGAAAACAAGGTACAGCCTTACTGAAAATTGCTAAGTAGGTTTTTCATTAAGCATCGAGTTCACCATTTCATATTTTCATAAATATGTAGCAAATCATGATGCCTTGCAAAATGAAACTTAAGAGACCAATTCATGAAAAAATTATATACTCCATTTACTCCAACCTCCTCTGTACTTTATTTTTTATTAACTCACTTATCCTTTATATGCAGGAGACCATCTCTCTAATATGTAACCCAGAAGGGTGGACTGCAGAATGGGGAGGGAGTAAACCAAAATGGACATTTGCATTTCCAGCACAGAAAGTGCATTCAGAAATTCACCCCACATTAAAAAATAAATGAACCACACCGAGTTCTGTTGTTGTTTTGAATGTTTTTTAGCCTAGATAAATGAACAAAGCTAAAAAAAAGGGGGGGGGGGGGAAACACATACAATTCTTCTAATGGCTTTTGTGGACTGCAACATGTGATTTACACACCCCAAAACACTTCTTTTATTGTAGAAGGGACACTGTACCTCCCAGCTATTTTTTCTTCTCTCAGTTATTCCATGATTTTCCTCCATTTCTGCTCCTGGGGACAACTTCCTTCTCAATTATACTAGCAGCTAATCATGATATTACTGTCCTGGTGGGATTCAATGGGCAGAAAAAAATTCAGCTGGAAAATGCCTTCTCACTTGTTCCACAAGCAGGGAGATTTTGCTTTTCACACCAGGTGAGGAAGAGTTAGTTATCTTTCTGGGATTTTCTTACAGATGATAACCGATGTCAGCTACAGCTCTGCCGCAGAAAATGAAGTTTGTAATATTTCTGTAAATTATCCAAATTTGTTAATACAGGTGAAAACAGCAAATGCCTCACTCTTGCTAGACTTCTACCTTCTATTAGCCCATGCTAACTACAGTGGATAAGACTGCCTTTTTTTGCCTACTGACCACTATTGAGCCTTATTGTTGGGGTTTTTCCTACTGCTGTCAGTTTGTCTTCTGCGGTTTTGTCACTGACTTCAATGGACTGGGAACTCGACACATTACTACAGCTTCTCATGCAGATGTACAGAGAAAGATGTTACTCATCTGCTGAAAAATTCTACTCTCTAACACGTGACATAGGTACTAGCAAAGTAACAAAAACCTTCTTAAAAGTTGTATGCAACCATTTTTCCCTCATTTTGCTGCTAAGTTTGTTATATTTTAAGAGAAAAGCTAAGGAGGGATCTTGGAAGATAAAAATACAATTCAACATTAAACAAGATGAAGCTAATCACAGTCTTTTCTCTCGTAAAAAAACAGATTGCATTAGAAATGGACCTGGTAAGGAAGGCAGCACAATATAAATTAACAGAATGCTGTCAATTTACCACGAAGGATGATGAAGGAAAAGTCAACAAATACTGTAAGAACCCAGATTATTTTTTTGTCTCTAATTTTTTATACTACAAAATTATACTTGGAAGTCATCAGTATTCTTTCTGTACTTTATCATTTACAGCACAAGAAAATAATCCTCACAGCAAACCATGAGGTCATATCATTGACAGCTGCAGTCCTGAAGGTATTATTTCATTTCTGTATTGATATGAGCTGGGTTTTAGGATTAGAGGGCAGGACTGGATGTTAAAATACCTGAGTTCTAATCCTAATCGTGGGACATCAATTATTTCAATGATCTTAAATAAAGTTTAATGTCCTTGGTTCAGGTTTGCTGTTTGCTGATTTCAGAAGATGTTGAAGACTCCACATGCCAAAACAAATAAGAAGAATCCTTCTCCCTTCTCTCCTCTGCTCCTAATGAAAGCCAACAGATTATGGCTCAGAACTGTCAGGAAGCTTAGTAGCAACTTCATGTGTTCTGCAATATTCACAGTCTCAAACTGAAAGCTAGTCACAGAACGGCAAAGTATATTCTTATCAGAGAATATTAAATTTCAGTTTTGCACTTCAGTGCAATCTTCATATTCATCCTGATAAAACATGGGTTACAATTTCATTGCACAGCTATAATGGATATTTTGTTCTCTAGGTGTGAGAGCAAGAACTGGACGAAATCAGAGAAAGACACAGGAAACAGTGTGGCCTGATGAACCCTGATAATTACTACAGTTTGATGTGTTGGACTGGCATAGACTCTGTTAATAGCAGAGCAAGAACGACACAAATTTTCATAAATTTCATTACATTAGTAGTGTCACATGCAGATTACGATGCAATGCTTTGGCAACAGCAGTTAGGAACTAGGTAAATTTTTAGGCAAAGCTAACCACTGAGGGCGGGTCCTAGTCTTCATCCTGTAAGGCACTGTTTATGCCCCTGTGTCACTTCAGAACCGGAAAGACATTAAAGTCATTCCTACCATGTGACAGCAAGAGTGCATCATGATAGTTGTTCCTATTGTGGAGTAGAAAATAGCAATGTGTGAATCTGTAGAGACATTAAGTAATCATTAATTCTTTTCTACTTGTCATTCAAAAATGTTGTACTCTTGGGGTGAGAATATGTTTGGCTGAGAACAAGCTTTTAGTAAAACAGACTTGGCAGATGCATATTTGCAGATGCTCACGAAAGATGAATCATGACATTTCCTGACAACAAACACACCAAAATGTCTGTTTTGCTACTCTGCTTCCCTTTGGGTATAGCATCAGCCATATATATTGTATATGTATGTGTTTGTGTCTAAATCATTCAAGCACTAATGAATAAAATTCTCTGCTGTCTACATCAGAACACAACACTACCTTAGCAATATCTTGGTCACAAGAAAAACAGTGAAAAACATCTGAAACAATTGAATAGGTTCTTCAGAAAGGCTATCCATTGTGTTCATTACAATGGCGTAGATACATTCTCTAATTATCTATGATCGTTATATTCTCATAGAAGATTTTCATTTTTATCACTCAACCTCATCAAGGAAGATTAAATAGCTAAAGACAGTTTATGTGAGATCAGTAAACACCTCCAGTGTGGAACACATTAAAGGAAAAGGTGATTTTATCCTACATTTGAGTAAAGAATGGGAAATGATTGGCAAAAAGAATGAATAAATAAATAAATAAACGGAAAAATAAATAAATGAATGAATTGAAATTGTCTCAGAGTTCAGTATTGCTCAACATTCCAATTTTACGTTATTTAATAATTAAGAGATTTGTATGAAAACCAAATCAAGCCAGCAAAAGGAAAACGAAGCTAACAAAAAAGTACGAGTAAGACAAAGAACACAGGAGAACACTAGTGAAGATGTCAGATGGGTTTGAGCTGATGCTCAGAACCACATCAGATGCCATGTAAAATGTACCTAACCTCAGAGCAGCCTTTGGCTAGCTGAAGATAAACTTTCAACACCCACTATTAAAGATACAGGTACTCGCTCGCTTCAGTATCGTGTATTTTTAATCTGTGAAAAAAGTTACAACTTCAAAATCACGTTGACTACTATACAAAATCGCAGGAAAAACACACTAGTAATGAACTCAATTTGTAGATTGATTAATCCCCATTCATTCCTTTGTATTTTTTTTTAAGTGTTTTTGTTTTGTTATGTGTGTTCTGTTTTTTTTTCGGTACTGTTTTCCTTCAAATGAATTGCTTTTGTAAGGAGGAAGAATCTAGCTACTCCATAAAAACTTGCTATTGTAATATATACGCATTAAAATTCTAGTATGCATCTGAAGTTGAATGCTGGTACATGTACTGTAGAAGCTGTGACCTCCCAGGTGATATCTACTAGAGATCCATCTAGCCTGACCTGTTGCAGATCCAGAGCATCAAATCAATATAAGTGAGAATCACACAGGGCCTCAAAACACAGAGGCTACTAATGTAACAAAAGTACAAATAAATCTGTCATCAAAGGCTTCAGTCTGATGTGCTAAGCTTTATAATACCTTTGTTCATTCTTAATGATTTTTCCCTAAATTTAGAAGTATCAATTAGTTCTTTAAAAAGGATTTAAAAGCAAATGACAGCAATGTATCACAGTGGCTTTTCACTCGCATTCATTCTGCTTGAGCACTATAGTTACATTTGACCAAACAGTATCACCCAGACAGTGTCCAGCCTTGACACGCAGAAATCCACAAAGGCTATTTCTCATGACTGCATGTTCCAGTAACCTTTTATGAAGACGTTTTGCCTCATTTTTCCTTTGAAATGTTCAGCTGTGTTTTGCAGAGGAACCTGCCACTACATTCACTATCTCCCCAACTAGGGAAAGACTAGGAACAATTGCCACGATCAATGGGAAGCACACAACATCTTAGAATAATGATAAACCCTTGGTTTGTGGATTTAAGGTATTTCACCAGTATGGCTTTAAACAGATTGCGTTTGCTCACCATCGCTCACTGTTTTTGTATTCAAATAGTCAGGGCAATCACTGTTCTTTGCAGACGTAATCAAGCTGCAGTGCAGTATTCTGTTTCTGGCTAAGGAAGTTTATTTGTTATTAAGTATAATCTATTGAAAGTCATAACAATGCTGATGGGTCAGCACAGTTGCCTTCCATCACGAGTTACTGAGAAGCATTTCTTCAAAAAACCTCATAGATGAAATGCTTTCAGCTAGTAGAGGTTAATAAAGATAGCTCCTTCATCATCTCAAGGAATGGAGCCAATAACAAGTAACAGAAATAACATCATAAATCTTTCTCTATAAAGTAGGACTGACTATTATTTGCTAAACTGCCTTTCATGGTGAATTTGCATACTCTTACTTGTTGAATGACAATAAGAAAGCAAAGAGGAAAGGCCACGTGGGACACGAGAAGGTAAAATACTGCTATGTATTACTGTATTTGATAATTTGGATTGATTTACAGAATGAACTACCAAACAATCCCACCTACAAGTTCAAGGGATATGACTAGTATAGCAGTCTATTAATATAAGGAAACAATCAAAATTCCTGGCATTTTGAACAGGTTGCTGCTCAGAAAGACCTCGATACTCCTGAAATGAAACAGCATATATACATATATATATACACCCATATATATATATACAAATATATATATATGTGTTTTATTACTGACTCCCTCTTACCATAATTCTTGTATTCATATGTAGGGGTAGGTTTTGCTCACACGATGGCAGTGTTGATTATTACACACTGCTTCACTGTGCCTTCTGCTAGTAAAAGGTCTCTGTGCTGCTACCTTGGAAAAACCACACAGGGTGGAATTCCCTAGAGGGCTGCACCTCCACACCTGCCTACCCAAAAAGCAGATCATCTGGCCCATCACGCTGCATATTTGCTACCACTAACCCTCAGGATTAAATACACAACACTTATCTAAATCTCTGAACATCATAACATCCAAACAATGTGGATTCTGGTTTTCCAGTTCTTATTAATTTTAACGTCAACAGAAAGCGTTTTTTTCCATCCATACAGATGGCTTTTCCACTGTAGAGAGCATGGATGGTCTGTAAACTGGTAGGATTCCAAGTTTCCAACCTCTGTTAAGACATTTTCTTTAGCAGCCAAAGGTTCCACATGATTAATGCAAACTATTATCAATGGCTATTTGCAATGCAGATATGCTCAAGTAGTTTTGGAGACCCTGTATTGAGTAACATTCAAACCGTATAAGGCTTTTTTTCTAGACCGAAGAGACTGCATCCTACCAAATGCACTCACAACAGACAAGAACTGAGGTATTTTCTATTCAAACTCCGCAGTGCTTCTTCACCTACCAGTGGCACTGGTAGTAATCAAACGGTTTCAGAGGACATTCATCCCGCTCTTCTTCAGAGGCTGAGAAGCAAGACACTTCTCATTGCCACTGAACATTGTGGCGTGTTTTGGAGAATTGCTTAAAGTGCAAGAAAGCAAAAGGGCCAGGAATTCACTAACATTTATCCAAATCCAGAATAAGAGTCAAGGATTTCCCACGAAGATCAACAACTAAGGGAGATTTTTGTCAGTAAATGAGAAAAAAAAGAATTCAGAAAAAGGGAATTGCACATTTTTTTTAGCAGTGAGCCTAAGTTAACTGCAAAGACGTAGCAGAATGAACAACCATGCCAGAAACAGCAAACATATGAACCAGATTTGCCAAAACAAGTTAACAGAGCTCCTGGCTGTGGGTGTTGTTCTGACCAACGGCAGCCATCAGGGCATGGAGAACAACCCCATATAAACTGAGGCAAAACTGACAGATTCCCATTATGTGAAAAATGAACCACAGGAACAATGTTTCTTTGAAAACAAGAGCATTAAAGATTCTTTCCTTTACCTGCTGTAAAACTGAAAAATGCTTACTTATGCATTCCCACTGATCTATCGCCAATAATGAAAGTGATTTTTAAGTAAATTAAATCTGCAGTGTTTACTCTTGAGCATCACATGCAAGATGAAGCTTTTCTTAAGGAGCTGTTGTGCATGCAATGAGACAACCTTCGCTTTGAACACTGTAACAAAACCATTTAACATTATAATGATAGTAAGGCTTCCACTTCAATCCCAACCGCAAGAAAATTCAAAGTCCTGGCTGACCTGTCATGCAACCAGTTCTCCTTACACATGGCAGCACTGACTGCACCTAGAACTTAGCTCACTCATGTTGGGTGTCGCTTGTAACCTAACACAACATACTGAAAATAGAGTTATAGTCCTCAACTTGCAATTTCCTGCCTTGCATGGGTAGTTACATATTTACTGCTAACTTCAGTAAAGAGTTTCTATTAAATTAATTTGTCACCTACATGATACATATTTTGGAGACATGCTGGATTTTTGAAGGGCAGGCGAGCTATTTGAATCCTAAATCTTCTCAACTACTGTGGTGATCACAGAATCACAGAATGGTAGGGGTTGGAAGGAACCTCTGTGGGTCATCTAGTCCAACCCTCCTGCTGAAGCAGGGTTACCTACAGTAGGCTGTAGAGGACCTTGTCCAGGTGGGTCTTGAATATCTCCAGAGAAGGAGACTCCACAACCTCCCTGGGCAGCCTGTTCCAGGGCTCCATCACCCTCAGAGGGAAGAAGTTCTTCCTCATGTTCAGACGGAACTTCCTCTGCTTCCGTTTGTGCCCATTTCCCCTTGTCCTGTTGCTGGGCACTACTGAAAAGAGCTTGGCCCCATCCTCCTGACACCCACCCTTCAGATATTTGTAAGTATGTATTAGGTCCCCTCGCAGCCTTCTCTTCTTCAGGCTGAACAAGCCCAGCTCGCTCAGCCTCTCCTCGCAGGAGAGATGCTCCAGTCCCCTCACCATCCTCCTAGCCCTCCGCTGGACTCTCTCCAGTAGCTCCTCATCTTTCTTCAACTGGGGAGCCCAGCACTGGACAGAGTACTCCAGATGAGGCCTCACCAGGGCAGTGTAGAGGGGAAGGACAACCTCCCTCGACCTGCTGTCCACACTCCTCCTAATGCACCCCAGGATGCCATTGGCCTTCTTGGCAGCCAGGGCACACTGCTGGTTCATGGTTAACCTGTCGTCCACCAGGACACCCAGGTCCATCTCCGCAGAGCTGCTCTCCAGCAGGTCCACCCCAAGCCTGTACTGATGCATGGGGTTGTTCCTCCCCAGGTGCAGGACCCTGCATTTGCCTTTCTTGAACCTCATCAGGTTCCTCTCTGCCCAGCTTTCCAGCCTGTCCAGGTCACGCTGAATGGCAGCACAGCCTTCTGGTGTATCTACCACACCTCCCAGTTTGGTGTCATCAGCAAACTTGCTGAGGGTACATTCTAACTCTTCATCCAGGTCATTGATGAAGAAGTTAAACAAGGCTGGGCCTAGTACTGACCCCTGAGCGACACCACTAGTTACCGGCCTCCAACTAGACTCAGCACCGCTGACGACAACCCTCAGAGTTCTGCCATTCAGCCAGTTCTCAATCCACTTCACCGACCACTCATCCAGCCCCTACTTCCTGAGCTTCCGTAGGAGGATATTATGGGAGACTGTGTCGAAAGCCTTGCTGAAGTCTAGTTAGACAACATCCATGGCTCTCCCTTCATCTACCCAGCCAGTCATGTCGTCATAGAAAGCTATCAGATTGGTCAGGCATGATTTCCCCTTGGTGAATCCATGCTGACTACTCCTGATAACCTTCTTTTCCTCCACTTGATCAGATGGCTGAAGCTATCACAGCTATACAAAGGCACTGATTTGTTCCTTCCTACTGACGAAGGGGAGCTCAGGGAGGAAAAAGTATTTCTCATTCATGGACAGACCTCAACACTGCTGTTGCTCAACTGCAAGGGCACTTTTTCTCCCCTCCATTGCCCTCCATGTAGTTATTTCTCTGACACTTCCTTTCATGAAATGATTTTCAACAGAGCAGTGTGCTCTGAATCCATGTGAGCCAAGGGCCCTGGCTTGGTTTTTGTCATCTCTGTTTTTCTTCCACCTTTTCAGTTGTCAAGGCTGCCAGAGCATCCGCTATGCCCTTCCCCTGTGAGAATGCCAATGGATTTTGACCTTGCTTTCCTTTCCTCTATTGTTCCTCTTACAGCATCTGCACAGGTATCTCTAGCCAAAACCACAGATTTGACTGGTGCCTTAGAAACATTTTTCTACTCCAGACCAGTCTCATCAGGCCAAATGAAAATATCAGGTGAGAAACATTCTGCGATGAGAAGGACATTTTTTGTGTATGTGGGATGATGCATTGCATGAGTTCTGGCTCCTCACGTAATTAATAATGTTCACTGATGCTAATAAATGCAACTTTAACAGAACATGAATTTGGTGTTCTAGTATGCTGGAACAGGCTAGCCTCTCTTTAATAACTTGCTATCCTCTCATTTTAATCCCTGTTCCTTTCCCACTTCCCAGCTGATTGTCCAATTCCTTCCCTGCACAATTTATACCTACAGCATAGGCTGAGTTCCTACTGACATCAATGGGGAGTCTGAATTTAGACTCTGCAATGGTGGGGAGAAACTTGCCCTTGGCTGCTGCATGCATGACTCATTACAACTGATATTTCAGATGTCCCAGATTATGACCTATTTTACCGTGTATTACTCACAGAGAATGAGTAAGACATTTCTGAGGCTGATACAAAACCAGTATTTTCAGTGATAGCAAGAAAGAAATGCTTTCTTACACATTAGATCAATTTTGGAATTCTTGTATCAATGATTAAAATTCCCTAGGGTCACCGTGCAGCCTCCCGAAGAACCGAATTGATTTTCATAGGCTACAAATCAGATCTACGGTCTTTACCTGAAATGCAAGGTGCACTTTTCCATACATAAGGGATCATCTAGCTGATGAAAGACCAAACAGGCCTCCATAAATAGATTTACTGTTTGGCAAAATTACAGGACTTTGGGTAATTCGTTCAGTACTGGCACAAGAAGTACTGTTTCCAGGCTATTCTGCAAACCTTGCGTGGAACAGGCCTTAGAGTCAAACAATCATTTAAGCATGTCCCTAAGTGCTTTGCTGATATAATATCATAGATCCATTGAAGTCACTGGAAGCCTTACCACGACTTTTATGGGCTTTTCATAACATCTTCTATGACTCAGTTTTCCAGGTATAAAATGTGAATATGGATAACAGCTCTTTCCTCCTATTATTTGTCAGGTCTATTTAGACTAGAAACTCTTCAGGGCAGATGTGTCTTCTATATGCAGGTCCTGTGCATGGAACAACGGTCCCCCAGCTCTGGAGGGGAACTAAGCACTACCATGACATTATGCTCCAGGTCAAACCAGTCTTAATTTACGGAAGCTCAAAAGCCCATGCTCTGCAGAAGGCCAGGCTAAATCACCAAACTGGTTACTCTTCTCACTCTGGAATTTAATAAGAGTAACTGGGAAACAGCTAGCGAAATGCCAAGACCTGCTCGGCTTTTCTGCTGCTACTGGAATTTCTCTGGCTCTGTGTACATGTGTGGATTTATATACCCCTTTAGATCAAACTTGCCACTAAGCCACTTGCCAATAAGCAAGTCTTGAGAGAGCTGTGGCTCAGATTTTGAAAAAATTTTGAAAAATGAAGTAAATACTTCAGTGTGTGGTTATGCTGAAATCAGTGCAAATATATCAGCTTTTCCAGGATCTGCATGGCAACTTTGTGAACACCTTTAAATAGGTCTTAACCACTGAATTAATCTTAGAAGAGACCTGAAAGAGCTTAAAGACATTTCTTCTTATTCTCTTTAACACTGTAATATACCTGTGTTGGCCTCTTTTTAACCATATGCTGCAGTATAATATGAACATAAATATGGAGGAATTCATAAAACATCAGCATTTTGATTTGCATTGTGCTTGGGCAAAAAAACTAATAAAACTAAAAAAAAAATATACAGGAAAAAAATCCCATGTTCACTTGCCTGTTTAATCTGCAAATGAAAGGCTGAGATAAGACACCGAGAAAGGAAAACACAAAATAAGAATGTTTACCATGCACACGAGCTTCATTAATACAGAAGCTCCTTATCTGGATCAGTCAAAAGATTCCATGTGGGTGAATTTTTCTACTGTGAAAAATAAAATTTTCTTTTGCAATCAGCATTATATAAAGCCATCAGTGTCTCCTGGATCATTTATCAATGTAAGTGTAAAATGAAAATTAGATATAAAGATTAAAAGATTTAACCTATTTTAATTATGTTAAGATTTAAAATATGGAATTTTTAAAAACTATGTTCAGGCTACCTCATGAACCCAAAATGATAGGTAGACTCCTAAGTATGTATGTTTTCAGTATTTTGTACTAATTAAATGGCCTCACCTAACCTGTATTTTATATCTATTATTTTAAATTTTGACTGATAGTAGGAATACTGTACTCTAATTCGATAATAAAAGTTCTAATGAGTTAGAATATTCAATCAAAGAAGGATGACGACTCTGAATAGAAATTAGGTATTTTCTATTATAACTCACTACCAAACAATTCCACCTAAAAACTGGATATAGCTTTATCCTAGAGGTTTGTACTAATGCCTTCAACAACCTCAGAAAGTGACAGTCATATTTCTGCTAAAATATCTTCATTATTTTAAGTGCTTATTTAATTTCGTTGTAAAATTCTGCTCTGGGCCAAGTGTAAGGGACTTACAACAGCTACAGGGAAGAAAACACACTGTAGCAATTACTTACATCTTCAATATTTCTGCAAAATTTTAGCACCAGTCTTTTCACGACTTGCTTGTTCAACGGGAAATTTAACCTCAAAAGTGCAAGAAGCAAGAGTTTTGTCTAAACCTCACTGAAGTAACAGAAAGACTTAGAGTGATTGCAATAAGCTTTTCAGCAGACAGAAAACATACAGTATCTTGGATACAGAATTTGTTCCAGAAAACATTCATCTGGCATACCACACCTTTCTTAGTTATGTTCATTTATGGTATTTTTAGAAGAGGATTTTCACAGCACAGATACATAAAAATGACTTATCAGTTATGCAATAAGAAATACCATAAATTTAAGACGAAAACCAGACCTCCAGTGCCATACTACTATTACTATTGCTGCTGCTGCTGCGGTGGCATGGGGTAGTTTCTAGACTATTCCAGCAAATATCCAGCTGGATGGAACTTCCTCTACTGACATAACACATACTTGAAAAGCAGAAAAAAAATTCTGATTCATACGCTCAGATTTTCAAAAGCCCATGCCATTTTTATGTTGAAAATACATTAGAAAGTAAGGACTTATGACGAACTCAGTCTAAAGGGCTGATCTCACTACTCTATATAGAAACAAAATATGCACACAGAATCACTTCACTGCCACTGATGTGACTGCAGCTGCCCACCTCAGATCCTTTCTTCCTCAATATCACTGCAGAAAGTACTCTCCTGTAATGTACTCTTTAAAAATTACACCATTAAATAGACACATACACAGGAATGATACATAGATTTTTTGTATTTCATTATGTGTCCTATGTGCAGTCTAACTTAGAAAGAAAGAATCTAAAACAGTATAAAACTTAACAGGATGGGGTTTTTTTCACTCTACTTTCATTTAGCATATGCAATAGATCTCTTACAGTAATTGTTACTAATTTCTTTTTCCTGTACACAGATACTTTAATACTTACAAATGAGGCAACAAAGAAAGTCAATTTGACATTTAATGTTCTGCACAGAAATCACAGACACTCTGCCAAGGAATTAATTAAAATTACAGTCACATAATAATGACACCAACAATAAATACTCATATACAGGTAATAAATTAACTCAATAATTCAGCCAGAACACAGGTGTAAATAACTACATGAAAATAAGAAACATTTTATAATAGTGCTTTAAATGCTAGTCCTGTTTTCAATACTGTATTTCCTTCCTTGGTTGTTCAAAATAATTATGCTTTAATGGGATGTTAAGATTTAAATTTATTAAAGAATCTGGAATAAATTGGTTGGAAACTTCTTAAAAACACTGCAGAAAGATTTACAGACTTCTTCAAGTTCTGCCTTACTCATGAAACCCAAAAATCACAGAATAAAAGCACTGGATGTGTGTGTTTACATATATATATGTGTGTGTATATGTGTGTGTATTTGTGTGTACTTCTACATATTGTATATACTCACAAACATATGGACACACACACACAAAATGCATACATGTATACCTGCAGGCTCAAACATCTTTCTTCCAAATACATTTCATTCAGAGATGCAAGATCATTCCTTCAAAACACTTTTATGAAAAAATATGATCCATATGTGAACTGCTTTGATTCTGATTAGCAGCAAGTCTTCAGCTTCTATCTGCTAAATTGTAGTAGTGTGTTGCAGTCCTGCATAAGCAAAACCCCTGTCACAAGGAAGCAGCAGATCGCTGATGCCACCTTGCCACAGGGAGGACATCCCAAGAGGACCTGATGTCCTTTTGGGCTGCTGTGTGTGTTTGTGCCAGAAAGAAACCTCATCAACCCATCCTTACAAGGAAAGAAGTCAGAAAGGCCACGTACATCTACCCTTTATACAGTGGCTTATATAAATACCTTATTTTGTCCCTCTTACAGATGTTTCTGAGACATAATTTGGAAAATAATTGGAGTCATTCTCACTTCAGAACCTCGGCCTTGTCTGCACTAGCTGCTGCAGGTAACCTTGCTGCTAAATCTGGTGACAACACATGTTGCTGACACAGGAATATCACCCACAAGTCCACACAACACCTGGACAATGTATTAACTGACTATTGCAATCCTCCAGAGCTTTCCTTAAAATGGATTTTGTAAGCACTGAGTTACCAGGTGCTTTTGATTTGCTGGCACAATATTTGGTAGAGAACTTGATCAGAGGTTGATCGACAGGATACTGCAGGATCACAACTGTATTGGCAAAAACCACAGCATACTCCCAAGTTACCAAGAGGTAAGAACCAAGTTACCAAGGCAAGAATGGTTTTACTCACATCACATTTATTGCAAATGATTTCCTGGATAATTAAAATAGTATCTAAAATAAAATAGAATGTCACTAACCCATATAAGGGAGATTCAGATTGTCCTGTATCTTTCACTGTAGAGAACACATTTCTTTAAACAACTTGGCCTAATTTACACTTAATGTTAAAATAGGCCTTTTAAAGCAATGCTTTTGAGTATCTTCAAAATTTAATATTTGGTCCACAGTTTTCTTTCCTACATTGTCGTAAGAATGTGCTACTTCTTAGTAGGACTCAGAGATTCTTAATTTAAACTCTAATCAACATTTTTCAGTTGTCATTAATCCATAAATTGTCCAGCATATGCCTTCCCCATAATAAAATATATTTTAGACACGTTAGCTATCTCATGCTGAAAAAATATGAACTAGTTTATTGTCATTTCTATTGTAAGTATAGAAATCAGTTTGGTACTTATCAGTTTGGTAGAATAGGTTCATTACGACAGTAGTAAAGTGTATAAAAAGTAATGACATACCAGTCTTCCCCTGGGCCTTGGTCTGAAGAAACCTTGTACTGTATGGTCACAAAATACACTAAGGGCCTTCAAAGACAAATAAAAATTAAGTCCTGCTTAAAACTGCAGTTACTTTCGCTGCCTTGACTGTATCTTTATAAAATAAAAAAAATCTCAGTAATAATCTTAGAACGTTTTTAATACTAAGATCATAATTTCATTGGTGTGCATGAAAAGACCATACCAGCTATTCATTAATATATATATATCCTGTGTCCAACAATGGCCATATTCTTTACAGAAAAGTGCAAAGATCTCAAAGCTATCAATTTCAGAGGAATTAGTATATAGCATTTTTTTTTCCTAAGCATCTTGGTCAGTAGCTACTGACCAAGATGCTTAGGAAAAGCATCAGCTCAGATGATGCTTTTCCTAAGCATCATCAGCTCAGACATAAAATACATTTCTTTACTGCAATTGTTATCCCATCTAACAGGCCTTTGTACCACTGATACTGATACTATATGTGTGTGCAATAGAACCAGAAATTATGGTTACAGGCATGATTTTTTGCCATTTGCCTGAAAAAAAATATTCTAAAACTAATGTATTGCCAGCAAAAAAAACCTGTATCAGAGAGGATAAAGGACAATTTTCAAATTACGTGATTAATTTTCTGTTGGTCAATAAGGCTAAAACAACTTGTGCAAGTTGAGGAATTTGTCAGTAAGTTCTCTTTAAGTACTCTCCAGATGGAGATGATGTAAATTTAAGAACGTAGCTGTCTTGTTTCCATAGCAGGGGAAGGGAATCAGCGAGCCAAGACAGGCTGATAGGCTTTCTCATAATTTGTTATTTCAGGGGAAGGGAACCAATGAGCTGGGATAGGCCTTAACACAATATTGTACCACCGCAGCAGAAAGGGGATCATTAAAGCCAAGATGGGCCGTGGTACAATTTTTGCTAACCCTGCGAAAATACATTTGGCATTTCTTGTGGTGAGACAAGAACTAACCAAACTGCTGATTTAGCATAACTATAAGGCCTAGAACATCTATAAACTGCGGCGGAACTGCTGAACTAAAAAATGGTTGATTTAACACAATAAATAGCACATAGGAAATATAACGCAGTAACTTCATGGTTAAAACAGCTGCAGAATGAGGGGAAAAGGAACTATTTGAAAGGAACATTGCCTTTGGAATATGGAATTTAAAATTCAGTATGGGCTATTGAAAAGGGAAAATATGAGAGTTGGTTTCAGGAAACCAGTTTCCCAGAGAAACTGGGAAACTGACTCAGCAGAAACAATGAACAATGAATCTGTCTGGGAAACCGAGGAAGTGAAGAACAGGCGGCCATAGGTTAGAGACTCTTGATAAAAGACAACTCAGAAAACTGCCAAGGTGGGATCAGCAGAAGCAGATTGGCATTAAAAACCTCGGCTGCTAAGAATCAGGTGCTATGGAAGAAAACACCTACTCCAGGAAGCCTTGGGATGCGAGGTGGGATGCCGCTGGGAGCCCCGTGCTGTGAGTGCGAGTTCTCAGGACCAACAGCGGTGCCTGATGGGCTACAGCAGGTTGGGAGAGCGCGAGGATTTAGGAATGCTTGTTGTAACCATGACACGGTGCCTTTAATATTTCTGTGGCTGCATGCCAAGTAGTTTGCTATAGCTTTCCATGACCACTATCGTCATTAGCGTTATCTTGTAAGACTGTTAGAGCCATTTACCATCTACTGCTATTCTTGTAATTACCTCAGTATCCTAAATTGTCTATTGTTATTGATTACTTGTGGCTATCAGTCTCACAGTTAAATATTGATAAATCACAGTTGCATTTGGTACTGCTATGCTTAAATTTATACAAGCTATTAATCAACGTAAGTTTTTAAAAGCTGTCCTATAAACTTCAGGTAGCCACAGGCCCTTTATTCACTTGATGTGGTCCACTCCCACCTTTCCCCACTTACAGATCAAATGAGGCAAAATTATTTGCCACTGTGTATGGAAAATGCCCCAGTCAGATGCTCTTTGGACAAAAAGTTAAATTCCTAGCTAAACAGGTTGTGATCAAAATCAGAGCTAACACAGGAGATGGGTACAGCAATACAAAGGAAGAGCATAACACAAGAGTTGTAAGAGCCACTATGCACTTCTCAAAACTCTGGTCCCACTGACTGCTGAGTGAAGATTTCAGCCAACGTAAGTCACACTATGTAAAACACGGGTCTCATCTATTTTAACATCAGTCTGCAAGGCTGGCAGAGGCCAGGCTCAAATCAAGGGGCAGCATGAAGAGGAAAGCAGCGTATGCTGAGGACACGCTGAGGAGCAGCAGGAAAGCCGAAGAGGAAGATTGCTCTTTCCACAGGGAGCAGCTACTGGAAGGGACACACCGAAAGGAGCCACCTCTGGAAGGCTGGTGGATACACAGGTTGGCTTAAT
Source organism: Opisthocomus hoazin (assembly GCF_030867145.1). Lineage (NCBI taxonomy): Eukaryota > Metazoa > Chordata > Aves > Opisthocomiformes > Opisthocomidae > Opisthocomus > Opisthocomus hoazin. The sequence continues at coordinate 21,855,199 of NC_134417.1, forward strand.
CAGAAATATAAATATATATTGCTATATTATTTTCATTCCTCACTCAAAGATTATAACAAACTCTGCACAGAAGACTAGCAAATAAGATTTCACCATGGTTTTGGACAACTGACTTTCTCTTTTTCTCGCTACGGTGGTAAGTCCTCTGTCCGTCCTTCTTTCTTCAGAAAGACATGACTTCAGCCATGTAAAAGAAAGGCAACCGTTGATTTAAGTATCTTACAACATTGGGTATGTCAGCCACTGTACTGGGTGTTGGTGGCGAGGCACTGCAGGGACGCCTGTGAGGAGAGGTCGGGGCTGCCCCGTGCCGGACACCGCCGGTTCCAGCCAGTTCCAGCCAGCTTGGCAATGGCCCCACTGAAAGGCACAGCCGCAGCTTGTAACTGATGCCGGTGGCACCTCTGGGAAAGCGTGTCTAAGAAAGGGCAAACCGCTGCCTAGCAGTAAGGGAAAATGTGTGAGAGCCCCAGGAGTCCCCAGGTCAGGGAGGACGGAGGTGCTGTGGGCGCTGATGGATTCTCCACAGCAGCCCGTGGGGAGACGCGGGTGGAGCAGCTATGCAGTGGAGCAGGTAAGCACGCCACAGAAGGTGAAGAATCCCATGGCAGGGCAGGGGAGAAGTGTGAGGAGGAAAGAGCAGCAGAGAGGAGCTGTTACAGAGTGACCGCAGCCCCCATTCCCCAACCCCCAACACTGCTCCGGGGGGAGGTTAGAAGAGGGGAGCGGGGCTGAGCCTGGGAAAAAGGAACAAGAGGAAGGTGCTGTTTTAAATTTTGTCTTTGTCTCTCACTATCCAATTCTATTTTAACTGGTAATATACAGATTTTCCCCAAGTCGAGTCCGTTTTGCCTGTGATAGTAATAAGTGATCTCCTTGTCTTTATCTTGACCTACCGCTTTCCCACCTCGTCCTCTCGCCCTGCCCTGTTGTGGAGGGGGAGTGAGAGGGCTGAAGAAGAGAAGGCTGAGAGGGGACCTTATAAATGCTTATAAATATGTCAAGGGTGGGTGTCAGGAGGATGGGGCCAGACTCTTTTCAGTGGTGCCCAACGACAGGACAAGGGGCAATGGGCACAAATGGAAGCACAGGAAGTTCCAGCTGACCATGAGGAAGAACTTCTTCCCTCTGAGGGTGATGGAGCACTGGGATTCTGGCTGCGTGGGAACCTGGCCACAGTTGAACGCCAACCCACCACCACCACTACAAAAACTGCAGACGTGTTAAGAGTGTGTCTTGGCACAGTGACTTGTGCAGGCAAGGTTTGCGTGAGACTTAGATACCACTTAGAGTCAGATAACCTACCTCATTGTAAAAACTAGCTTTCACGCACTGGTATACAATGAAGTCATCAAATATTTTAACTAATAGAACCAAGTATTTTACTTCCACCCACAGGAAACTATATTGTAAAAGTGTGACTAACTTTTCTGGAATAAATCCTTTGAACTGTTATATTACTTTTTCCACATTTTCACTCACACCAATTTTCTTCAGGATAGGAAATTTTGGAACTAACATAAAGACAAATCAGAGGCTTTTTTCAATAGTCTGGCACTTAGAATAGCTTTTTAACATTAAGCACAATGGTCACAAAGCATGTCTTGAAAGCAGCTGAAAACACCGCGCAGAGAAAATACCACTTTTCTGCCATGGCTTGGTCTCTTTCGTCAGATCTGTTTTCAGTCTGCAAGGATGAACTAACAAGAAAAAAGTAGAGGAAACTACCTGATTTGTTGGGGTTTTTTTGTTTGTTTGTTTTTTTTATTTTTAAAAATTTGTCATATACTTGCGTTATTTCACCAGCCAGTGCTGAAGCCTTGCCTTGAAGTGGCTCACTTAGGACAAAATCCTCTCAGTAAGCAGTATGGTAGTCGTCGTAACTGGCAAGCCATGCTTGCAACCATGGTGACAGAGGGCATCAGTTGAAGCTTCCAGGAAACTAACACTTTTTTAGTCCATGTTTAACTAAATTCATCCCCACCCTGATTGTTACTGGTGAGAAACTACAGGTGAGGCACAAGGTAGTGTATTCTCATCCACAGCAGAAGTACTATCATTAAGGGCCACTGGAATCAGTCCATTGATTCCTTACTTGCAGAGCACCAAGTGAGAAGCTGAAGTTCATTAAAACAGTAGTTCTGACTAGCTTGGCTGGAAATTGCAATGCTGGGTTTATTACATAACGTATTCCTCTGGTGTATATTTTACTTACCATAGATTATGAATTAATAGAGGCATGATTTTAGATAAAGGGATAGAAGGTAAATGTCAGTAGATGATAATATTCTCTGTATCAACATAACTTCTCATGTTGACTCTGTAGAGCCTTCCCTTGAGGCCGTATCTGGCAGGCTGTGATTTATGAAACAGTTTAAGGTGTATATTTGATAACCAACTATTCTAATTAGGTCCATCATTATCAGTCTTATTGATAATTTTGGTTTCATTCCAGTATCTATTCATGTCTATGAGAAGGCTCTGTATTTATCAAGGGAAAGTAGGTCATATTTCAGTCTAACTGGCTTTCAGTAGCTGTCATTAGATCATCTTAAAGAAGTGGAAAGTTCTCAGCTCTAGAAAAAACAAGGACGCTGACTTTGGCCTCTGTTTTGTTTTTTGGGTGGTTTTGGTTTTTTTTTCCCCTCCTGACAGCCCCAGGTGAACCAAATTTGGCATATCTAACAAGCTTTCTGGCATCTGACTATTTATCATGGCACTGGAACTTGAGGATGGTAGTAGGATAGGCTTGAATTCAAGTTAGTAATGTTTCCTCAACCTGACAATTTTATTCTAGTTTCTGTAAATAAAACCAACACATTTTATATTCTATTTCATTCCCACATAATTTACTATTACTGTTAGGCTTCTTTGTGTCTTTACTACTTCAAAAAAAAAAATCTGTGTCTTTTCATATCTCTCTTATTTTTATATTAACAATCTATTCTCTCACCAGATGCAAACCATTTGATGTTGCTAAGCTCACACACAGCCATTGTTATTGTTATCAGTATTAGTAATGGAATCATTATCATTCTCATCACTAAAAGCTAGCTCATTATCTGATAAGTCAAAATTTCCTCCCAAAGATTTTGAGGTATTTGATTTTCCTCATTTGTATTCTCAGAAGTCACTTCTTTCTCACTTGCTGGAGATGAAAATGCACCTTCCATAAGTAAGCTGCCATTCTGCTCATTATGCAGCTTTGATTATTAATTTTTTTCTCCTTTGTAGCACAAGAATGATTGCATTTTTAACTGGTTTGTGGCTCCCAAGGGATGTCTTTTGAAAAACAGCTATTAGGGGTTAAGATGTGATTATGTGGGCTTGAGACAACTACTGATTCAACTACTAAATCCATGGGAGCTGGTTAGACTGACAGTTGAACTATAGCATCAGCTGGTGGGCGGGTTCTTGCGGAATAAACTTTGGAAAGAGTTTGAAAGAATGATACTGGTGACAAGCTGGCCTTTCACTAGGGCAAAAGGTGAAAGAATATTTCCCTTCTTTCTCACCCCAGTTTCTCACACATGTTGACTTGTCCACAACTTAGTCCAAACTCCTATTAGCCAAGTGATTTGCAACAGCTCAGACAAGCTTCTCAGTGCTTGCTTTCACTTTGTGATTGGGTGGCTATTTCCTCTTCTGTTAAGTTCCAATTCTGCAGATGTATATGCTGAATTTTCTCCCTCTGTAGATTGGCAACTCCATGGCTGCTCTTGATCATAACTAATCAACTGTTCTGCTGTAGAATATTGACTGTCTTCACAGCTACCTACAGGATAAGGTTATAGTTTGCCCAACTTTCTGACATCAGGTTTTGTTTAGTCCCTCTCTGATTTCCCCTTGACAATATACAAAGGGTGAGATTTTCTTTCCAGAAAGGCTTGTTTGATATGGGAATCCTTTTCTGATCTTTCACACTCATAGTACTCCTCTTACAAAATGCTACTTCATTATGTAATTGGCGTCAGGAACAGACTTCTTTGACGAGAAATGCCAATGCATCAAGTGTGCAGGGTATTTGGGAAGAAAACGCAATCAGTCTGGGGCAGAGGGTGAGTTGTTTCGGTTCTGTTACTCTGTTTTTGTTCTGCTTTTCTCTCACAAAGAAATATTTCTGATGATGTGGTATACAAAAACTACCTGATGTGTGAGCTGTAAGTGGCCTTTTAAAATTCAATTAACTTTATTTAATGGGATTCATGCGTTTGTAATATCAAGAACTCACATTACTGAAAATTAGTTTCAGTAATGTTCTTCTAATATTACTGCACAGCTATTTGTTGCCAAATGGAAAGAAAGCTAATTACTGGACTTTGTTTCTCACACAGCTGACGCTGCTTTACCCATCTTCCCTCATATGACATGAGATTATGCATGCATGCTACTAAATCATATTTTAAATCTGAGATAGCCGATCCCTTTACAAAACTCAGCACTTCTCTTTGTTTAGCCAGAGACATTCGTAGCCAGAGAAAGAATTTAGATTCTTGATTTCCATTTGTTTCTCAGACTTTAAATTCTCCACTTTAACACAAATTATGCCTAGAGAAAAGTCTTTGCATGTGCCGTCCTGGCATCAGCCAGCTAGCCAGGTCACAGCACTAGGCAGATCTCTCTAAGAGCTCTACATATGGAACTCACCATTTTTTCCCAATGTACTGAGAAAAGACTACTTAGTATTGAATTCAGCCAGCCTTTCGGAGGAGAAATCCAGAGTGGAGACATGTTTGAAAGCTTTAAACTTTGCTTCTTCCCAGAAAACAACACAAATATTTTAAGGATCTCGAATATTTTCACAGGTCTAATAGCTCATTTCTCAATTTGGAAAAATTGTGGCTTTAAAATGTCACGCAAGTATTTTGCCTACAACAGAAATGTCAGTATTATAAAGTAAACCTGTTAAAAATAAATTTAATGTATGGGAACAAAATTAATCCATTTCAAAGCCACTGGAGTCACAGTCTGAGTGGAAAGATGGAAACCAATGAGTGATAATTTTTAAAGACACATGACAAAACATATTTCTTTATCACTACATCGACTGCATGGAACCTGAAAATGGCATTGGATTTTGTTTAATGGGAATTCATATTTTCTTTGCATTTTGCTGTAAATTGCAGGCTAATCAAGGTTAAAAATGCAATACTAAATGTGGCCCAAACTATGGCAATTTAATATCAAATTTATACCTGCTTTAAGAAGATGCAAGACAGACTGCATGCAGAATGTTGTGCATATTGGTTCATTTCGGACCTGTAACAGATTACAGGTTTTTCACAAAAAAAAAAATCATACTTAGTAGACACATATAACTTCTCTATTTTTCAGTACTGATCAACCTACAGAGTATACTATGTTGGCTAAATTAAATACGTTGGATAAAAAAAATGAGAAACAGAAAAAAAATTAATACAAACCATACAGTAAGGTGTTTTCTTCCATTCCTTCTCTCGTCTTACTGTTTTGGCTGTTCTGTTAAAGGGCAGAGAAAGTGGATGGTAATTACAAAAAACTCCAACCAATAAACATATAACAACTTGCATTTACACATTTTAATGCCTTTCATGGGAAAAAGATATCAAGGACTTAAAAACTTTACATGGACTGTATACATATTTGTCACAGGAAGGAACTACCATACCACATCCATGTTTAACTGTGCATTTTAGAGGAAATTTGATTTATTTCAAAGTTTTCCCAAAAGACCTACAGAAAGGAGACTGGTACACTGACCTGAAGGACACCATCTACAGAAGCAGAATGCTGGGTTCCCTGGGATCTCTTGGGCACCTGCCACCGGAGCATTGGTTGGTTGCCTGAGAGCTAACCATTCAACAGAGAATGCACTTAGCTGCAGACCACAAGTCAGTTGTTCACTGGAGCTTGGCGATGACTAATTGATCGCTAGTCAGCTGATAAAGTACTTCCCAGTGACATTCATCGCACACCTCAGTTCTTGCAAGGTCAGCAAATATTTAATGTGACAAAGCAGTTTCAACATGAAATTAAGCACAGAGAAAGCAATGTAATTGTTTATTACTTACCCAAAATGATGGGGGATTTAACTAAAACAGTTAATTTTGCCTTTTATTTTATCTGAGCTAGACTAAGACACGTTGTCAGTGTTTCTGCTTATATTGTGATTACGGAATGCAGAAAGTTCTTACCTGCATACACTCACAGCATTGATCAAGAAACACAAAAATGCTTCATTTGTTATTGACTGGATCCCCTACAGATGACTGAAAAGTTCTTTAAAATACTGAATTTTAAGATGTTTAAGACTGGTATCTTTCCAATAAAAAACATATTTTTGTTAAATCTTTTCAATAAAGAAACAATGTTAGAAAATGACAACCGTTCTTCTTCCTCTAACAGTGGCAATATGGCTTTAGATTTACAAGGATTTTAGTTGTCTGTTCTTCTTTATTCTGCAACATGAAAGATTTTTGATTTAGATATTTCAGTTAGATATTGTAAGGAACACTTATTCAAAAAAAACAAACAGATGGAGGCTTTGTTAGTTTTCTTGAACTTACCACAGGGAACACTAACAGCAAACATAAGACAAAAACTCTGAAGTAGACACAGAAGACTTTGCTCTATTTCATTGGGTATAAACATATCATGGATATGAGTCTATAGCCTTTTTGGAGAAATGTTGAAAAATATTATACCTTCATGGAGAAAGATCATAAATTATATAGAAAAGGGTCTCCTGACTGTTTGTAGTGAGTGAGGGGATCTCACGCTGACTTTTGGGTTAACTGCATGTCAAAACATACAGTCAACTAGAAAAAAAGGTAAACAACAAATGTTTATGTCATTCAAAAAAATAAATTGTAAGAGTTAATATTTTTAGCTTCAAGACAGACGTACAGAAGTACAACCATGGCAAGCATGGCAGAGGAACCTCAGCATAGAAAAATGTAGTATTTTCCCTAGGGAAGAACCATAGCAACAAAGTTTGTGAGTATTCCCACACTGAAATAGGATCATAAGTAATTTTTGGGCACCACCACCTGTTACCTTCCTTGGGCTCCTTCGACAGGGCACTGTGAAGTTTCACGCCACCCTGCCGGGCAGTGGCATTGGCAACCTGCAGCTGTCCCCGTTTGACACCCGCTTAAGATGGGCACCTGTGGTGGCACTCACGCCACGCTGCCCTTGCTGGGTGCTCTGCCTTTGATGGCAGAATGCCGTGGGCACCTTCCTGCCAACTTACACATTTCTCTGTGTTGCACAGGCCACCCTGTGGTATGCAAAAAAGCACTGTTTTCTAGTGAATACAGCAGTGGACTGGAGATCATGGAGGTTTTTTCTGAGTTCTCATGAACAGGTCTGGGCATTGCATTTATGCTTAATTTCCCCATACATATAATGGAACAATCACACTTACTGCATATGATAAAGCACTTACCCAACCTGAAAGCCAGAACAGATCTCTGTAGCCTTCAAGCTGCTCCAGATATTGTCCCTCTGTGCTCTTCCCATTCTGCTTCGACATAATGCTGCACAAGTGTCAGACTTTCAAGTACCCTTTATAGATTCAACCACTTTTAGTTTTAAAATGGCTTTTCTGTTCTTCATTTAGAGGGAAAAAAATCATGTAACACTGAACACGTGCTAGAACTACCGGGAGATAAATGGCCTTTGATTTTCAAATGTGTATTAATGGGTCAATATTCTCCTTTCCTGCCATATACAGATCTCTCATTAATTATAATGTCACTATAGGCTGCAGAATGAATCTGACCTTACCCATTGAGCACCATGTTTTAGCATTAATAGTTTTTGTTCTTAACACCAATTGGGAAATACAGCCAGACACGCTGAATGATATATTTCTATCTTTACAGCATAGCTTTACTCACTCAAAAAATGCCTTATGAAAAAGGGTGTTAATAACACAATTTATTTCTTTAATTTTTTTAAACAATGAATAGATGTGCTTAGTGCTGCGATTACATAAATTTAATATTGACCTGTAAAACTGCTTTCCTCTATGCGTCTAATACTGTAGAAAAGGCTTGATTAGGAATCATTCTGCATCTCTGGACCAAGGTTATTAGCACAGCAATTTGTTCAACTCGGCATCTCTTTTTATAAAGATAAAGCAAATACATAGCTGAGTGAGTCCAAATAAGACAATGTATCAAGTTAAAGGGTAGTGTATGGGTATCTTTTCAGAACGTGAAATGTCTTCAATTCTAAGCAAACAGAGCTTTGGTCTAAAATTCTAGTGTTATAAAATACTGCAAATTAACTAAGCAAGAGTGTGACTATATACAGTGTTTATACCAGGAAGAAAGGGAGCTGTAGTGGTATTCTACAATGGATAAAACGGGAATGAACTGGAACGTAGGAACACATCTGCTAAGGTAACACAGCAGTGGTTCACCAAGAAATTCCCAGGCATTGACAAGAAGACCACAAGGAAAGGCTTTATGCTGGAGAAATCGATCATAAGGTAATAGTAAAGTTTAACTGGACAATATTACAGAAATGTTTTATTCAGCCATAACCAGTGGAGTTTTATCAGGAATTTCATTCACGCTGTTTAACAACATCAGTGTAACTCTTCATTTGAATGGGTGAGAAACAGAAAAGCAATAATGGAAGGTGTCACCAGAACAGTGTCAAGCCACAATGTCCTTGAAAGCAGGAATTTAAATAACACCAGAACAGAAATCCATGCATAAGGAGTTACAAAGAAAAGAAGCAGAGAAACAAACAGGCTAGCTTTGAACAAATGATTATGTCTCTCTCACTTAAAATCGAGCAGACTTCAGGATAAGTTTAGGATCGACACAAAATGACAGTTATGCAGGATGAGATACAGTATTCAAATCCAAATCTAAAGGCTTCAGAGAAAGTCCTTTCTCTTCAAGAGTGAATCCTTCTGGCTAATTCCTGCTGTGGCAAAACCAGTGTATTGCCCTGTTACCCCACATTGGTAAGGAATCACTAAGTGGTCATGTTAGCACCGTGAGCCACTGCCCTCCTCTTCCTTTAGGGTCATTACGTGTATAGGTGATCATGATTGGCAGGGCAAAAGAATTTATATGGAACAAAAATGCAGTATTTTTAACAAGGAAGAAAACTCTACCTTTCCAATTCAGTTCTGGTTCATTTCCCAGTTTTTCCCAATGACAAAGGGCCCCTAGACCCCCTCTTTGCTCAGCCTGAGGAGCTGGGTAGGGTCCCTATCTCTGTTCTTCTCTTCCCCCTGACCAGCAGCTCACAGCGATACACCGGGATTTTGTACAGTTCATTCACATGACTTTTGGTAATCGCTGCCTTGCATGGAAGTATTTTCAGAAGTGAATTACTGCATTGCAGACAAGATCAGTCTTTTGACACCATGAAGAGACTAATATTAGCCATGTCATGAGAAGTTAAATTCTAACAAAAAAAAAAAAGTTTTAATGTCAATGTTTTTATATTATCAAAGAAACATGATGGTTTTGCTAGGTTTGGATATGTCATGAATGTTCTATATGATTATTTATTAAAGAGTTGTTGCTGCAAGTTCACAAAGTAAATGGGTTTAGTAAGAGTGGACTCACAATTCTTGCTTTACTTGTCATGTTCTGTTCTTTCATTTTTTTGTGTGCATGATACTGTACTTATATTAGCTGCCTAAGTTAAATTTACTTTCAAACTTAATAAATTCATTAAAATGTTTATTCATTTTTAAAAAGTACAGCTGGTGTTCCTTGTGAGAACTGTGATATAAGAAAATACCATTACATGCCTTGAGCTGATACATTTCTATATTTTATGCTCCTGCCTAAAGCACAATCACAGAGCAGAGAAATGAGAAATTTTAAAGGCTACTGAACACTGGAGATGTGAAATCAACACTTAGGTTATTTAGCACAGGTTTTTGGAATGATATGTAGGGGAAATACACTGCTCAAGGACTCTCCAGCTCACACTCATAATTGTAACTTTTGGTGGACTACTCTGTAGTCTGAAACATAAAAAGCCAAAAAGAAAGTAAAGCTCTCCAAAATCCCTCTGCAAACAACCCCTCATCAGCTACCTTACAGTCTATTTCTTTTCTAATGAATAATTGTCTTTTGCTTGTATCTGTTTCCAGGTTCACTGATATAAAATGCTGATTCCAGCTATTTTCACAATTACGCATTTCCATCTCTGTTTCTTAAAACCAAACAGAAGAATTCCAAAGGGTTCAATGTATTAAGTACCCTCCATTTCTATCAGTTTCACTTGTTAAAGAAAGGCATTCAATCACTCTGAGAACTGGAAATAAGTTGAGATTTCTACCAAATAGAATGAAGCTCAATTTTGACACATTGCTTAATTTTAGTTTAAATGCATAGATGCTTATTTGAATATTACTGTACCCTCTAGACACTTAAGCACATGGGCAAGTTTAAATTAGTTTGAAGGATCTGCCTTACGTGAAGCATGGTATTATTTCCTCTTAAAATAATTATTCCACAACAAAAGCTACCAGTGCTGCCCGAGAACACAGGGAAGATTTTGCCCTTTTCTATGAAAAAAGGCTTGGCAAACGTGCTAGGACCATGGATACACTGCAGGGAAATGACATACTCATGCACCTTGTGTTATTTAACAGAATAGCGATCTGTTCTAAGGATGCTGCTCTCAAGGACACTCCAGGAGGGAGTAGGTTCATTGAAATGAAATTCCAGTAGTAACACAGGCAAAACCGTTAACTGTAAATCAAAGAGGCTGTTTAGTTCAGCTTGCCAGAAGGCTCAGACTAGTCTGAAATTTCATGTAATATTGCCAAATTTATAACGGTATGACTGGGTACAGGGTCTGACTTGCCATCTTTGATCCAATAAAATATTCAGGCACATTATATTCAACTTTAAAAGTCCAAGTCCCCTCTTTCAGAGTCAAATTCTTCCCTGATGGTACGAACTCCAGAGTGATTCCACTGACTTGTACAGGCTTTTCCCATTTAGTCTATAGTCAGTGGAGTGACTGTGGATTTAAAGTAGTGTAATTGGGAGTAAAAGTTGGCTTTTTAAGTCTACTTCTATTTTTAAAATCTCTGTCAAGTTTCATGAGGTCAGATGTGAAGATGAATTTGTTGTTTAAGTTTCCTCCTGCAGGCAAAAAGCTTAATCATTTTTTTCTACTGACCTTGTCTTGTCTAAAGATGAGTCAATGAATCAAGTTATGAATGATATATCATGAATAAATGATTTATGCCTGGTCATATCAAATATGATGCATTACTTAGGTCCTTGAGAATTATTGCATATAAAGATTTATCCAAAGTGTCATACAATTGGTCAGGGAGAGAATTCTTAAGTCTTTGTACGTCCTCTTGGAAAAAAAAGTATATAACTATCCTCTGACTAGAGAAATCTGTCTTTGCAAAAAATCTCTTTGACAAAGGCGTAAGGACAGTCCAGCAGTTACGCTTCTCTGTTGGAATGCAGGAGGTCCCAGGTACACCTGTCTTTCTCTTTCTTTGCCAACTCCCTTCACCTTAATCCCACTATCTATAAAAGAGGAAAATAAAAAACCTCTTTCGGTCATAACGGTGTTATGACACTGACCACGTTCGAGACCCTGAGGTGATCATACAAGATAGCAATTTATTTTTATGTAAGATTTAAAGAGTAATTTTTTTCCTAATAAATTTATTTGCTGGTGCAGTATAACTTTCTCTTTTAGCCTTAATCATATGGATTACTTATTATTGAGTCCTAACAGTGCTGGAACGCAAACACCTTCTCTGATAGAAGTTTTCCAAAAAGAATTGCATTGCAGCAGTAACCAGTGCCCGCTCTTATGACATTTCATTAAATCAATAACAAACTTGTGAAGTAGTTCCTCAGGTGGGCTACATTAGAGGTCTCTGAAGTGTGCCAGCTGAGGCCTGGCCGTAACTCTGAATGATCTCCGGAAAGAGAATTGGTACACAAAAGTTATTAAAATAATCTACTTAAATATTCTGGGGGGAAAAAAAAAAAACAAAAAAAAAAAGAGTAAAAGAGTTGTGCTAGCCCTTTCAATTTCATGCTATTCCCAACCTTCCTCTGTAAATCTGACGGTTTGTCGTTACTCTCACCCAATGGACTGAACTCTCCTTCCCAGTTACTGCTAACAACGCCAACCATGCCATACTGTGCAGGATCTTCACCAACCAGATCACTCCTTCTTCTGCAACATGTTTTATGTCTACTTAAAGAGTTGCCTGTTATGGCTGAACACTCATTTTCATTTATTCTGGATTTATAAAATGATGGGCATCAACACATGTAATCTGAAGTAAACTACAGTATTCTGAAAAGGTTGTTTCCTTAGAAATATTAAGAGATTACAGAAAAGTTGGGTAAATATAACTATTCTGAAAAGAAAGAGTTCCTCTTATCCTGAAAAGACAGTACTACCAGCAGGAGCTAAATGAACAGTTGCTTGTTGCATACGGATGGTGAAGGCCTCATGGAAATAACAGCAAAAACCATGAGAAGACCAATCATCTGTCAAATATTTTGCATCATATTGTGACCAGAATGAAGTATCTGCAGTCAGTTTACAAAGCTCCACCAAACTGCACAGCCTAGAGTCAATTCCTTGGACAGCCAGCAAAGTAACTGAGGCATTCCACCAATCTCAAAACGTGCAGTAGGAGGTGCATAGCTGGTTGAAAAACCCCCACGACGCTGCAACCAGGCACTACAAATTTTTCTCTCAAAACCTAATGACGAAGCATCAGCGCAGTATACCATAGAACATCAAGTTAAATTCTTCATAGATTAATAAAAACGTTACATGCCACAAATTTATGGATTGGATTTTCATACTGTAAAAAGAATTATTTAAAAAGCTGCCTTTTTATTTCAACTGCTACTTTCCCTGCTATTTTATAATAGTGAATGATAATGAAGTTGTCATTTTACATATAGGATAATAAATTGCCTGCTATGAATACAAGGCTGTTAATCACTCGTAGGGCCCTGATTATGTTGTGGTAGGAGAGCGTGACAAGCACTTTATGAATGGCACAGTCCTGAAAGTGAACTCAGTCTGTGTTCATTATAGGGTCATCCTCCTGGAAATCGAAAATGTGAACTTCATGTGTGGGGGTATGATCTGATTTTTCTTGCTCACTGTAAAAGTAACACCTGCATATCAAGGTCTCCCATCATAGTTCTGCATCTTCATTTTTAGATAACGCAGTGATCTTTCACTTTAGGAAATGCAGTGACACATGACATATGTGGAAACTTGCTCAGCTAATTTGACCATCTTTCATATATAGTCCCACGCTGACAAACACCTGCCTGTCACCCAGGCTAGAGACAAATCCATCTTTATGAATTCTTACACGGAGCTCTATTATTATCCAGAGGAAAAACACAGAAATACAGTTAGAAATGTTAACCTGTTGTGGTAGATGCAGATGGCAGTCTCTTTTCTTCCTTGTTTCTCTGGATGCCACATTCCAGTTTGGAATATAACAGTTCCTTTTTGATAGACATTAGACATTTCAACGTCTGACTAGTCATATGGCAGTACACCTTCTCTCACGTTACAACTTATATATATCCACGTAACTTGGACTTAGACCAGTTTCTAACCCTAAGGTTTTCCACGCACATTCTGTAACAACCTTGACAGGTTTGTACTATGAAAGCAAAGGCATTTCTCAGCCATTTTTTCTCTTCAATACTGACACAATATTTACCCATTTTGTTTCACTTTAGATACTAGTACTTTAAGTTTCATTCTAAATTCCATAACCAACACCATGTGAACACTTCTACTGTTTTCAGTTTTATATTTTGTATTTCTCTATTTTCAGCCTTTATAGTACATCTCTGCCCATTATTTTCACTTCTTCCTGTAGAAGACACAGTGACACAGTTCTGATAGGGCACTGTGCTCATCATCTTCCTCTCTGATCACAGCTAAGGGATACAGAAGGATAGTGTATGAAATTGGTTTGTATTATACAGTATAAAAGCAGCTTATTCTTACAGGATGACAGCTAACTTTGTGTGAGAGGTCCAATTTTAAGTACAATATTTGCTATTAAACCAACAACACATGTTAAAAGGAAGTAAATATTGGCATGGTATTAGTTCAATGTGTGTTCTCTTGTGTGCAGGAAAATTCACCTGGGATAATTCATCTCTGGCATAGCACCGACCTCAGCTAAAATCTACCAAAGATGAACTGGAGGCATTGACTACAAACCTTACTAGATTTCTCTTGAAATGAGATAGTCAAGCAATGTCAGAAAATGCTTCCATTTGTTTGAGGCTGAGCTACAAACAGCAGATCAGATCTTCACTTGATGTGAGCTGACAGCCTCAAAGGAGTGATCTTGGTTTGCAACACTTGAGATACAGCCCTGAGCCCCTGCAGCTGAGAGGAGGACTATAAGCAGAAAGAGATTGAAGTTTGTTAGAAATAAGGTCAATGGACTGTTCAAGGTCACTGTACTGAAAGAAATTGTTGCTTTGGTGACTTTGTGTATTTGCCTCAACAAAGGCTTTAAGGCTTTTTAAACTCAGATATTTGGACCCAGCTTATCTTATCCAGTCCTAGGATCACTCATTCTACTTCTTGCCTGTCTGGGAGAAAATGGTGATCCAGCTGGTATTACTAAGTACCTCAAAATTGATTCAGCTCACAGCACCACTCTCAGTCACTTCTCTATTCTCTTCTGATGGAATACTGAAACTAACTCACAAAGCCCTAAGTTTCTCTCTCAAAGACAGGGTTTGCTACTGTATCTAGTGTTAAAAGTCTTCGCTATTTCATCCCTTGCCCTTTCCAAAACACACAGATCAGCGTGGGGCTGAACTGCTCCTGCTGGTCTGCAGCGCATTCAGAACAGATCGCGAGGTGGTTAAACTGGCATCCCGGCTCAACAGAATCATCTTACCAGCACCTGCCTCTCCTAGTGCCCACTTCTGCCACTTGTAGGACTTTCATCCCACGGTTGGCCCCATCAGGCAGCTACTGTTGGCCAGAATCTGTTTATACTCCCTTCCTGTTCATCGGCCCAGTATATAAACACTTCACTGTGACAGTGTCAAATGATTCATTACTTCACTTACATGGTTACCATACCTGCACTTCATATCGAAAGCAAATGCCTTCATAATTACATGATCCTATAGACTCCAATCCCACATGGATCTCTACGCTACAGTAAGAAATACAGATGCAAGAAATGCCATAGCAATCTCAAGGTTAAATAAAACAGTGGAGAGGATTGGTTATATTCCCATTCTCTTGGGCAAATCAGTTCTATATCAAGCCTGGCTACCTGGAACACTTCAATATGTTAAATATACAGGCTTTTTTCTTTAATTTATTGCTCAGACATATAGCCAGTGAAAGAGGATAACAGTCCAATCTCCTAAGCAGAGCCACAGAAGATGATTTTGATACCCAGGCAAAGAACATTTAGTGTCAACAACATATTTCAGTAATAATGACTTCCACAGATCTACCAGCAGGAATTGAAAATGAGATACTTGTATAAAACTGTTGATATATGGTTGGCTTTTATTTTCATGGCACAAGTTTACATGGCTTAAAGGAAACATATTCTGAAGGAATATGTCTCACAAATAAGTCTTTAACATTACATGAGATACTCTAGTCAGAGCTGCACTTTGTATGGAGCTAATGTATCAAACCAAGTCAATGATTTAGCCATGATTAAAAACATTAACAAGGTATCGCTTTTATTTTTCCTTTTAATCTGGTGAACGGGAAAGCAGTTTCAAAAAAACCTACACAAAATGGAAATAAAATTTGGAAGTACATATTCATTTACAATGAAACTATTTCATTACACCTCTCAAGTGCTTCATAAGCACAGAAAAGTCTCCAAGTTCTCATACACTATAAGCAAACCATGGAATTCATATATTCACTACCTTATAATTTTGGGACCTCTGAACTACAGGAAAAAGCCTGATCATCTGAATTTTGTATTATCTGAATAGTACATATCAAGATTTCCAGAACTGACTGGTCTCTTTCTTCACACAGCATTAAGGTTGTTCCTGAATGCCTGAGGTTTGAACCAAAGTCTCTACCTACTTTTCAAATTCTTGATTCTGAAAAACATACAAGGACAATTTCTTTCCACCTGAAAGAAACTGTCTGAATAGCTTGGCTTTCTATATACCAGCACCTAAAAAAGTGGATAATCCAAAATTTACCTGTCAGTAAACTATTGCATCCCAGGTTCTGAGGTTCTGTCTAGCTACTTATGTTCTTCCTTGCATTCTTCCTTCTTCACATTACGTTTCAATGCCCTGGGATCCAAGTTACTGAATCAGCAGCTTGAGAGGCATACGTTACAGCTCACCAGCAGAACCAATTAAAAACAGAAAGCAAAACCATCAAAGAACGAATGAATATAATTGCAAATCATTCAGTGCAATGTACATTATACACATCTTCATATTCCAGTTTCATTTCTAGCAAAAACGTAGCTATGGAAAAAAAAAACTGTATCTAATTCACAACCACTTTCACAAAATGTATATTACCGAATTCCAGTCCACTGTGCCTTCTGCATAAACACTCTCACGGACTGAAAAAAATCATATTCATAGCACAAACAAGGAAAATGTGCTTCTTAATCAAAGTACGTAGAATCTACTTACATTAATGGCCAATGTTACCTTTTTATTACACTATGTTATAAAACTTCAAATTGACACAAAGTAAACTAATTTTGCAAATAAGCTGTTTTATTCAGACTCAACATTCTATAACGTGTTATAAAAATCAACCTTTCATTGCACATTTCCACATAACATGATATTTATTGGTTTCCAGGAATCACCGCATCAAGTTTATATTACTGCATGGTCAAAAAACCTAGTTACTTAATATTCTGAATTGACTAGCTATCAATTGTGGCAACTTGATTTTACTACATGAAAATTTAGAAGTAGATGGAATGAAGGGGCCATCATTCAGGCATCTCACATTCTATGTCAAAGCTCGACAAAGATAACACAACTTGATAGCTGCTCTTTTGCACACAAAAGGCAGAAATAGTTGCATATTCCATCCAATTAGGTAAACTCTGTAAGTTATGTGACATAAAAATAATAGTTCATATTGAGACTAACATGAACACTGATAACAGCATTTGAGCATTAATCCTGAGGTACAGCAGTGAGGACATGCAATACATCACCACGCAGCTAGGTATGAATGCAGTGCTAAAATCTGACCTTACACAGAAGAATATTATTTTCCAGACGTGTACTAAAACCCCCTAAAGTATCTGTTCCAAGTATCTTCACCTGTGCTTTTTCTCAGTGTATGCAAATGGCCGAGATACTTGCATGTGAAGCATTCCCTGAATCACTATACTTCCTCTGGATATGGAATCACATTCATTTTCCATTTGTCTCAGAATACCAAATCATAATATATGTGATATGAGTATGTTGCTTATTAACTTGCATAAACTGCAAATGGAAAACAAGGAGAATTTGTATTCAACTTATCTCCTTTAAGTATGAAATATTAAGCATCTTCTTATTTCTCCTCTAGTGGATTCACAGACTAGAAGATGTTTCAGCTGCTGAGAACAGCAAATGAGACTGCATGAAAAAAAGCGTTCAGCATCCTCAGTGTACAGACTGAAAACACCAAAGCTTTGAGAAGCACTTAACAATTATTATGTCTGATTTTTTAAGCATAGGGGGGAACAGCAATTTCTGTAGCAAGCTAACGCATCAGTCAGACCTATCCATCTCACCTTGGTGTCATTCAGACCAGTATCAGGACTGTGCTGCATAAAAGCTGAGTGGGGCTACAAGAGACAATAATTAAAAACTGCAAATACACTGACAGCTCAGACAACCCCCTAAAATGCCACCTGTAGTAAGAGCTTGTAGCAGGTGCTAAGAGAACTTCGTACTACATTGCTATGTTACCAGTATGCTCAGGAGAGGACAGTTTCAAGTGGGGGAAAATTAGCAGGTCTCTGCAGTACTATTAAAAAAAAAAAAAAAAAAAGAAATTGTTCTCTTAAATTAGTGCCTCAAAGCACCATATTGCATATCTAGACCACTGCATGGTAAAGGCAGCCACTCAAGCATATAATATCATATATATAAACCGGTCAGTAAAGGACCTTCTTCCAAAGACCATGCTTTGAAATACCACTTTTAATTCTACCATACAATCCAGGAATGACCAGACAAGATGATGTTACGCTGTCTTAACACATAAGCTTTCCACAAACACTAAAGATAGCACACAATTAAAAGAAAAATAAAGAACAAGACTTCATCTTCAAAGGCTTGTTGGAAAACAAATCAGAGAAAAGTAGCTTAAACAAAACCCTAATCTTTTTTAACCAAATGGATTAGGCAGATGAGTAAGTATATATTACCTTCACACAAAAGAAAAAGTTGTTCCATGCCTATATTCCGATTACATTTTTTAAATTAAGCCCCTGTATTAATTCCAATCTGTGAAACTCACAAGAGAATGTGTGCATTAATCATGTCAACATTTATAATAACTATGAAGTTAATACTAGATTATAATACAACACTTGTACATAGACATTTATATTCTGCCCTGTGGGTTTACTTAACATTGACCAAGAGACTCCTGCCAATTTTTCAAAAAATATACTCTTCCTTGTAACAAGCTATGTTGAGAGAATAAAGAGAATAGACTAAACACAAATAAACAATATCCTGATACCAAAACTTCTAGGAAATTCCATAAATAGCGGTCAAACTCTGCTGACCTAACTCATGTGGAACAGTGCCCTGATAAGCAGTCATGGTACAGTCAACCTTGCTGAAAAAACAGACCAAGCCAGTAAGACTGAGGGGGAACATAATCTTTCAGTAAATCTAAATCTGCAGGTGTACATATTCTCCAGTTATGATGAGTGCGTATGAGCAACAGCAGAAACAATCAGCAGCAATGGGATTAAAATGAGGAAAAAAAGATGTTAGTCCTGATAGCACCACAGTTTTAGTAAACATACAGTCTAATTTAGATACTGTTAAATTCTTTGCTTCCCAGATGAGTATTGATTATTCTTGGGCACTTCCTAGGTTCAAGCGTGCATGTTCAAGTACAGGTTTGTGCATATGGCTTGAGTCCCTATCACCCTTAATCATTTAAAACACTGCAATATACAGCAAACAAGTTTTGTTCCTGCTCTAACCATCTTCTCTTACTCAGAAATTTACACACATAACTTTCGTGTATAGCCACCACATAATGCAAGGTACTGGATGGCAAGCACAAGGTCAGAAAAATATATGTGCTTACATAATGCTTATTTTATTTTGTAGGCAGGTAGTAGGTAGTACCAACTCTGGTTAAGCTTGCCTATCATTTCCTATTCTTCCAACTTCAATAAGTTTATTTCAAAAATTTGAAGGTTATTACCTGCCTACACTGATATTTTTGAGGGAAATTCCTGGTCCAAACATTAGAGAGAAAAAAAGCTATGAAAAAATACTTTGCAGGCCCAGAGAAAATCTGCTTCCATTCAATCAAAAAAAAATTGCTGTTTACACATACTCAGAAGAGACTACATTGAGTTTAACAGATAAAGTCTCCTTATATTTCATCCATTTGGATCTGAGCAGGATTTTTCCATCACTTTCAGCTCGTTATTATGGTCAGCTGTACCACAAATAAGAATCTAAACTTGAGGGAGGTGAGTTGATCTACCACTCTGCTATTTTCCAACATGCCCAAGCAGAACAGGCAAAGGAGCTGAACAGATTCAAACACACAGGGCAAAGTCTAGAGGTGGAGAGATGAAGTACATTGGGACTAAGCCTCCTAGCTACAGGAAAGGTGGCAGAACATCAGGGAACTGATGTAACAGGAAAATTGAAACAACTGCCTACGTAAAATGGAACCACATGGGGAACAAAAGGCATGACTGAGTTCACAGGGAGAAAAGAGGGGGGAAAGAGGGGGGGGTAACTTGGTGGTTGGTGAATTAAAGAGGAGGCTAAGAAGTGATAGTTGGTAGATTATTGGGATGACTAAAAAGTGATAAGGAACCAGAATGGAGACAGAAAACTAGCAGCAATGACCAAGAAAAAGGTGGTGAGGAACGGGGAAAGTCATCACGCGGCATGGGGACGTGAGATAAGTTGAATGCAGGGAATGCAGGGGGTTGGAGAAGATGGTGGCAGAGGGAGAAAGACAGTCTGCTGGTTAAAGCCACCAAAAACTATCCGGGATGATGAAATCCTGTCCCCGCATTGGTGGGCAAGTAATTTTTACCATTAATAGAACCTTTAACAGACAGTAACTAACTGTGTATTGTATATTTCTGAGACATTTACTTGTCGTGCTGGAGTATCTATCCCAAATTTTGTAGACTCAGAGCTCCAACAGAAGACACCTTACTATGTCTTGAACTTTTATAGTGCTAAATGCTTTCAAAATTCAGGTCCCAGGCATCTTAAAATGAGATTTGTCCTACCACTCACCTTTCTGTGACTGGCAAAATACTGCTAAAATGTTATAGAGTGCTAAAGGGAAAGAACACCTTCCACACTATGCTTGCTTCCTGAGATAGCAACTGTAATCTATGTCAGATGTACGCATTTCTGAGTAACACAGATAACAGCTTGCAACACAAGGCTTTGGAGGAAACTCTTAACTGCTCCCTTGAGAATACAGGCCCAGACATAACTATTTTTATAATATTTAACAGATTTTAAAGCCAGAATGACCCATACAATTATCTTGCCTGACTTTCTGCACAACACAAGCCATAGAATTGCACTGAGCTCCCAAAGTTTGGTTAAAATAGATACATTCATAGCACATAGCTATGCATATGCTGATGGGTGTTTTTCCTCCCTGCATTTTCTAATGCACCTTCTGTTTTCAGTCACTCTCTTCATGAAGATAGAAATCCTGTGACTGGGAAGCAGGGACCATACAAAGGATCTCAAAAGGCGAAGACATTAGTCTCTCAAACTTAAAGATAAACCCCATGGCTTGAAGGACAAATCTCCTTACACAAATTTTCCAACATATTAACTGTGAAATCTTAGAGACCCTGGCCAAGAGTTTTCACTGAATGAAATTATGGTTATCTTTTGAATGTTTGCAATTAAACCAATTACAATAATTTGACAACTAAGAAATATTGGGAGAGATTTGGAGAAACTATTATCTACAGAAGAAGGAAACACTTCGTGAGGGTGACCAAGAACTGGTACAGGTTGCCCAGAGATGTTGTGGAATCTCCATCCTTGGAAGATATTCAAAAGTAATCTGAAAACAGTCCCTCCTGGACAACGGGGTCTAGGTGACCCTGCTTGAGCAGGGAGGTTGGAGTAGATGACCTCCAAAGGTCCCTTCTGTAATACCCGAGAGACTTAACCTTTCCCCACCTATGGCTGCAAGAACTGAGTACAGCTGAAGTACCTTCTTTTACACCCCTAGACGGAAATACTTTCCCAAAAGGTAAGTGAAGCAGCGCAGTGTTTACTAATTTTCTCATGTAGTTGTTATTTACATCTATGTTTATGTAGATGTATCATATAACTGCACGTAAATTAGTGTTTGTACGATGTTTTGAAGATACAAGGCATTTGTGTGTTTGTGTATTCACACAGATGCTGTCTATCAAAATAGTCTTGTTTTTCTTGGATGATAAAAGCAATTCACTGCCTTTTTTAAGGTTAGTACTCAAAATCCAGCTCCCATGTACTTATTATTCATCTCACTTGATTGTACTTTAGCTTCTGTAAGCTAAGCTCTCTTTAAAATATGCACTAATAAAATCTTCTTAGACTTCTACTATCAAATTTCTCAACACACAAATATTGTAAGCTGCAGGGATTTTTTGGTCAGTGTGAGCATGACTCTCGATTACTCAGCAATCAATGCATTTGTTATACTGTCTGTGGCAGTTGATGTTTCTGAATAGGTAACAAGTTTTTAGTATCATTCAGGCAATTTGCAAACATACTTCTGCCTTTAAGGTGCTCTGTTTATTTCAACACAATATTGGAATGAACTAAATCTGGATACGCTCCTATGATTTACCAACACCTTCCTTTAGCTGATGTACAGCTGGCTGGGCAAGAACTCTATGTTAGAAACACACCAGGTACTTAGGACCTTAACTTGCTATAAATTCTTTAAAATCAATATGCAGGTTTTAAAAATCAATGGAAGGATAAGGCTCAAAAGCTATAATGGCGCAAATATTATCACTGAGCACTCACTTATACATAAGATCTGAACATTTGAAATAAAAGCCTAGAGATCTAGAAGTGTGAGATGACACTGAAATCAATGCATTTCAGTCCCTAAACAGCTCGTCTGATTCATCTCACCAACAAGAATATATGATTGTCTCTAGAATAGACAGGCGTTTATAGTAGCAGATTTTTTGTGGTGAAGTACTTTGAAGATTGCTATTTTAGAAGTGGTTATAGAAGGACATTAGTGAGCAAACAAGATAAATGTTTTAGTGAGGAATTACATGGTTGAGAAATCATACATGAGGGATACTCCTCCCAACAGATCTCACCGATTTTGCATGCATAGACTTTGGTTACATTAGAGGTGGTTTTGGTGGAACATACATAGTAAGACTGAGGAAGCAGTTATTAAATTCACCTGGCAGAGTTAAATGAAATGCTAATCTCTATTTTCAGTCTCTTAATGGCACCTGACCCTCTATCATTTAAGACCACAGATGCTGGCTCCACAGCGAGTCAGCGCTCTAAAGAAAGTATGTTACTAAAAAAACTGTTAGAAGAGTGCTCCCTCACAGAAAACACAATTCAAATGTCGTGTGCACAGCACATCCCCAAATACTACCACAAAATAAACACAGAACTCAAATGTGGCTATTCCAACCTTTTAAGCATTACAATAACAAAAACTATGGAAACAAGGGGATGAACAAACGTTGAAGTATCAGAAAAAATGTTACACTTCAGAAGCCAAAGTCTCTCTGCAGTCTACAGAATTGGTACCAGCATTAGCAAAAGAATAATTGTATACTCTTGCTTATCAGATGCCAAGTAAAGAATGGAGATAATCACGTCTAAGTTCATGCAGTCACTCTGACTGGTGTTGAACATATTCCCACTTCAGTTGCAGCTGTACAATAGCATAGCCCCGCCTCTGGTCAGACTTGGGGTGCGTTTGCCCCTGTTGTTATCATAACTTGCAAAAAACCATAGCAACAGCATAGCTGTGTGCACCTAGTCCCGGGTAGTTCCTAATAGAGGCCCATTTGCCAAGGACTTTTGGAAACAGAAACCCAGATCTGTAAACAACTCTCATTTTTTTCTATGTGAACACGCACTTCAAAAAGCCTTTCACCAAATTGTGCACTTTGAGATTTTCCAGAAACCAAATTTTTACAGATACTTTTTCCATTTTTATTGTAACCAGAAATGTTTCTGTAATACTTCCATGGCAAACTGGGTAACAACACATTTGATGTTTCCATCAAATAAATTATATTTCAATTCTAAGTATCTATATAAAATTCTTTTTTTAAGCTCTAACCCCAGAATCATGAGATTGTGAAACTCTAAACCCAACAGGGCTTAACAATTTCAACTGTTTATATTATTAAGTCCTGCAGTTCTCAAGTGTGCATATTATCCCCTTAGAGGTTAGGACACTGAACCTCCCGATCTTTTCATTCATAGATTACTTCAGGCCAACAAGGCAATGGTGTGATTACAGCCTTTGTACAGGGCTTCCACCAATGCAAAACAGATGTGAGTTTTAGCCCTGCAATATGCTTCACCAGCTTGTGCCTTCAGTGGTGAATTCCTGGTTCTGCGGTAGGAAAAGAATTTGTTTTCCTTGTGCTTTTTTGACAACGGTTCAGGTCCTATATGCCAGGCACCACCGATGAAATGATCCAGCCTGGAACCATGGGTTGTGCAGCTGAGTGGTGGAACCCCCAAAATGTCCCCAGAACTTTCAGGTCTCATTTAATTTACTGCTCTCTGGAAATTTAGGAAGACTTTGAAGTAGGCTGGTTTGGTAATGTATAAGCTTATAAGGCCTGTAGCCTTAAAACACTACTCAGTTATTTTACTTGACATAAAGAATAAAAGTATTTTTGTGTTACAAGTGTAACTACTGATTCAAACTTATCAAATCATTTGAAATCAACTCAAAAATTTTCTCTCCCAGAATTATTACAGAAAACAACTTTCTCTCACACAGAAATGGGATAATCAAAGTTTATTTCTGTTCTCAGAACTGAGGTAATTATTGTTCCACAGGAGTAAAGATGTTGGATTGCACTGGTAAGGGTGTTTTGTGCATTTCCTGATTCACTCCGGCGCTGGATACCAAAGGAAATACTGCATCCTTCATTTACTTACTCTGAAGGGAGTAAGGAAGAGGATGAGTTTGCTGAGGAAGTTAAGAAACACAAGAGTATACTGAAGTCACATTTTTCTGACAGAGTAGGCATGGAGAGCTCAACTGGGTATACAACTGGGGTGCCTCAGAACCAGGTCTCCAGCATATTGCAGGACATGCTCAGTACTTTGCAAGATTGAGCTCTCAGTCATAAAAATATATTTTACGTACAAAAATACAGCAGATGTCCTTCTAAAAATCATAAGTGTTATTCCCTCTCGTTATGTTTTATACATTCAGAAATAGACATTTGAGATATACCATGAACAGTGCAAAAGACTGTTTAATATTTATAAAAACACACACTGCAGTACCTTTAAGCGCCACCTGAAAGAAAAGTTGAGAAAGGTTTCATCCTCAGAGAAATTCTGGTCCAAGTCGAACTTTTGTTTAGCGAGTTGCAAACAAATGTCTTAGAATGCAGAGAATCTTCTCATTTCTTCCCAGCTAAGGCAGTCTCAAACACATCAAGTCCTGCTTTGAAGTAAACCTGAGCTGAATTGATGCTGCTCAGCACCTCTGACAAGGCTGCTTGAATGGTCTCATTTGACTGATGTAGTTTGCAGTGCTCCAGTGCCTCTAGCAGTACTGAAAACTGGCTCGTCCTTTCATCTAGTCTGTAAAGAATATTTCTAAAAGAGAACAATGGAGAATGGTAAACTTTTTAGTCAAAACAATTCATCAGAAATCATCAAGAAACACTGCAAGTATCGGGCACACTTTACAGACGATATGTATTATGTGCAGTAAAGCTGACCTGTGGCAAACGGAAAGACAATGGCATAATTATTACGGCTTTGTGAACTGCGTCTGTTCATTGATCTACGTGTGTGTGCACTGAAACATCCACAAAACGCGTCAAAGAAATCTCACATTCCTCTTTGATCATTCCAGATTTTATTCAAAATCATGAGCCTAGACCTATCACAACCCTCATGAAATATTTCACGTCTCAGATGGATTCCATTTAGTCCCCCCCTAAAAAAAAATTTGGTTATTACCGTAGACCCTAGGCATGGATTTTTATTTTTTTTTCCTATCTGCTCCTGTTATTTATTTCACACTGCAGAGATGAAATTCTAGCTCTGTTGAAGTCAATGGTAAAACTCCCATCGCCTTCAGCAGAGCCTTTATTTCATCAATAATCCTTTGTGGCACCAGAACAAGAGCAACCCATCTTTAATGTCACATACTTGAGGAAGGAAACAAATGGAATGTACAGCTAAACCCTTACGAAAAAAACCCTGTATTCTCCTCTAACATCTGCAAGACTTTTTAATGGCTCGTACAAAAACACATGAAAGGTAATGCCTAATTCCTTGGAAATGTTATCTGTATGAGGTGTTGAAGGCTCAGAATTCAAAGCTAGTCAGTGATTTCAATGAGACTCTCTGAAGCAGGCTTTAAATGTTATCTAAAAGGAAGTGTAATCATTATCCTAATTAGAAAGCATGTAAATATCATAAATCTCCACCCAGGAGCTCCTTTGACTGTAAACAGAAATGAGTGAAATTTGAAACAGGAAAGCTACACGTGACTTGGTGCAGGACCTTATCCTTAAATACAACGCGGGGAGAAGCTGTTCTACAGGATGAAACCAGCAAGAAAACAGAACAACTCAGATGCTCTGCTAGCAACCTAACTGCATGGCAGAACAGGCCCAATGGCAACTCCAAATTCATAATAAAACTGCCAAGTTCCTACAACACAGATGACCGCAAAAGTGTATCTTCTTATAGGAGTCATCTAATTGCCAGTCTGCAAGGGAGAATGGTAATGAAGTTGCCCAATAAATGACAGCACATCTACAATATTCCACCATGTTTTCCAGCTTGAAAAAATGCTTTGAATGAAGGACAATGTTTTTGAAAGATATGAAATAACTCCTATCCTCATAACATAATTTTTTAGTCTTTATGTTTTCACTTTCCTCTGTTTGGTATACACCCAAAACCAGCACCATGCAATAGGAATGGTAAGCGTTTTCTCCCCCCACAGCAGAACTTCTAGCTATTTGAAGTATTCTGCAATGCAATACACGGTAGTTTTAAACAGAGAAGGGAAACGTTTCAAATCCAACCCTGCAGCAGAAGGATAGCTTACACGGTTTAAATAGTAGGTCATAACTGACCTTGATCATTTAGACGGAAACAGGTTAGGAGCACTTGCAGGAACAGCTCAGTGGGGACAGAAACCTCACGCAAGAGGACAATAACACGCAGAAGTGGCAACAGCTTCCTCAGCTTGCGCTGCAGCAGCCAGGGGAGGCAACTGCCTGCTTCCTCAGCTCCGAGCTGATGCTGCTGTTCCTCGAGACCGCGACGCAGCTTACGCTCCAAGGTGACTAAAGTTATATTAGGGACTGTCCCTAAAGTGTCTCTGTGATACAGTAAATGAAAACTGTGTATATTGAGAACCAGGTAAATTCTGGGTTGGTTGGGTTTTAAGGATAGGCTGTGCTGTGGGAAATACTGTAGTTTTCAAAGTCGGGATTGATTTTACTCCTTCTGAATTCAATTCAGGGACTCCTGCTGAGATCAGTGCAAGCAGAACCAGGCTTCTGAAGAACTCCCCTCTACAGTTCCCATAGTTCACAGTGAGACAGAAGCCTGTTCACAACCCGTCAAAGCCCTTGAACAGAAGAAGCAATGCTAGTGATAATCATACTACTTTCTGCTCTCAGGAGGCATGTGACAGCCCTATCTGGTTGCTGGTGGCCGGGAGGGTTCGACTGAGCTAGAATTCTGCTCCAAATGCCTACATTGCTGGCATCTTGGTCTATATTAGGATCCCTCTATGCCTTTATTGGAGGTAATGTCAACTAATAAAGATGTCATAAGACAATAACCATCAGCAGAGCAACACTAACTTAGACTGCTGGAAATCAGGCTCTAAAGACTGGATGACCTGAAGACTGGAACATTTGGTGACTGCTGAGAAAAGGCTTGTGGTGAACAGGGACAGATCCTCTCCTACCCCATCTGCACATGTGCTCTAAACAAGGCACTCAGGCTACAAAGATGCTTTGCCTTGACATACCAGGATGTTAATGGAGTTTAACTCTACTGCTGTGATTTTGGAATCACAGGAGATTCTGCAGTAAATCCACAGGTGATCCACTGTAAAAGACAAGTATTCCTAGCCATTCCCACCTGGCTACAGAACAAACAAGTGTCTAATGAGCACAGCTTAGGTGTTTGATGAATGAAAGAGACAAAGCAGTGTGATATCACAATTTAGAAGGATATCTTAACTTTTGCAACAGTAATATGACTTTGGCATAGCTGATTGCACAGTATGACAGAACCTATTTTTTAATTTTTATGTATGCAAATAATAATAAGTAACATTATATGGCATCTGTTTTTTCAGATTTTCTGCTAGGAATTCTCACCAGGATCTTATATTTTCCAATTACTTATCTTTGCTTGGCAAGCCATGCCACCCCTTTGTTGCATAAAATGATTTCTCTCTTTATGCATGCTCATGAGAGTCAATTGATACAATTTTACTTCTTATCTCGGTCCAAGCTTCATCAAATGACAAAAATGGCTAGTCCAGTTTATTACTTCCAAGCCTTTACAAGTCAGAAAAGTGTTTTCATTAAAGATTACACACGGACTGAAAAATAAAACACAGCCATTTCATTGGCACAAGATATCGCTATGTAACTTCAACATGCACACTGACACCAAGAGACTTTAATTTATACTATGAAATTCAATTACTTAAACATTCCTTAATACAAATTGGTTTTGTAGCCTACACCTCTAAAACAACACATGCAGCCTCTGGCTTAAGTATTTACCTTCATCTTTAACTATTCTGATCTTATAAATAAAAATCACACAGTCAGCCTGACCCACACAAAACAAAGAGACTCCTGAATGGAAAAGTGCAATACATTATTGATAACACTAATAAAATTACAACACACATCATTCCTCTTCACGGGCTTGTTTCAAAGACACACCACAGTGACCCAAAAAGTGTAACACTGAAGTAGGAACCCTAACTAATAACTTCAGGCAGTACCATTGAAAAAGGTAAAATGGCTCCAAACAAAAGAACCAGCCTTCGCAAACTAAAGCGAAGAAATTATAAAAACAAATTGTAAAAGAACCTCTTCTATAACTTTTATGAGCCCTTTGCAGGCCTAGGAACATAAGCATTATTCATCAAAATAATGCCATTAGAGTTAATGCTGTTTTACGTTATCACAAATAAGGATGTAATGCCACCTCCACTAGACCAAAATGAATTTGACAAATTCTTGAATGATAGATCACACTAAAAATATATTGACTTTAACACAACTTCAAACTATTTTGGAGTTTATATTAGAACAACTGGACAATACAAGGTAAAACTAGATTACTACATTATTCTTGTCACGAAAAAGGATTTTTTAGCTTATAAGCAGACTTCATTTGTAGGTAATGTACAACACAAGCTGAATTATTCAGGTACTTACAAACAGGCTCCTACCTAAGAGCTTACATTTGAGATTTTGAAAAGGAATTATTAAATCATTAGGACATGATAGCAAGGATACTGTCCCACATGAAACGAGTGCAGGTTTTCTCTGTGAAATCACATTAGATTTGTTTACAGACAAATGGTATGGGCAGCCTCTGTCTATTCCACTTATAACACAATGTGCTGTGACTAGAGCTGCTTCATTATCCTTACAAATTCAATTTTATAATTCCCTGAATTATTTTTTCTTTTACTTTCCAAGAAAAGAGCACACCAGAACAGGGATTCTCTGCATTTAACTTTCTCTTGATAATGTTCTGTTTTGAATACACTTTTCTTACATCTAGGAGTTTCTTTTCATTAATGTTTGTAAATCATAAAATGTTTATAACTTGGCAAATCATTACATGCATTCTAATAATAATATTTACATGTTTGGACTTCCAGTTCCACAGGGTGTTTATTTACTGTAGGACATAAAAATATTACAAATTCTTCTTCCCTGAAAACCACATGGGCTTATTTATACTAGTTTATTTACACCAGTTTGTACCTCAGAAAATTTAATAGTGAAGGTACAGAAAGTGTCCCTTCTTCTTTTGGGTCCCTATCCTTTTGATCTCCAACAGTGCTTCTCTTATCTTTTTATTTTTTAAACTTTTTACACACCCACATGCAGTTATTTTACCTAAGCTACATTATTTCACAACACTACTGTGGTAGAAGGTTTATAATTATAAAATCACAGCTTCTAGCCATGTAAGACTGACTTCTCTCAGGACAAAATTTATGCAGTGGTGAACTGTCATTACATGCCATTATAGCTGATCCAGAGGAAAAACTCTGTTCTACAATGCTCATTTCTTGCTGGGTCATATGGTGGAAGTCACTGGCTCTGGGGCCACGTGGTCGAACAACATGCAGGTGACCAAGGAAGATGGGGATACGGCAGCCAACCTTTCAGGGCAACTTGGCAGTAAATGTCAGTCTATTCCTTCACTGTCCTAAGACCCCTCAAACTCAGCATGTCATATTTAAGCATCCTTTATTTGTAATGCGTTGTTCCTAACTTTTGTTTGCTACACATCCTATCCTTTTTTAGGAGCCATCAACTGCCTTCATTCAGTGCTCTCATTTATAGGACTGCAAATTGTACTACCAGTTTATATTACAGAAAGTGATATATTTAAATCACGTACACTCAAAGGTGGAAGTCTGCCAGAAAGATACGTATCGCATAGTCAGCAGTTGATAAGCTACAGGTAATCTAGGCATCAAACCTAAATAAAGTCAAACCAACTGAAAGGCATTTCAAAGGCATGTTATGTGACAGCGGTAAACCAGATAAATTCTGTCCCTGCCAGACAGAAATTTACCTTGCATAAGAGACAGCAGTTAGGACACCTCTAATTGAGTCAATTCTGGGAAACGGAGGTTATGGTAAGTCTGTATTTAACAAAATCCTGTTGGGACATGGGACTACACGGAAGTAATCATTCCAAATCTGAATTCCTTTCTGAGAGGCCACTTTAGACTAGGGCTTGTTAAAAAAATAAATCCCGATTTTGGCAGCTCCGTGAAGTGTCCTGAGGCTTGGTTTGGCTTGATTGCCTGCCAATTAAACAAAAGAAATGAGAAGCCAAACTGGAATAATAGCTGGTTACAAGATACATTATCTTTTATTTCTGAACAGTTATCTTTGATAACAGTACTTTTTAAAAAGTAACGAATGCATTGTTGTAAGCCACAGAATCTCTTGCTGAATATCACCGCTAAAGCCTAACCCTAACTCTAGCATAAGTTTCAGCTTGATGACCCTTGCCAGCCTTAGACCTTTGCCAAGGCCTTGAGCACACTTGCACATCTCACCGGCCCCGGCCAGCCTTGGCCCCCACACTTGCATCGCTTGGGCACCGCAGGCCGGGCTGGAGCGGCCACTGCCCAGCTGGTCATGGAGTCGTGCCGGGCTGCCCACCCTTCAGGGAGCAGCCAGCCCTCACCACCCCCACAGTCTGCATGCGAACCGGTGGCCCTATCGGACCTGACCCCACCAGCTCCCATCCCAACCTTCCCACCTTTGAACCCATCCTGGTGATCCCTGCAGATTCATCTACTAGATTCCAATTCACATGTACAAGCATTCAGAACCCTGAAGAGAAAGGGAAAGATCTGCTAAAGAAATCAAGCCGAGTAAAGGTTGCTTAAGGTTTTTTTTAATGACCAAAACTCAGCATTCACAGAAAAGATTCACTTTCACTTCTGTTCTGAAACATGTAAGAAAACGACTCTTTTGATAGCTGAATAATTACTGTCAACAGAAAAGACTGACAAAAAATAAAGCTAACTGAATGTTAATCTTGATTTTCTGATAATAGGACACTACTCTGTGACAGCTTGGAAAAGATTTCAAATGAGACACTATCTATGACAACCTACAGCTAAACTTTTCACTTTCATTAAATAAACAATAATTAATCCATTTCTTTCTGTAATTTTTTATACTTTTGTGGCTCATGATAGCAAAACAGCTTCTAGTACAATATAAAATAACCATGAACAAATGGAAGCTGGAAGCTTGATGCAAGTTGCTAAGCATAAGAGGACTGATGTTCAGGAGCAGCCTCATATAAGAATAATGGAGCGAAGAAGTCTGACTAGTTTAATGACTGAGTTTGAGTCAAGTCAGGCTTCAGTCAAACACCTGTTTGCAAGGGCTGAACATCAACATTACCTTGTACTCACAGTTTTTCCCTTGTTGAAAACTTGCTGCGTTTAGGAACCTTTTTTCCTTCTTACTTTGGAGTAAATAAGATCAGCAAGAAGAATCAATTCTACAGCTTCAACAGTACAGAATGACTACATAGAACAGAAGTGGGAAGAAGAAGAAAAATTAGGATGCATTTGTTCTTCAGAAGTTGGAAGCAATTATTTATCACTGGTAAAGAGCAGTCCTCTAATTAATTAGGCATGATTTTTTCTAGGGTTTTATAGAAATTAATTAAGCGACTTTTCTAGAAATTCCTGAAGAAGCCACAAAACACACTATAAGACTCTTTGCCACAGAGCTTTCAAACCCTACATGCAGCTGATGAGAGAATGATATATACTCCGTGGAAATGTAAAAATTCCTTGAAAAGCCTTCAATATGTTTTCTGTAACTTTTTAGAACACAGACTTGCATCTATACTTAAGAGTGATGATGCATTAAACAAAATTATTATAACTGTATTTTAAAACGCTACTTGCTGGCAGCAACTGGTATGAAATATACTTTGTTAATTTTCAAATAATGTAGCTGTTGGTAACAAATGTAGACATGGTGTTCTTTGATTGATTTATGCTACACTTGCTTTTCCAATGAAAGAAACATACGCTTATGCTGAATAATTTGGAGGAAACTATTTTTCTTTTAAGGATGTCTCAGTCTGAAATAGTCCAATTCAAAGCAGATGTGCTACTATTTTGAAGGACTTGAGGGAAGTGAGCTAATAAAATTATTTCCAAATGGCTCACAGCTGATGTTCTGAAGGCTTCATACGGATTTTTATTTAGAAATCATGTAAAACATCTGATTCATAAGCAGGAACGCCATTTCTAAACAAAGCAGTAAGCAGTGTCCAGTGTTTGATGCAGAACACTAGCTTGACCTCAATCTCCTGCTCTGATCCTGACTAGGTTTATCACCTTCAGTGACTCCATACCATAGACGCGAGACCATTGCCAACATCCCCAAAATCAGAAAGGTCATTATCGTAAGAGTTAACTATGGATAAAAAATTAACCATGTCATAAGATGTTCTTTAAAGAAATGCCTAAAGTTGTATTTTTATTACCTTCAATACATACACATAAAGTTAACACTTTTATTAATCACAGTTAAGGTAATTTTCCTGTCCATGATCTCACAATCAGATTTCTAAGCCCTATGGCCTGGGTAATATGTTAGTGGGGGGAGTATTACATATTAACTATGCTTCAAATGAATTCCACTTATTTTTGTGCTATATTTGAGAAATGTTCCTGGCTAATCTTTGAAACATACATGAATGGTCTTCATCTGTCATGACCAAAAATGTGGAACCATTTATATCTTGCATCTAAAAAATGTTCTTGACCCTACTGTTTATAAGAAAAATGAAATAAAGCATAAAATATTAAGTCTTTGTCATATTTAATAAATTCAAAATCTAACACTTTGTATAATTTTCTGAGACTATAGGCTATTTTTCTCTTTTACCAAATATTCTTGGCCTAATTAGCACCCTAAGCACAGATCTGAGCAAGATGTGCCAACAAGGGAAACTGAACGGAAACTAAGGGAAACTGAACGGAAACTGTATCCGAATCGAAGGACTTGCTAGGGGTTGGCGTGATAGCTCTGCACTGAGCTCACGGAACAGCCTTCTGTGAAAGGGTTTTTACACTTAGCAGAACAACCGCTGTGAAATGGGCTAAAACATCTAATAAGGCATATTATTCAAATAAACGTCATTATACAAAAAACCCAGGTTCTTTGAAAGGTCAAGACCTTGCACATTCCTGGAAAGCATGAGGAACTGTATGTCCTGGATAAAGTCTTGTCTTCAGGGCCACCAATGCTGTGTTAAATTACAACATACATAATAGTATTTACTGTATCTAAACCATAATGGGTCTGACACATACTACAGACAGAACTCTACAAGCGTACAAAGCAATCTAATTAGAAGGATGGAAGAAAATTATTGAGAAGTACATACAGGAAAAATTAAGGTATGTACACCCAGGTTTAGCATTTGTATCAGGGAAGTGAGAAAGCTGGTTTCCAGTCATGACATAATCCCTAATTATAGTGGTTTTCTGCTTTTGCAGGTGTAATGAAAAGATTTTCATGTTCCCTGTTTAAATAAGCTTTAAAGTCAACCATAATTACCCCTCTGCAGAGAGCTAATTCAGTAGTATTTATGCAGCAAATGCTCTTTAAATAGTAAAAATTTACAAGACAACAAATATAGTCATTACTTCATGGTCATTACATGTAACAGTGACTCCAAAGGAAAAATCATTTGAATTGCCACTCAGATGGATCAGGTGTTTTGCGTGAGTTACACTCACTGTATTGCATCTTCTCAGTATTAAGAAAGGGCATAAATCAGCATGATTATCAGTCAGGAGAAAAATAATAACCATAGCAGGAATATGTAAGAGTATTATCAAACTAGTTATTCCTATCGATATACGCTAGGATAAATGCGCTGCTCCACACACGGATGAACATTAAGGAGTCAATATCCCAGCGGCTTAAATCCTATCTCTCTGGCCTAGAGGAGGAATAACCACAGTGCGTTCAATCCCCCCCGCAGGGCTGGGAGGACCAGGTCAGAACGCTTCCCAAAGCCGCCCAGTGCACAGAGAATGCTCGTGCTGCTAGAACATTCTTCCTGCAGGTCCATCACGAGACAAACAGTTCTTACACTTTCCCAGCTATGCCTGTGCTGGGGAGTTGCACTGGTGGCAAAAGGTATCCCGGGGAAAGCTTCTTGTGCTATTCAGAGTTACAGCTTAATTACAGTATTGCGTTACGTTGATCCACTGAATGAGCGGATTCATGGCTGTACCTTCTTCCCAGTTCCTCAGATCCCTTTCTGAGTACCTGCACCATCTAAGTGAATAGGAAGTGATCTTCATTACATCTGGCTTCTGGCAGCTGCTCAAGAGAGAAGTTAGTTCCTTTTGCCGTCCCACCCATGCTATACCCCCACGTAACAGCTGGGTACCGTGTTTAAAAGGAATACAGTGAATCAAATACTTTCAGTCCATCTTATATCAAGGTTGTTACTCCATATTCCGCTAGTGACTTGGATGTACGATTTTGACTCAAATTATGATTTTAAACTGAATTCAGTGTGACAAACAAGTTATTGCATTGTTTTAAAGATAGAGATAGCTATGTAAGTGCTATTAGAATCTTGTGTTCAAGATTTAATTGGAAATATTTCTCAGTTTGTACCAACCTAGTTAAATTTACATCATTGCTTGTCATGCCATTAACTAACTGGTTTGTCTCTGATTTTAGGGTTAGAAAAAATAACCTGACAGTTAAGAATTGCAATTATATTCTTATAAATTATTTTCTAATCAGGGGTGACCTGCAGACATGACTCATTCTACTCAGTTCTATGATAAAAACCACCTCTGACTATGCTGTAGAAACTCTGGATACCAACTCCTGATTCTTGCCACTTTTATAAATCCTAGTCACTAGACACACAGCATCTCTTTAGACAAGCATCTAAACCGAGAACCTCATCCTGTCATTCAATGTCTACTACCAAAGACTGGGAGAAAAATCATCTTCCAAGTAAGCATTAACTAAAGATTTACCAAGCACTGCACAGCATCTCAGATGTTCTGACAGTGCATAGCTGCCACTGTTCACTTACCTTGTGAAACTTCTTTTTGCCTCTCCACGTTCTTGGGAAGAACATAAAACCATCCTTGGAATATTTCCTGTCATTTTTTGCCATTAGCAGTAAATGAAAGGAGCTACAATGAAGCAAGTCTTACTGAAACTGTGTTTCACTACTTCTGTCCTGAATATCTGAGCGCGTCATCTTTAATTTCTACTTGCACAAACCACAGTCAGACCGCAAAACCACTGTGGAATTTGAAGGAAGAAGGTAGAAGAAAATGGGAAGATATTTTAGGTGTAGAAAATACTTTTGAACAAATATGTGTCAGAGAGAAAGGAGCTGCAGAGCCAAGAAACACCAGTGAAGGATCAGAAAGTGAAACAAGTAACACCACTAATTGTAACTCCATTTATAAGATGTAGAACAATTTTTTATTGGAGATGCAAATTTTGAAAGATACAAAATACTAGGGTGAAAAGTCAGATGGAAAATCACTACTGTGCAGTTCAGACAAAAATTCATTTATTCTGACTGAACAGCAAAACCTGAGGTATGCTAAAGCCAGTACGCAATTCTTTCCTTCTCCCTCAACATCTTTTTAGTATTCTATTTACATATTGCACGTGGCAGATAATATGAGACAGAACATTATCTACTACTGCCAGTGCAACGTGAATTGTTGCAGTGTTTCCCACACTAAGGATCACCAGCAACATGTCCAATCACTCTCTGCTCCACATAATACAACGCAGAAAAAAAAATATTCCACGTGTTTGGCTCAGGTCAGTCAAAAATGTCTCAAACATAACAACAAACTACACAGAAGCCACAAATGAAGAGTTCAAAATGAAAAAAAACAAATCTGCAAAGAGTCTATCCAACGAGACAGAACGATTGCCTTCTCTAGAAACTCTTGGCTAGGGTGGGTTTTTCTTCATTGCACTACATGTTTACCCACGTCACTGTTTAAGATTAGCAGGGTATTTGCATCTTTAATGTTTGTCCTCTGTAAATCCAGTGAGCAGCTTGTTTACACAAGGAGATTTAATAAGGACTTTAATTTTGCTACTAAATGTATCTCTAGATAGAGTCTTAGGGCACGTGAATTTTGACACCTGAGAATCTGCTGCAGTTTATCAGCAAAACAGAACTAAATCCAGCAGACTCTGTAGATATGTCAAGAATGTATGTAACAAACCTCAAGCCCAAAGGAAAATGTTTGTTCTGGTGAACTACAAACACTTGAGCGGCATGAGATTAGCAGTCATGCAAATTACCTTTTTGTGTGGTGCTAAAAGAGTCTTTTGATTGTTCTTTCATTTCATTACAGCAAATTCAAGGTGTACAACCTATCATTGGTAACAGTATTTTATTCAGTGCACCATAATGTACCGAGTTGTAATTTTTCAGCCTAATGAAGTGTTAATGTCACACCTGGGTATCCATGATAAAAAGAAGCAAAAGGAAGAAGTCTAACTTGCACAAATGAGCAATAAAAGCTGCTGGAGGTCTTTCTTGGAAACAGAGTGTTTTCAAAATCCTTACTTTTCACCTACTTCTTACTCAATTCACTCATTTACATCTACTACACATCATACAATGGCCCTTGCAACTATTCCATAAATAGGGGTGACAGATGCATAGAGCCTTAATAGACAGGATAAACTTGGCAAGCTAAGGTGGAACTCTTAAATGAAAGATTTTACACAAGTTGACTTTGATTCTTTTATAAAATTTTTAAAAGAGCTGTCAGTCTGGACATAACTGATCATTAAGCAATGGCCTATCAAGAATAAACGCCACCTAACCAGAGCAGAAATGACAGCCTGAGCCCCTGTGTGCCTTTTTTGGACTTTACTTTTAAAGACCGAAGATACAAACTCTGGTTTCAGTGTCTCCTACAGATTTGGAAATCTTGGTGGGAGCATCATAGAGCGTTCTAGGAAACCCCTGCACCTGGGAAACTACTGGATCCATCAAATATGAAGATTAGACAAGGACCTGAAGAAATCAAACACTTTCAGTAAGAGAGGACATCTTACTGCACTGAGTGTCCTGTGCCTGATACTCCATGGAGTTTTCTTGATTATCGCATTTGTTTGCAGTATTATTATTCATAGTTCCAATGCCATTGAAGTGCTACGCCTTTCAGCAAAAAGACACAAGCTCTCTGTGTGAATATCTAAGGAGTGCACAGACAGACTTGACAGATATATTAGGCTGACAGGTTGTCAGAGGCTGTGGTGATCAGCAAATATAAGAAATACAATAACATATACAAGGAACTGGGGGAATGGTCTTACTTGGTCTCGGCAAACATCAGATTCAAGCTCAATATTTATAAACACCAGGAAGATACACGCTGTCTTGTTACCCGTGACATTGCTGGTGTCAGTGTTTTGGTAGGTATTTTCATAGAGAGAAAAGCATGCAAAAGCATGACAGCAGACTTCCAGAGTCTGAGAGTTTTAAGGATTAGCTGATGCACGACAGACTAAGATGTTCAGGAAAAGAGACAAAGAGGACACACACTAATCAGCATGGACATGTTTGCCCAATTACCTAACTTGCAAACATTCATTTACAGAAATTAATTTTGTTCTCTCTCAGAAGCCATGTAGGGATGTGGTTAATCATCGTCAGAACAGGGGTCAGCGAGCACCTCCTTGACCTTATCAGACAAGCTGCTGTCACTGTAGGGACGCTGCCCCAGGTCTTTGCTTCTATCTATGTTTATTTATTGCTGAAGCACCCTTTGTTTAGAATACAGACATAAAGCATCTTCTCCTGTCCCTAGAAGGCAAACACATGTGCTTTATTCAATGCTGGTAAGGGTTTTCTTATTATGTTTCGGTATTTATAGAATGATCTTATATCTCTGCTGAGGCTGACCATCTCATTGAGAGGACAATATGCTTGAGATCTTCTCTTTTTTTTGCTGTCTATGCAAAGTGCCTAAAGTAACAGAACCTCTGTTCTTAAATTAGCTTTGTACGTGCCACTGCAGTGTAATCCATAGTTATC
This sequence comes from Opisthocomus hoazin, assembly GCF_030867145.1. Taxonomy (NCBI): domain Eukaryota; kingdom Metazoa; phylum Chordata; class Aves; order Opisthocomiformes; family Opisthocomidae; genus Opisthocomus; species Opisthocomus hoazin. The sequence goes on from NC_134417.1 coordinate 21,893,520, forward strand.
AGCACTAGTACCAAAATATGAGCATCAGAAAATACACAGTAATGTTCAGTGCAAGAATACATTATAAAAATGGAGAGCAAGAATTGGCTACAGGAAAGAAACAAACATGTACAGGTTTCTACTGATTATTCCATTAAAGCAATGACAAAATATAAATCATACAAACATGAATATTATGATTGTGTTATGAAAAGCAAAGGCAGATGAATGAAAAATACCAATAGCTATCGTATTTTTTTCCTAAACATTTATTTTGGAAGTAGAAAGTCTACCTGGGGTTACCACTGGGAATCACAGAAATACTTCTGGTACAATAAACCTCAGAGATTTTGTCCTAACCCCAAGTCAAGCCCCAGGGTAACATTTGCAAAGTAGGATAACATTTCTCAACCTATTATTTTTCATTCTGCCTCAATTTCTGGATAAGACTATAAAATACCCTGATGAAAGCTGTACTTGTATATTTCCAGCTCAGCTGGAAACAGAATATCATGGGGAAAGTACGCTATTCTAAAATTTTAAGTTCAATGTCATGAAGTTCAGGTAAGAAGGATAATCACCTAAACTACAGTGTTTACTTACACTGTATTGAACAACCTGCCAATGTCAAGCATCATTACTTAAATTTAGTCAGGATATCCTAATATAATTATCTAAAATCAAAGTAGTTTGAATTCTATTAGTAACTTCGAATAATTTTCTTGCTCATTATAGCAATTATGGCCAAATACGGCCCTATGACATTGACTGAGAGGATGCTTCTATTTTTTTAAATACACATACACAGTAAGAGGCTACAACTGTGGCAATGAATGTACAAACCATACAAAAAAAAGATATAGAAAAGATGTATTAGTTCCCCTGTAGTATACAAACAGAAGCAGGTTGCAACCCACCTCCTGCAATACAGAAAAAAACCCCCAACCTTTCTTTTTAACTCAAGTTCTAGAAGAGAAAACATAGTACAGATCCAGAGAGCTGTGAATTAGAACAAACGCAGGCGTAAAAATGATGCCTAAACTTCAGCAAATTTGTCAAGTAGTTTGACTGAGGTTGGGAATATGAGTCCAAATGGGTATACAGGAAGCAATCATTTTTTCATGAAGAATACGTGCTTTACTGTGCACAAAAATTCTTCCTTCAGAAGGCTGTAAATTACAGTATTTATGGAATCTTAATGATCTAAACACAGTTGGAGCCTGAAGGTCAAGGCTGCAAACTGCATCCTAAATTTCTGTTTACAGATGAAGCATAGTATTTATTGCAGCGCTGCTCGCACTGCTATAGTTAAAGGGCTGCCAGCATTTCCATTATAAACCACTATTTCAGGGGCTTATAACTTGCCCATCAATCTTCCGACTGGGATGAAACATGGCATACAAGGTCCTGGCTGTGAGATGGATTCTTTTGTTTGTTTTCTTCACCAAATTACAAAAAGAAAAGCTTAAAGTTATACAAACAAACACACAAACAAGTACATCAGGATTTTCAAGTATTTCTAGTGCTCCTGTGACACAACTGTAACTTCAGAACACCAAATGGCTTCATATAACTGCATCAATTAATAGAGGGACATTCAATCCCTACAACTGAAAAATAACCCAAATAAAGACATATTGTTAGATGCTTTTTTGAAAAGAAACTGTACTGCAGATTCTTAATGGCAGGAAAAGAAATCAGAAATCTAGCTCTGTCCTCGATTCTGTTTGCATTAAACTGCACTACTCTACAATTACACACCTTGGCACAGTACAAAGAATGCATTCTTTTTTGATAAGTATCTAAATGATGATTCACCAGGAGTACTTTACTGACATATACTTTAGATGACGTTAGGTAAAATAGTTCAGAGTAAAGTCAAATACAGAGTTTTCCCAAACTCTGAAGTAACCTTATCCACTGTTAAATCTTGTATCAGATTTAATGAAATCAGGAAGGCAAAAAATTACAAAATTTTCACTTCCACACTATTTACTTTGCCAGTGTGAATACTGCTGAGAGCAGGAAGGTGAAAAATTCAATTCACATTATACTTGCATATCTATCAACTACATCCTGATGAATAACAAACTTCATGCTGCAAGCACCGCAATAATTTAAATATTAGAAGACCTCAAAAAACCCTTTTACTGGAATCCTAAGTTTTGGTAGAATTTATTTTTACAGAGAACTGGGAGAGATTCAACAATGTGCCACTGTGATGCAACACAGACACATTACATTACATTAAGTAGTTTTATGGCTCCTTTGCAACACCATACCAGCTCAGACAAGAAAGACAGCAGTGCTAAAACTGGAATATTAGACTTTATTTAATCACATTTTGGTTTATTTCTTTATATTATAAATCTAGTCACGGCAGGAATGAAATAAATTAGTCCCTCCCCAAATATCACTATCATATTTTCTTTATTATAGCTGTAGGGATTTTACTCACTGACACTGCTGAGTTCACCACAATTGCCTTCCTTTCTTTTCCTTTTGTTTTTGCTAAAAGATGACTGTATTTGCTTTCTGTCATTCCCAATGCTTGGAAGAATCTCTTCCTCCTGCTGCTGCACCTTTCTGCTTTGCTTCCAGATTCTACCTCTACCATCTGTCTGTTTTGTGCCCACTTGAAACAAACACTTGCACAAGGCATTTGACAAGTTTTCCCATCAACTGCAACGAAGCACTGTGTTATTACTTTTGTTAGTTCTGGTTGTGAGTACATTTATATTCCTAAATAACCTCAATGCCTCATTCCCTTCTGTGTCCTGGCCCCTCTCTGTCTCCTGTGTATGTCTGTCAGTTCACTCCTGACCTCTCTTTTTTGAGTATGCACACCAGTTTCCCCCAAAGTGAAACCTGGGTATGGCTTTAGGGACACTTTCACTTGAGGAAGGCTCGTAATGGGCAGTATGGACGAGCCATCGACTATCGTCAGCCACAGAGTCCTTCCAAACAACCCCAGCAGAGCTGCTGAAGTCAAACAGCCCACGTATGCCCTCACTCTACAGCCCAGGGCATTCGAAACATATCCTTGGGTTGAGGCTACGTAACGCTACAGTGATGGGCTGCAACACGGTGCTTCAGACAGCCTGGGCTGCAGCACATGCGCACACTCCATCACTTCTCCTGAACAGCCAGAGGGCCAGGCACTACTCAGGGCAGGCTCGGTCAGTTCTTGCTTTTCAAACTTTTTTCCAGCTACTGTTTGCTTAAGTGGTTTGCGGGTTTTTTGTTTTGTTTTGTTTTTTTTGTTTGTTTTTGTTTTTTGTAGAGCAGTCTACGGTGAGAGACACAGACTTTGTACACTTTTTTCTTAGAAAGTGAAAGATGGAATGATTATGACATCTTAAAATCAGCCTGGGTAGTGCAGCTGAATACATGTTTGAGGATAATTCTAACCAGAGACAAGATGTTATGAATGGTGACTGACTATAAGGCCCTCTCATTCACTCCCCTGTACTGCCTTTGAGTGGTTGAAATGCACCCAAGAACACGGCTACATAATTAAATATGCTAAATAATGCTACACAGTATCTTGTATAATTCTAAATCTTCAATGAACTGTAAAAAGTTTTAAATAAAATATAGGTGGAGCTTGTCAAGCAGTATTAGACTTCAAAATAATTTCTTCTTCTGAAAGCTCATTGTACCGTCTAACACAAGCATCTGTCACGCTGCCTGAGTTGCCATCACACCGTACATCTTGTTAGCAGTGATGTCATGACAGAAATGCTACAGTGCTGCACTCTAATCACCTCTTGTATGGTAATGAATTGTTTTCTGCATAAGGGATGAGATAGGAAAAAAACAGCTTTAATCTTGGATACTCACTGAGACTTTTTTTATAAGAGCGTGACAGTTTTGAAACCCAGGCAATGCGAGATTATCCTTTGAGCTCAGATGAAGAACGTGTTGAACACCATACCTGTAAAGTCCTGGAGGAGCTCGATGAACCAGGAAGCTTTTTTCCAAGCTTTGTAGCACATCATTGAGCATCCTGACCCTGAGAGGAGCTCGCTCCTTGGGGTCGTTAGCTGGGCGCATCTCATCCGATTGGAACAACTCTGCGGTGTCCCTCAGACGTGATGCCACTGCAAGCAACTGAGGAATGCCTACTTCATCACCTAGGAACAGTAAGAGAAAGACAGTTGCTAGTGATTCAGAGAACATCACTTCTCGCTCTTGCTTACAGGTCAAAATTAATAGTCCAATTAACACCTGAGCCTCTTTGTCCTTGTGAGAATTACGTAATGGATCAAGGAAAGCCACAGATCATTGTGCATAAGCTCTGATCTATTTTTCAGAGAGGATCAATTTGGACTGTGATGTTTCCAGATCTAATAAGCTATGAGGAATGATGTTAGGGTACAGCTTGAAATACACCATTGGAAAAACAGGCAAGCAGGAAGCAATGGTTATAAATCGGTAACTATAATATTTCCTTCTGAGGCAGAATTTGTCCAATGCCATTTGATGCTACTGCTCTCAAGTCTGAAAGCTTGTGCTTGGATTGGATTCCATAATGACTGCTGTACAGAAAATCGTACTATGCAGAGTTTAATTGAATTTTCTTCAACATTTTAGAATCTTAGAGGTTAACAACAGTTGTAGAGGGGATATGAAATTGTTCCTCTTAATCACTTAAATCATATGCCAATGAGCCAACTAACACTTTAATTGATATTCAAATGTATATTCTAATCCAGTCAATATTTTCAAAACGTTTTAAACTCAGAGTGTTAACTGTTAGTTTGTTTGCAGTCCTGCACAGACACCAAAAGAATACAGCACTCTGGAGCACACCACAATTTCAGTACTTCCCTGTCCGTAGTCCAGAAAGAAGAATGTGACACGTGAATTGGAGCACTGGGAATGTGCAGTCTCTCCCCACCCACAATGCAGGTGAAGAGCATGTCCTCCTTTCCCAGTGCATGCATGGACTGCGTTAATTCTTACAAACACATGGAGAGAGAAAGCAGTCTGTACCTGATACAAAGTCAAAAGCAACATCGGTCAGCAAAAAACATTTCCAGAATGCAGAAATGATCTTTAAGGCCAAGATTCACTTTGACTATTAAGGACAAGAAAATCAACTATCTTTAGATCTTTCAAGTGACGATTTAATCAAAACAAACATTCAGCTTTAGCAGCTGTCTCGTCTTTAGCTGTCTGTACAAACCTCAGTGAGTTCAGTATCTTAGTGACTGAGATGATTCATTCTTCAAAGTGGTTCAAGACAGAAGTTAAATGAATACTAAAGTTCCTTGTCCAGTAGATGTATGCAGAGATCGCAAATAGTAAATGAAGAACATCAACCCATTTCTCAGACTACTTATGGATGGAGTCTGAAAGGTGAGCATGTAACAGGAACAGAAAAGCAAATAGGTACAACTAAGAAATTCAAGGAAATGCCCGAATACGATATGTTCTTCCTCTTGAATGGAAAAAGAGATTTGCTATTGAGTACATTTCAGCAAAGGAAAAGGAGTCCATAGATCTTCATGCACTCCTATCATTCAGCTGCCTAACGCAATCCAATCTAGCAAAACATGAAATGATCCAAAATACATGAAGAGACAGATGCTGGTGTGAGAGAAACTGCCAGATTTCCTGAGCTATCAAGATGAATTTGAGCAATGAACAGAAGCTCCCCACCGGAACAGGAGTGAGAGAAGATGGTTTAAGTCTGTCTTGGTTTGGGACAAGGTTGATTTGCTAATGGCTCTTGACCAATCCAGCTTTCCCTAATGAGAATGGATAACAGGCACTGTAATACCTTGATGTGCAGGATTGGTATCTTTCTGACTGAGTCTGGAGTAATTTAAAGTCTGATTAAGTTAGGTGCCTCAGAAAAATATTCTCCAACCATATAACCTTGGTACATTTGGGATATTTTGCAAAGTATCAGTATCCTCAATTTTCAAATCTTAGGCAAACATCCTGTGCAGCTGAAGAACTTGTGATTTCCACGCATATAATCCAGGCGCTATGCCTACCTTACCCCAGGACTTGTGTCAGTATGGAAAGAATTAAATTCACTCTGTTAGAAAGAATCCCTTGGTTTCAGCAAAGCATTTCATATGCCAAGTAACATACAACATTTATACTTTTTATTCTGAATATTATGTAAACAATTATAAATGTCAGCCCTGTTTTTTCAATAGGGAAGATGAGATAAAGTGAAAATATGTCATTCTATATTTGGAAATGAAGCCAACCAGACCACATTTTTAAACATAAAAATCCTGTAAATGTTTTCACTGCTTCTCCACAGCACGCATTTTACCCCTAAACCAACTGCATTTCACTTCACAGCCATGAGTAGAAAGCACTGTTTACATCACACTCTAAACCAGCACTTGTTCTAAAACAACCACCCAAGTCCTCCTTTAATACTGAAGTACAAAACCAGGCAGGATCTGCGGCTTGTGGTACCACAGAAAACTAAGGACATAGCTTTAAGGGCATCAGTAGTTTTTACCACAACACGTTGAACTTCACTGCCATGGGAAACTGAGATTTACGCTTTTCTCAACTTGAGAAGCTGGGAGTGGAAGGGCAAATGATTCTTTAAGAAAAGGATGCATTAACTAATAATGTCTTGAACATCTTGTGATGCTTCTACAGAAAAAATAAAAAAACAAACCTTGCAAGCGTTACTTCACTCAAGAGAAAACAACGCCACACTATTATATTTTGTATTCTTTGTCCTTTTGTCTCCAGTATGAGTCATGATGAATCATCTAAGCTAGTTGTTTAGTTGTTAAATAAATAAAATTGCAAGTACAAGAGAGTGACTCAAGAGTATGTGTACTCTTGATCAGAGAATTACACTGTTGAATTTCATTACACTTGCTAAATGTAACTGGATTTTATTCAGAAAGAGGTTATACCAAATAGATATTTATTTTTACTGACATTGAATACAGTAGTCTTTCCCTGTGTAACTGATTGCTCTTATGAAAAGTATTGTTAGAGAATTAACATTTTGAAATTGTGTTTGTGCCCTCCAGTATGAAGGCACTTGCTTACGAGTACCTACAGGAGAATGAGCACAGACAAATCAGCAGCTTAAGGCATGACGCTCGCTCTCCATGCATGTGAACATGTGTTTGCATGTAAGACAGAGGGGAAATTGCTTGAGGTTTTGATTAGCTTGCACATTCCCAATCAGCTATGGTTTGTTGTTGTATTCACTAGGAAGATTTTTCATGCTGTGCACAATTGGATGATCAGACCTGGCAGTGGAAATCTGAATGGGAAAGCTTTGTAGAAAGTGCTCTAAAGGGGGCAGAAACACAAATCCATGGACATGCTCAGTGCAAAGAATACATTGCCATGAGCATTTTGCTACCATGACTGCTACTGCCCAAGCAAACTAATCTGATCTTGCTACAAGTCTCTTTTCACAGAGGCCATCATTCAAATGTATGTTGTGACATATTCTTATGCATGTCAATACAGAGGAAGTTATCAATGACTTCATACAGAGCTGCTGAAACATATATGGCCTACTAATACTGAACAGATTCTCATTCCTTCCCTTCAGTACCAAACACTTTGTCTGTGGAAAATGCATTTTTCCATGATTTTTTTTTTTAAAGGCTGATGAAAGGTTTGCCAGCACTAATGACAATATCCTTGAAAGGATACTGAAGATGAGATGTCAGTGTCTCATGGCAAAGAAGTTATTTCTATCATATATACAGATAACTAACTGTTGCACTTTTCACCTCTGTAGCAGTCAAGACTAAGAGTGGGAACAGTAAAGAGCCAAACTTTCTGAGCATTACGGACAGATGGAGAAAATAACTCTGAAAAGGACCCTAAATTATCAGGGAAATACGGTCAAAAAGGTAAAATGATGCCAAGCTGAAGACTAGCAGATAGCTGTAGGCAATGAGTATGCAGCAATGAAGTAAATGACAGAGATATGTTTCTCTATTGATTTTTCTAAGGACAGAGAGTTTAGACTGATGTTTTGAAATGTATGGGTTGAGCCAGGGCCGTGAAAAGTCATGCAGACCTTGCTGGAAATTGCTTATCATAAACCAGATTATTTTTAAACTTCTGCTAGCACTGCCTGCTATTATCACCCCAAGTATTTCTGTTGCTGTAACATCTGTAAAATATCCATGCTGGGGAGAAGAAAGGGCCTAACTGATAGGAAGCAACACACAACTGACACTGCGTCAGACGAAGAACTTTAAATCACAGCCCTTGCCCTCCCTATACAGGGAAAACCAGAAAATCTCACCCCTGCTTAATTTGTCTTCATGGGCCTCTCAGCCAGTACCCACCAGAGATGGTGTACGCATTGTCCGATTTGCTCACCAGCTTCAGCAGCCGGCGATGCGAGCCCCAGCTAGGGAATCTTGGTGTGTGTGCCCAGGGCGACTCAGCCACCATCTAAGGCTGGGGGAACAGAGACCAATTTCTGCAAGGTCTGTGGGAGTCTAGATGAGCCCAGTGACCTGCCACAACGAAACGGTATCAGCTTTGACAGCCAACAGCACCCAAGCGAGAGACATGGCTAGCATCAAACCTGGCTGCCTGTATTGTTGTAAACTGTGCGATTGAACTTGTGATTGCTGAGTCAGTCAGGTGCAAAGGTACAGAAAGGCTTTTGATCCTAATGAGACACTTTTAACACCTCCACCATCAGTCCCTGAAGCTTGCTGTAATATGTACTAAGTTTCAAAGAGGCTCAAATTCAGTGCCAGATAGGCTACAAGGAGCAAGCCCAGACCGCACAGTGCTAAAGCATTCAGTCAACGAAACAAATATGTTTTGAATAAAAATGCTATGCACATACAAAATACAAGTGCATATACATTTGTACTTGCATATACAAACAAAACACTTCCACAGAAGTGCTTAAAAGAACCATTTGTACCATTCACACACCAGATTTGACATCTTGTCTGAGCCTTACCTCAAAAGATAAATTGGGTTTTCACAACGTGCAAGGCCTAGAGAGATATTCTTGTATTTGATTCCAGTTGCAGTGGGTCTTGATTTTAAATGTATGAAAGGCCCAAACACCACACAACTGCAATGTGTTGTTAATGAGAATATTTTAAACTGTCATCTATTTATGAATTTCTCTAAAATATCACATCTGTGATCAGATAGGTAACAGCCTGAATAGCCCCGGGGACCTGGATTTCAGTCTCCGAACCCATCTCATATAATTTATGACCACAAGGTTTCCTGTTAAACATCAGACCATCAGCAGATGCACAAAAGGAAATGTCTCTCTAGTCACAAGCCTTCCTTTCAGCTAAACCCCAAAGCAGTAGCTTGCTTCCAACAGTTCAGGTGTGTGTAAGCGGAGAGAACACATGTCGCTTAACAGCCATTTCCCATCTTTCTGAGGAATAAGCCTCAAGCCAGATGTAAACATGCTGTGGATGACATTTCCCTATAACCTGCCACCCAGCCTACCCTGAATGTAAAAAACGGTTTATAAAGTGCTGAGTAACACCCCATTGAATTTAACAGAGCAAACAGTACGGACAGTCAGCACGTTACAGAATTTAATCCTTTGGAAACATAAATAAAAGCAGTATTAACAAATCATAAGACATGTACAACCTTTTGTGAGGACATCCGGGAGATTGCAAAACTGCGACTCAAGTCTTTACACATATGACTTAACTTCAAGAACGTGAGAAAGTCCAACAGGCAATAAGATGTGTGTTTAAAGGATTGGCTGAACCAGAACCCAGAGGCGCAAACTTGAGCCTAATGAACAAATCTTCTAGCATGTCATGCAGATTTCCCTGCACCTTTTCTACATTTACAGTTTGCATGAAGTTGGAGAAGTTTACTAAGACAATGCTCCTTTGAACTGGAAATCTAAGACAACACAAAATCTTTTGAAGAATGGAAACATCCATGAGCCATGTTAAAAAGTACAACTTCTCATTTAAGGAGCCAGAAAAGAGACCATAGTCTTATTGTTTTCCAAAATAAAAATAAACCATTATTTGACACAAGTCTGAGATAGACAAGACATGAAAATAATGAGAAAAGTCATTAAACAAAAATTCAAAGTGAACAACCAGGAGAAAATTTAACCTGCTGGCCCTACAGCCTAGAAAATAATTTTCCCTCCCCGTAGTGGTTGAGATAAATGGTCTTACTGAAGTTAGAGGAAAAAAAGTCAGTTTAAATCAAAATTTCCTTTTACTCAAAATAAAGAAAAAAGGAAAAACAATACCAGACATCCTATGTTCAGTTGAAGGAATACCACCTGAGCCACACTTTTTAACGGGTGATTCTTTCCTGCTGTGTTTAGGCTGAACTAAACCAACATTTATATAGCACAACAGAGCTAAAATTACTTGTCTTTTTGGATGCTCACTGATTCCAGACCAACGCCAGCCTACTGACTCCTAGGTCTTGACAATGATGGATGGTGAAGATTAAAGAAAAGGTATCATACGTCTATGAATGTGTATTACAGAAAAGTGATAGTTTATACTGTAGGGAGTGAATGAAATGTAGGGGAAACACCTCAAGATAGCAAAAAATCTTTAAGCTTGAGATAAGATTCTACTAAACTATATGTAAAGATTTGGCGTGATTTTATAGAATATACATCTTTATTTAACTGGAGAATTCCATAAATGTAGAAATAGAAAAATTATTTTTGAAAGGCCTTAGCACACTACAAGTAATCTGTATCAGAGACATAATTGGAGAAGAGGAAATAAAAACATGGTTTTACCTATCTCACATTTTTCCCCTCTGACATCCTAACAAGGGCATGGTTTGGAGGAGCCTTTCAAATTTCACAGGGGTTCTTGTCAGGGATGTACCTTTTACCATTGCTTTCAAGTTCACTGAATTCTGACCAGAACACCAGCTTCTGAAATGTCTCAGTTTGTACACAATTATGTTAGAGTTTGGCAGCTAAATTATCAAAAGATTTAATCTCCAAGAACTAAGCCTCTTCGGTGCTCTCCACATCCAGTCTACTTTCAACTAGTCACTTAGAAAAGGAAGGAGAGTTGGATCTCATTTGAATACAAGATATGAGGAAACTACAAGGGAAAAGGGACAGAATGGGAGGAGGAAGACAGATGGTACTGAAGGAGAAAGCTTATACGGAGGAGTGACATTGGACAGCATCAGAACCTAGACTTCCTCTCCCTCCTCAGTGCCCAAGACTGGAGCTAAGACAGATATTCTTTTCTTAATTGATAAGAAGAACGTTTATTGTTCTTCTGTAGTCTAGATAGTAGCAGAGAACATCTCAGTAACATACAATGGGTTCAGTTCCTTATAACACATCAACAGTTTTCTGCCAACGGTAGAGAAGAAAAAAAAAGAAAACAACAGCCCCCAGTAGCAAATGGAATGAGGGAATGCACAGCTGCACCCTTTAACTGTGTTATCTCCATAAGCCCAAGCCAAGGGCTATTGGCTTCATTGGGTTCTGCTATCAACAAAGGACAAAAAGACTGCAGAATGCTTGTTCTTTTATCTAGCCCTACAAGACCACAAGACAACAGAATGAGCCAGAAATGAGAGGGCCACACTGGAATATTAGTAACGGCTCCACGCCCTTGATGAAGCAGTCGCGTATCAAGGCATTCATCCTACACCTAACAGTGCCAAATTCAGAGTCTATGAGAATTATATTCGCTTCATTTCCAAGTTACCAGTCACTTCTGTTTACTTTCTCACTAGGAACTGTCTTGTCCATCTCCCTAACCCCAAACCGTTGTCCCCAACACACCAAGATCAGTTTCACATACTGAGTGTCCAGGGTCTCAGTGCTTAATCAACGCAAACAATACGTATTGGTAAATTACCGTGCTTTGTCACGCCTGAAAAAGGAGAAAAGTCAGCATGCTCCGCCAACAAGGCAAGTTGGTGGAGTAACGAAACAAGGAAGATGATTGTGAAAATTAAGGAGCCAAACGGCAACTGGATTAGAAGCTCTCTCTTTCTTGTACTGAACAAAGCCCTGAAGGGAATTAAAATCAAGTTCAGTCACAGAGGTTGTTATCTTTGACTGTAATTATGAGATTTTAATACTACTTATTCCGTAGATGACATAATAACATCAGAAGAAATACAAACTTTTTATGGCTTTAGTTAGCAACAAAACCTGTGTTTTATTTAGCATTATATAATAACACTGTTTAACCAGTAAAATCACTGGCTATCATTCAAGTGGAAATTAAAAATCTGTACCAGGGAATAGATGATCCTTTTTTTTTTTCTCTGTATTAATGAAGAATAATATTCCTCTGACAAAAAATTACCTTTAAGACTGTTCTGAACTTCTAACGCGATGTCAAGGGCATTAAACGGCAAAACTGGTTCACTGGCAATTTGCAAAGTCACTTGTCCTGTTAGCTGAAAAATACAAAAAAACCCACAAAACAGTCAAATGGTTTCTAATAGATTTAATAGCCAGCACTTGTTTTGAAATAGCACATACTTTCATTACATCGGATTTTAAGGGAAAAATTAATAAAAACGTCATAAACACGTTTGTGAAAAGGAATATGACCTAGAACATTGCCTTTCTAATACAACATTAAAAAATGTTAAGAGATTACATTTTATGACCACACACAAGAATTCTGTGCAGTATTTTTTCTGCGGACCTACGATACTGCAGGAGTCTCTGAAGGGCCTTAGTTTTGCTTCGTTTTCAAACAAAACGTCTCCACATTCTAAAAGTAAGAATGAGGTTTATTGTTTTACTTAGTTCTCTGGTTTTAGCTATTGGATTTTTAAGAGTTCACATAAGTTAAATAAAAAAAAAGATAAAAAATTACAGACGTTAATGAGCTTCAGATCAAGCCCATGGCTAAATGCAAGCTGACCTGAAAGCCTACTGCCTTTTGAAGAGACAAGCAACAACATGCTGCACACAGACATACAACTTCCAAACTGGACAGAACACTACATTCTCGCAGTAACTTACAGAAAGAAATTCCCAAACGAGTGAAAGAGAATTCTCAGTCCACTTCAGACTAGACATTAGCACCTGTCATGAAACTCAGTGGCATGAATGTTTCTTTTCGACCGTTCCAGAGATGAGGCCAGGGACCGACTGACCTGAGTGCTTCTTTTCAGTTACACAAGATAGGCTCTCCAGCTCAGGGCTTAGACATGCTACGGGGGCTGTGTATAGAAATATGTTATTCTGCTGAACTACACCGAGCCTGTGATTAAACAGAGGATTTCAGTCTCTAGCCGCCAAGTCCGCCACTGTTCGTGGGAGCTATAAAAACACGCTGACAGAAACATGAAAGCAACTTTCATTCATCTTCTTCATATCCTGATATTGCAAAAAGGGAAAAAAATACCTGCAGGGCTGTGCTCTAAAATGGCACGATGGCTGCAGGTGATGGCAATCGTGATGATAAAAATGTGGACTGAATAGACTCATATTGTACAATGCTTCCAGGGTGTTGGGGGGGTTAGAATAATATCTATCCTTCAAAAGCAATATGATAGCTGCTGTGCAGAAAGTAGCATTTTAATTCCACAAAACAAAGTAGTAGGAAAAGACAACAATGCTAAGTAATATTGAAAACAATAGTACAGCAACTGAAAAGGCAAACCATCTCCCAGGAAAGTGGATGAAAAGAGGGTAGATCAGAAACAAGTTTCCTGGAGAAAGGTTAATCGAACCCCAACAACATTTCTAAGAAAGCATTAAAGAAATACTGGTCTTTGACCTGGCCACAGACTGGTTTGGGTACAGAGACTGAGGGAACATGCTGTATATCAGGCTGCAACCTCCAAATGAGCAGAGATGTACTTATGAAGCTATTCAGATTTACCTCTAGAGAACACAATATTGCAAAAGACACGAAGGAAAAAAACCACCACATATACAGTGAGAAAAAAATAGGGAGGAATAATGTCAGGCCATTACCAGAAAAACTAAAGAACTAACAGTGAACTTGAAGGAAGATGAAAAATACTGCGTTTGGGCATCTATGTTAAAAAATTACACAGTAACCTCTCATGAAACTTTTCTCCAAACTTCCCAACTGCACGGGCCATTACTGCTTGAAGGCAGTAATGTTTTCTACCAGTGATCATACACAAAAGTCTTTGGGTTGAAAAGCACTAGAAAACATTGGTCTTAGGCATATCAGAGAGGTACTGCGGAAATAACAAAAAAAAATATTGTTATGGCAAACCGAAATCTGTACAAAACTGTATCCCAATGAGGTTCATGTAATCCAGCCATAAGCAACTGTAAAAATCTGCTTCCAAATGTCCAAATGCCATGCAAAATCCCTCCCTGTCCTGCACAGAACTCTTTCAAGACACAGCTGCCCAAAACAACTAACCTGTAAGCTGCTATGGAAAAGCAACTGTGGCAATGAAATAACATTCTATTAAAGAGGAGAAATTCTATATGGAGCCCAAAGCCATTGAATCCTAAACAGTACTACATCACACTAAACATTTGAATTCTTCCCTGACACCCCGTTTCTGCAAAAACCTTCCTTAAACGGTAATGCAAGATACATATTCATAGGTATATTTCAGGGAGGGACATGAACAGTTACAGAATTCTACTGATACTTTTCAATTTGTTATCACAACGTTTAAGAACATAAAAATATGGAAAAAATGCTTCTTTTCTGAAGCGTAAAAGCGGCATTAAAAAGGACAATACCCACGTAAGCATCTCTCCTTTTCACCGTTGTCTCCTACAGAATCTGGCTTGATTTTTAGAAGTTCTTGCGTTCTTTCCATCTCCTACAAGCAATTTTATTTTGCTTTTGACTACATAAGACCAGAATGGTTTTCTTTCCTATTCAAAGTTATACCATCAAAATCCGATGATTGACTGAAACATTTTGGAAACTTTATAGTATCTCTGTATGCAATACTACAGACATTTGTGTGTTAGTAAACAGGCAACAAAGGTATTTATTAAATCACATACTTTGTAGGCTAATCTGGAAAAAATCAATCACAGAAAGGAAAGCTCAGAGCATTGATTTGAACAGAGTAAGTAATAATGCTGCAGAGGCATATATCAAACCCACATAATGCAGCAAGACAGAAAAAGCCACTGATTTCTTATTTATAGTCTTATTTTTGGATATACCATTCCCTCGAGTACAACACTGCATATACATGGAAAATAAAGACAAGCTTCTGCTCCCTTGTCCCTGTTGAAAAATGCTTCAGACTGACTATTGAATTATTAAATGCAAGAATAACTTAGCAAAGAGTAAAGACAACAATTTTCTCATAAAGTGAAATGCTAAAGCAGCATAATTGATTCTATTCTTATACTGAACTGGTTATAATACTAATGACAACTTCTCAGTTAACATTTATATATAATAATATACACACAATACACACACAAATTGATGTAACATTTGCACAATTATCATCTCTAAAGAAAAAAATTTTAGTTCAAATGCTAATTGATTCTGAAATGCTTTTCTTATATAATTTAAAATGAAAAAATAATAACATTTCCACCACACTTGGCTTTGGGAAAGGTATTCTTCAGTAAACTAAAATGTATTTAACGAACTTCCAATTACTTTAGAGATAAATATGAATATAAAACATAACAATAATTGTAGCATTATACTGTATATTGCAAAATAAATCTGAATATTCATATTAGGTTTTTACCAAGGTAACATTTTTTCAACGTCTTTTATCTTCCAGTGTAAACATCTTTGTAGGAAGGAAATAACTACTGTCCCTGTCTTTATCTCTCTGACACTGTGCAAATCGCAAAAAGCTAAAAAACCCCACAAACTTCCAAAAATGCTAGTGTTAAAGACGATTCAGTATCACATGATACCTCCTAAATGAAGTCGTAGGTTCTTCTCTCTTCCAAAGTGTTATAACCTACTCATCTAGGAACTATGTCGTCTTGCCATCCTAATTTCACTATAAAAGTCAGCTCTTGGGGACATCAGGTGGATCTGCACCTCGCTCCAAAAGACTGTGACAATAAATAATAATTGGATTAAATACACGCAATATGTTAATCTACGTAAATTATAAACATCCTTTATATTTTCATCTGTTTTACAATCTAAATAACGAAACTAAATAAAATGGAGTTGGGCAGGGTTCATCACAAATTTTTTTTCGGTGAGTACGTCACAGCTGGTTTTTCAGTGAGTTAAAATCTGCTTTCGAGGCATCTTGCTCTCTCAAACATCCAAGCTGCCTACTAACAACTCAAAGCACATCCACTGGCATGCAAAAAAACATTTTAAAAAATGAATACTTAAAATCCAGGCTACAAAAATGTGAAAGACTCCACTCAGTCTTTTTTTACACAGATTCAGTTTTGCTTTTGCAGCATGCTGTTATTGATCATGTCTTGCAGGGACACGTCTTAAATGTTCTCTGGTTTTACATACAACGCAGGCATGGCAACCCATCTTCCATTCTGTCACACGATGAGAAACTTGTAAGATGAGTAAAACGAAAACATATTTAGTGGATATGAAGATACGAAAATATTGTGCATGACAGAGATCGATCTGCTAGAACAAATATCAGCATACAGTGTGCAGGCAGTTTCTTTAACTCAGAGGTTCACATGCCAGTCTTGGTTGGTTTTGGGTTTTTTTTGTGAAATTTAAAACTGTGTGCTATATCTAGCCGGTGCGCTGTGTAAATCCCAGTGGGTGCAAGTGCTGAGCCTTTAGGACATTTTTAGTTACATTAAGAGTGCTAAAATCTAAACAGACATCTCGGATCTCTTCATATGCCAACTTACATACAACATAAAAAAAATCAGGTAAACTGCCATGTTTATTCTTTTGTGAACACTGCTCTTCAGTGGTGCTGTACTCCAATTTTACCTGCTGGAATGAATTAGACACAGCTACTTGAAACCTGAATTGTGCAGTGGTAACTCCTTTAGTTTTCCAGCCATATACCTCTGCAACATATTTTTTTTCTTCTTTCCTGCATCCTACAATTTTCAGGTTTTTATTAGATATTTTTTAATTAAGCATGAGAAATTGAGTCTATTTAAATGAAATCTCTGATTCCCTGGCAATAACATAATTTCAGCACATAGTATTACTGGATGAATGGCAGTAATCGTGAGACTCATGATAAATTATTGAGCGTTTTTAATACTGGGATCTCAATATACTGTAGAAAAATTTCCTGTATAATCAGTCTACACAGTTGTTTTCCTTTATTCATCACCTCTCACAAAAGTTAACTGACTCGTACAAGAAAAGTCAGAGGCAGGAGCATGAGAAAACAACCATTTCTTTAACCCTCTATTTTTCTGATGAACCACATTCACTTGATTAGAGAAAAAAAAAAAAGAAATCTGGTCACAAATACGTTTGCTTTGCACTAGAGCTGTCAGCTTTTGACAATCCAGAACTCAAAACTTCAGTAGTACCATATGTGGTTTTGTTCTTACTGAAATCTGCCTTGGCACCAGGGCCTGTATTTACGCTACAGGTCAAACAATATTTTGGGGTCTCTGACATTCAGTTCAACATACTGCATTTTAGGTCAGTAGAGGGCTCTCTGAGAAAAGAGGACGATGAGTCTATGGCTATGGTAGGTGAACTAGGGCATACTAATTTGTAACAGACAGCTGTTTCTCACCAAGGAACGTATGAGGTCTTACAAATATCAAAAATTTTATTTCAGCACCCCCCCTCTATAATTTAATATTGTTTGATTAACTCTTAGTATAGAAAATACTGAGTAGGAAGTAAAAGTGATAGTGAGCAAAACATGAATTCTCCCTCTTTGCAGGTATGTTGTACACAGCAAACAACAACTAAGTAATGACGGTATCATGGTGGCACACAGCACCAGGCATCCCGAAAGTTACAGACTAAGATAGGCCAGAATTATGGTAGCTTGAGCTCCTTACTCTTTACTGATTTACAATTACTTAATAATCATACGCTACGTCTTCTACATGACTTATGATAGGATGCTGAGGCACTGAGAACTTAAAGTCAGAAGTACTCTCTTAAGTTGATTTGCTTAAAATCTAATTTGTTGGCCAACTTGGTAATATACAGCACTTAGAGCAGTGAAAGTGCATTTTCTGTAGATTTCACTCACAGCTGGGAGGGATCATTCATCCCACTGCTTTCAATTACTTGCACAAAAAAGAAACTCATACTTATCTCTGCTTTGTTTTCTGTGTACATGTTGAAATTCCTACATTTTAAATTATACTTATATGAAGTACATGGATATATATATATTGGTGCATATTTAAATGCATTTATGTGAATCTTCTAACACATGTATATTAAAAATATATTTTAATTGTATTAATTTCTAGCAAGTCATTATACGCCATGCCCTGGGTTATACCTCCATAAGGTTATACTCACTTCTACCTTCTCTCCAGATCACCAGCGAAAGGGCTGTGAGTGAGGACACGCAGGGGTGATCACGTCGCTCCTCACGCAGCGGCCGAGAGCGATCCTCCTCTCCTCACCCAGCACAGAGCGGGCAGAGGCGCCTCGGGACCTGCGAGACATCCCTGTGCTCTGGAGCTCGCTGACAGGGCACATGCCGGACAGCAAGAGCACAAACAGGCTTCAGAGAGGACCAGACGGGGCAGTGCACTGCGCACTACTAAAACTGGTGCTCTGGATTCAAAGGAATGAACTGCTACTCAGCCTGGCTTCTTTGGAACTGTGGCAGAGCAACTTTACGTCTGTGCAGGATAGGCAGGGTTAACGCTGACACAGAAAGCCTTGAAGTTCACTGTAAAGGACAGTTCCTTATGTGGGCAGTCTGGCAGTGTAGAAGCTAGCTAGAAAGGGAGAGTTTCTCCAGTGCTTTACTCACATTTTTTCTGCACAGAAACAGAAATTGCATGCCTTTGAAGTGTGCAGGTAAGTAGCAATAATCTCCAGTAGAGTTCCTAATCATGTATTTCATATTCATGTATGTCAAATTCTAGTGGCATCTAGGTGCAAAGAGTGTCGAATTAACTTCTAGAAGGGCCACTAGATTCAAGCCTCTTGTTAAAAAAAAGTCAGTCACTTCGACTTTTCCCTAGTGCGGGTAGTTATGAGCATGCAAAAGGACCTAACAGAATGCTCCTCTGCACTGAGAGCTTCATGAGCTCTGGGTGAAGAGGTCACACTATGACAATACAAATCCTTACCTCATTACAAACCCTCGCGGTAGATTTCCTAAAGAGAATTTTAAAGTTTCTTCTAGTGTTAATTTTTTTTTATCTCCAACTTTAAAGCCAGGTTGCTCTGGTTACCAATTGCAGACTTTGAGAGTGACAAATATAGAAAATTTTGCTTTAAAGCTGAGTAATTTGCATATAGCATTCCTATAAACTAAGATGCCATCATTGCAAAGAAAACCACCTTTTAAATGCCTTTATTCTCTGATCCTCTTCAGACATAGCAGGAGGAGGGGGAAACTAGTGCTAGATCCTTTTTAAAGAAGCAATGTTAACTGCCTGAAGCTGGTTACAGGCAGTCCTGTGGAAACAGGTTGAGCTATTGTTGTGGTAGAAAGAGAAGCATGTAATACAATGTGAAGCAAATTTTATTTCCACACATCAGAGGCAAAGATCTCTAATGACAACAATCACGTATAGAAATTGCATCTTGGATAGATCTTTAGCACCTTAAACCAAAATTATATAGCTTCTTTTTTTCTTCATTTGCATGTGTAATTCAGACATTCGAAGGATAAAACATGCAGCTAAAAGTGCACACTGCATTACAGTTTTGGACAAACAATGTTAAGTATTTTTTCAGGTTTCAGCCATAAAGGAAAGTCTAAAGTTAAAGAAAGTAACCGTCATCTCCAAACTAACAGACAAGATACATCAGTGAGGACTCCTGTGTGCTGGTAGGAAGAGAGGGCGCTGTGATTAACTGCTTGGACTTACAGTACGCAGCTCCAGAAATCATCATGCTCTTCCACGCTACCAAATGTCTCCAGTGTATTTGCTACCAGTTAATGAACATCAGTACCTTTCCCTGACTTCTGCATGTGTTCAAGACTCCAATCGGGATGTTAGCACCACCAGCCCTCCTTACTCACGATACGGGATAATCAAAGCATAAGATGATAAGACTCAGCAAGGTAGAAGATAGTTTAGTTAACAGTTGCCAGACAGTTGGCTGGATCCTGCCAGTCTATGAGCCTTACAAGTCAGACAGTAATGACCAGCAGATAAAACAAGCAGCAGTGCAAGTCTGCATTTAACCATCCAGGTTCACAAGCACTCTACAGAAATATAGATCAGCTTAGCAAACAGTATGTTGTCTTACAGTCCTAATTTATCAAAGTATCTTCTCATATGCTTCAAGATACACGCCTGAAGCAAGAATCTTCCTAAATTAGGACCAATCCCAGAATCATACATTCAAGGACATCCAAGTACTTGCTAAGCTTCTGCTTGATCTGTAAAGCCAGTTGTTACGCTGAATCTGCAGGACTCAGTCTGAAACTTGTGGCATTGTTAGCAACTAGATAATAGTCTTCAGAGGACTGCAGTAATGAAGAAACCAGCAATAGGAAGCTTCAACCACAGCTTTCAGTTTAGTCTTGATATCATCTTTTTAATCACTCCCCTTTTACAGAAATGGATTTGATTTAATTGAACTCCTAAAAAAAAGGCTCTAATCACACTTCATCAGCATGCAATTATTATTCAGAGGAAACCATATGTACTATTAGGCACTCTTAATTAAAAGAATGCATATAATCTGCCTCAGTACCTAACAGTCATTCTCCCTGATGTTCATTATTCTTTTTCTTCCATTATTGTGACAAAATTTTTTTTTTCTATTTTTCCTCATCTATCCCCATTTTACTTCTACACTTTTTCAACGTTAACGAACATTATATCAGGACGCTGAGATGCATTAATACGCTGCCATCCTTAAAAACTCACTACATAGCATGACCTTCAAAATGAGTCAGATCTGACTATGGAGATTTGTGAAAAGAGGCTGAGGAAATTTTGTAACAGGACCCTTAAAGTATACTCTGTTTTGCCTGAATTTTATTTGCAATCATGACATATTCTAAGTAATGATGCAGAAAGAAAAACGTACGATAGGCAGCAGCCAGTCCTCAGAGACAGACAGGATTTGGGGAGAACCGGGGACAATGGATGGAAGAAAGTGGAGTTGAAGAACCTGAAGAAAAGCATCAATGAGGAGTTGAGGCAGTGACTCCTTGAGGAACTTGGAAAACTTGGACAGTCAATTCAGCATAGGCTCAACAGAATAAGCATTATGAAAAGATTAATGAGAACATTACATATTAAAGTCTCCCCATACTCTCAAACTCAAGAAAGCTAAGATATTTAATGGTTATAGAGAGAAAAGCTTGGTGTTTTCTCTCTTGCCACCTCTTGATGTAAAGGTACCTCAAATTTTTCCACTCAGGTCACCCTAATCAGTGAGGACTGGAGCACTGACAGTTCATTAAACATGACAGACTAGCCCTGAGGGTGAGACACTAGTGAACCACAGTGCTGAGAGGATTCAAGGGAAGCTGAAAATACACAGTTATGTAGTATATAGCTCAAAGAAGAGACCCACACACATTAACAGACATGTTCCACTTCAGGGGGGAACTGGATGGAAAAGACACTGAGTCTACCCCCAGACAGCCGGGTACGCAGCAGTACCCACAAAGATGCTCAGTTTTCTTGTTAGGCAATTACTTCAATTAGGGTTACATTCTGCTCTTGCATATACTTGCATGCTAGTTAGCAAGCCAGAAAGGTATTGAAGCTTCTTACTGGTACCATAATTCAAAGCTGCAACTTCCATGCATTTTTCACAGTAGTTTTCAAATCAGAATATTCAATCTTCAATGTATACTGTGCAAGACACATAGAATAAGTAGTAATCAGTTGACTTGTATTAATAATTTGAAATTTAAATCTCAGTAGGAGATCTCATACCTCCTCCTGTAATTAAATAGTACAACTTAAGAAATAAAGGTGGGGGAAGATTGGTTGGTTTATTTTAAAAAGAAAACATTAATTAAAGATGAATATGTTTGGGACTGAGCAAGCTCCCCTCAGGCTTGGGGAAAATGCCAAGTCTGACAAACTCTTTGAGCCTTAGGGAATCCCAGGTCAGTTTGATGAACTTACTGAAGTATTTTATAATTAGTTGGCATGCTCCTGAGGCTACCAATTTACCTGAAAAAGGAACTCCCTCGCCTTTCAAATTTGTCCCTGAACAACAATGAATAAAGACCTAACAAATAATGTTTCTTATCACAGAATATTTATATAAGTAGAGAAAGAAAAGTCAGAAGAATGTCCTGTGCTATAGGATGGCCCTTGAAATTCATAAGGAACCCTTGCAGTAAAACTCGAACTATCTGAAGGTAGAACTGAGATTTATTACCACATCTGGGGCTGTAACACTACACTTGTTATTAAGATAGTTAGATTATGATGGCCATTTCATTCAGCTGCACCCTATCTTTATGCGGGCTCTGCATTAAAATGATAAAGGCAGCATGATACAATGGCAACAACAAAGATTAAACAGAGAAGCACATTAAAAAGCATATGATCTTAAAACTGCAGGAAATGTTACTACTTGCTCAAATCACAGCAATTACTGTTAATAAAAAAGAAAAATCAATGTTTACCTACTGTACTGCACCTTGGCTGCTCCAGGTACTACTTATTTTAAATATCTTATTATTTATAATCATCATTAGTGTCTAAGCACCAAAAGTACATTACCTGTCTCAGAAAATAATGCAAAATACATCTACTTTAAAGGCTTGTCACCTATCTTAACCTTATCTCATAGAATCCAACAACAAAGTGTCGGTACGGCATATGAAAGGCACAGGTTACTTTAGACTATCTGACAAGCGTTGTCCTAAGAACAGCTCGAAGGCCAGGACTCACCTTGTTGGTAAGCATCCTATTTTTGTTAGCTTCTGGTCTTGCTATTGATTCCTTTTCTTTTGGCTTAGCTGAATGCTATTTGTCTCCAGTTTTAGATTAACTTTCTGGAACAAATGCATTCATCGTAAGAGATCTCAATATGGGCAAAGAGACAAGGAGACATATTTTGAATACTCAGGCAAAACCTGAGTACAACAAGGATGAAGATTTGATGACTGTACTGAAATAAGTTGAAAGAGCTGTTGTTGAAGAGACTGGAGAGTGGAAGAGATGGGGCTTGAAAAAGGCAAAAGATTTAGAAAGAAAAACAAGTTGGAATTTGCTGCACAACAGCAACAGGAGCCTGGGGAATTTCTGAAAGAGAAGATGGCAAGATTAAAAGGACAGCTGAGGAAGATCATTTTGGCAACAGCACTATAGATGTATTGCAGGGGAAAAAAACACTTGCAAGGCAAATATATCAAGACAAGAGAAGATTACAATGCAGACAAGTGGTTTGATCATGAGGCCAGGGAGAAAAAGATAGATTTTTAGAAATACTATAGAATGAAGATGTATCAGAGGAAAATACTTAACAACGTCCTTCAGCATACTGTAATCAGTGTATACTCAGGATGATTTCTCCATATTATATAAAACTCCAAATAAATTGTCCCACAAACTGAAAAAGTACTGCACAATTAGTGGGAGTGCTGATAGCATCCAAAGTGATATATGCATGCATGTGCGTAAGTGTACTTGCATACACAGATTAGAGAAAAACTCATCTCAAAATTCCTCTATATGTTAAAATTGAAGACAGATGCTGTTACAGATAAAATTCGATGTTCAGGCCTAAAAATGAAGACTTTGTAGACTCTAAGCATTTTCTTCTTCCCCCTGCACTAGAAAGGCAATGTGTATAGGTATTTGTTGTACCCTGCATAGCTTTAAATGAAATGTAAATAATCTTCAAAAGAGTTTTGATATCAGAGTGAGCTTTCTAGAACATTTTGCACTATGTCTACACAGTAAATCAAAAATACAAAACACATTTTGAAGTTGTTTGTTTGTAGATTCAGAGAAACTAAAAGCCCTACAGAAACTGTTCTGATCTCTTGCGTATACCATAATGCTGTAACAGCTTCTGAACCCTAATTAACAGTATTTTCATCTAAGCCTCATCCAGTAATAAGGGTATGGGGCATTTCTGTAGTGAAGAACTGATCAGAATGCACGCTTCATACTGGACTTAAAAAAAAAAAGAATAGTTTTCGTTTATGCGCCTAATGAAAAACACAGATTTTGGAATTCACTCAGTAGCCAAAAGCAGTAGGTAACAAGTAACAAACTAAGTTTTTCAACACCTTTTAAACTCCATTTCACATTATGAATACTGACCTCTTAAAATATTTGAAACAAGAAAAATGAAACGACACTGAATCTTGTGGTTTCTAGGAGCTGCTAACTGCGTACTGTCCAGTGGTCACAGTCCACCCTCGGAAGGATTGCCCCAAGAGACAGACCGTAGGCATCTCCACGTCTGTCCATTCCCAAACATTTAAAATTCCCATACTGAGACCAGCAGACACTAGACATGGTATTAGACTAGACTACTATGCTGGTTTTGTTAATATTTATTTTACCTCCACTCCTCCAGCATTCCCCTGCACAAAAACCACATAACCCTGAGACAGAGGTTGAACTACACATCTTCGGTTCATTTTATTGCCTTTTCTGCTTATTCTGCTCAAGTAACAACTGACATTTGCAAAAGAGGGGATGAAGGGGGTGGCTAGTACCATCTAAGCAGAGGGTTTTATTTGTGCAGAATATTACATTAAAAGAGCCCAGTAGCTATTAGCAATTATTAATCTTCAATTACAATAATAGTCATATTTAACAAAAAAACAGAATAGGCTATGCTGCAAGTCATAAAAAAAGCCTTTTTGATTGTCAGCCCTGTGAGGCTGAAAGACTCTTCATTCTATTCACTCAGTTATCATTCTGTAGTTTATAATTAAAGTGCTAATGTATATCAGAATTCTTTGATCTCAAAATAAAGGATTCTTTTACCAAAGAAATTAAGAACACATTAGTTACAAGAAATTCAAGTTTCCGAGTAAAAAATAAAAGAAAAAACCAAAAGTAAAGTAATGTAATTAAGGAAAAACTGTTTTTGTCGAATAAGAGAATGAAAAAACTTTGTGAGTAGTCATTCGGGATTGTGAAACAGTTTATCAAGTGCAAAAGGCCTTTCTCTTTGATAGCTACACACAATCTAGGAAGAAAGGAAGTAAGTGTACTGTACTGTCAGGAATGGACTAAATGGCCTCAAAGCTCTTTATCTTAAGCTAATGGGTAGAGGTAATTCATATATCCTGAAATCTAACTTCACTTAGCATGAGTTATCATAACAATTCGCAGTTATCTCATCCATGACTTTATATTTCCATTCTGATTTCATATTTTAGGGAAAAGATAGTCAGCAGCATATTATGTCACAAGGTACACCTACATTAACACAAATAAAAAGAACTACGTGTAGTCATCTACGCTATATACAAGCGTCACCTTAAACACTCAAGGTCAGCAGCACTCTTAACGTATAGTATCATCTCTTGTGTATTACTGATTAAAGACAGTGTGACTGAAATCTGACTTTAAAATCCAAGGGAAAAAATTTCCAGAACTAATTTTGGCTTTTAGTCTGTTAAGAAGAATCTCTTTGGGTCATTAGAGATGTTAACTGCAGTACATTGTTTCCCCCACCCAGGTTAAATGATAGTCACTAAAAAAAAGCTGGTAACTAAAAGGGATAAAGTCAGCAAGCCGGTAAGATCCCACACTGCTTGTCTGCCAGTACCACCGGTCACTTCTGAAAATGGAACCTGAGCTTTCGATAAATCTTTCAAAAGTAACTACTGGCTCAAACACGCGACTGGACACCAGGCAACCTTAGCTCTGATCTCAGCTCTGATATTGTATCCCTTCACATGCAATCTACTTCTCTAGGAAAGTGATCTTTACCTCAGTGGGGTTTAAAAAAAAGTCAGCAAAGCCTAATTATATACTATTGCTAACAATCTGCATTCAATTTCAATGAGTTTTGGATTAGGCAGTTCAACAGATTTTAAAAACAATATAAACATATCACTGTTGCTGTTCAGCAGCGTAAAGGATGTGTTTTGCAATTTTCTCTTCATCACTTTCTTTGAATTAAAACCACTAAGCCATCCAAAAAACGCAACGCAATTCAGTCTTAGTGGACTAAAAGAGCCAAACTGAAAGTGAGCAAAAGCGTCTTCCTTAACATTAAAAATGTTTCTGTTAAAACCACATGACTTGAGATCATCTTAAGTATTTCCTACATGACCTCTAAAAGCCAGATTTATAGTTCTGCTGACTTTTGAGACACTATGAAAGCTATGATTATTGAAACCGACAGTAATTTTAAATTTATTAGTTTCTCATTCTCGAAGTCACAGTTTAATAATTTTTAAGATCCAACTAGTTGTATAAGAATAGAAGCTTGAAAGCCTACCACAGCTATGGAAAACACGCTAAAAATAGTCCAGGAAACACAGTTTCGGATCAGAGGAGACTGCAGAATTTGATTACAGTATAGACTTCTCAATGGCTTTGCTTTGCTCTGTTCTTCATAAAATACAGGCAAATCATACAACCCAAAAATGAAAAGTTTGGGCATGTAGCACTTAACTAATGAGTTGGTTAGCTTAAGTTTAAGTAGTTTGGAAAAGCTCAGGCAAAGACTGCGGAGAATAAATGGCCACTGAATGTTTTTCTAATAAAGAAAGATTCCACTGAATTAAAGAGGACTCTGAAAGTCAGGCTAGAAAAAAAATATTTTCTTCTGTCAATATTAAACTTCAGTTATCTTCTCTCCAAACAGTCAGAATTGCTTCATGCGTTCAAATAAAACTCAAAAGCTGGTAGAAAGACTTAGCTTAACATCAAGGATGTACTTTCTACAGTTTCTGTGAAAATTCAAGGAATTATCCAAGCTGAGAATATAAACTTTAAAACAGTAGTGTCTTCAACTCTAACGTCCTTTGGAATTTCACTGTTTTCTTTATCTTCTCATGAAAATGGCAAGTGTGAACCTGTCAATCAAATGACTATATTTCTTCCTGTTTACTTTCCAGTTTTTTATGACTGCTTCCATGTTTCT
Source organism: Opisthocomus hoazin (assembly GCF_030867145.1). Classification (NCBI taxonomy): domain Eukaryota; kingdom Metazoa; phylum Chordata; class Aves; order Opisthocomiformes; family Opisthocomidae; genus Opisthocomus; species Opisthocomus hoazin. Next base: position 21,920,585 of record NC_134417.1, read on the forward strand.
CCTATGCCTTACATGAGTGACACAAAAGACCTATCTTCTTATAGAGGAAAAGCCAAGTTCTAAAGCAGAGTGCTCCTCAGGTTAATACCCTGTCAACAGCCTCCAGCAAGCAATGCACGAAGTACATGAAAAGAACTATGGACAGACATGTCCCAAATAAAAAAAATAAAAGCAGAAGTAAACTTGCACCTTAAGCTGTTAACACAGAAATGAAAGTAAAATAATCTCTCATAACAGAGAGATTGTGGAGGTGGGTTCTCTACATGTATGTCCCTTTTAAATTGTTGTTTAAATATTTAGGGGACCCTACTAACTGATCTGCTGTTATGTATGTGTCTGGAACATGACTTGCAAGTCATGTAACGGAGAGAAACACATGATTATGCAAGGTAGCATAGATTTCAATCCTCTGTTTAAAATTCATTTACACAACTTTAACAGATTACATTATACAATATGAACACATGAAAAAGTAAATGGGAACTAGGTTATGGAAACTGGTTGTTAGCAGCTTCTTGATTACAAAAGTATTGTGCTTATAAAGCATCCTTCAGCACATCCAAGGAGTCCTACTTAAGTACTGTCAATTAAAGCATTTTGCAGTGCCCTAGAAGATTTATAGTCAGCACGAGATGCTGCAGCTAAGCAAATTAAGAAGACAGTACAACCGGGTTGTAATATCCGAAGTGCCGTGTTGCTGGATTCCTCAAACATGAATCGAGTCTGGAGACTCATCTTAGTCTCATGAAATCAGTGTACTGATTTCAGTCTAATTCACATGTAATAGTGAATTACCTTTTCTAGTTTGTACAGGCTGTGTATTTAGCAAATGATCACTGTCAAGGATTACAGACTAATGCTTTACAGCAGCGAGGACTGTGATGGCGTTACTTTGCTCAGTTATGTCCTTGCCTTCCAAAAGTACTAAAGCTCTAAGATGTTTCACTAAAATTCCTTACGTACACTAAAAGGCACGATGATCTGAATAGCTTTAAATGAGGTATTGCAAAGTCGTGACAAGTAAAGGGTGCATTTTGAAGCAAACAGGTGTTCTTTGTCGTTCCTACAATATTCTCAGAAGACCAGTTCTATTTCTACTATCTGCATCTGTGAACCAATTCAAGCAGGAAACTACAAAACTTGAAGGTTTTTCATGAAATTAAACATATTTCAGCAGCATATGTCACAGGTTTTCTAAGTGATACACTAAGCAGGTGTACATTCTCCACTGAACAGAAGTAAGCTTTTCATTTCATGTATGCTTATAATTATCTCAAACTTACATGTAAGTCTTAACAGTAACTGAGATAAAGAAAGCACAAACAGCAAACAGAATCATACTGCTTTCAATATGATGACAGTGAAAATTACAGAATATGAAGAAAGACACTATGGGCCTTTAAAAAATGTTTGTTGACAGCTTCTGAAAAGTAACAAAAACCCATAACCTACCCAACCACATGCCTACTACTTTTATCAAATAGTATCTTACTGTGTAGCAAAATTATCCCTAAACAAGAACTAGGCCACTGGATAAAATATCTCCACAGAAACAGGACAACTGAATTCTCAATTTAGTGCAGGACCATAATGAATTTTTTGTTATCATTTGTGATTCTTTTGTCCTCTCCAAATGCTAGAATAGAATAAAAATACATAGAGTGAACTACAAGCAGAAATAAAGTTTTAAAATTGAATGCATTGAGCAAAACCACACGTTTCCATTTTTGTGTTCCTCACCAAGATTCTCACTGCCTTGCTTTGGCTTCTAATCCAATTTCGAAGCACCTCTGTGACTACAATAATCGTTACGAGCGAAGTCAGAACTTACTCATGGGCAAAATATACAATAATCTTCACAAAAATGCAATAATATGCCAAAAAAATCAAAGCTTCCAGATTTGCTGCTACTGCAAATCATACGGGTTTTCACAATGGTTTGGTATAAATAGTGCAGCTAGGATGGCTGACATCTTCAAGTAGCCAGCACCCACAGTCCAACTAATAGTATGCTCACCTAAACCAGTGGCTAGCTGTGGAAAAAAAATTGGACATATACTACCCATCACTATACAGAAAGCATCATATGCCTTTCAGCTTTAGAAATTTAGTAAAATAACTTGTGTACCATATATAAGCTCACTTCAGTTCAGTGTCTTAGGTCTGGCCATCTGGGGATATTAGGCCTGTGCTCACGACTAGAATCGGGCAGTCAGCACAGCTCCACGAACATAAAACAAAAGAAAATTATTATTTTCAAGTCCTGAGGAGAAAGTGCTCCTTGTCTTCAGCTTCGCTTTCCCCTATAGACCTGGGACAGGCAGAGTGGCAGAGAGAAAAGCCCGTAAACAGCATCACTTCACTACTAGCGAACATATTGGGAAAAACCTTTATGCACTCCAATATTTTCTAAGGGCCTAGTATTTTAAAAACTTTTTATGCATTTGTAAGTACTGATCTCTTTTGCTTTTAAAAGTCCATCAGGAAAACTTACCAGTAACTGATTGTGAATATAAATGGAAGACGAAAAGTAGGACGTTAACACTAACATATCATCTATTCTGGACAGGCTGAATGCATAAGATATTAAATGGGACACAGATTTATAGCTCTTTATTTTGGAACCAGAGCTCACTCCTTAAAAACATGCCCATGTAGCTACTGCCTTCTGTTCTACAGCTGCAACACAACTCTCCAAAGCTTGTCAGAATTTGGGTGTTTCTGCCGATGTTAGAACCCGTTTCCTCCAGCAAGCAAGAAAATAATTTCTCCTGTCAGTAGACGAGTGTTGAGTAAGTCAAAAGCCAAGGCCTTCCAACTCACAGGACACGTCTCTTCCAGCGGCGCACTTGCACGGGTGAAGTGCATCAGCCAAGTACCTTTTAAAAAGTCCTTCACTCTCCTGCAGTGTGGTCTGGAGAACCAGGGACAGCAGAGCCCAGCAGGAGGCACGCGAAGGAGAAAAATTACATGTTCCAGCATGAGTGGAGTTTTGCTTTGAAAAGAAGATGCTGAATCTCTTCTCTGACAGCTAGTCAATGAGACTGATGGTATAATAACCCTAACAGTATGATGAGACAAAAGCATTTGCTGTAGATTCAGATGCTGACTGTACCCATATATCTTAAGATTTATCTTTTGCTTACTTTTGTTTCACTAAGAAAAGCAAATGACTCTAGAGTATCCTTGCCCTTCCTCAGCAAACACAGATTAATTAAAAAATGTGTCAGTTAAACAGAAACAAGATTTTAAATGGAATTCTTTCATTAAAAATTCATCTTATCAGTTAACCACATATTGTCATTTGGAAAAAATAAGCTCTCTGAGGTAGACTGTAATCAAATATATTACAGAGTAATACTGTCATATTTGATATGGCAGCATCCACAGAAACATGGTCCACACTACAAAAATAGAGGTTATGAACTTATCACACTGTTTCCCATCCTGTATCTTTTCACAGGTGTGATGAGAAGGTGCTGTGATAGGTAATTTGTGTAGAGCAGGTCACAAACTATCTCATTTTGGATACACTCTGCACAGATGTAGGCATTTTCATGGAGCTGGATATTAAAGCTTAGAAGTAGATGGGAAGTTCATAATCAAGGCATAAATACTATCATATTCTTGTTCTCTTCTTTCCTGCCCTGACTGCGTTTTGTGAGTTTGTTTACTTGCAATACAGCAAAGAAGAACGCAGTTGTATTTCTGCATGGAGTTACATCCCTTCACATCTCTAGACATAAACAGGAGTGACACAACTTTCAACAGAAAATCAGTGGAACAAGAGTCTTTCAAAGAATTATCACAATATTCTTAATGGAGTAACCAACAATCATCTCAACACTGCATTGCCAGTTAAATACCATAAGACATAATGGGAAAATTTGAAAAAAAAAAAAAAATCTATAATTTCTGCTGTTTTTTTAAAAAACATTAAAACATCAAAATCCTTCCAAAGAAGGATGTTTCAAAGTTTGGAAGTACATTAAATTCTTAATTTTGATTTTTTAATTGGTTCCTTTAACAAAATCTACTTAATACTTAATTTACTTAACTTTTTTCACATTTAGCTATTTTTATGTGTGTTTTATTGACATAGCAGTGCTGCTTGGAACAGCAAATAACTTACTAATTTAGGATAATGCTCTATTTCAAATGCAGTGATGTAAATGAAGCATTTAGAACACAGAGTTTCTAAGATAAGCTGGTTCAGAAAAGCACTTGAACTAATATCTGTAACACACTTTATCTGGAGAAAAAATGTTGCTCCGAAAACAATTAGAAAAATTTCCATATGACAAATACTTGTTTCTCCCTATCTGTGAGATTTTACTGTGGACAGAGATTTTTGCCTGCAAGAGAAAGGGAACGCATATGAAAGATTCCCAGCTTGGTGTGGAAAACAGAAAGGAGACAGAAAAGTTTTGATTAACTCATCTCCTCAACATTCAGCATTCAGTCCTCCACAGTGTGCAAAATATCTATTGAGTTACAACCAAGTTTTTGTATTTTTGTTCTTTTTTGGAAACCATGATACAATGTCCTCATGGTTTAGATACTTCAGCATAAAAAGAAATGTTTCTTTCTCTTTGCCTCATTAGAATCTTATGTGAGGCTCCTGTCAGCTGCAAGTTTGTTCAGTTTATTTCAAGAAAAAATGAAGAAAAAAGCTTAAAATCTCCCTTAGATATGTCAATCAAAAGGATTGCACTGGCTGGAACATCAAGTTCAGAAGAATATCATTCATGTCAGTTAAGACAGAATCTTTCTGTGGCCCCATTTTCTTCATCACTTTTAGACAAGACAATATTTATGGCAAGGCCCAACCTCACCCTGCAATTATCCCAAAAATCAAACAGCGCTACATAAAGATGTTCAGTCTATGATTCCAACATGCATTTCTCTTTATGTGCTATTTTCTTAGCTGAGAAGTACTTTCTTCAGGATCACAGTTTCACAAAAGATAAATAGTATTCAAATTTGAATTGGCCAGGGAGAGCAGGCCTGGCATTTAATCTTAAAGCATTTCCTTGGCTGTGTGAAAACTATTAAAATTCCAAAATTCTGGTGATTTATCTCAGGTTCTTCTGCAGGCTATGTTCATTTGTATTCAAAATTTCCAGTCATGTAGTAAAGATATACTCTCCTTATTTACTTTCTTTCATGTAACAATGTTTTTATTGTATTTGCAATAGTCGCTAAACTAAACAGCACACGGTATTAGGTCTTTGATTCTAAGGAACATACCTGTTTTAATGTGCTCATATAATTTTACAATCTCTTATTCATTATCATGTTGTCTTTTTTTATTACAATACAGCTGTTAGGAATGGCACCTATTAATATTTGAGACTGTATGAGATTTTTGTTGTATGCCAAAATAAAAGTATTGATCGTTTGAGATCAGAGCCTTGCTCTAGGATCACGGCTCTTTCTTTAAGAAGGTAGTTCACACGCATGATCTTAAGAGGAACACAGCCATTTCAAGGAACTTCTAAGCACTGTGTATCGTGGTTACAATGAACATCGTGCCACCTCATGCAATGGGATGTTTGAGGTGGCAAACAAACTATATTTCATTTTGCTGCCCTTTCAAATAAAAGCTAGTGATAGAGATACAATGTGTGTTTCTCACAAAGAGGTTAGCTCTCTTGCTTTGTGAAAGCTCATTAATGTTTATGTTTGGATGAAGCAAATTTCTAGAGCCAATTATTAAACATGTTAAGTGTGCTGCTGGGGTACCCAGCTTATAAATCATGAGACTTCATAAAGCTGGTTTAAAACTCATTGTCACTTGACTTATGAATAGTCTTAGAAAAAAAGCACAGCAGAAGGCACCCACATAGGAAAGAATAGACTAATTCAGTTGGAAGGGACCTACAATAATCATCCAGTCCAACTGCCTGACCAGTTCAGGGCTGACCAAGCTAAAGCATGCCATTAAGGGCATTGTCCAAATTCCATTTAAACACTGACAGGCTTGGGGCATCAACGACCTCTCTAAGAAACCTATTCCAGTGTTTGACCACCATCTCAGTAAAGGAATGCTTCTTCTTGTCCAGTCTGAACCTCCCTGGCATAGCTTTGAGCCATTCTTACACCTCATATCACTGGGTACCAGGGAGAAGAGCTCAGCACCTCCCTCTCCACGTCCCCTCCTCAGGAAGCTGTGGAGAGCGAAGAGGTTGCCCCTCAGCCTCCTTTCCTCCAAACCAGACAAGCCCAAAGTCCTCAGCTGCTCCTCACAGGTCGTGCCTTCCAGACCTTGCACCAGCTTTGTCCTTCGGGTTACAGCCCTCCTCTTGGCTACCCAAAATAGGAAAGGGAAAAACTCTAAATAGCTATATAGGAGAATCTCTTCTTTGTACCTGACAAACTGGCTCCGCAAAATGATTAGTTGATAGTGCCGTTCAAGCCAAAACAATACACCTTTCAGCAGACAGCTTTCCGTTAAAAACCTGATATTCATTTGTCTTTCATTTATTTATGTAATTTCCCCAATTACACAAACTGTGATCATTTAACTACAGCTTGTGGTAAGCAACACAGTTTGCAAATAAATGAATAGCACAACAAAAACACCAGAGTCTGAGTTAACTAAACCAGTCTACAATTCAAGTCTGACCAGACACGTGGTTTGATTAACTCTGAAAGAGAGCTTTCTTGAATGTAGAGCACAGGAACTAATTTTTCTTTAGGTACTGAGCAACATATAAAGCTGCATTATGAAACAAGCTTATTAATGGTAAATAAAAAAGTGGTTACCTAATAAAAACTGGGAGATGCAAATCTGCCTTCTCAGAGTTGGCTTTTCATTAACTCACCATAAATATTGCCACCACTAAAAAGGGAAAGCGTTTTTAGGAATTTCATTAAAATGTATACTTCCTTAACAGTCAAGTAATGCATATCCCTTAGATTTTCAACAAATATTGTCCAAATAGATTTACTAATCCTAAAGCATATTTACAAACTCTGCAACAGATTTATAAAATCCATAACAGATATGCAAATCTTACAAATAAATCCTAAATAAAGTTTGGATTTAGACATTTTTCCTGCGCACTTTACGGGTACAAGCAATAGATTTATTCCAAAATCACAATTTTGAGGTTCAGCTGTCAGCACCAAAATTACAAATACAACCCTTACACATTAACTCTTAATTCGATTTTACAAATTCCAACCAGAACTTCCACAATGAGTTCCCGAAGTCCAGATGTAATAATGAGTTTCATAAAGGGCTTTGTAATCTGTTTCTCGTGTCCTCCTTCAAAGTTCAGAATAAATCACACTCCAGCTACAAAGCGCCCTGGTTTTTTTGAAAAGTAGCAATTTGTTACTATTTGTCAGGTTTAGCCATGATGCTTCTACAATTCCACTGAAGTAACAACCACAACAAACACGGAAAGGACTTTTTAAATTTAAGGCATATATTTAAGCAGATGTGAGAATCAACTTGCAATAGCGTACATAAAGAACTAATCTTCCTCAGGCCAATTTCAACACCCTTTCAGTTCAAATTTCAAAGCCTATCAAAAATTATGCTGTTGCTGAAGTAAATGCTTCCGTGCTCCTCTCTGCATGCACTTCTCGCTGTCATCCTTACACAGGCACTAACACTTGTACGGCAAATCAGATCCGAGAGCTGAAAACAAAACAAACCCCTACAGCAAAACCAACAGCAACACCAAATGATTACTTTTCAGTCAGATCGAACTTAATCCTGCTCACTCTGGGGCAGCATTCAGACTGGTTTAGGGGAACTGTGAAACTAGACAGTCAGCAACATTCAGGTAATGGATACTTCTGATGATATCAATTATTACATTAGTTTCAAAGTCCTTCGAAAATCCAATTCCAATAGCAGGTGATCAGAAGTTGACATGCAGCTCAGAATTTGACGGAATATAGGTGACAGGAAGCGAAGAGGTAGTAAATCAGCAGTGATGTATCAAAGACAGAGGGAAGCAAGTAGTTCTTGTTATTTTAAGAATTTTTTGCTTTTCCTGAGGTATTTCTAAAAATAGGAAAAAAGTTGAACTGAAAACTTTAATTCCAATAGTATTCTTCTACAGTAAGGTAAATAAATGGTATTAAAACGCAGTTGTGTAACAGTAAAACTTTTCAGGTTACTACATCTTTCTTTAAGTACTTCTATAAATTAAGTTTTACTTCCATTATATTTATATAATTCCTTATATTACATATGGACTTTCCATTGAAAAACTCATTTGCCAAATGCTCTCGCCATAGAACAAAATCCAAAAATCAAAGGTTATAGCGTGCTGTGCTCATACAAGGGAATGTTCTCCATATTTCAAGTGAAAATAAAGAAGAAAAAAAGGAACCTTTTCTCCTTTTATGTTGATTTAACCAATTTTGCTTTTTTACAACACCTAAAACGTCTGTACCAGAGCATTTATTCCACCGAGCCTAATCAAGTTTTTCAGTTGCATAAATAGAAGTACTCAGTCTTTTGTCTTCGGAGTGCTCCTCTGCTTGCTCTTAAGCTTTGGGGCTGAATTCCGCTCCCACGTTCAGCAATGTCAACACGGCACAGTACTGGATGATTACTGACGGGATGCAGAATATGGCTTAAAATTTAATTCCCAAATAGGTCTTCTATTCACAAAGCAGAACAAAACTACACATTTTATTCTGAAATATAATGAATCGTATTTGCAGCTGCTGCCTTTCATTTTGCACCTGGAAGTCTGAGAGTGCATCTGCACTTATGGGCTCGAAGACTTTGTGAGCAGCTAAAAAGCTGCTTACTATTTTCTTTATATGGGCACTTCATGTAGACCATTGGCTCCTATGCTGGTAGAAACCTGAGTGAACTCCAGTAAAGTATACTGAACTAGTACTAACACAGAAATTAGTCCTGGGCTCATCTGTTTACATCACACTCCTTTATCTGACAGAGAGCACTTATCATGAGTTTTAAAAAGTGAAATCTGAATGTTTACCACAGGCTGTCACCTTGACAGATGCAACACTGTTATGTGAAAAATTTAAAAAAATACCCAACCTTCATCTTTGTGTTCTAAACCTATTTTTTTAAAAAAATAAGCAATAAACACCATAGAATCATGAAGCAGTGCAACAATGAGCTAATGTGAGCACAATCCAATGAATTTTTGTTTGGTTTTTATGCCTTGGATATTTTGGAAGTCTGAGACAAAAAGTCTGCCAGTTTGTATACTGTGTAACTCTAAGTAAGCTGGGCTAGAATGCTGAGCTTTTGTGGATTTGAGTATTATTAAAAAACCCCCAAAAACTAAAACTTGTGTTACATTTAAACTATCTTATAAAAATACAGTAAAGTAGACAATCTCTAGTAACAATCTCTTTTTTCTGTCAAAGTATTTGGATTTTGTGAAGAGAGAATGTGTGTGTGTGTGTACATAGCTCAATTAAGCCAGTAAAACCATGACTTGCCAACTAAGCGCTTTAATTAAAAAAACCCCACATTTAAAAACTCATTAAGAAAACCAAACCCAGCAATTATATTTTTACGTCTGTCATGTTAAAAAAAGGGGGGAATTTTGATTGATGAGCCACGCTATTCTCCCTGTCCAGGCAAGTTTGAGATAAATGGCTGGACAGGTTATGATCTTTGGGCAAATTACTCTCCTGGACTACAATATATATTGATGAACAGTGTCAGTATTCATTTGCATATTTGTCAGTTTCATTACCCAAATAATAAAACCCACACATTCCCGGCCCCATCAGAAAGAAAGGAAGATATCATAAATTACTAACAAAAGGCAATCACAAAGGTCACTTAAATTTGATCAGAAAAAACTTAATCATGTAATTCAAAGTAGTCTTAACGTAATCCACATCAGTCAGACACAAAAGTATTGCTTTTTATTTGACCATTTAAAAATCAGAACTATTTTGTCACAGGAAAGTAAATGTTCTCCCTTCAGAGTTTCATTCTTTTAAAGATGTAAGCACATAAATGCTGACGGATCACATCTGATGGTAGCAAAATAGAGATTATTTTATTACTTATCTGTAATAATTTTAAAAAAATTAAGTAAACTTTACAATTATCTCTGGATACCCACATGCATTATCCATGTAAACCTACTACTGATACATCCAAGCAACAAAATAAAAGACATGAACTCTCTGAGATGCTAGAATTACCACGTAACTATAAGAAAACACTACTTTTTCACGAATGATTCCTCAAAGGAAGTATCGTTCAGGACACATATTTCTTCAAAATAAAGTTAACAATAAAACTTTATTTCTACATAATTGTATTAATCTTAGATGAGGAAAAGGCTGCAGCATACTAGAATATAATACTCCATTACTCTAGAAGAATTTCTGTCGTTTCTTTCTTTCCTTCTGAAATTTTGCTTTTCATTTACTGATTACCGGACTCTTTTCTTAAACCACTTTTAGGTCCAAATTCTATATTTTGTAATATTAATTTTTGAACTAAAATTATTTCAATAGACAATATAGATGCCGTATCTTTGAAAATCAATGATCTATGTGCATGGCTGGAATCAGGCTGCAGTTTACAAAACTCCTGGCCATCAGTCTTACAAGAAAGCATACAATAAAAAATAGCTTCACAGCCAGTAAACGATCTCTGTTTATGAAACAGAAATATAATTTCCACTGTAGGAAAGTATATCTTTTACATCACTTTGGCTTTATGGTTAGATTGCTACAGATTACACTTAGCCCTTGGTCGAAGGAACTGCTGGTGGATGGGGTGATCACTGCTGCTGGTTGACTACATCTCACATGCATTATGTTAACACATGGGCTTGAATCTTTTCTGTTGGACTCAAATGGAAATGGAAGAAGGATCATACCTAAGCTTGTAAGTCCTGAAGGCAAAACTGACGAGTAGAAGTCCAAGCTTATTTGCCTCTGCCCCTTCTTGCTGTCCCAATGGGAATACGCTTATATACCATGTGACTCTGGCAGCCAGAAAGCCCGACTCGGTCATTAAAGAGTGACCTTTCTTCCGTAGGAATGCACTCAACAAGGTGAGTTTTGCTTTCCTGAACTACATGCTTAGACCAAACTCTTTCACTGTGGTTATCACTTATTTTCTGGGGCAGAGAATTAACAGCTTTTATAACACAATTGAACTAAGACCTGGTTTCAGGCTCACAGAGGTGGAACAGTGAGACAGGCAGTATTCCCTACTCATAACCATGGCTTAACAGAACCTTTCTCTTCTCATAGGTGCCGAACGGATCATAAAACCAAACTCCAGTATTATTCCAAGACGATCTCTTCCCTTGTACATACTGAAATATGAACAACCAGTTAGTTTAACGATCCCCACCGTTTCTGACCTACGATCACCAGTCCACAGTTCTCTGAAAGACACTTCTACTAATTTTATAATTCTAGCTTAAGGCTAATCACCTATTCTTAGTCCAATGTTAAGCAGTCTAATCTTAGCTGCTTTAATGCTAGAGTGTCTCAGCAAACTGGCAGTACTTTTTATTATTACTGACCACGCTTATAATGAAAACAGACCAATAAACAAGTCATTATTCCTGGGATTTTTTAATAACTTTACCTTCTTTTTTGACTCATCATAATTTTTTTTTTAAGTATTCAGTATTTTTTTCCCACAACTTTTATACTTTACAAAATTTCTTCACATTGTCCAATTGTATTTGAAAAGATAGTCCTCATTCATGCTAATTTTGCTGTCCTTTTAGGAGATCTATTAGAAAATATGTAATTGTACTTTTTAAGTTATATCTGATTTAAAGACCTGCATGTCAACGTATAAGAAGACAGATTAAAAGATTACAAAGGACTAAAGCAAACTACAGTTTCATAGACCGGAGAACGTTAAAAAAACATCTTTAAGATTTTTAGCACTGAGACTACATCAGGTTTCTCAAATACAACCAGTTACAAAACAATTCAGAACAAGAATTTCAAATAAAGATTATCTGCCACTCGAATCAGATTTTCACAGCACAACTGCAATGAAGGCATCACAGAGTTTGGCTTTTGAAACAGGCCCAGTCACTCCTATTACTGCCATATTGACTATATAACGCAAGTAGAAAATTTCATGCTGCAGCATACCGAAATCTGAAATTTTGGCTGTTTATTTTGGCTCTTGACCAGTAATTAAGGGCTAACTTTCCAAAAATGTAACAAGTCTTTTTAACGGAAATTCTACACCTAACCTGATAAGTATTTAGAAGGATTTATAGAAGCACCTTTATCTGTATATTCAAGCTTCTATAACCTTTGGACCAGATTCTTTCCTTTTATGGGTTGAAGAACTCAAATCTGCATCTTCCATTACCCCAAAGTATACCGTAGTGTGTCTAGGCTACAGGCCATTCTAGATGCATGTATCACACATCTCTAACAGTGAAAATGCACCAGAATCCACTGATTCTGGAAACAGAACAATGAGAAAAGAGGAGCGTGTTTTTGTATCTCACTGATTAGTGTGATAAGTGGCAGTCCTAGCTTCCACAATGTATAAGGTTTTTATGTTAAACAGGGTTGATGTAGAACAAAGGTAATTCTTACAGGATCTGCATTTTGCAGAATAGTTAGAGCTCCACATTACAAAAAGACTGCTCTAGTAAACAGCCCTTGTTCAGGCCCCATGCTCAAGAAAAGAGTACAATTTTTATTCAGACATAAGTTTGTGCTTGATTTTTACTATTGGGTTCCTGCAGGTACCCCCCAACTCAGAGCATAACAGGTTTGTTCTCAGGAGCTTTTTCTCCAGGACACGCATTTCTTCTTATCCACTGTACAGACATTTAATTTTAGTCTTATGCTCTCCTCTCTAGATGGCCACAATCCCAAGAAATGCTGAGTACCAAAAGGATAGTTCCAGCAGAGTTCAGCTATCAGTTTGATGCTAAAATAGGTGCCGACATTTAAAGACAAGATTTAGAACACTGTGGATTGGGCTAAGCTTCCTGGAAAAAATCTGACATTTTGAAATTCCTTAAGGGAAACCAAACTCTTGAAAGTCTGGTTTTGAATTCAGAACTGAGCTCATGAAGGAAACTCCAGCAACTGTAAAGCTCTGATGTGCTTGTAGCTATATCATGGAATAAAAGAAAAAGAAGACAAAACATGTCAATAATGCATTGTACAACTTTACACCAAAGGAAGTTATAAGTATGGTCTAAAAAAAAAAAATGAACAAATAAACATATATCTTAGCAGCCGTATTTCCCCAGGTATTTCTGCAAGTTGTTTGCAAAACCAATCAATTCATTCATAGTACTAAAGCAGCTATTTCCATCTCTTGTTAAAAAGCACTTAAGCAGATGCTTAAGTTCCACTGACTTGACCTTATATTCACTCATATGCAAATTGGATTATGTTAAATTAAAAAAAAAAAAAACAAACCCAAAAAGAGTTATTACTATATTATAGTTAGTAGAAACTTAGTGTTTTAAGAGGTGCACTCTGGGGAAAGGATTGTCTGATTTGACATCTATGACAAAAGACCTGAAGACAGAAAAGAGCTAATAGAGTGAGCTAATACAACAGACAAGATACTTCTAGAGTACCTGAAGGAACTATTCCTCTAGAATGCTAGTGTCGTGTTTAAAGAAAAAACATCTTAACCACTAACAAATGCCTACAGTAGAACTGATGCTAAAGAATGGATTATTAAAATTATACACTGATAAATTCAGTAACTAAGTGTGTGAAGAACAGCATAGTGGGAAACATAGGGGAAAATTCAAATAATCCCAGCATATTCCTACCTATTAGAGTAGCAAGCTTCAGATTTGGTTTTTTCTGTTGTTGGATTTCAGTGGTTGAATATAAATGTATGTGTTGACATTCCTTAAAAAACGCATGCATATGTCCAACTATAACAAACGTACGTTCCTGAAATAAAAGCAATGGATATAAAATAAATTGTCCTGTCACTCAGTACAAAACCACTACTGAACAAATTGGAAACAACCATTTGACTTACGCAATAAATATGCAGTGGCTTCTTTGTACAGTCATGATCATCAACCGCGAGGAAAAAACAAAAAAAAGAAGACATCCGTCATGAACATCTCTGCTGAGAGTCTGTCACCAACGCAGCACTCAGTAACCAGCTAGAGACAAATCCAGACTGAAAATCTCAACATAACCAAAATAAGGCACTGTAAATGAACGCACTGCTGTAGGTAACGTAACTCCTTTCCAAGCCAGGTAAGTCCCACTAACACAGGCACTCACGTGGCTTGAGTGCATAGCAGAAAACTGCCCAGCTGGTCACAGCCAGTAGTTGAAATTCCAGCAAATCCTAAACAAGTGCTAAATTCCAACATCAGAAATCTAGCTTCAGCTTTGAAATACGCCCCAGTCTTTGCCTACAGTGTCAGACAAATCACCAGATTCTGCAAGTTAATGCTGAATTCAGGTGAGGAGATGAAGCAGTTACTCAGTTGTAAGTATCATATGTGACCCGTAGCATTTCATTTTCTCATATATAAAATAAGGATTGAACAATGCTTCCTCTTATTCCTACCTTATCTTCCTTTGCTTAGTCAGATTGCTGTAATTTGGAGTAAAAAATGCTTCCATAAGATACATAAACTACACTAATGCTGGGTTTCTCGCATAAGATCTAAACTGATACATTATGTATGAGCTTATATGTTTATCCTGTGTTTGTTTGGATCAGACAGAGTTGACATGTATTTGCTTCCTTCACTTAAATTGCATTTCTAGCTTGAAAAACGATGCAATGATTTTTTTCCTTTTTCACTGACAATTGACAGACATATCTTTAGCGAAACTGAGTAAAATTTAGGTCTAAAAGAGGAATTCCAGAACTGCGTGGTTCTAAACAACAATCTGGTTAAGAAACATTCCAACAGAAGCCAATGCTAACTTTTTTAGAAGAACATGTAGTCTTGCAGCAATACCAAAAAGATTTAAGGAGTACAGAATTAATTCTCTCCTGACAGTCAGAGAATTGCACAGTTAGGACTGTACAGAGACAATCCATGGGCACAGTTTCTACACAGACCTTCATACTAATGATCACCATGCTTTCTTGTCCATTCAGCTTCTCTTGTTTATTGGAGCCACAGTTTCCTGATTATTTTGATATTTTTGTAGTTTTCAGAGTTCTCTAACGTGAAACCATTCAATTTCAGCCACTCCAAAAGAAGCCAAGAAACAACCTTGGAATACTGAAGTCTTGACATCTTTCCACAACTTCATGAATAAATGGCACAGGGGGAAACAGAGTTAGTTCTGTCCCATAACAGTTCTTCCATTTTGAAGGATATATTAGCAGGAAAGGCATGGAAGAATTCAGGGGCATAGTGGAATGGAGTTTTTAATATCTGACTGAACCAAGTGAAATTGTGTTGGACAGTGCAGCTGGTTCATCAAATTTTTACCAGGCTTTCTGCAATTTCAACTTGTTTTTATTACCTAGTCTTTATCCATCGCAGTTCAAGTATAAAGTGCAAGAGTCCTTGAGGCTACTTGCTTTTAGGAACAAAGAACTACTGAAAAATTCCAAGCATTATCTACCCTAACTGGGCCAGAGCAGATAGAGAATATGCTGTCTGGCCAAACATAGTATGACTGTCTGTCAGAACACCTCATGTCTTTAGCAGCAAAGTCACCTCTTTCACATCTAATACTGAGAAAATCCCTCGACAGGTTTTTTTTTTTCTTTGAATGCTGTTACTTCCCTGTTCACCACAATTCATACAGCATCCCCAAAGTTACTGTGCCAGTCTATATCACCAGATTTGCTCGTTTTTATTGTTGCTGACAACAGCTACAGAACAAAAGAAACATTGTCAGAAGGGAGTTTTCAGCAGGTTTGCATTCACCCTCTGCTTGAACTGGATTATATGTTCTTTCATGCAAGAAAGCTAAAGGTAAAACAAAAACTCTCACTTGCGTGCTTGAGAGAACGTGCTAAATCAAATCATTTCTGTGAAATATGCCAGTGCTTCTTTACAGAAAAACTTGGACAAGTTTGTTTTTGTGCAAATTCAGCCAGACTGTCACCACAGACAACACAGTTCTGCTTAGCACATCTCAAATTCCATTAAGCCATAAATACCAGTAAGATGGTCAGAATCAGTATATGAGAGGCTGATGAGCAACGCAAGTCATTTAAGTTACGGAAAGACTATGGGTGCATGATGCTGCACCTATGCTGCCACATCACCTTACAGCAGATGAGAGCTGCTGAAACACCATGAATTGCTGCCAGCTGTGGGAGGACAGCGAAATGAAGAGATGCTCCAAGTCATCCTACAATTTCTCAGGCAAAAAACCCCTGTGCAGGTGCTTTTATGTGTGACAGCATCCAAAAGATACTGCAGACAATTCTGACACCTTCAAATCAAGGTCAATTTCTGCATCTAAAAATTCAGTATCAACAGCAGATTGTCTCCAATATGGCTACTAATCAGGTCCCCCAGCCTGATTCTCACTTCATATACCGAGAATGGTGCTTATGGTACGTTAACTTTATTCTGCAACTCTTGTCACCTACCCCTGGTCCATATTCCTGTTTGTTGGCTGGAGGCTTAGATAATTTGTTTTGCAAGTACAAAATCATAACAGAATTTGTCTTTAAAAAGACATGAGACTTCTGTTGGTTTGTGCAGAATTCACATCTTTGGAGGTATGATGATGCAGAGACTGAGAAATAACGTGAAAGTCTGACATATGCAACTGAAGAGAGGAATTTTAAAAATTACATGAAAAGGAATACATCACTGAAGAAAGTTAACTGGAGAAATTACCTGTGAAAATTGGCACTCCAAAGTGTCACATTTGCATGATGGAAATCATGGCATGCAGCAAAAATTTCCAGTTAGCAAACCACACAGTAATGCAGGGGAAGGCTGCCACAGATTTGCCTGGACCTTTCAACGATAAAGCGTTTTCTGGGCTTGGCTTGGATATGCGATATATTTGGGTGCATTAGATTTCTGCTTTCTGAATATTTCAAATTTCTTCTGCATGCGCCACACCAGCACTGCAACACGTTAAGTGCTGTAACTCTGACTGGAGTAATAGTCTGTCTCTACTGTTTGGAAATTTTAAATAATTCTGCCAAATCCTTTAGTTCTCCCACAGAGGAAATTTTTCAATGAAAAAGGAAGATGCATCAATAGAAATCCAGATGTACAGCTGCCTCGATGCAGAGGCCATTGGGATGCCTAAGCACAATGTCTCACAGCTTTTTCAAGAACATTCTGATACCAAAAAAGGCATGTTGTAGCGGGAACGATACACAAATGTAAATGTACTCTGCTGAAACATCCATGCCAGTAATAATACACTGGCAGCAATGTTTCTGGTAAAACTTTGGACCACAGACGTGCTGTACATGGTTTGTGAAAGCGTTTCCACTTGATACTATGGAGATTGCATCCCTGCCAAAATTACAACAGATGCTTCAATGCAATGCAAACTAACTTCAAGCTGGTTGATGACAATGAGAATTTGTTTTGATTTTGAAGTCTGGCAGGAAACAGCATTAATACTGTTCTTCACAGTATTATTCTATTGATTCAAAACTGTACTCTCAGTCTTTAGGATTGTAAGGGTGTGCCACTTTACTGTTAATTTAGATATGCCATATTATCTTACATGTGTCATAAATTCCGTATTTCAATCATCTATGGCAATCTCGTGTATCAGTTTTACATACCTATATATCCGTAGTTATTTTTAGCTTTTTTCAGTACAGAAGCATACAAAAAAAGAGCTGATTTGCAGATACCATATAGGAAGATGAAAATATTTAGCAGAGGTAGCATGCACCGAACCACAGATTTTGATTTTTAGGGAGATTACAGAGAAAGAACTACCAAAGTTATGGATATCATTGCATTGTCAAGATGAATGGGTATTCCCTATGCTTGTGTTAGAGGATTAATGCAACTAGACGATGGATAAGTGGGAATATATATCTCTCCCATGCTTCGAAAGAACATAACAGTATGATCCTCTTCAAGAATTCCTCAAAACAACATACTCTTGCTGTACCTTGTCTGTGGTCAAAATGTGAATTTCATTTACCAACAGTCCTGCAGTCCAGTACTTTTCCTTTCACTTTCTCCAAGCAAGGAATCTGCCTCTCATCTTCTTGGAGTGTTTATATTAGAAACAAAATGGAAATACTACAGTATGTTACACACAAAAAAACTATTTCCCTTAGAAATGGAAACACTCCTTCCTATTGCTCTTTTATTTAACGTTTAGAAGTTAATTGCATTACGGTAGTTAGTTCTACTTTATGGAGCTCCATAACTGAACCGTAGAATAATGAGGATCACTAATAATTTTCTCAAGAGTTATCTGTCAGCACCCATAAGTCATCACAAAACCAATCATGTCACTTCTGGCATACCTTTCAACACTTTGGTGCCTGCCAAAGTGAAAATCAATAAAAGATTATTATTATTCCATGGCTGATATCGGGTAAGTGGCTCCAGCAGCACTCCCTGTTGGGGGACTGCCATTAAAGCTTTTAGAAGTGCATAATCCAAGACTTATTAAGCTACTCTAGTGAGGATACCGCATAACACAAAAATATTTTTGAACTTGTTAATAATGCCAATTGACTAGTTCCCATGAAACGCTGTGCTGAGTAACACTGATGAAACTTACTGAAAAATAGCACATATTTTTTTGAGTATGCATTTGATAACAATAGAGTTTCACCTGACTTCTTCTGGACTGATGGGAAAATCCATTCTCTGCTACACAGGCAACATTTCTCCATTTTAATGCCTGCTATATGTATTATAAACCACACTTGAAATAACAAAGTCTGCAAATCTCACTTAAGATACCACTAAATTTTGTACTGCAACATGCTGCTGTAATGAATGTCTTGGTTATTCACCACTAGGAAACCTACATATTTCTGTTTGTTCTCTGAATCTTTCAGATCAGGCTGAGCCTTGCAACAATCTACCCTAAACCCACTTCTACAGTGCCAAGATCTAAGATAAATTGATCTGACAAGCATTCTGACAAATTAGATCTTCTAAGCACTCAGATTACAGATCTATCTCCTTAATAGCTGCAGATTTCTCATTCATTTCGCCTGCCACATTCAGCAGTCTCCTCCTTTTCAGAGTGTTCATGAAATTAAGGTAACTAACTGTCCTTCAGAGAGCACAAGCCGCAGTTCGCTGATTATTTGTTCTTACACCGAACCTGATGTAAAAATTTATGTTGAAATTCTTCCATTGTTACACAGTATCAAGCCATTCACATAGAAAAAATTCATTAAAGCCCTATTTCCCTCAGAGAGATGAAGGGCCTCAAATAATTTCCTGCCAAAAGCAGCATAAGCTTTTCCACCAGCTTCGGTGGCCACAGAAGCAAAGCACACTGCGAGTGACAAGCAGTGACCAATGAGTCATTCTTTCTGTCCTTCTTGACCTTCCTCCCACAATATTTGAGCAGTGGGCTGAAAAATGGCAGGCTTATTGCTGGAAAATATGAAGTGATGCACACAAGAGAACACAACCTATGAGTATACATTAACAATTGGGATGCACGTATTAGCTCCTATCACTGAAGAAAGAAATCAACTCATCATGAATAGTTAACAGATAACAGCAGTCTAAAAGACCAAAGCATGCTGAAGATTATTGAGGAAGGGTTAGAGAAGAAAATATCATAGAGAGTCTATATATCCACAGTGATACAACATGTTGAATATGGTACATAGTGTTAATTACCTTAAAGCAAAAGAGATGCCACAGAACTGTGTAAGTACAGAGGTAATGTATTACTAGGCAGGAATGACTTACCTATCAGGACAGCTCAAACTGGTTGCTACACTTGGACACAACACAGTTTAGAAGGGAAAGCAACTGGTATTGAACAGTAACCAGAGCACGTTTGTTTCTTATTTCTCATACCAAAGGCAGAAAAACCCTAGTGAGACAAACAAGTAGCAAGTTTAAAGTAAGAGGCGGGGGGGAGGGGTGTGTGTGTGGAATTAAATTGTGGGAAATGTTGCTATGGGATGTTACGGAACTGAGAATGCAAATGAATTCAAAAAAGGCATTGATAACTATAGAAGAAATATTTTACGCTGAAGGTGGTGAAACCCTGGCACGGGTTGCTCAGCGAGGTGGCAGGTGCCCCATCCCTGGAAACATTCAAGGTAAGGCTGGACGGGGCTCTGAGCAACCTGACTGAGTGGTAGATGTCCCTGCTTACTGCAGGATGGTTGGACTGGATGGCCTTTAAAGGTCCCTTCCAGCCCAAACTATTCTCTGATTCTACGTAACCACGCTGGAAATTGATGTAGAGGTGTGACTGTGAACCTAAGAAATATTGCACTGCCAACTGACAGTAAGTGGGAAAGTATACCAGAGGAAGTATCATGCTATGATTCCGATTTTACATATTTATTCCCAAAGAATCTACTACTTTTTACTACTAGTCATAGACTTCTGTACCAAATGGAATTTTGTTCTTCTCTACCAAGGCTATTCCTACTCAGGAGACTATGCGTCAACCAAGAAGTAACATCTGAAAACAATCAGCTTGGATAAATTGGTTTGTCCATATCTAATACTCCTGAATATACAAAAAAGACCCAAACCCTGCCAAACCCTCCTTCATTACAAAACCATCAATATACAAGAAATCCGGTAATAGATACTACTTCTTAACACTTGCTTTTTTCAGGTATTTCATCTTTTTCTCCAGATGTATCAACTCTACAACATCTTCACTGCTAGGTCTGAATGTATAAATCTCAATTTAGTACGGTAAATATTCCTTTTACAATAATTACCATCCAGTACCAGTATGCTTTCTGGCATTGAATTCAACTTTTTCTCAATTTCCAAATCTCCATTCGATATGATAAAGTAAGTACAGCTTCAAGAAATATATACCAACTGTGTCTCCAAAATACCAATTGCTGTGCATGTTCCAGTAGATATAGAGTCATTCAGATAAGGTCTCAGCTGGTTGCTAAAGGAACTGAGACTGTAATTTTAAACACAAAGTCTCTCACATAAGCAGCTGTGAAATACATGCTTCTACACATGGAAAACAGATGTTCGGTGCTATGAAACTTAACAATTTTTGGCCTTTTTAAGCAGTCTTTATTTGTCCATAAAGATTTGCCAAAGGAAACAAAATACAAGGATTATTAAGGGAAGCAAAAATTATTGTTAAAAATTAATTATTTATTGAACATGGATACTAACGTCAAATTAGCAGTCATTGAAATAGAAAGAATTACATTAGCATACAAACATAGCATTTTATTTCCTGGGTCTAGGCCTTAGCTTGTACCAGGCCTCTAAAGATCACAAAATCTTTAGTTCAGATATGTCAGAATGCTTACCTTCAGCTATAAGCTTTCATCTACAGACCTACAATATTTGGGATTTATTTTCCAAGAGTTGTATCTCCCAAACCTCACAGGTCTTTCCTCAACTTGAACTTCCTACATTTTGAACTCCTATAATCTAACATGATGGAAAACTTTTTTCAGTCTTCAGGGCTATTATAGCTGGTAACAGTGTTTTGTACTACTCTTGTTCTGTGAAGAGAGATTTTAATTTTTGATATCTGGATAAATAGTGGTAAAATAACAGATGTATCTGAATAAAGCAGGTATCTTCATTGTGTGAAAAAATTAAAGATTAATAAAAATATGTTTCTACTAGCTCAAAGACAACCATCAGGCATATACAGCAACTGATAAATGCAAAAAAATATTTTTAATAATCCATTTTTTACTAGAACCAAAAAATGTGCACAGTATAATAGGCAGAATTCTGCTAGCATTCCTACATTGACCATGGATAACTGATCAACAACGGAATGGTGTAGAATAGGTGTTGTTTCAAACATTTGTATCTCCACGTGACTCGAATTTCCTTTCTTTTAGTAATTATAGATGTTTTCATGAAAGCTAAACTGATACATGTTTTGTTTTCAAAGAAATAAAGCTTCATTAAGCTTCATCCCCCTTAAGTGACTCACACTGAGAATCGATATGTATGCAGTATAAAGAGGACATATTTAGAGTTTCAGTAAAGGAGACAGGAAAAACCACTACCAACAACAAAGCCTCAGCAACCTTCCAGGCTGCCCAAAGCATGCAAACCAGTGTCAGTTTAAAAAAAAAAATTTCTAAGATAAGATGACTCTTTAGAATTCAGACTACATATGGAGCAGCTTCTCTGCACTAACATGCAGCCACAAGAATCAAGTATAGGTCTGAAAGATCTTACCAAGGCAAGGGTGATACGACCTCAGGTATGCAGCCAGATAAATGTTGCCACACAAAGCCATACTAAGGCCTTATATAAAATATTGCATACATTTCTGGACACTCACTCAAAGAAAATGCTTTCAAATTGGAACAGATGACAAACACTAGGCTAAAGGAGAGGCAAAGGAAAGCCCATCTGACAGGAGAAGGGAAAGATAATGGTTGGCTTAGCTCCTCTGAGAACAAGGTGGAGATGGGAAGAGGAGGGAACCGAGAGATAACAGCACCGTTATCTAACTATAAAGAAAAGTAAAAAATAGATGAAATTTAGAAAACTTTTGCTGTTCAAGCTATTCAGAAACTACTTTAAGATCAATTAAGCTAAGCTAAAAATGACAAAATCACCAGCTGAGGATCTCACTCCACTACAACACATATTATTCATCTTTATAAAAGCATCCTGGAATTCAGTCTGAAAAGCAAAATGGAAATGTAGTCATATCCTAGTGCAATCTTCACCAAGTTTTATCAAAGAAAATTGTAATGCTCAATGAACCTACTTAAATTAATTTGTAACGATGTAGACAGTATCAAAATGCTTCAAGTCAACTAATACATATTTTTCTGTGTTAGACAACATTATAGAGCAAATGTTAAAATACAGATTATTCAGATTACACATGGCCCATTACACACTAATTAGTCAATCATAAATAAATTATGCAGTAAATAATCACATGCCTACTTCCCTCAGTCTTTGGAAAGAAATTTGGTGAATCTTTTCAGTCACTTTGGTATCAAGGATGGCTTAAAAACCATCAGTTCCATTAGAAGGGCTTCAGAGAAGACTCCTGTCTTATGATTGTTCCTGAACTGTCAGACTCTGCCAAGCTTCTAAAAAATGTCTAGGAATATGTACTTCTGTTCCGAAAAAAACCCAAACAAAAAACCACCACCAAAACCCCAAATGAACAAACAAACCAACCCCTAAAACCCTCAAGATCAGTCACGTCTGTTTTGCCAAAGACGCTGATCCGCCCACATGGTAAATCTGCACATTGCTGATCTTTGTGAGTTTATTTTTGTTGCCAAAAGAAATGTTTCAACAGCAGCTGCTTTTCCGAAAGAAGCAGCTCCGAATAAACAAAGAAATCTGTTTGTGAGGTCTACATAGCTCTGGTTTATAACAAATCCAATTACAAGAAGTGAACAAATGCATTAAGTTGGACTCATTAGTAGTCCTGTCTCTTTGCAGAAATAGGGCTTGCTGAGTGGACAGAGTGAAGAAAGAGCACTTTAGAGCAAGGACTAATTTTGATTGTATTAATAAATAACATGAAGGGAGTATTATATTGGAGCGACAAGAAGGGAGTCAGAACACATTAACTTTGGGAGCATCCCCTCTGTAGAGCACTCTCCAGAATCATGGGATGGCCACCCCTTCCTCCCACCTGAGCATACTGTGACAGCTCGTAAAACCAAGGATCTGCACATGTGAAGGTGCCCTCAGAGAGCCCTCTTCACTTGACAAAGTTGACAGCACCAAACCTGCTACTTCTTGCCACCTAGTGGGGCTCAATGCCCTGCACTACTGCCAATAAGTTGAACATGAACCAAGCAAAATGCAACTGAATCACACAAAATTAAGCATTTGCACATAGAAGTGTTTTGATCACACAGGTCGAACAACATAACAGTAAAGACTATTCCAAAGGTGAATCTCAATGAAAAAAACTCCAAGACTTTTAACTACATTCAAAGTATTCACGGAGAAAAAAAAAAATTATCTTTCAGAAGTATTAACAAATTCATATTTGGCCATGTGAAAGAAAGTATGTGTAAATGAGATCTCCATTTCTGTTACCTTTGCAATGGTCTCGTGCAGACTAAAGGAGGGATCCATCTCTTCAGTTTTTGTTGTATGTACAGGAAAAAGAGCTTCATAGAGAAAGCTGGAATTCTGTGAGAAAGAAATAAGAAGCCTTTTAGGATTCCACATTGATTTCCTCCTTCAAATGCTTATTGGATTTTGTTCAGAGATTGAAAAACCCTTCAAAATGTTCTTTAGTTTTGCCAATTATTAGAACTTCTTTCACTGATCTAATTAACTGATTCCAAGTCCCCAAAAGAGGCAAAAAACCCTAAGTCATATGACTTTATTTCTGGAATGGCAGTTGTCTTTGTAATTGTGCTTCCCAAAGCAGCTAAAATTTTGTCTAGAGGGAGAAAAAATACCCACACAGATATCATTCTGGGCTAGGTAGCAATCAGACATTTTATTACATACATCACGATTTAGTCTTCAGAAGAAAGGTAAACACAATAATAAAAGAATATACTTTTCTCTTCTGCAGCCATCCTACTTCTGTATAGAGTAATACCATCTACATAATATGGGGTTCTGGTCAGTTCCCTAGAACTATATCCTTTAGGCTGACCACTCTTTCTAACACCAGGCAATTTTCATATATTATTTTTACAATATGTTCGTCTCTTCTTGTACTGTAAGAAAGCAAGAAGTTAGGTTGCATATTTGCTGTCACAAGGAAATAACAAACTGATACCCAGGTGTGGAGTGAAAAAAAGCAGAACAATACAAAACAAAACCCCAAGCCTCCAAGACACAGAGATGCCTAAAACAGGAATTATGTTAAAACCTATGTTCCTGAACTTGGTATAATAATCCAGAAACTAACCTGAGAAGAAAAATCTTTCTGTACATCCCCATAGCTCCTGTGACATACATCCTAAAATTATCCTTGCTTCTGTGGAGCATCTCTAGTTCTGCTTTTTAGGCATGACCTACAGTGCCCTCTCATAAGAGCTAGGAAGCTAATCCCCACCTGGTATAAAAACAGAAAAATAGGTGTAGAGGTGCACCTTGATGGGCTGAGGCATATGCTCGATTTGGTAAGCATACTTTGAAGACACTCACTGCTCACGAAGGCAATGAGTTCAGCACAAAAGCACAGAAACTATGGCCAAAGTTATTTCAGAGATCAGCAGGAGGATGTGACCGTGCATGAGGATCATGACATTCTAAAATCTACTAGCTACGGGAAATGCTTTTAAACATACTCTTCAAAGTAAACTCTAACATATTCACTGCATTTACTTCTGTCCTGAAGAGAAGCAAGCCCTCTGCCAAACTCTGGTTAGCTTGAGGCAACTAACTTCAGCATCACAGTATTGTGTATCTCGTTTTGGAAGGCCTAAATCTTTCCTTGCTCATGAATATTATTCCAGGTTTTGATCTTAATTTTGGAAGTCGGCACCTAAATGTGGTATTGTGTTTAGCCAGAATATCCTAAAGTCCTTTATTGTATTTCGTATTTAGTGTACAATGCACTGCGTGCCACGAAGAAGCAGATACAGGCTTACCAGAGGGACTGATGGGGCCTGCAGAGGGACTACAAGCCTCTCCTTAACATACTTCCTTGTAGGTTGAATTCACGTCTGATTGCTGGGAAACTGGTCTTGTCCCTTGTCTGACAGCCCTGGCAGAATCTCTAGGGAAGTATTTAGTTTCAGATTAAGTTAGGCTAGTCCTAGAACTAACATTCTGCATGTGTCTTTAATGCTGCTAAGTTCTTTTTTCTGGAGAGAGACACTAAAAAGAATATAAGAAAATGTATCCATTAGGAAAGGTTAAGCAGAGCAGGAGTGTGACTCATGAAATGAATATATTTTGCCAGATTCATAATCGTAACTTTTTATATATGCTAGTTCTGGAGCTTTACATAGGACCCAGTAAGAGAGTACCCCAATTCTGAGTCCAATTTTTTTGTTCTATAAATTTACATACAAAACAGTACTAGTAGCAATAAGAAGCTGGCAATATCCCTGGCTCTGAAATGCCTGAAACATCATGAGATTATAATATTATTGCATCTCTATGAAAACAATTTTGAAAAATGTCTAGAGTCTTTTCAATTGAATTCCAAATAAAATTCACAGAAGCCCATGGTCCTGTATTTAGGATGAATAATTTTTCTGGTTTAGATTATTTCCCAGACTGTGAGGGAATACTGACACTGTTCTGGAAGCACGTCCTTTTCAAATACCAGCTTCCCATATCTACTAGACTAACGTTTCTTCTGTTTCCTCCTCTTGATATACACTGATCTTCAATAGTTTCTGTCCTTGAAGTCCAAGAAAACCTCATACTCTTCACTCCCCCTTTTTAGGGGCATAAATCCGGGAAATAACGCCCAACACATTCTTCAACAGCTATTAAGTTATTTGCATTCAGAGATTGCATGCTGAGCAGTGACCAAATACAGCCTTGGTTAAAAAATATTAAAACTGATCTGAGCTTTAACAGGATGGATTCGTAAGGCTGGCTAAAAACATCCTGTAGGGTTAATTCTTTTAAGCATCAGGAAGTGAGCAAATGAGAGAGACAAACAATTTAGAGAGACACAAACAATTCAGAGGCTTTGCTGTGGCTTGTACAACCTCTTTTTATGTGACTGAGCTTTGCTCTTTCACATGCTGGGTTCTAAGCCATACAAAGACTGAATACAAATACCACTTGAGCTAAAAGAGCTGTTAACTTCAATTCAAACAAAAGAAGTTAAAAAGAAGCAGAGAAAAAAACCCTACCCTACTCCTCAAAACAAACAATATAAAGTATCTTACTTATATTCCCCTGGGGGATAAAATGGTGGTATCTGACATATGCCTGCTGAATAGGAATTACGCTTGTACTACACAACGCAGTACCTCGCATGGATCCAAGAGCTAGTTCTTAATAGGGCATGGCGCTCTTACCTCTCTTCTAGAACAAGCGCGGGACACAAATGCATTATAATCCTGGCAGTGATGTGATATGCCAGCATGCTCTGCTCAAAACTACTCAGCTTAGGTGGAGTTCCCTACAGATGTTCAATCCACCTCCTGACCTAGTACACTCATGGCTAAATTAAGCTTCTTTGAGCAGTGGGACATGTCTCATGGACATGTTCAAGAAAACACAGTGAAAGGTATGTCTCAAAAAGGCATGTTACATCACTTATGCTTTTTAATTTTTTCTACATTTTGCTTTTTCATTTTTTCTACAAATTAATACCTCCATGATCAATATTCTAGCAGTATTTCCATACATTTTTAGAAGATTATTTCTGGTAGTAAGCTCCCACCCCTTTCTTAAAAAAATAAAAATAAAAAAAATAATTAGCACCAACTTACACAAATTTTTGTGTTCAGTGATGCACTTGTGTGTTGAATAATTTGTCACAGAAGTATCAGAATAATAAATGAAGTCATTCTTCCCTTCAGAAAACTATCGTTCTTTATTTTTAGATCTCAGGGAAAAGAGGCACAAGGTCATTTATTATAAAGATAAAATATATACTTCAAGATTAATTCATAACATCTATTCAGCTCTGTTTTACTTTTGAGCACTAGTTTCCAGAGCAATGTCATTTGACTGGGGGAAGTTGAGGAACGCTGTCGTTCTGCTACTGTGGTGCTAATGCTGTTCATCATCATTCACATAATTGCAATCAATAACTTAGAAAGGATTACATTATTTATATTCATTCTTGAGTACCTTACTGAGAGTCAGTGAAGGGAATGATTACTGAATTAGATTTGCTACACAAGATCAGGTTATTGCTCCATCTAGACAAATGTTCTTTCTCTGGAATCTAAAACTTGATGGATCAGATGCCTATAAAGCAGGGACACACCACTTCACCAGCTCCTATCCCACCCTACTCTAGACACAGACCTGCAGAGCACAGGTTAGGATTCTAGTCATCCTGCACTCCATGGTGAGAGATAGAAACACTGAAAGTACACATTCCTACCCATTCTCTTAATCTAGGTGCCTTCATGGAGCAGAAGGTCTTACACAACTTGAAAGAAATACTAGGTTGTAGGGGTTTGAATTACACAAACGAGTGGTGTCACTGAACCCCAAGTCAGCTGGAGCTCTGATGTGTATCAGTCCTGGTATCTTCCTGGAGGCAAACACCTGAAAAACAAACTTTATTTTTCTTTACAAGTAGGGTTTATGAGAACAGAATCCAAGACGACAGCCTTTGTTAAAAAGCAAAAATACAACAAAATAAAAACCACTTTGTAAATAACTTTTGCCTGTTGTTTCTTTGCGCAAGGAGTCATTATCTTTATGTTCTTCCTCAGTCCAGCAATCCTTCAGTGTCCTTCCACTTTCCAACACACTCAGCACAGCCCCTACCAGGATCCCCAGGAAAACAGTTTTTTGGATTTTTTTTTCTACTTCTCTCGTGGTCAGACTACAAATGCTATTCTCATTAGTCCTTTCTGTACTGAAAGGTTTGCGGGTCTTTTTGATTTTCATTACTGTCCCACTCTCACATCAGCCCAGCTGCTCTCTCTTTTGTTTGCCACATCTATGTTCTGGAAAACTCTCCCAGATTAAATGTTCCTTCTCTGAAAGCCCCTGAGCAATCCACCCTCCTTCCAAAGGCTTCCAACCTAGTGGAGACCACAGCAGCTAGACAAGGTAAACAGGTAGCCTCGGCTGCTGCCTCAGCTGCTGTCTTTTGAAGGAACACAACATAAGTAAGCAACCATCAACAAATAAATCAGAACACATTTTGACATCACAAGTGGCAAGTCAATTTGCTCATGCTGGAATCAAGACCCTGCTTGCTAAGATCTTGAAAAGGAGTCATACAGAATCACTGCTTTAAGAGGCTTGACTATTTTCACACGATTTCTGCCCAGAAAACACAACCTTTCCTATGGAGTGCACATGAAATAAAAAATTACTACAATTTCATGTATTTGTACATATTTATAGATAACATTTATTATTCTCTGTGTGTGTATAGACAGATAATACTTGTAAATAGTTAATCGAAGATTACTATCTGAAATAACTTGCTGCCATTTGAAATATCTTGCTCTGCACTTACAAAGGGAAATGTTTAAAACCGTTGTTGTTCCTTTTTTTTTTTCATAAAAGACACCTCCATAAAGAACTACTAGAAAGCCAAACATCTTCTGTTTCGCTTGCCTTTTATTGTCTTTCAAGCACTACGCTGATCAGAGAAAGCCACGTGAACCTCCCAAGTAACAGAAGCCCACTCTTTATCCCAGGGAGCGCATGGCAGAGATATGTGTCTAGGTGATGTTCCAAGAGCACCTTGCAGCATTTCACAGCAAGAGCAACACTTCCCAACAGCAAGAAACTGGATCAGGCTCCTCATTTATTCTTTCAGCAAGCTCGCAATAACAAGTGGGTCTTGAGGTTTCTTTTTCACAGCAATTTGCTATGCAAATTTCTACTAAATACACAGTAAGAAAAAGACATGCTAATCCAAAGAGCACTAGAACCAACTATATTATTCCTTTCTGTTTTTCACCCACAGCGGGAGTTACAGCTACAGTTGCTGTCCTCGTACTCTCCCACACTCACTTCCAGAACAAAATTCTTCTGTCTTCACTTCTAGTCAGGCACCAGCATCACCCTCACTTTGTACAACGGCCAGAGGGGTTCTATGGATTGTGCAGCGGAATGCTCTTGAGATGATACCAATTTATGGAAAAACTTTTTCAAGGTCAGACCACTGTGAGACACCCTAAAATTCAGGAGGCCCAGCTTCCAGTCTTGCCTTTGCAAATTTTCTCCTTGCTGTTTATAGCCTTTTGTAAATTGTTCTTTAGGTACGTAGCTATCCAAATGGATTAAGAACATTCGCTTTTCTGACATGAAGCTGTATTTTTATCATACAATCTCTATCATCTAGAAAGCACCATGCCAATAATCCTTGAATTCCCAGTGTAATGACTTGGTTTCTATACGAAACTCTTCTACTTCAGACGACAAATGAACAAGCATAACATGTATTTGGAAGTGGGTTTCCAAACTCCCTCTTTATCTCATCTTCCTTTCGGAATGATCAGTTAACCTGATCTTTTCAACACTCATTTAATGAAGCATTCTGTGAAATTAGAAAGACATTGATGTTCCACTTTTCAAATAACGGGTCACTTCTGATTAAACTTTGATTGAACATTCAACTTTCAATCTTAAATTGCCTCCTTTTCTTTTTAATTTGAACCCAATTTCCTGCTGCCTCTGCGTCTTCTGACAGTAATTAATTGACTCATGAATTGATCAAATGAGGATCAAAAATGCAGGAAAAAGAACCCTTAAAACCCTAAACCTGGCTTACTCTTGCTTATTTATGATGGACACTCGCACTAAAAATCACTTCTGATTTACTAGACTCACTTTTCTAACTTCTCTTATCCTTCCGCAACTAATTAAGTGAGCTGAATGCTTCACCTTCTAAAGGTACTAAATTTGCCATCCCTTGTGTACTGTCTTACAGCATACCTTCAATTTATATGCCAACTTTCAACCAATGCATTTTAAATCATGAATAAAATCCCATAGCACTACTGGTGATTTAATGTAAAACAGAATAAACACCAAAACATACTTTAGAGACCTATTTTGCTGTCATTAAAAAAAAAAACAACACACAACAAAATTTTACCACACTCTGTCTTCGAATCGGAAATAGTTCTGTGGTACACACAACAAACAATGTTCTTTACTAGGCCAGGACAATGCTGCATCCACAACAAAGATCCCTGTTTTCTCGACCATTACTTTAGAAACAGTGAAATTATCAGTAGGAAACTCCAATTATGTGACTAATAGTTCCTCAATATGCTCTCATTTCACACCTGAACAGATTTTTCATGCCTGCTGAATATTCCCCAGCATTAACAAGAAAACATCCTTCTATCCTTAACCAGGTGAATAACATACAAATGCCTCCAGAACGTTTTTTTGTTTTGTTTTGGGTGGTTTTTTTTTTTCTGAAAGTAACATACAATGGAGGTTTCTCCACCCAGCAATAATGCTCAATCTGGAAAAACACAGTCTTTAAAGTTCTTTAATGAGTTTGACTTCACCCTTGTTAGTATCTGTCTGCATTGTCCGTATTTGTGCCAGCTTTGCCCTTCAGCACTTCACAATATTTGTGCCACCAGCTGGGGCAATCCCAAGCACAAACACAGACTGGGAGAAGAATGGACTGAGAGCAGCCCAGAGGAGGAGGATCTTGGGGTGCTGGTTGACAAGAAGCTCAACGTGACCCAGCAGTGTGCGTCCCCAGCCCAGAAGGTCAATGGTACCCTGGGCTGCATCCCCAGCAGCGTGGGTAGCAGGAAAGGGAGGGGATTCTGCCTCTCTGCTCCGCTCTGGTGAGACCCCCCCCAGGAGTCCTGTGTCCAGCTCTGAAGCCCTCAGCACAGGACAGTCCTGGACCTGTTGGAGCAGGGCCAGAGAAGGCCCCAGCAATGATCCGAGGGCTGGAACCCCTCTGCTGTGAGGAAAGGCTGAGAGAGCTGGGTCTGTTCAGCCTGGGGAAGAGAATCACAGAATCACAGAATGTTAGGGGTTGGAAGGGACCTCTGTGGGTCATCCAGTCCAACCCCCCCTGCCGAAGCAGGGTCGCCTACAGCAGGCTGCACAGGACCTTGTAGAGGCGGGTCTTGAATATCTCCAGAGAAGGAGACTCCACAACCTCCCTGGGCAGCCTGTTCCAGGGCTCCATCCCCTTCAGAGTGAAGAAGTTCTTCCTCATGTTCAGACGGAACTTCCTGTGCTTAAGTTTGTGCCCATTGCCCCTTGTCCTGTCGCTGGGCACCACTGAAAAGAGTTTGGCCCCATCCTCCTGACACCCACCCTTGAGATATTTATAAGGTCCCCTCGCAGCCTTCTCTTCTTCAGGCTGAACAAGCCCAGCTCCCTCAGCCTCTCCTTGTAGAAGAGATGCTCCAGTCCCCTCATAATTCTCGTAGCCTGGGAGACCTTACTGCGGCCTTCCAGTACCTGAAGGGGGCTACATGAAAGCTGGAGAGGGAGTTTTTACAAACACATGTAGTGATAGGACAAGGGGTGATGGTTTTCAGTTAAAAGAGGGTACATTTACATTAGATAAGGAAGAAATTCTTTACAATGAGGGTGGTGAGGCACTGGAACAGGTTGCCCAGAGGAGCTGTGGCTGCCCCCTCCCTGGCAGTGTTCAAGGCCAGGTTGGATGGGGCTTTGAGCAACCTGGTCTAGTGGCAGGTGTCCCTGCCCATAGCAGGGGGGTTGGAACGAGATGATCTGTGAAGTCCCTTTCAACCCAAACAATTCCATGATTATTTTATGATCTTGTAGTGCACGAAAGTAGAAGACTCTTAGGAAGGTACAACAGAGGGAAAGCAACAAGAGCAAAAATCCTTCTGAAATTTTTACAGGTAGGCCAAACCATATAAGCATGCTAATCTAACAGTGATAAAGTCTGCAAAGTGAATACACAAAAGAAGGATGAAAGAGAAATCTGTTTATTTTCTTCACATAGACCGAAGAATAACATCCAGCAGACGAGAATTTAGGGGTATAAAACTTCTGCTGCATCAGGACTGAGAATATATAATTTGTTACCTGTCCACATATATATATATATATGCTGTCTGCTCTATGAGCTATTAACCTGTTTCACTCTTTCTGCCTTTTTGTTAACACAACAGCGTGAAGAATAGAATTGCAGCAATGTGAGGGACACACACAAACATGCACCGTCTGGTCATTAAAACACAAAGCAATTAGTCAGTGCTTACCTTCAGAATCAACCTGGGAAACAAGTTTAGTTGGGAGGTTGAATTCAGCCACAGAGCACACACTACAAAGTTATGCTGGTGCCCAAAACTTTTACCCAGAACTCCAGAGGCTTACAATTGCATGAGGACTTGTCTGCATTTGTATTCAAAACCATAGCCAAAAATTTGTCATAGCATAAAGGAGAAAGCCCCGTCAGAAGCAAAGATAAAGAGGGAGCAGTGAGAATAAAAACACCTTTGAAATCTGCACTGCAGGCTCTCACTAATTCCTTCTTCCATTTTACCCTAAGTTAAGCAATTGGCATATGGCATCTTGGCAGCAAATATACAACTGTATTCCTTTGTGAAACAGGTGTTTCTCAACAGCTCGGCTAAAAGACCATCCCTTCTCCATTTTCCTTTTTTTTCCTGCCAGGGTGTAAGGGATTGAACCAGAGGTTTGACTGGAAGAAGGATCAAAAAAGACTAATGGAAAAGGGTATCTCAAAGCAAAATACAGCTTATCACCAGCTTTCTGGAATACTTTGAGTTTGGGAGGGTGTTGCAGACTGAAGCAGGTTTTTAAAAAGATTTACTGAATTTTCTAGCATAGAACATACTGAAGCCAAGGTGTAGTTCTCTATGTGTGGGTTAAACTGAATCAATGGAATAACATCAAGCATTAATGTATGGCACATAGGATGTCTCACTAATAAAGGCCCTTAAAGTTGCCAGTATATCACAGAAGAGAACACTTTCCTCTCCATCTCACTAGTAGGCTGGCTTTTCCCTTTCTAGCAAATGCTCTTGATATCTAATTAAATATTCCCCCCCAAAATCCACAAAGGATTGTAAAGTGATATAAAAGCTGGTTTTCATTGGTTACTACTTAAATGAAACTGAAGACATAGAAGGTGTATGCTTTTAAACTATTTTTAGAAAGTTTTGCGGTTGCCACAGCCTAAAGTGTGTCAAAAATCTCTTCAAAGACAGAATGACTCCACTCTGTGAAAACAGGCATGTCAGAAGGAGTTTCTGACAGGAGACTTTCCTTTGGTATTTTTACTCTTTCAGTTTACTGAAGAATGTTTGGAAAATAAACAAAACCAAACCCACTTTCTGTTTTTAATGTTCTGGTAAAGATGTGCACTGACCTTGTGATGTCACCAGATGCTGTACAAAATAAGCAAGGCCTGCCAAATCAGACTACACAGAAAACAGAACAGGCAGAACTGGAATCATTGCTGTGCAATTTATTTTATTATTCAACTCAATTGTGGCCAGAAAAACTCACGCCAACAATCATCAGACAGGAAAAGAATATAAGCACATTCCTCTCATCTTTTTAAATTTAATGTTTCCTTCCTTGCATTAGTAAGTGAATTGAAATAATCACTGTAAAGCTGTAAATTCACAGACCACAGCACAAAGAAAGCAACTTCTAAGACACCAGGATACTTGCAGAGCTTTATTCCTCTTTAGAATTTTCCCTTGATGCTTTTTAAACTGAAGGCAGAATCAGCAGCTTAAGTAGGGGGAAGCAGCCCAAGCCAGAAATCTGGAACCTCACAGAGGATCTTCCCAAAGCTTCAGGAGGTTAGAAATAGGAGGCTCAGTTCAGATTCACTACATGTAAGAGAGAACACCCTCTCCTGGATGTGTGGTGTGAAGGACACAAGAACGTTTTGTAACGTTTTATGATCAATTATGAGCATTCAGATTATGCGGAAAACATGCAGTGCCAGTAAGATCATCCTAACGATGTCCTGCTGCAAGCCATGAAGCCCAGTGACAACATCTTTCATAATCACAAATATTGTAAAGTACAATGCTTTTATTTCCTGATTCGATGCTTATTTGTCATTTTTTAGTGCTTTACAAAAAATATTTAAGTTATTACGCTGAATGAAGAAATCTGATTTTATCTATCAGACAGGTATTATGTAGGTGGGAGGCTCAACATTTTGCAGTAAGAATCAGAATTAGCTTTTGCTAAGAAAAGCAATAATGTCTTCAAAGACAATATTTGTTTATCAAAAGCCTTATTAAACATTTCTTCAGTGTCCATGATAAGACATACCAAACACTGCAAATTTTGAGAGAATGTATCAACTCAAATCACAGCTGTTTGACAGTCCAGTGATCTTGATTTTTTTTTTCAAAGTATAAAAAGACAAAGCTGAGTGCCACACTACTAATATCGGCTGACACAAAACAAGTTCTGATACTTATTCCAGATGCTCTGCCAGAAGATTTTTAGTTGGTCTACTGAATTCAGCCACTCAGAACAACAATGGTAAAATGTTATCTTGAATGCAGCACACCATTTACTTCTTCAGGGAGGACAGATAATTCAGTGCCTTCTATCCTTAGATAATACGTGTTTCAGTAACTAGATGCTTCAGTAGGCTACCAAACAGAAGCAATGATTGGCATCTAAGCAAATTTCTCACAAGTTTTCCCACATCCCATTGACTTGGGAAACATCCAAGCTATCTTTCTTCCATTGACTTTCAACAGCCCCCAGTACACTCCAAGAAAATGAGAGAGAGAATCTGCAAGGACAGAGTTTACAGCAACAACATGCACTCACACAGTGTGAATGCTAAAGAAGCTGTGCATTTTTGTTACTGTATGGCAGGTTTATGAAGAGAATTTTCACCTCCTGGATGCACTGTGGAATGTTTGGGACATCAAAGCACTAGGATTTGTGAGACCAAACAGATTCTTTTAGAGCAAAGTGATGTATCCAACTGATGAGGATGTCATCAGTTTCACTAACATCAGTGGAATAAGAAAGATGCTCTTCCATGAAATTAAGTAGCTAAATATTCATATTATTCAATAAAACAACTCATGCAATCAACTGAACATCAAATGCATTTTGTCTTGTAAAACACTGAGTCATTAACCTTAACAATTTCAGCATGCTCTCACTACCAAATTCAACTAAATTAGCGTCAAAGTGAACAGATGCACTGATGTATTAATGTAGTACTGGTGAGTACTACACTGAGTAACCCCTGAACGTACTGAGAAACTAAAAAGCACTAATTTATGCTAACGATGGACAGAAAAAAAATGTTGTTCAGAAAAAAATATAGTATGAATAAACAAAAGCACAGCTATTATAAACACAGTATAGCCCATGAGCGAGAAAGGCAAGACGCACAAGCAGCCGTGGTGTGGACCTACCTTCAGAAGTAGTCGCAAGACAATCTACTGGGGACTGTTCGAACTATATTTTGTTACACACTGGCAGTTCATTATTTGTCTACGAAAAAAATGAAGCCTCTCTCTTCACGTCGACACATCTAACTGCCATTGCTACACCTTGTTGACCATGAAGTTCTACTACAAAGTTCACAAAATCTCCCAGCAGCAAATGCAACAGCACCAAACTCTCCAGAGACAGTTTAGAAAAAGGAAATCCTGGGTTCCCAAGCACCCTGTCATTCTGAAGCTGATATACATTTGCTTCTTTGCAAGAATTTCTGGTATTCTCTGGTATTCTAAGCATACTAGTATTTTGATTCTTTCATACATGCATGAAACATCTCTCGTAACTCCCCATGAGCAGCTACCAACTGTGTATTTCCTTAAAAAAATTTAACATATACCAGGGAGAAAGGGGAAGAGGAGTAAAACAGGGAAGGAGGGGAGCGATGCACAGCCGTATTTTTAGATTGCAAAGCTACCAAATTGCAATTCATCTGCTGTGGTTTAACTCAGCAGTCAGCAACTCGGCACTACACAGCTCCTCGCTCACCCGTCCCCTTCCCCCACAGTGGGATGGGGAGGAGAAATGGACAAAAAGTAAAACTCGTAGTTTTAGGTAAAGACAGTTTAATAAGACAAGAAAATACTACTACTACTAACAATAATAATGATAATCATGAATATGTAAAACAAACTATATACAACACAATTTTTCTCACCACCCGATGACTGATTCACAGCCAGTCCCTGAGGAGCGCTTGCGGAACCCGGAAAATCACAATTTTCATGAATTTCATAAAACTCCCAAAAAAGACTGAACTCCCGGAAAAGTTCAAACTCCTGGCCAAGAGAGGATTCAATCTCATGGAAACGAGAAAGAACGATTCCTGCCCCCTGGCCAACCCCCATTCAAAATCTGAGCATGATGTTTATGGTACGGAGTATTTACAACAGCAACACACTGCTGTTCTGCAAACTCCCTATTAGTCTAGATTCAAAAGGGGAAATATGGCTTCTGTTTAGGTTAGGAATCTAGCTGGAATACCAGGGTCAAACAACTGGTGCTAATTCTCTTCTAAGGAAATGCACACACATGCCACAGGCCTGGAAGTTGTGTTCTGAGCAGCTACGGCTGAAGTAAGTACACCATGTCTTCGTATACGGTCTACCCTGATCCTTCAAAGAAAATGATGCCATGATGCTTCTAATTAAAGTTCTTGATAAATATACTTGCAACTGATAAATTAATTAGTACTAGGTGAAACTTAATCCAGGAGAACATAAACAGTAACATAAAAAAAAACCAATGTAAAATTTACCAGAAGAGCCTGGTCAGCTGTAGACCTTCCAAGTAGTTAGTCAGAAGAAATCTCAAGACAGTAACTAACTCTCTCCTGTCTGGAAAGGGACTGGAGGACATACTGGAAGTAAAGAAGAAAATGATCTGGATACAGAGTAACAAGAAGATTGATGATGTGACGCAAAATGTTGAGGTAACTGCATTAGGAATATAGAGATCTGAAAATTCACAACACAAAAACTGATTGACTTTAAGCACTGCAACTGTTTGACCAGTGAACTATGTAAGTGATACAAAAATGCCTCTCAATACAGGGTATCACAGATCAGAAAACTCCTGTTTGCTTTAGAGATATGCAGACAGGTACAGGGCTGTGTTTGTGGAGTTGCAGTTCTCTCTTTACCCCAGGATTTGCTGACAAAACTACACCACAGACTTTGCTACCTTCCATAATGCCACCTGGATTATACATATCTATAAACATATGCATACAAAAATAAAGTGTGTGTTTATGTATATATTATCTATATAAACAATCCTTGACAAGAACCTTGCTAAGAGAGAATCTAAGAGACCACTGGTCACAAATTTACAGTGACTGTTAGAATTTGTTCACACTACATCCAGCCGCTTCCCATTCCAATGCATGTTACATTCCTAGGTAAACTGCAGCTCAGACATTGCAGCTAGAAGACAGACGTGTCTGTTGCTGGGGATTATCTGTCCTTCTCCAGTTTGCAAACTGTTTACTGGTTGTTTTCAGCCTTCTTGACATATGCAGTTCATTCTTTATCAGAGACACAGAGAACCGTTCTTTCAAAGAAACAGTAGCTTTTAATAAATTCTGGCAGCCAGAGAAATGGTAGCAACTCACTGGTAGGCAGAAATTAACTTTATTTTCATTGCTTGTTTTGTGAAATCTAAGAAAGAGTATGCTGGAGGTTATAATGATAATGGATTTAGCTATTCATGTGGTAATGCAGCCAGTGGCCATCAACTACACTACTGAATTGCCTACACTGTGATGATTGATAAGGCGATTGCAAATTTGTAAATTAAAAAACTCTCCAAATGCTTCCTACAAATTCCACTTAAATTTAATTAAACTTCTCAGAGTCTAATTACTTAGATACTTAGATATTAAATAATATAAACCTAATGTCAAGGTCATAACTGGAATCAACTCAGTACATCAGTGACTCAATAATTACAGGCAACAGAATGTCCCACTGATGGTTGAGAGGAACACCTTTGTGGTAAGGTCCCAGCGTGGTCAGCTGGGCTGACTGGACAGAGTCCTGACCCTTTACACACAGCCAACACCCAGAACTTCCAAATGCAACCCTGATGTCTATGAATTTGCATGTTCGGTTCAAAACTTTCTCTCGACACAAAAAAGCCCTAGAAATTAAACAGTAACAGAAGGTCCCCATAACTCAGGATTAAACTGGTGCTCCTAATCACTGACACCAGAAGGCCGCAACTTCCATTCAGTACTGTTCCCACACAGACAAAAATCGGTACAAACACCAGTCTCCCATTCACTTCTGAAAAGTGACACGAGCCAGACACACTGAAGGGCACTCCATACTGCCTAAGGCTTCCTCTACTCCAACACAAGCACATGGCAGAGAGAAAAGCAGCATGCAACACGTGAGTTGTTTTTCGGTAAACTACACCCTAAGTTCTCTCCATCAAGGACAGCTCCTCTACTTCCTTTCTCATAACAAAGAAAACTGGGAAAGCTTTTCATTTCTTTTTAAAACAAGTGCATGATGTGTCAGTCTAAGCATGTAAATACTGAAATCAAGAAACTGCAGTATGTTTCCCCAAAGAGTGATAAAAGAAAAGAAAAAAGGGCAGGATGGGGGGGAAGGGAAGAAGCGGAGGCAGATGGTAAAAGTAACTCCGAAGCCACATTCATTCAAGAGTTAAGATTTAGTGGCCTCCGTTTTACACCAGTGTGGGCGATAATCACTTTTACAGGGCTCTAATGAAAGTTGAAAGTTACCTTCAAAAAGTTATGCATATTTCAACAGAAATAAAAATCATTATGCATTCTCTCTAAAGAGGATACAATCTCAAACTGTCAAAATTCTAAACTCTTCTACATATATTACATACAAATGCCTTCTATAAAGAAACCTCTTTTCATTTTTCTTCTAAATTAGCTTAGTGGTCCATGGTATTACACTGTCTTGGTCTAGCCTGTGAATAATGTGACAGGTAATTTTTATACTTGTTGCCGTACTTAAGTTTGAGTGAAGATACGGAAAACAGCTTTTATGGTCTAGGTGTAAAAGTATGTGTTCTGTAAGCCCTGCATACCCAAACTTGGACAGCCACCATAAAATATTTCATGC
Organism: Opisthocomus hoazin; assembly: GCF_030867145.1. Taxonomy (NCBI): domain Eukaryota; kingdom Metazoa; phylum Chordata; class Aves; order Opisthocomiformes; family Opisthocomidae; genus Opisthocomus; species Opisthocomus hoazin. Next base: position 21,960,315 of record NC_134417.1, read on the forward strand.
TAAATATGTGTCCATCAGTAAATAACAAAAAGAGAGGGTAGGCTTTTTTTTTTTTTAATGATGTGCAGTAACATGTTTTTTCTCAAAACAAAATGATAATGCTAATATTGATGTAGCCAACAACACTACCACAAAAGGGATTTAAGTTTCTGTGTTATTAGATAGGCATCATTATGTAACAGGATGCACTGAGAAGGATGAATAATAATGCAAGATAACATAGCAAATCATCTAGCTATAATTTAAAAAATTGGATTCCTCATGAAACTGCTGACTACAGTGACAGAAACTGATAGTAACAGTCTATTTCCGTCTTGAAAAAAGCTCAAAATACTCCTGTACCAGCTTAAGTTTGCAACTGACTGGAACGGCGTCAAAATGCTGAGCAGTTTAACGTTGTTTGATTTACAATGCTGAAGAAACAATCAAATCTCTAACTGATACCATGGCAAATCCAGCTTACGTTTTCTCTTGTACCCAAACATTAGGCAGCCACAGTAAGGCTATTTTTCTCAGTCTCTCTGATTTGCTTACGTTCCAGTACTTCAGCAACTACGCTATAAACTGTGCCAAGACAGACAAATCAAAATGAATTAACTTGCAACTATGGGGTTAGTTCTTTTCTCTTCAGTGAGGAAGTCCACTACTACACTTCCAAATACAGGTCTTTTAAAAACGACTTTCCTCTGTCCCATTTCGTGAAGGAAAAAAGGCTAGGGTGGCCATCAGATTAACATGTTGAATCCAGCAGAGCAAACTGCATTTTTAAGGTGCTCCACCATGAAAAGGGAAAATTATATGGGATGATGCTCATATAGAAATAAAAACAAGGCAAAGCTTAAACAAATGAAGGAGAGAGAGAAGAGAAACAGAAGAATGTTAAAAGAGGAGGCATGGATACACATCTAAAGTTCTGAGTCTCTCTGACAGAAAAAACTATGGCTAGAGACAGGAAAACAACACAAAATTTTCCAGACCACGCTGTTGGTCCTGGTATTATATTTTTATATAATATGTTATTTCAGTGGAAAAATGAAAGGAAGGATTTATGCCAAACAACTTTCTGGAGAAGGCTGGAAATACCCTTGACACCCTACTGCAAAAGCTGTGTTATATCTTAAGACATACATGTGGTACATTTTCAGACTTAAAATTAACATTAATCTGTTTTAAGTAAATCAGCAGAAAGTTCTTTGAAACAGTGAGCTCACTCAGCAGTTACAACACTATGCAAGACTCATGTGTCCTCTCTCCATATACCCCAAGTACTGACACACATATTCTTGGCATAGCAAAATTTGTCTTCTCCTTTCCATGTTTGATGAGGCCACTAAAGCAGTAGGATTAGAAAATAGCCCTTACATTTGCCTCAGAGTTTCGGTGGTCCTGTGGAATCCGTGTCTCCTCCTCCATAAATAATACCCTATTTGAGTACACCAGCCTTAAACAATAGGTACCATCAGCATGCGTTAGCAGCCCTTATCAAAATATATCTTGGCACATTTAGCTCTTCTCAGTATATACAGCCTGAAATCACTATCTCTATAACCAACACCTGTGTAAACACCTTACATTTTAAATTACACCTTTTCCTTAACAGGTGATGCTTCTATTGCAGCTGAAAAGTAATGGGGCAAAAACCCCCTCAAATCCCTTGAATTTATTTTACTCTGCCTCTGTAGTAGAGGTAATCTATACCGCTGAATAAAGCTGCAACTCCAGTATTAGCTCACTGTGATCACTTTAATATTCCAAAGAACCTTTTGAAATGTTCATAGACAAAATTCCGAAACTGGACCACAAGTTGAAACTTCCACACATTTTAATAAAATGATTACCACTTGAATACCTTGCTCTTTTAGATTCTTTCTCATGTTTACGCTTCAAGTCTTTCATCAAGAGGTAACATCATTCCATTACACAAATGTGTGAAAAAAACCAGTAAGGAAAGGGAAAAGCTAAACTGAGAAAAGAACCTAAACTTTTGGAGTGCAGTGGTTTGCCCAGAAGTACAAGCTATTTCTCAGAAACATCACTCTGATTATGAAAGATGCTTTACAGATTTAGATGAAGTGTGCCTCAGTACCACCGCTAAACCCTGTTCTACAGCGACAGAAAAATTAAGGATTTGTTTTGAATATGTGAAAAAGTTTGTTTTGGTTCTCTGAACATGAAATAATTTCCAAACGAGTTTCAGAAGTATTAAATGCTCACAGATTCAACTGACATTTCTTAGAATTGTGAGAACTCAGCTGATTTAATGGCTGAAACACCTCAACATGGTCAGCTGGAACACGTGTCGAACAAAATTTTGAAGGATTTTAGTTTCAAGTGACTGATTAAAAGAAACGAACCTAGGAATCTGAGCAACAAGTTCTCTGTCTCCATACAGGCTTTCCACCCATTGCCTCAAAACCGCACAGATTCTATCCGCTTTCTGAAATAAATCATTCTATGATCACAAAAAAAAACTTCCCCAGACATGTGAAACAGGATAGCCCAGACTATTTTGGATTCATGTGTCTTTTCCATTCATGTCTCCAGTTACAGGAAATTTCACATTCGTTAACAAGTAAACATTCACTGTGACTAAAACTACTAATACAACTACTACCAACTAAAAAAATACACACAAGGGAAGAGAAACAGGGTATACTTTTAAGTGATAACACAGTATTTTCTATTACACAGGCACACAATCACTGTATATCCATTCAGAAATAAGAACGAAGAATTCAAATAGAAAGTGAATGCATGCTCTTCAGATCATACACCACCATACCCAGTGTTTTCAGAGTTATTCCTAATTTACAATCAAGAGCTGAGCTTAAATCATGCTGTTTACAATGTAAAACACTACAGGTGAAGAATTTACATCTAAGACACTAAGCAGAATCATAATCAACAGTGATGCATCCAAAACCACAGTTTTGTCTGTTGTATGCATGTATTTTCTGTCATTATTGAGGATATTTATGTTACACCATTTATTGGCTGGAACATACATTGTCATACAAACACGACTAATATTTTCAAGGCCATACACACACAAAAAAAAATCAGAATTTCCTCACTTGCTCCAATTTGTTCTTCCTGATCATGTGACAAAGTACTTCTGTCGATAACTAGCTCTTATTGCAGTACAGAAAGTAACAAAGACAGGTCTGTGATCTAAGACCTCTTTTACTTTATGTTGCTATTTCTTGTTGATGTAGCGGCAAACACCATTCTCCACTGAGGTGAGGACTAATAGCCTTATAATCATGGGCTTTCAGTAGTAGAGAAACTCAGATGTGAAATCAACATTACTTCTCTCTCTGGAGGCTCTGCACAGCCACTGGGATGTACATTAACGATTAACTTGAATAGCATGACTCCTCCTCGAAGGAAGGAATCTGTAGTATTAGGAAAAGCTGATCAGCCTTTCTTCTAATACATTACAAATCAGAATGTGACCCTCGCACGTGGAGGTAAAGGCAGAGGTTAGGAGGAGAGGAAGGCTTTCTTCAGCAACTGCAAGAGAATCTTGGAAATTGGGTTAATACTGGTTTTTTCCACTTGAGAAATTCTTCCAAGTTTACTTCTTACTTGCAGACTAAAATGCTACATATTTGCTGCTAGTAAATAAATGAGCTGCATTTCACTCAGTGCATTTTTATACCAGTGGCTGAATACTTAGAATGCACTTTACTAGCTCCTAGGTCTGACCACAGGCACTTGCAATGCAGATTTAACCTCCCTGAGGCTGTCGCTCGCTATACTAGGTAATTTCAGGCAAGACAGTTTTACTTACTCTTCTGGTCTGAATGTTTCCTCTTACAACTTTTATTTCCTCTTATTTATTCCTCAGGTTCCTGCCAATGAAAAGCTTTTATGACGTCCTCTCTGAGGACTAGCATTACATTTACTGTATAAGACATGCATTTCTAAAGCTGACCTATAACTGTTGCTCTGTAACCAGACTACAAGGCACAGGTCTTGGGCTTTTTTACTTTAAAGCAGGGTGTTTTGAGTGTGGAATAGCATCAGTTTTATGCAACACCGCATGCTGTCTGGCAGGTGGATAAAATAAACAACTGCTGTATGTTCCCAAAGAAGCGAATTTCCTGAGTAGGTCACAGCAGTAAGACAGCAGAGGAAACCAACCTGGTAAAATGATAGTCTACAAAAGCACGCCAAAATATCCCATTTCTGAAATCTGTTCTCCCAAATCCAAATCTTATTTTGCAATGAAGCTGACAAAGCTGAGGAATAATTTAAAAAGCTGAATGGCTTGGAAACAAACAAGCAAAAATCCCTCCCTGCAACTGAACAGATTACTTTCAGTCACTAACCTGCACAAAATGTTTATTAATACGGCTGTAAACCCAGAATAATTTCTGTCTTGATTCATCTGCCTTATAATAGTAGTATCCCTGTTTGATACAATAAACAGAATCCCAATAAACAACTGCAATAAACAGTAAACAATAAACATGCTGTTGTTCTGGCAGAATATAACCAACTAGGAGAGACGACGAGCCTATGTTTTGAAGGACTGTTAAAAAAAAGTATAGCAAAGAATTAAAATGTAATCATTCTGTATAATTTTGTTTTTAGGAAAAAAATCCATCCTCTTGCCGACAGAAATTTACACATTTTGCTAAGCAGATTTATTTCTCACATGAAAGAGGGGTCATGGGGTCAAGATCTCCTATGGTCTGAGAGGTGCAGTACATCAACTTCAAGACTGCAGATTACACTTGTCACAAGTTTATTTCTAGGGAATGATTTTGCAAGAAGGACAAGAGCTGAGTTTTTAACAGAGAATAAATTTTGCTGTGTCATATTTAAGCAAATACAAAAATATTGTCTTCTATGATTTTAATTACACTGCTGAGTCATTTCCAGCACTGTGCTGAGACAAAAATGCACATCTGCAAAGTTAAGTGAACATGAAGAACAACTCTGGTAGGACTGAAATAGACATTAGCCAAGGGAACCTTCAGTGTTCATATTGTAAATGTTGCTGGGAAATACATATTATTTTGATATCTGAAGTCTGCAGATTCTTTCTTATGCTTTATAGATCCTGTTTACACAGATCTAAACGAAAACTATGTGGAATAGCTGCTAAGTGACAATAAAAATTTGCACTGGACCACAAGCCTGTCATAAACATTGCACTCATAGATCCGCCTTCACATTTTCCTTACAGCCTTTGCCTTGTGTTTAATCTGAAATAGAATACTTTGCCTTAGATGTGATGTTTAGAAACAGAAGACTCCTTATTTATATCAATTCTTGACTTAATCTATTTTAATTTACACAACACCACTCTAATATTTGGTATATTTCTGTTTTGATTTGCATTTGTGAAATAGAAGCATATTAGCATGCAGTGCCAAGAAGCATTCCAGTTCAACTCAGCTTCAGCTTTGTTCTTGGACATGGAAAGATGTGTGCATATGTAAGCACAGTGCAAGAAGAGAAAGGAGGGGAATACGAAGTCAACGCCTTGTTACATTTACTAGAAAACACACACCTTTTCTCATGACCACTGTATCTTGAAGTAACTAATGCCAGGCTTCCTGCTCCTCAGCTGACCAACTGAGGGTAAGACTCAGCTGTCCAGGTGCAAATATAACCTATAGTAGTGAAGGCTGAGGAAGGACAAACTTTCCTGACAGTTTATCTGTGTCCAATAACAACCTGGTCTCCAAACAGCGTAACAGGCGTCTTCCTTCCACTTACCTTGCAGGGGACAATGAACTGAAAACGAGCATGGTGTTTTGAAGACTCCAATCAAGCACACAGATCTTTACAACCAACATATATACTAGAGTCATATTTTTCCCACAGTATGAAAATGGATATAAAATTCATTTTGAAGGCTGTCTCATCCTACTGTGCAGGAAAAAAATACACATCAAAACTCATTTCCTCTAGGTTGAAACCAGCCTGAAAATTGGGTTAGATAGTATGTAACCTATAATACTACCAGCAACATTAAAATTTTTAATGTAATGACCTCCATTTTTAAATTTTGCTTTTTCACTTGTTCTAAACATTTATCTCTTTAATTTGAATGCCGTACCCCTATAAAATCGGTCACTTTTAAGCTCTGTGGTAATCCTCTGAAGATATAAAAAATGCACTTACAGGAGATAACTTTCCACTACAACACGCTTGTCATGTAAGGATATAACCTGAGAAAATCTAATTCTATCTTTTTTGCTATTTTCAGTTTGTCCATTTTTATTCGTAACTACCTCTGATGTTTTGATGTCCTCGTAAGAAAACTGCGTGGCAGGTACTCCAAGATGGTTGATGAAATAATCTGAATCTCCTTGTATCTGCACAGAACTCACATTAGATCCTGGACATTTAGTCTTTTCCACACAGTTGAAGCTCTGGCTCTGAAAAACAACACAAATCAAAATTCTACTTACTTCTGTTTGCAACCACACTCTTAATAACTCGTACCAATATCTCATTTACTCAGCATTCTCTGGGTTGAAGCATTTTAAAAACAGGCTGGAACGTACACTGATGCAAGCAGCCATTAGCTAATTCACTCTTAGTAGCGAGTCAGTCTACAAACCTCTCACCATCTATTGATATATATGGCAGTCTTTGGGATTGGACATAGCAGAGAAGCAAGAGTGTGGTGCAACATGGCCGAGTCTTTCAAAGGACAATGAAAGTCATACCTAATCAAAATGGTAGGAAGGGCAAGAGAAGCAGCCTTGGTAGGCATATGAAATGTCCCATACTGGGCAGGTGATTATACGTCATCATGGGTACCTTTTGGAAGCAGTTTCTGAGCTCTTTAATGGATACCAAGGAATCAATTCTTTATTGAGTCAATAGCATGCTCTCTAACAGCAATAAGCTGAATCAGATCATCTTATTCAAGGCATCTATGGTCTATGAAATGATGGCAACGTAAAGAATTTGCTGCATTTGCAGAGTAGGAGTTAAGAGAAAAACAGTTAAAAGGCTAAAAATACAAAAATACACATTTTCTGGGTAAATTTCTTAAAACAAGTGTAGTCAGTGACGTGTCTGTATTTCTTTCACATAAGTATTTAATGGTGAAATCTTAGCAACACAATTGCAATAAATATAAGACGAAAACCAGAAAACAAGCCCAAGACTGAGTGCCACATACTGATGTAGCTTTCAAATACATTCGATAATCAAACACTTAATAAACAATAGGCACTAAGGCTTTCAACATCTATTATAGCAAATAAACTACTTAGGTTTCTTTTTCAGACTGTTAAGAAGTTGAAGTACTAGAGATTATTTACATTTAGCTAACAGTTTATATAGTATAACATAACTTCCTCAGACCTACCTACTATATTACTAGCTTGCTACAGGAACAGTGTAAAGATTAGTTTTCCTTTAATACTAAAATACACCAGATTGTGTATATTGAAGTTACTGAGGTTAGCAGGAAAATGCTTTAAGAGCTACAAAGAGACAAATCTTGGTATTTTTTCATTTTTAAATTAGCATAATTACTGCTTCAGTTTCACTTCCGTGCTATGAAGAATGCAACTGCATGTTACCCACTATAAATAAGGGCTACAGATTCTCACAGAAAACTATTTTAAAATATCTTCAAGAAAGTGTTTTTGAAAGGTGGCTATATCACTCTTTTTTTTGTTAAACATTTCTGCTCCCACCACTCTTACACACATTCACAGTTGTGCAAGGTCCATTCAAAAAGACAGTCACAGTCAAAACAGAAACAAAAGATCACTTCTGCATGTGCAGTTCACCTCTAGTAAGTATTACCCTCTCTAAAGATATCCGTGGAGAAACACGATTCACAGCAGCCAAAATTCTGTGTCTCAATGGCATAGTAAGAAAAAAGAATAATAAACATTAACATAGCATTAATCTTAGGTGTCAGTTGTAAGTCACAGTTGTTAAAACATTGCAGACAAAAGCTTAAAACAGGGCTTCTTGGGGATTTTTTATATTTAGATTTAAGAGATTTTTTAAAAGTTTTTAAACCCGAAAGCATCTCTTTAATTACAACTTTTGCTCCTGTGCTTCACTCCCCCTTTACACCATTCCTGAGCATGTTTCAATCACACTGAGAAGACATTTAGCACCACCACAGCATGACTGTTCAAAGACATACAAATACACCTGCTATCTAAACAGTCTCAATAAAGTCAGTAACCTTGTTTTTATAAACCAAAGCTACAACAGAAACAGCAGAAGGCCAAACCACATACCCATTTCAAAAGAGGATTTTAAATAACCACATTTTATCTTCTACAATCTTTCCCAGTCAAAACACTGTATAGTACACATCCACATATAAAGGTATGTTTATAATTTTATGCATATATATGCACACAAGATCCATTCTTAAGTGATTGCTCCTTTCAGGAATTATAAGACGTTTTAGTATCACACAGTGTACTATACTACAGTGCAGATTAGAATAATTTCCTCATACTGTCCCATCACATTTAGTCAAGTTTCATAAATGATGAGTAATCTGTTCTTCCTTTAATGTTTACAAGTTTACTGAATTATGTGAAATACAGCTTTTGGGTTCAACACGAAAACATCTTAAATAAGCAAAAAAACCCAGAGTTACCTACCAATGGAAATCGCAAAGTTAAATAACCATATTATTCCTAAGAAAACTGTTGGGCAAAACAATTCAGTATCAGAAATGACAAACAGTTGAAGAGTCAACGATCCATAAGGAAGCCACATACCACACAGAAGGATCTTGTTTTTCTGCAAAGACCTGATCCTATGTCTCAGTAAACACAATGGCAGCAAAGCTCTTCAAGGCTAATGCTACTCGCACCTTCTCAGGTTAAGACTTTATGTAACTATCGTGACTATCCAGAACTAATTTGCAAGAAGTAATCAGCAGCAGGGGTATCTTGAAACATGGTAAGGATCAGCAAAATCTTAATGCATACCTCACAGAGGTAAGGAAATGGAGCAGACGAATGTACATTTTTGTCCTTGTAAATCTAAATATAACCTTTCACTCTACTTCGCAAACATTAACCTTTCACCATCACCTATGTATTTACATCTAAAATTTGTTATGAGATTTTCAGAAAAGGAATACCGTAAGCTGTTGAGTGGAGGTACAAGTCTAGAATTCCCAACTGGAGAGGGGGTAACAGAGGGTTAACAGAAAAGGAAAACAAAGTTTCATACAATGAATAGAGCAAAAAATTTCACGCAGCAAAAAATGCCAGGAATTTTTGATCTAATATGTGAGAAGTCAATTAGTGTAACTGTACAAATGAAGTTCTAAGGCATTTTCCACTAGAGTCATCTCACCTACACCCCAAAATTGTTCGCCCAGTATCAAGAACACTAGAAAGCTGGATCACTATTGTCAACTACTAAGCAGATTAGGTTTCACAAAAAAACAATCAATGTTATAGATACTGCAGGGACACATTTAATTAACAGACTATGTTGGTATTGTTCCCTTTTCTGTATTATTTCTGAGGTAAAAATGATGGTAGAGTCAGTTAATTCTGAATATACACCAACCCCCACTTCTGCTAGCATATCAGGAACCGAAGAGAGATGTCTTCCTTTTTCAGAAACCCAAGCCTGAATTTTAGCCAGAAATCTGCCTCTCAGAAAACACTTCACTACATTCCTTTTCAACTATCCAAAAAGAATCAGTTACATCTTTCCTCACTATAGCAACAATGAAATAATTTTTACATATGAAAATTTACATACAAAATGTTTACAGATTCAGTTAAGAGTACAGTAAGATACAGTACTGTTTGTTCTTTATATCACCATCCTTCATGGTATAGGATTTAAATTTTTATAACAGCAATGTTCTGTTAGATAGTGCTAGCATCTTAAGAGTTTAACTACTTGGTTCAACTTTTACTGTTCTGACACACAAGCCCCTGCTAATATATGTGATATATACGATAATATACTATGTGGGTCACAGAACTGACAGGGTGGAGGACAAGATTACACCAATGCCAATATCCAGAAACACAGGATTTAAAAGCAATTCAAAGTTCTTCAAGGCCAAATAATTTGTCATTCATCATGTAATAGCAACTGTGGATCACTGTGGAATTCTGCTTTCCCCTTCTTTTTTTTTTCCTCACCAACTAATCTGCTATTTTTTCATGTTTAAAATTGTGTAATTTACAAAAAAAAACTCTTTATAACTTAATAATTTGATTAATAAGAATTCTGATAATCCACAGAATCTTTCCTTTCCTACATGCAGAAAACAATGTACAGGTTCTCAGTTCAGAAAAAAAGCTTAATTGTTATGCATTACTTCACCAGTTGCAGTCAGGTCCTACTTAATGATCCTTTAAATGTTAGCTTTTATGTAGGAAAAAAAAATTAAGATCTTTAAAAATGCATCGAATAAATAATCAGCACCACGCTCTGTAAGAACCGACTCCCTGTTAGAGAGCAGGCAAACTACATTTCTTCACCTGGTTAGTCTTAGAGCAAAACACATATAATAGCACTATTAAGACCACTCAGTTGCTCAGGCTGGTCTCCACCATGCCAGTCAAGCCCTCCCTTTCGAATGGAAGGAAATCAAGCCATGTGGTCACACAGTAACCAACGAGTGGTTCATGTCAGTGCAAGGACACACGTGCTATTTCTAATTGAATAATTTTATTTCTCTGGAGTTCATTTTGGTTTTCAGCATCATGTTACAGGTTTATACTACAAATTTAAGAAAATGAAGAGTACCATATGGTCCATCAAATACATTTAAATTGGATTAATGTTATAAAATAGACCTGACACATCTAAAGTATAATCGAGTGGTACTTCACTGCAGGCCTTATTCTACCACTAATTAGAGCTAAGCATTCATAGGTGCCTTTTGCTGCAGTCTTAAGATCCTGGTATAAATAAAAGTCCATATTTAAAAAAAAATGTTATTGGCCATTTCTACGGTTCACATTCCACCTAGAGGTATGTACCTGTCAGTTAGTTCTGGTTACCTTTGTCCCTTTATGTGCCTCCAGCTGAAGTTGCAACCCTAGCAGCTTTTGAAAACAGATTGAAATGTCTAAGTAGGTTTCAACAGGACAAATAAAGAAGGACCAATTATTCTTACAATGTGTCAGTGATCCCAGATTCAGAACTACAGCAAGGAAGCTTATTCTTCACGAATAATCAATCTTTATTCCTTGAGCTGAATCACCACCTGTGATAGGAACTGGTGCAAGGCAAACGCATTTAAGAAGAGAAGCACGGTAACACCGTTTAGATGAAGTAAAATGATCTAAACAAAGAGCTACAGAATTTTTTAAATTAATCACAAACCATGTAAAAATGCAGAAAGCAACAGATTAGCATCTTTATTACTGCAAATGTGTTATGCTACATCATCATCAACAGGTAGGAAAGGCCAGAGAAGCTACGTAGCACAGGATTCACAAGTATGTGTCTCTCATCCATAAAAACCTGTTACACTCTGACAAACAAATCATTAGAGGAAGAAGGTTTGACAGCTCTTTAAAAATATTATTAGCTGTTTGCTTGCCCTTACTACCAAAATCTACTGAAAAAAATAATGAAGTTTCTAGGAATTGTATTAAGTCTATGGCAAGCATACTCCTTTGTTGTTTCCCATCTGATTATCTGGTTTGACTATAAACATCCTGCTTTGCTCTCTGTCTTTGCTGCTGGATCATATATTTTGCTATTAATTCAAATCAGCTGTTTATAAAATTATTAGGGAGATTTAATACAGCACTTTCCCCTACAGACCTCAAACTACTTTTGAAATCAACTAAAGGCAAGCAAGGTATCAAATATATCAGTCTTAGCCAACATCACAGCGCAAAACAACTGAACAGATATTAAATGCATGACATTTCCCAAATTCTGAGCCTTATCAAACTGTCATGACTCAAGTATGTACATAAAAATAATTCTAAATTATATCCACTTGTTTGTTCTCTGCATGAGAAAAAGGAAATAATATCTAAATGTGCTGATAATAATTAATATGCTATATACAGAGAATAGTTGTGGTTTCAATAGCCCAAATACTACACACCACAACTGTGATGTGTTTGGCTATTTACACAATGCAATCATCTGATTACCTCCACTATTTTAGGAACATAATAAAAATATTAAAAAAGGGATGGGCCGACTACAGTGTTCTACTATAGACAGTAAAATTGTAAAAAGCTGTCACTTCAATGCTTGTGCATGTCTGTTAAATCTATTTTGGCCATGACAGCAAAGTTCAAAAAGCATGTACAACCCAGTTACACAATGATCTTTGACTTCTTGATGCTGTATGAGACATCGAAACACAACTCAACAGCTTCATCTGATGATACTTATTCTACCTGTCACACATTTTAGTCAACATTTACAACAAAGTGAAGTACAAACAGTGAAAAAAATGATCACTCTCTAGACCAAGTGTTCAGAGTAAGAGAAATACGCTTAAAACCACACCACGAAATCTGCTGAGGTAGACTCACTAAAACCTGCTGCTTTTACTTATATATATATAAGTATATATATATATACTTTTTATATTTAGAATAAAGTAATTAAAAATGAATAAAAAGTTGGATCTTTACTTTCTCAGCAATTATTTCCATCCAACTTATGCATATTTTCATTTAAACATGTATGAAGCATTACTGAAAATATCTAAAATCTGAACGTTATTAATTGACCTTTAAGGGTAACATGAAGATTCCTAGTGAAATAGCTCTTTAGCGCTGCAAAATCAGTCACAGAAAAGATGCATTTAACTCTCAGAAATTTTTCCTAATTTTGCTTCTTCAGTATTTATATCACAGTAAAACGAGAGAGGTTCCTTGTACACATACATCTCACTGAGAGGACTAGTTTGTCACTAGGGAAAAACAACTCCCACAAGAACTAGTGTTTATTTAAAGACATCAGGGACTAAGAATTTAGCATCATCTTAAACTCTCCTGATACCCATCACAGTTGAGGTCATTCTCAAACAGGTCACTACCGCTCCCAGAATCACCATTAGCTCCTTAGAACTTCCCCCCCAATGTACTCTGTGCTTTCTTACACAAGAAATGCCAAGAGTAAACTGTTAGCCGGTGTGGGAAGAGAATATTGTATTTTCACAAGCAAAAACTGCCTCTCAGATAAACCACATGGCTTTAAGAGAATTTTTCTTTGAAAATGCACGCAGGTATCCTGCCTGACAGAGAAGACCTTTTTCACCCAGGGAGGCAAAGGCAACTGAAAATTGTGACAACTACAAGGCTTATAAAAGGACAAACTGAGATCACCCAAGACCCAGTTCTGATACTGTCTTCAGATTTCTACTGAACCAAAGAAAATTCAGTTTAACTATGCAACACAAGGTGCCATGTTTAAAACTACAGTTTCAGCTTTCAAAAAAGTGTACAATAATTTTGGCCTTTTAATGGTGACTTCCTAACAAAATTGGGAAACTATAATACCAGCAGTTATGTATGCTCTGAGTGAAGTATTTAAATATATTGTTATATGTTGCACTATTTTACAAACTTAAATTATTTTCTATTTAGTTTACAGCTACAAAAGATGAGACAAACACAAACCTGTATTGCATGTTCAGGGCTTTGTTTTCTATTAAGCAGCATTTGCACATTCTGGGATCATTGTCTTATTTTTTAAAAAATATGATCATCAGTGTAAGGTCTTTATAATAAATGGGACCTCACAAGACTGAACCACATTTTAGATGCAAAGTTTACATCAAACTGGTAATAAATACAAAAGCAAGGTAGTAAAAAATTATATAGTGTAAATTTAATTTCCTTTATTGGACTTTTTTGTCATTTAACTTTATCTACTGACAGTCTCTCTCTGATTCCTGATGCTTTTTATATGGTACTGAATTACATTTATCCTTCCTATACCTAAATTGAAGTCATATGCCTCATTAACTCAGATATACTTGTTGCCAACATCCAGTACAAACTGCTAGGAATTTTAATGGCTTTTTTAAGGGAGGTAAAAATCAAGCAGGTATGGTCCCATTGGATAAGAGAATTTCAGAGCAATTGAATATTTAGAGATAAAATTACATAACATAAATTATATAAGTGGAAAGACTGCAACTGGAATGCCATCAGCAGTTCCAAACATCTCAGTACCTTAAAAATATAGAGTTACAAGGTTTAACAAAAGTAATTAAGGAATTACAGAACATAGCTATGGTAGCTGTGTTTCTCCGAAGTATCCACTTACCCCAGACTCCCACGCTCACCAACCAGCAAAGCATTGCATTAAAACTTCTGCCATAATTTTTCATCAGTACAGATAAAGGCAAGCTCTCCAGCACCTCGCGTAAAGTAACTTTAAAGACTGATTTGCCATGACCACAGGCTCAGTGTACTACTTTTATTTATGGTAAAGTTCAGAAAACAGCTTAAGATTGTACTACATTATGACAAACACCCAGCAAAGAAAATACTCTATTAACAGAGTGAATCTGTCTCCACACCCAACTCTGAATACAAACGGAAAGCATTGGGTGCTTTTTTCTTTCAGAGCTTATATTTTTAAATCTAGTTTTTAATTAAAACTATTTTTGAGTGTGGAACCGTTCCATCTGTGATTAAAGGATGAAGTCAAACCATTTTTTGGTTAGGTAAAAAGTAGTACTTTCCTGGACTTTATGGCGTTCCAGATTTTTATTCCAGGTATTAAGTAGCAGCAACACTGGTCAGTGTTAGTTGTCACATACATACTCAGATACTGTGAAACCTAGGTTTAACAAAATGCAAATTAATCAGTTTTAGCATAAAAAACTGATAAATTGGGACTTGATAAGAACTGCATGACTTCCTTAATGTTTTGTGCTGTAGTAGCATTTGTTGCTAATACAAAAACACTGCTTAAGTAGGTAAGAGGATTAGGATTTGACAAGAAGACCTCATTTTCAGATGGTTGATATTTTATACTCCACGGAAATAGCTGGTGCTTGTAAATCATTTTAAATGCCTAACGGCATTCTCATTCTATAACATGTAGAGACATAAAGATTGTGAACCCATTTCAGTGTAGTCTAACTCTGTGATGATCAGGTTTTGCCATGGTACTCATTTTGGGATGCATCAGTCAAACCCTCCAAATGGATATTAAATAATTCATGCCAGTGAGATTATAGTCTTGCTTCTCCATACCCCACAGGAAGAAAAAGAAGAGAGAAGTTACTTGTCCCTCTAAAGGGGAAAGGTATGTCCACTGACTGTATTATTTGAAGAGTTATACTATATGATATCTCAAGATCTTGTAAGCATCCCAGACAGGACAATCATTGTGAGGCTGGATGTCAGATGAATATGCAGTAAGCATACTGTTCGCTGCTCTTCAATATAGTTGCACAAAAACAAAAGAATCAACAGAGGAAGCTTGCGCTACATACTTTCCACTACAAGTGAATTAAGGCTTACCTACAAAAGTAAACTATGACAGTAAATGTATGAATTTTTTTAAAGATCAACACCAGTCCTATTAGTATGCACAGTAGACACCTGCAGGAGCTGTGTTTCTCAGTTAGCTGCCCAGATGGCTCAGATTACCTCATCACTCTATCCTACATTAAAAAAAAAAAATCAACAACAAAATCACATGCAGAGGAAAATTTGTATTTGTATTGCTTCACCTAATGTTAAAAGTTAGGCCCACAGTTAGTTGTAATGTGGATACTACAGTTTGTAACTACTCTAATTTCTATTTACTCCAACTAGAAAGCATTCACACGTCACTCTTCCTCTTTCTGAACTACACAGCACTCATGATCTGTAGGATTTCGACCTAGAAATGCTTGCTAGCACTATCTCCCCAAAAAATACTTGTCAAAGTGCAAATCAGCTCACCAAAGACATCCTTCTGAGCCTTTTCATAAAGCTGACCCAGAAAGATGCATCAGATCTTAGGGGAAAGTCAACCTGCCACCCTCTGCCCACGCGGTGGATTGTTTCAAAGTGCCGAGATCTAGAATCTGCTGCTTATGAACACAACATAATCTAAACTATATTACTAGACAAAAAAAATATGTAATTTATCTGTCACACATGTGAACATATTCCCTACCCCTCCACACACACTCCCAACATCCAATACCACGTCAACTCTTCTCCAAAACCTAAGAAGCCAACTGAACCATACTGCACAGCTCTAACAATACACACAGAGGAGCGACAGGCCCGTAACAACACATTATCCAAGTAAGAGGGCACACATACACAAATAAACATGGTATAACAAGTGGAACAGCCAGGTTTTTAAAGCAGAGGAGAAATTTGCAGTCAAAATTTCTGTTTTGTTACTGTAATCAAAGATCAGAGTAAGTTCAATGGAAATATACACGAATGAAGAAACTTTTTTGGAACGGAACACAGAAAATCACGTGTAATACTCTGGAGGAACTCTCTTGCCACGTTGGTAAATTACTGCAAATCTTCCCTCATGGCACCACCCTGGAATAAGGCCAAAGTAATTTACTGCTGGCAAAGCTTTACCTTGCCCTGAAACCTCCGGCCTGACATTTAAACTTCTGGATAGCAACTATGCACGAACAAATCACTCCCTTCCCAGCCACACACAAAAAATATTTTTCATTCTTTGAAACGGAAAGTCACTCCTATTAGTCCATACAGAGCATGAAGGTCAATAAACTACCATCACATTTTCCATAAAAAAACCTCTTCTGAAGTTCAGTGGGAATTGAGCAGCAGGAATAATAACAGTACTTGCACTTATGATCTCAAGTATCTGTATCAACTGCATTTTTCAGAAAGATCATCACAGATTTATTAAACTGTGTCAGACAGCACCACAAATACTGGTCTCCAGGCTCCACTGGGAGATAAATATAATGATCCAAAAGATGTTAGATGATTTTATTTTCTGCAGCAGTGGTGCAAAAAAACTTTCGGACAAGCAGACCACTGTAAACCCTCACTTGGATGGTGTGATGGTGTAATGCTGTAACGCTTTCCCTGACTGGATTCTCCCAAATTCTTCCTGTTTACACCATAAGTAAGTATCCTTGGTATTGCCTCTGTACTGGGCAGGAAAAAAATAACATCAGGAAAGCAGAAGAATAAAAGCTAGAACAGGGAAAGCAGTAGTGCCACTACAGCCAAAGGAGTTTTTCTTTCTGGTTTCCATAGAAGTTCACTTGACCTTGGCTTCAAGTGCTATAAAATATTAAGGCTTAGGAAAATAACTTCAACTAATTGAATAAAATGTGATTTTACCCAGAGACATGAAACTGATCTAGTCCAAGTAACTTTGAAAAGATTTTCACCAAAAGAGACAGGAGTCAACTATTACCCAAAACTCATCATACACCCAAAACGAGGTGTTCCTTTGCACCCTGAAATACTAAGATCATTTTCAGAGATATTTCCAAAACCTATGTTTACTATTGAACAGGAATATTGTAATTTCTATGTAACGTCGGGTACTGGAGGACTAAAATCAAATTTTAATTTTGACAAAAAAATGTGGAGTTTTATTGTTTACAAGGTTCCAGGGATATGTCACTGCTTTTTCGTAACAAGTACGCAAATCCCAAACTGGCTGATAATGTATTTATTTCAGAATTTAATAGCACAAATCGATAAGACTGAAAACCGATAGCTCCTAACTACTGCACAATATAATCTAGGAAAGATATGTATTACATTATATCTCAGGTTTAATCCTCCAGATTCTGATCTTCGAAAGTTAATTCTGCTGCAATGAAACCAAACTTTCTGAAACAATGCATGCACAGTATGTGAAAGAGAAATGTTTACACTGCACATATTGAGAAAACAAATTGACAAGTCCAGTAGAGTGCAATCTACAGCTATTCACTCTTAACAGGTAAGGAAGATTAATGAAAGCTAGATAGACGTATTTTTGCAAATACTAAATAATACAGTATCTACATGAACTTTCAAAGGTGTAGATTCTAGTCAGCAGTGTGGAAAAAATTTACTTCACAGCCCAATATTTTTTAATGGACTAAAGCTATTGAACCACATAAACATGAGCTCATTTTTTCCTATATATTAGATCTTTCTCTGTGCACTCCATCTTCCACAGTTTGCATCTCTGGCCTCACCACTATAATTGTATATGCAAATAATTTTATGGATATGAACAGTTCCCCTAAGCTCAGAAGTATTATTCATAGATATAAACTCAAGCATGCATATACACACACACATTTTTGAAATATAAACAGACTGGAAGTTCCAGAACATGATTTTCATTGTACTAGTTGTTGGTATGGTTGGTACTTAATAAAAAACACATGTAAGAACATAGCTGTATTTAATAATATCCTTTCTGTAACAATTTAGAGTTGTGAGTCTGAAGCCAAACACAATTATGTTGTCTACCTTATACTTTTATTTTTAACGGAATATTCTTTTACTGAGATCAGTTACTTTCATGTGAGTAAAGAATACCATGTACAAAAAAGCTAACCTATATCTAAAAATACTGAGATGAAATAATCCATCTTTTCTAAAGTAATCTGTTCTAACATTTCATTGTCCTCATTCTCAAAAGAATGCTTTTTAATTCACATGTGAATTTGTGTGGTTTTATTCCAGTTTTTTGATTCTCATGCCATCCTTTATGTTTTAACAGTCACAGACTTCAAGCGTAGCACTTTTCTATCCAATAAATACTGAAAGATGTTGGTAGAAAAATGTCCATTCAACGATGATCTAACAGTCAGTGTGTATAAATTTTAAATTCATGTGATTAACTACTATTCTAAAGCACTGTTTTTCTTATGAATTTCAGAGTACCATACAAGATGTTCCACAAAAGTCTATGCTGCTACCTTTATAAAATAAACACATCATTCCTTCAAAATATTAACAAAAAAGTCTCATGACAGAGAGATGTGTTCCATGTAACCTTTCTGACTGGCATTAATTACCCTCCTCCTTCTAAATCTTGTTTAAATCAGTTATCAATTTCCTTTATTTTACCTTGGGTTGTTAACGGGGGGGTTGGAACTAGATGATCTTTAAGGACTCTTCCAACCCTTACCGTTCTATGATTCTATGATTATTAAAATCAATCTACAGCTACACGGGTCATTGCAATTCTCCTATGGAATGCTGATTCAACTTTCGCACTCTTTTAGCTTCTAGAACACCCTTAGTGTCCATATTTCAGTGGACATAGCTCATTTAGTCTACGGTTCAGTTTTGGTCCTTTGGGCTCCGTTGCCTTCTAGGCTCCAGAGCCTCAAGAGAACAATTAGTTTGGTTTTCCTCTTCTTCAGTCCCCTCACAGGATACCATAGCTCTTCAGTAACTTCCAATTATAGAATTTGTGCAAACTTAAAAACTTAATGTTTATGTAGCAAGACTGACAAAATTACCTATATTGTCTTCTCTAATTTTTCTGATTTCCTGTTAGTTAACTTGAAAAATGCTAGTCATGTGGTAAAAACTAATGCAAACTTCAGCTGTTCCTTTAGACTGACTGAATTTTTTTCAGAATATTATTCCGAGACTCATTTTATGAGGCAAATCACCAAAGTATCAAATTCTTAACATAGTTAACACTGAGTAAGATCAAAAGTTTCTAGTGTCTCTTTCTTCCTGTATGTCTTTAGAAGAGCTACAATTAAAAAAAAAAAATAATCAGCTGCTAATTTCCACTAACTACTTCCCAGTTCTATGCAAGAAAAATCACCTTACTACCAGATTTCAATCTGGTATTAATCATAGTTCACTAAAACCTAATTAATTAGGAGGTTCTATCTAGAAAATGCATTTGAAAGTATGTTTTGGAGCTAAACCTCACACACACAAAGAAACAGTAACGAGTTCTAGTGGTCTGAAGGCGATTTTTACTTTCAAAAGATGTGTGAAGTACTGGCTCAGAAAATAGGTAGATATCCACTACTTAAAAACACACATGAAATTACTACCGACAGAGCTAAGATGCATGTGCATTGAAGCAAATCTTATGTACTTGTCATTCTCAAGACTACATAAAGAATGATCAATGTATTTATAACTTCTCTACAATAAATGATCCTTTTACTTCAGTACTTAGATCAGACTGAACAGGCAACACATTTCACCGTTTGCCCCAATTTCAAAATATCAATGACCAGAGTAAATGTATCCACTGAAAAATATGTCCCCAAACAGTTCTGTGGATATTCGAACTCTGTACTCTGACTAAAGATACCAGATACTCAAACCCCAACCTGTCCTAATTAGCTATACAGGCCAAAATTGGTCAGCCTTTAACATCCACAATCTATCCAGTCATGTTATCAAACACCTAATTTACAAATGAACTAGGGTCCTCGAGTCTCTCCCTGACTACTGATGTGTCGGTATCGCTGAGAATCAGCCTGCACAGAAGTTCAGAGCTCTCCCAGTGCCACCAGTCTAGAAGCCCAGGTTTCACAGCTGACCTGGCTTCCTCAAATCCAGGCCTGCTGGTTCTAGGCCATTTCTTTATTTCATAAGCTGTTTTCTTAATTTTCCCCAGGCTGAGGGAGGAGACACTCGGACCTCTCCCATCCTGAAGTCACAAACAACTCAGAGCCTGACAACAGCTTTCTGAATCTAAGTATCTATTCAAGCCCTAATACCGTAACAGAAACCTAGAGTGAAAGATATTACAACAATGTATTGAAGGAGGAGGCAAAAGATGTTGCATGAGTCTGCTTTACACAGACTCATAGTTAAAACCTCTTCCATTTTCTGGCTTACTATCTTGATCATATTTGGTGGGTGTCAGATTATAACTATGGCCTAAATAGCTGAACAAATAAAATCACGGCTCCATGAACAAATTAAACACCATTTAGTAGTTGACCTAAGAAGCTAAAGAAGCATGCTAAGGGCCATGTACATGCCTGTTACACTATGATATACTTACACTACGATGTATTTCACACTCTATGAATTGAAATATGATGAAAAAAAATATATATCTCCCTGCCTATTTTTATGCTGAGAACATCTGTTACCTGTATTCTGACTGTGGAATAACAATAGTAGAAAAAAATTACTAGAATGGACTTATGGCCATATCATTTCTTCTATAAATTAACATGAGGAAATGTCCTTTACAGCTTCTGCAGTGCACTCACTCCCCATACAATAAAGATTCAATATTCACCTACTGTTGTTTTACTGTGTAAGAAAGCATTAGTGGAACAATACCAAATTCTTCTATCTATGGCTATCCCTAGTATACACTCCTTCTTACCATTCAGTTCACATATTTGATTTGGCCTTCTAAAATAAAAGACAAAGATCTTCAGAAGTGCTGAGTGATCATTAGTTACACTGACATTCTTGAAAACAGCAGATATTCTTGTGAATAGTAGTTTGAAAAACTATGAAAACAAAGCAAATTGAATAAATATGGAGATCTATTATTCTTTGATACGTCTATCAACAAATACAACGATAGTTGAAAAGTCACAAGATAGATTAGAATGACTTGTTCTTGTATGAGCAGTATATTTGTAAAAAATGTAAAACATTCATTATATAGTTACAGCTCCAATTCTGCAATTTCAAAGAAAAAAAAAAAGCTGGAACCAAAGATGAACCTTTATTTAAAAGGTAGGAAATGTAACAAATTACTCACGTATCTTTCCTTAAACTGCATTTTTCTCTTAATCTCCATGCTACTTAGACATTAAGTAGCAATGGAACTTTCACAAAGACACTCCTTTGTAAGCAAATACTCTAAGTACCTGCATATTGACGCAATACGGGAATACTAACAATTATCACCCAGTATACTAATATTTGTCGCTTTCTTGAATGGCATTAGGTGACACACCTAGTTTGAATGTTAGTACTTTATTTTCTCTGAGAATACTATTTATAAGGTTTTTTAAGGACTGTGATCAACAATAGCAATGCAGATAAGTTCCAGATCTGTAAATTTCAAGTGCTTCATTTTAACACATTTGAGCACAGTCTGATTGACTTACCAAAACACTGAAAAACATGTTACAATTTGACCCACTCATGCTGAACTAAAAGGAGCTACGAAAAAAAAACCCCAACCTTTCCAGTGTGGAGCTCAATACAGAGACTGGAGATAAACAGTATTAAGGGGGCTAAGGATTTCCATCTAAAAGCATTAAAGAAACTTTTATGTCAGGATTTATTTTCAACTTAGTTGTCACACAGTACATACTAAAATCAAGAAAAAAAACAAACAAAAAACAAACAACCCCCCCCAAAACCTTTCTCATTGATCTGCATAGCAAACCTGAAAGAAACAGTACCTCAGCATTTCTTAGCCGAGTCTCCCTACTGGTATTTCATCCTCTTCCTCCCTTCTGCCAGCCCTGAGTCCTGCTGCTGCTTTGGCCCTCATCTTTCACCCCAGCATACCATACCCAGCAGCTTCACCTACTGATCCTAACGCAACCAGGGCAGACAGCTTCAGAGCGTAATGTGTGTTCCTCAAAGAACATCAGTGTGGAACACATACATTGTGAAAGTCTGTAGACTGAAAAAAAAAAAACAAGCAAGAAAGAAGTGTAGTGAAGCCTCTGGACCAAAACTTCGTTTGAACTCAAATGGTTTTAAAAAAAGAACGCTGACACCTCACTTCAGTAACAGATACTTAAATGAATTTCAAGCTCTCTCAGAGAGCTCAGCATTCACTGACTTTCAGGGTGAATCCTTATTTAAGTGGTTATTAGCAATTACCAATGGTAATTTTCAGTAAAAAAAAAAAAGGCAAAATTGAATTCAAGCTTTTGAACTAACACCACTGCCTGCCAGGAAGGTACTGCAGCAAGTGCTGCAAAAAAATTTGGAGACAGCTACCTGACTAAAGAAGAAAGTAATTTATAAAAATGAAGCAAACATGATCCTAAAGCACTAGCAAGCTCACTCAATCAGGGATCAAAAAGAATTTTAATTCCACATTAACCAACTTAAATCTGGAATGTTGGATACGTGCGTACTGCTTTCAGATCACCTACAGATCCATAAGAGGTTTGATGCAGAAAAGATTTCGAAAACAATTTCAAACAACAAATGAACTTGAGAAAATAAGGGTTAGAAGTAACACATGAACAGAAAAATTTCCTGCATTCAGGAAATTACAATGAACATTAATCAGTCATTTACAGAATGAAACACATTAAAATATTCTCAGTATTATACCTGAATTTTGTATTAACCACTTACATCATGCAATTTTAACTGATTCCAGCTGCTACTTCATAAGCACTTTTAAGATTAATGAGTGAACTTAACACCAAATGTTTTAAGAGTACCCAAATCTAGTACAGAAGCTTGAGAACTCACATCCCTTTAGTCATTTGCCAGGAGATCTGGATTAAATTCCCTCCTTTGCAACTCTGTGAAGTTTTATTCATCTCCCCATACTTCACTTCAGTAAAAAAAGAGATCATTTTTGTTTTCCCCTGCTGTTGGATTATCTTGCCTCTCTGGGTAGAATTTTCAAAGGCACAAAGGCCAATCAGGAAAAGCACCTTCAACAGAAATGCAGTTAACACCTTTCTGTACCTGTACCTTTGAAAATCTCCTTCATGTTTGAAGTGCTGTATAATCAGACTCAGAATTCGCACTAATCTGAAACCATTATATCATCATCAATACTAAATTATGCAAGTCATCCGTTTGTTTTAAAATTAAATACTCTGATGGAGGAGACCCAAGATAGTCTTAAAATGTTAATTCATGATGCAAAAGCAACGATCCAGAGGATGCTCTGGCTAATTAACAAGCTCTAGTCTCAGAACTGGAATGATAATACTAATGAAAACACTGACACAGATTTCATGAAATTCCAAAGATCCTTGCTCAGCTTGTGGTCCGTAGGAAACAGAGGGGGAAGGAACAAAATATATCTAGTGAAAAAAATCATAAACAACTGAGTTAATACAGTTAGAAATGTTGATACAGGCAAATATTTTACAGGTCAATACAAGTAAACATGCCGGTATAGTGACATAGCTAGTTCCTCAACTCAAAAGAGGGATATCCAAGGCAGCGTGTCTCACAGAGAAGTGAGGGGCATATCGCTACTCTCTTCAGAAAGCAACACACGGCCCTGTTGCCACAAGCAAGTGCTTGCTAACAGCTTCCGCCACGACGGACATAGTGCAATTCTTCCAGGACAACATGAGAACAACACGGACGTGACAAATTACCACATAAGGTTTTCAGGATTTCCAGAAGAGCCTAGGATCTGTGATCATGCTGTCTCAGATTTAGAGACTACCTAAATATTTCTGCATTTTGCTTGGTAGTCCTTCAGCACAATTAGAATAATTGGAGGGTATTTTACTCAATAACAATGGGATTCAGTTAACTTACCTCAGCAGTTAATTACCAAGGACCACGCAGTACTCACTGAAGTAAAAAATACTTTAAAAAATAGGCTCTATGTCAGAGAGTGTTTGGGGGCAAAAAAGCACACTCTGTCGGAAATCCAGACTTTTGTAGTGACACAATAACCCCAAATCTCTCTCTCGTTTTATGCCCATCAGTGAGGCTCCACTGCTCCTCATATAATTCGTCTCCATGTGCACTAGTTTACAGGAAATCAGAATAAGGACCAAAATATTTAAACTAAAGACTAAGGCAGAGTGTGTTCTTTGTGGAGCATAAACACATTGCCCCAATTAAAGGTCATGTACGAGCTCTCCTCCTTTCACTCAGTGCTATAGCTCTCTTTTTAAAAGGTCACAGGTAGGCTGTAAGTTAAGTTCTAAGAATATTTTGCCTTGAGCTACAGCATTACTTAATATAAGCAGCGCTGCACAAGTGTCTAACTGTAAATCTGCATGAAAGAATGCTGCACAGTACTTGTGCCTGCTTTGATGGGGAAGTACAGGATGTCAGAAAGAAGAAATCATCATAGAAGTTACGATTATTTGTTTATCACTTTCTTTAAAAAAGGTATTAAACACTACAGCATCAAGCTCAGATGTCAGCAGGCCTACAAACTACTTCAGGAACCCTAGAACGAGCAGATGCTGCCAGAACAAGAGCAAGACATCCCAGCAAAGTAGGCAAAGGTGAATTTTGCCACCTTAATGAGTCTCTCTTCACCCTTAGGGCTGCAAAACTGAATTCATGGAGTACATAAGAAATTACAAAGTAAGGATGAGCTCTCCAGGTCACCCCTCTGATTAAAACAAATAATCTGTGTGTTAGGGGAGAACAATTAACTTCCCCCATGTACCAAGGGAAGCACTGGCAAAGGGCCACCCCAACATTATCTCGCCAACCATCTGCCTTCTTCCTTTGTGCCTTAAGACAGCCTTATATCTTCCTTCATCTTCAGGACAAACATGTTTCACTCCATAGCAACAGCAATGAAGTAGTGAAACACTCTGCCCTGCATTCCCAGACACTATGTAGACAAATCAACTTCTACCAACAAGCACTGTGCTTGCATTCATTTAGCCTGACCCTGTCAGATAATAACAATGCTATTATTCTGTTTCATTTTGCAAGAATCAGATTTTGAGACTTGTAAAAAGAAAAGAAAGAAAAGAAAAAGAAAATAGACAAAGAAATCGGGTGTTCATATGGATACCTCTCCTACCTGACACTTGCAGAAACAGTTAAAAGAAAAAAAAATAGGGAAGTGTGTAGGTGGTGCCAGTCAGCAATACACATGTGTATGGCATCAATACAAAGGTCAAGAATGAACAACATGTAAGACTATATGCTAATATTCTCTTTCCAGCAAAAAATGCTGCCACATGCACTTGTCAGAACTGTTGAACTGATCAATTCTGCACATAATCATTTAAGTCATTAAAATATGCCTGATAGCCCTAACTGGACTGCCCTGCTATGATTTTAAAATTGTGTGTGTTGATTATCTACCACTTAGGATTCTCCATACCACTTTTCTAAAAGAGATGCTATTACACTTGTTTCCACCATGATAGTTCTTCTTAAGTCAACAAATTTGCCCACATCATTGACCTTCTCTGACTTCTGTCTCAACCATTCATGAAAAAAACAATAAAACATAATCACGAAGAAAAATTAAAACTAAGCATTTATGTACACCATTAGCAGGGTAAAAAGAAAGATGATTAGTATTGCAATTAATTCTAACATAGTGTAGATGATACTCATTTTAGCCGTCTCTTGAAACAAATGGATTTCTTTCATTACTCACAAGATAACTAGTGTCACCTGTCTCTGCTTAGCTGATACCAAAGACAACCAGTTTTTGATGAGCAGTATCAGATGCCTTCAGTAGCTCTGTCAACACAAATGTAATGCTCTTTTCACGGAGAATAGAAGCCGTACTTTTTAGTGCTGAAGTAGAAAACTCTGTCGTTCTTAGAGGGAAATAAATCAGAAGTCAAGACCCAATTCTCTTCTGTCTTATAACAGTATAAATCAGGGAAAATATACTTAAATCACTAGGGTTACAGGCTTTTATAGAAATACAAGTGAAACTAGAATACCATCCTCAACCTTTTCTCCATTATCAGAACAATAAGATTGAAAACACCCACAACTGCAAACACAAAGGCATTTTGCAGAATAAGTGAGATATGCCCCACGATTGTGAAACTAACATCTTGGGACTAGTATTTTCAAAAAGATCTAAGGAGTATCAAAAGGAAAACTGAGATTTACACATGGGTGAGAATTAAAAAAAAAGTTTTACAAAGAAATTCAAATTAAGAGAGAAGGCATTTGGATGAGATGTGCTGTTCTCAGATTAATTAAGCTCAGTTTATTAAACTGTCTGTGGTTCCAGGTTCACTCACTAATCAGCTACTTTGATTTACACAGGTAAATTCCAAATACCCTTTGCTCTGAAGAGGCATTAAATCACTGGACAACCACTCAGGATGCCGTTTTTAACAGCAATACAAGCACACAATAAACAAAAGTGAAATACATATTTGTATTGTTTTTTTTTTCTGATTAGACTCTCTGTAGACTCATTTTGACTCTACATATAATTTTCAGCCATTTTAGCTCATTGTAAAATATTAGTTGAAGTGCAACGTGCCTGAAGTGGTAATCTTTGGCAAAACCAGTATTTAACAGAGACTTCGCTTGCTTGTCTGAGACACATCAATTAATCACACAGAATTTCACACTAACGTTGAGCAAGACGTATCAATTCTCTGAAACTGATATTCATTCTATAAAGTGTATAATTTTCTTTCGTGCATAATGATCACTTTTGTTCAATACATAAAAGGGGTGTTGCAAAAAAGAATAAAGATCACCAGTGGAAGAAAGGGAAAAGAAAGATTAATCTTCAATCATGATGACTTCAATAGATGAAAAATACTTTCCAAATATTACTGTGATAGAAGACAAGCAGAGATCACCTGAGAAAGTGGCAGAATCTTGTAGACTGGAAGCTGAAACACATCAGAGAGCCTTATTTCTGCAGCAGGATGAGGAGATAGATCAAGTGATTGCTTGAAGTCCTTACCAGATCTTGGTTCTGTATCATCAAAGGTGCTTTACATATTCATTTGTATCTACATTTTACGTAATCACACCTTATGTTTGGAATCTGTAAAGTAAAATTCTAATTTCCTTTACAGAAAAAACAACAACAAACCAAGAAAACTACACCTTTGTGTTTCATATACAACAACTATCCATTAATTTACAAGGAGAAAAAGATTTCATGTGATTTTTTTCCTCCTACTCCCCAGAGCCCCAAAGAAGTGCCTACTGCAATATAATTGGTTCCAAAGCACCCTTGATTCTGAGCATTCAGTTCCATTTCAGCTGTGCAGGCAACTGTTTTACAAGCTTACTTGAAGATACTTTGTAAGTAAGATTTATGATACTTTTGTGGTGTTTGTAGTTAATTAAATGCTTTGAGTGACAACTGGAAATAACTACGGCTACTTGTTTTAAATAAAAATCTAATCATTACACAAAACTTGCTAAGTAGCAGCAAACAAAATGCAAATAATAAAAAACCCCATCCAAGACAATCTTTTTTTAAATAATAAATCTAAGATCAAATACGATGTTTTGTAATTAGCATGAAAGACATAAGTTTAAAAACATGATACTACGGTGGAGTTTGTGCACACTAGTTACCACGTCAGCCTATTCTATATAACATTATAGTCTCTTCTGTTCATAAATTATTACTTGGTAGACTACAGCTTTATCGTTTCAGAGTTAAAATGACCTTAAACAAATTTTCCTCTCATCCTAGTGCCAAGTTGAAAGAACAAAACAACTTTAAGTATTTTTATATTAATTTCTGTATGTTGCCTAATAGCATAAATTACTACTTTTCTAGTGAATTTCAACCTCCTTAATTTTTTGACAGAAGTATGAAATAAAAATGTGATAAACTTAAAGTATTTAAAAAAGTACACTTGACATTTGTCCACTTCATGACATAAACTTTAAAAGCAATTTGAGTATTCCTGAGATTTCAGAACAGATATTTATTCAATAACTATTAGTGCTAGAAAATCTAGATAAACTAAGGATCACTTTGCCACCAATGTTTAGACAACTATTTGGACTTCAGATCTCATTAACCACAATTAGTAGGTGATCTTGAAAAGTCTAGGTAGCCAGAATGTAGCAAATCCCTTCCTTGACCGTCACAGACACTGGTAACACATGAAACAGCAGGAGGACCACCTAAATCTCTATTCACGCTTGAGTTCTTTATTAATCTTAATAACAAACAATGTTTTCCATTCAGACACCAAGTGCAACTGTTTTCTAGGAGTGCTGAAAAGCCTACAGAAAAAAAAAATCAACACCAATAAATTAGAACGTGATCTACAGCTTTTAAAAAATCTTTACAACTAAAATTAAATGTGATCATTCTCACGTTAGAGGAAAAAAAATGAACATGTTAAAACTGAGAAGCAGCTAGTTTCCAGCTTGACTTTTTTCTTTGGTGTTTATTTTTAGAAGAAAAACCCTCCTTCTAAGAAGGGTTACTATGACTGTTTCCCAGTCGGGCTCAGGTCAATGCTTTCACGTCAGTTACTGTCTTAAGTGTTCTACAGATATATTTTTACTCTTCCTGGGAGAAACAGCTTAACAAAAAAATCCCAGTAAAACCTCATATCTTCCCAGACTTCTACAAATCCATTGCTCTTTCCACTCCTCTGACTTCTCAATATGTGACCTGGTTAGGATCACATGAAATAGCATATAATTTTACTATACAAAATACTGGTAAATCTCTAAAAGTCACAGTGCTTCATAAAATAAACATATTCCTGCTTGTCTAAAGAATAATCACAGCTAGAAGACATACTGAGATGGAGTTAGTAATGGTCTGTCAAAAAACACTTTAAAGCTTCCCATGCTCAGAACATGAGGTTAGCACACTTAAAAAGGTCGTATCTTACTACCAAATAACAACGGCATCTAATATTTTCGGCCAGGTTAATTATCTATCACATTACTTAAAATATTTCACCTTTTTTGTTATATTACTAATAAATGGTCTGCTTTCACTATTCAGATGCATTTTTTTCCACATTGATTTGCAAACTAGAAAGTGTGTTGTGCTGCACAGAATTTTTATTATTTTTGTGTCACATGCAAAAGTAAGGAACATGTGGCTGTAACCATTAAGAGCCAAATGACACAACATAGTCTTAATTCTCATTTCATTTTATACTAATCTCTTGTAGACTCTGATTTAAAGATACCTGCTTTTTTTTTCTGGTTATTTTACCACACACTTCATTTTTGCACAGGCATTTGTGCTATTTGTGTTGAATAGCTTATAGCTATTAAGTCCATTTCATTCAACAACATGGTTAATAATGACTCAAAAAAACCCAGTGAGAATCTTTTCAATGATTTGTGTTTAGGAAAAAAAATTAAAATATCCAGAGCTGTCAATCTATTATCTTTCATAAGAACTAGAAACTTACTTTTAAACTTTCTAAATGAAAGGTTTTGTATCACTAAGAAAACATCTTTCTGTAATCACAAAAAAGTCAGTTCTGAAGGGAAATACCTAGGAGCAACAAAGATTAAAAGAAGCAAAGGAATATTTAGACAGAACTGAAGTGATCTTTTCTAACACTGTAGTCTGAATAAAGTCTCCGGAAGAAAAAAAATCATTCCATTATGTAGTACAGCTTATTACATTAGACAGTTTTAATCAGATAGGACAACAGAAGCCTAGAACCAAAGTCCGTTCTACAGCAGGTAAGAAATTACTGAAATCTTCCATGCTCTAGCACTACATTTAAAGATAAAAAAATGTAAAGATTTCTTCAATTTTATCTACAAAGGCTATCAAAGTTCACAATTAGATTTCAAAACAAAACTGAAGAAAATATATATCATTTATGCTTCTAGCCGAAGAACTTAATATCTTAATTTTGTAAAGACAGGAAGGACACGGAAGCAGAAAGCTTGATCCATTAGAAACAAAGGACTTTGGGCAGATCTCCAGGAAGATCACAGCACACAAACTAGTTCACTTGCATTCTTCCTTGCTAACCAACCTTTTTCCTCACGGTTAACAATAATAGCATTTTCATAACATAAAAATGTATCAGTAGGTTTAAATGATTCCCCACTGTCTGAATCAGTATTTATCTATTAAAATTGTTTCATTTGGAGGAAGAGTGAAGAAATAAGCAAGAGTGGACAAAGCAATATTTTATCAAAATAAAAGCATCGTTAGCATATGCAAAGTACCTGCTGCAACTCCAAAATCAAATCCGTCACTAAATGAAACTTTGCTTTTCACACTGAAGAAGCAGCATCTTAATGAATTTAATAGAGCTGGCAATGAAGTATTGTCTGTATTAACAGCATCCTTTTAATGTAACTTACGAACTCCTGAGACAGGA
The DNA here is from genome assembly GCF_030867145.1 of Opisthocomus hoazin. Taxonomy (NCBI): domain Eukaryota; kingdom Metazoa; phylum Chordata; class Aves; order Opisthocomiformes; family Opisthocomidae; genus Opisthocomus; species Opisthocomus hoazin. Next base: position 21,991,168 of record NC_134417.1, read on the forward strand.
GTTCACAGCATAAACTTGTGATCCTCAAGAGATTTTTTTGATTTTCAACACAAATATTAAAAGTAACACCAGCAATCAATTATAACACTAAAAGCAGTAATAGGTAAAGACTAAAAATTCATGGGGAAGCTATAATCTTGTGTTATATGGCATACGACAAGCAATTCAAACAGTATTTTAATGCTTTTTCTCTTCTTTACAACCTACTGATATATGAGGCTTGGAGATCCATTATTAAATGCTGAGAGTAAAACAAAACAAATGAGAAACACAGAAGTTGGAAGAAGCGAATCAATGCTGACATTAAGGTAACAGTAAGCATCTATACAGAAGTTTATCTCTGGTTCTACTTCAAAAAGAAAAAATAGTTTTATGTCAGAAACACCACCTTTAAATGTAAAGATGTTTTATTCTTTTTACTCTATTAACAGAAACAAATACTGATAGCATGGAACAGTACTTGGTGCAGTCATTTTTAATGCTCAGCTCCTTCTCCAATAGCTTTAAATGGCTCTTTTCCTTAGGAGAAAGGAGCAGTAAATTTTCTCGAGTTCAACAATAACAGCAGACCTGGAGTCTGATAAGTGATGGCCATACAATCAGTTAAAAGAAAACAGCAATTAATTTATGTTTCATAATAACTTTTTTCCTTGTGAAATGTTAATTATAGAAAAATTCATTAATGGCCTTATTTAGAGAGAATGAATGCCAGCATCAAACAAACCCAATTTACCAATGACACTCCGCCAACAAATCATGATTCACTAACTGAGCAAGTGAATTAACAATCATTTTCCTTACAAAATAATACTAGGCAAAAATATAACTTGGCAGTATTTCCCTCTTGTTAATGTGGACACTAATTAGCATAGTTATATAAAAAAGATTTGAATTAAACGTGTCAAGGTCTCAGAATTGTTTGAATTCCTCTTTGCTTAATTAATCCAAATATTTAAATTAGTTTCTTCAAGTAATTTGGTGTTTCAACCTGAATCCCACTGAATCCCACTGACAGGCACATAAAATTATTATTTGCAGACTGCTTATGTAGCTTCCTTTTAAAACCTGCAACTAAAATAAAGATGTAATCCCTTTACATAAAACATCTTTAAGAAATCATGGTCTCTGTTAATTAGCCAAGCACATATCCTATTCTCTAACTGACCACCAAACCTCACGTAGCAGACAACTCATCAGATTTGTGATTTTTCTTTTTACTGGTAAGTCTACAATATTCATACAAACTACATTTCAGCTAAAACTTCTTCCCTACTTTTCCCACAGTTTCCAGAAATTACGAAAAAATGTGTTTTGGAAGCTGCAGTGATTAGCAGGTGTCCAAAATTTTATTTTAGAAAAGCCAAATATTTACAGCACAGAAGGTAAATGTTGCATGCATTTTCCCTATCTTAGTTTGCCATTTCTCCACAGTTCTCTTTAAGCTATGGTCCTTGTAGCATTCATGGAGTGCTCCATATTTAGTGTGCTTTTTACTCGAGTTTTCTGTCACGGGACGAACTACAGATTTTCATTGTTTTCCCTAGAATCCTAACATTTAACCTTTGTAGGCATTTGCAACAAATGTTAATTGTCCCTAGTAAAACATCCTTCCTCTGTTTTGCTGAGATGGAGTGTCCACAATGTTAGCACAACAGTGAGCACTGAACAAAACCCAACTCTGTCCTTAGTGCAAATGGTGAGCAGATCTGTCTCCCTCTCCTCAAAACAGTGTTTCAACACCATTTAGCAATAGGAAGAAATTATGCAAGCCAGTCTCTTTTGTTATGGTCTAAAAATGGAAGTTTGACGCGGTATCTTTCACGTATCCATAAATTCCTGAAAGTTTTTACCTAACTAAACAAGACTGGCTATTTTCTCTTTTCGTTTTAAAGCAGATTGATGTTATTAACTCTAAATTCCTGTTTCACCTTCTTTTCTGTTCTAACAAACCTAATTTCAGAAAATGTGATTCAGAGAAAATAGGTGATTCTTAGAAATTAAAATGATCCTTGTCTCTCACTGGACTTATTAAGCACTTCTTTGCAACCCGCACCTGTTAACATAACCTCCTGTGAACGGACTCACTCTTGAAGACGAGATGAGCTCCAAAAAGTCACACCTTCGCCCATTTGCACTATCATAATTTCTAGGTAATCTGTAGTTACATTGTCTTCTTGGCCAAGTGTTGGAGGTAATATCAATTTTCTTTCTAAGCAGATCAGTCCCAGAGAAAATCTTCCTAGACACACGGCAAATTGTGAGTACCCATGGGAACAAATGAAGGTCTGTGCTGGGCTGTTCCATCACTGTCAACATACTTGACATGAATTCAGATATCTAGCCAGCATTTGGAAGCAATAACTGCTATAAATCCTTTTAACGTCACAAACCTTATGACAGTTGCATTAATTATAAATAATACTATCCTACAAAAAATAAAACTATACAGATTACCTCGCATGCATTTTGTTCTTTTCTTTTTAAACCGGTCTTCAGGGTAAACATGCAGAATGGATACAATGTCAATAATAAAGCCTTAGCCACTAAAGAATCTGAGGTGAGATGGAGGGTGCTTACTGGAAGAAAAAAAAAATGAAGTTCTAGTCCTGTTTTACTGGCTGTTAACTAATTAACTGATGCAAGGCAGGACTGCTAAGAGAGGCTATATCTGTACTACTGGATGGGATACAATTGCTATTACAACAAAACTACAAAATATTACATCACACCCAAATACACCACAGAAATAAAGCAGAAGCGAAAAAGAGACTTTCTTTGCTTTCTCTCCAAAATAGAAGGCATGACTGTAACACTCTTAGTAATGGTGTTTATTAGATTAAAAGAATCAAACCTTATTAAAGTGATAAACAGATAATAAAGAAAGTGTCTTCTGCACAGCTCCAGACAGTTTACAGACCACTGCCACTGGTCATATTGTGAAGTCAAAGAAACAGAACTAGAAAAAACCAAATAGCTCAAGGACCTAGTGTAATAAATTTATTCCTTTCAATGGAAAATACCTGTTTTCATGGAGCTAGGACTTCAGACACCAATAGGCTAGTAATAGGCTAGCAACCTATCAGAATAGTATTTTTTACAAATACTGTAGCTAAAACTTACAATAAAATTTTAATCGACGTATCCATAACACCTGTAGACTCATATATAGCAACATAAATAACCTTCCATAAATAACAGCCTTTTTTTTCCCTGAAAAGAAATTATTTTGCATTTTATTTTTCACATTATTTACACAGAATAAACCAGATCCTTTCCATGAGAAAATTACCACCTGATCACTGAACAGAAGTTGGTAGAACATTGCTAAGAAGCAATTTGACTGACACAATTTTACTTAGCTGGATAACAATTGCCAAGCAAGATCAGATTTAAACGCCATTTAATTCAAGATGCTACTTTGAGCAGTGTTCAGTACCAAATGCTTTAAAGGCAATGCAAAGAAACATCAGAATATCCTAATGAGTATTAGCTTGGCAAATTTATGGAAAAAATCACATCTAAAAAGCATATTTTAAGAAAGACAGATTGAACTCCATTTTATACATATAGCTTTAAACTGTTTTTATCATTTAGAATGTGCCTTATAATATTTTCAATTCATTTTAAATATTAATAGATTCAGTAACCTCAGAAACAGTAGTAAGGTCATTAGTTTAAAGCCTACGCGCACTTACACCAGCATGACTACAGAACATTCTGACTGTAGGCCAGTTACAAAGGCGAAGCTGAGCACTGAACCTGATATAGCTATTTTAGACAGTATTTATTATAGTCAGAGTAATACTCTCTCTGTGTGTCACGTCTGGTAAATATACAGGTTTAAATGCAAATTGAGAAACAGTCTGGAAAGATCAGATTAGGAAGAGAAAAATGTGCTTTGTGCTAAAGAATAATAAACATATGACTTTAAAGATGCCAAAAGGTGAAAAAGCTGCAGGGCATGTAAGTATAGTGAGACTTGGTATAATGAGCTGTTGAGATAAGTTCTCCTTTCCAACCTCTTTAATACACCTTGCAATTTTTTAAATAAAAAAATTAACCTCCTTACTTAGTAAAAACAGTTCCTGTATATTTGCGAGGTCAAAATGCTTAAACAAAGCAACCTTCACCTATAGTTATGTAAAACCAATCAGCATCAAGGGGGTTAACCACATAACCTCATAAACCACAGGTGAAAGAAAATATTTTATTTCTAACCTCAGCTGCCAGTTCCTGAAGAGAAGGGGATGCAACAGGGTGTAAAGTTGAGTTGCCTCTGACTGGGTTATGGAGGCTAACATAAGCCACAACATTTCTTTGAAGAACTCTCTTGAGATCCTACAACACAAGCAGAGCAATGGTTATTACTACGCAACATTATAATAAAGACTTGTTTTGTTCTTTCAGTTCCTTCTAGGGAAAAACTGCACCCTACGTTTTTGTCCTCTGATTTTCTAAGTATTACTTAACTACTGCTTCTTACAATATGCTGTTAAGAACTTCAAAGGGTATTTCACACGTCATCTCAACAAAATGCAAACAGGCCTGGGAGGAATTAAAAATGACTACACTTGTAAGGCCAAAAATGAAAACATTACATACTGTGAAACAACGTGATGGCCTTTTAAACTTAATGCCTGACAGAAGACAAACTTTAAAAGCAATCATTATCAATAGTTAAACATACTCAAATTTTTAGAGACCAAATTCAGATTTGAATTGCATTGATTTGAATTACCCAGTGTTTTCATTTTATTATTTTTAAACTACAAAAATAGTACGTACATAGTGTTTCAATTATTATCTCTTTTTGAAAAAGATCCCTTTTGCCTTCTCAATAATGAGTTACTCTTTACATGAAGTGCTCTTTATATCGAACAGAAGAGGTGTAATGCAATTACACCTGATGTAAAGCTGTCTTGAAGTGGAACTAAACAAATTTTGCTTCCAGCCCGGATCTTTTCAATTTGATTTTTTCACCCCTTCTTGTTTTTGAAGAATAATCATGTTGGAAGTGTGAAACTTCAATGAGAGCTAGCCACTTCTCACACATGATAAAAAACAATTAACTCTTCATTTTGTCTACTGGTTTAATTCAGCAGCCATGAACCTCTCTGCTAGCTATGCCTTTAATTTGTCAACTGAAGTCCACTATAACCATACATGGTCAACAATACTTGGATGAGGTATTTTCTTTCAATAAGCTGATTTCTATTCTGTTGAAAGTAAGAGCCCAAGGAATTGTCTGTGACATATTGTATCTAACTCCTTAGTACAAATACGTGAAAAGTGAATCAGCACTAGCCATGGAGACATTGAAATGTTTATGTAATTAATATAAACCATAGTGCAGTTCTCTTTTTCTCATTCAGTGTGCTCCTCATTCAGTTCTCCCCTCACTAAATCTATTCAATTAAAAATTAGTAACTGTTGAACCCCCAAGAAGGAGAAAAAGCCCTCTAGAGCTACTCCTGCGCCTAGGTCTTTATTGAGGTTTCCCACCCCTCCACCAAACTCTGGCAATGTCCTCTTTTACAGCCCACTGCTGAATTAGGGAGGGGAATCGGCTCAAAAAGGTGCTGTATATGCAGCCTCCACAGCTACGGAAACAACTTGCCATCACATTATTGCACATGCGCTGTTCCACAGGAACTGCCTCTATAGATGTTTTCACTGCGTTTGCTAGAGAGTACATGAATGTACACAGACAGATATCACAGACCAGTTAACGAACCACAATTTCAATGTGGTAATTTCATATTGTTTTCATGCTTTCAACAAAAGTAATTATAACTGCAATAAGTCCTTCTAAAATAATTTTACCTCCGCCCATTCATATGAACCAATATTCCCAAAAGATGTTCCTCCCCATGAGCAGAACACAATGGTCCGCTCAGGTCTCCAGCCTCTCTTAACCTTCAACATCAAGGCTTGTATAAACGCTGTGATGATAGCAGTGCTACTGGCCCATTCTTGTCCGCCATAACTATTCAGACTGTTGTGATGACTACCAATGATGACGTATCTGTCTGAAATGTGAAAAAAAAGACAGACAACCAAATCTTATTTCTTCTGGATACTATCATTAAAAGAATTTAAAAAAACCCGAAAAGATTAACAGTATTAGTAGTCTGTAATGTCATTAATACAACACAACGCCGTCAACAAAAATTTATATGATCATGTGCAAGACGACCATAAATACATAAAACTGTGAATACTACTTAAAAGTGAACTAACAAATAAATACATGTCATTTAACCCCTGTGTCCTTGCCTTCATTGTTTGCTTATTATTTTCCCTTCTTACAAATCTGACATATACCATTTTTACAGTCAGGACTTTGTCATATAGATAATCTAATAAAGTTCCATGCTCACATTAGAGTGTTATGACAACCCATCAATGAATAAGCAGGAAACTCTACCTTCAATACATATTAGTGTCCAAAAAAGAAAATAAAAGATGTGGTAGTACAATGAGAAACATAGAGAAAATACACAAAATATTAGTACTCCCTCACCTGGAAGCCTGTGTTCAGTGCACCACCCTATCTCAAAAAAGACATTGCAGAAACAGCAGTTGAGAAGCTGGTGACCAGAACGGTTATATATCAGGACTTGGACTTCCATGTAAGGAGACATTGAAAAGACCTGGGTTGCAGGTTTAGAGAGGAGACATGACAGAGGAACAGAGATAACGAATGATACAGAAATGGTTAAGTCAGACCTAGTAATTTTGATGATAGTGGAAGAAAGTATTTTATAAAATGAAAAGCAAGAAGTTTCAACCTGAAATAACATGCCTATGGTTATTGAGAAAAAAACTCACATTTTTTTTTTCAGAGAAATTAAATGAAATCTCCATTTCTTGAAGCTTAATATATAATCTAAATACTAACTCACTAGTGTAAAGAACCTTACGTTATTCCAAAAGGATGATGTGGTATGAAACAACATGAATGACTAATGTGAGTGATGGGTGTCAAGAAGTCTAAGCAGAGTTACGCCAAATGACTTATTAAACTATTACACCTTCTGTGTGAGATGAATTCACAACTGAAGCCTCTTTGAAGGATTGCTTACTGGTTGTGTTCTGATACTTAGTGAAGCCTCTTTCTGGTCCTGATCTAGACTTTTAAAAGTGCTCTTTCTGTACTTCAGGATATAAATACAGAACAGCAGAATAGTTATCAAGTGATGCCAAATCCACAAAAATCTCTGGGCGTCGTTTGGGTTCCAAAAACTGGAAAAAGTTCTGGTTTTCTGGCAGTATTCTTTCTGCATCCAAGGGGATTCATTCTTCACTGTTGTCAGTACACTGGAGTGTAGCAACTCATAGGTGGCAAAATGCCCACATTTTATATCACTTATAAAATTAAGTATCTACTCCTTTGTAGTATTTTTTTGTATTGACCGCTGCCTAGAAACAATTTTAACTGAACACTAACGTACTTTGATTACAAACCCATTCTCTATCAAACTGGACTTTTACCCGTTTTGTCCACAAAAATACATGGCACTGTTATTTTATAAGGAATCAAAAATTCTTTACAGAGGATCTCTTATGTACCTGTAACACAACATTTTCAATCAACTGCTTGAGGGGTGTCTAGGTATGTAGATTAAAATTTCTTTCTAAAAGCAGATATGCAAAATGTAAATTTAAGTGTACACAGTAATTTAACAAAATCTAAATCACATAATTTTGCAGCTTGTGCGTTGCATCATGAGATGTTTAATTATAGGTTGCACTGACAGTGAAAAATCATAGGATTTTCAACTCACTCAATGTTAGGAACTAGGAACAGAAATGAATGGCCTTACAGGCTCCTAGGTTCCTAGAGGAAGTGCCACTAACACAGGGTGATCAGACAAGATCAGTGTTTGCTCGGAATTATCATCTCTGTTCAGTCTGTGAACAGTGTATGTGAAGTGGAGTGGAAAGAGACCTTATGTAAAATAGTATAGGATATTTTGATGGAGAAGACAGCTACAAGCAGCAACTTATCGTAGGAGATGCCAGCTGAATAAACAGGGGTAAAACATAACAGCTGGTGCCTCCTTTGAAGTTCTTCATCTTCGCACATCTCTCCCTCTTGAACAGAGGCAATACTTTGAAGCAAATGACTACAGGAAAAGCATAGGAGAAAGGATGGTCATGCTTACAGAGGCAGCAGCTGTCCTTTCTCATAGTCATTTGCTGAAGCATGTAGAGAAAGAGATCACATGGTAAGAAAAAAGAGAGAGGACAGACTACAGATAGAGAAAAAAATATCCATCAGATATTTTTGAAAATGATAATATGGGATAGTGTTCAGGGTACTGATGGGCTGGACAACAATTTATACTGTCTTCTCTTGTTATATGTCCCATTGTCAACCATATCCAATAGAGAGAAAATCAGTGTTCTGGTTTCCAGGTTTTAAAAGGCTACCATCATATTTCCTCTGCTTCTAGGTCTTATAATATCTTGGTTGGATTTCAGACGCTCAGTGTTATTCCTCAGGTCAAATGTCAGATAAGATCACCATTACATAGATGTGGTTGTCTGTGTATGTGCTCGGAGGCCTTTAAGAAAAAAATAAAAAAATCCACCCTTGGTGATGCTCTGCAGTCTTTCATTAAGCACTGAAGATAAGTTTTGCTTTCTTCCTGCATTTCTGGGAACATAAAGGTGAATATTTCAGGTGTACGAAACTAGCAAAACTCCATCAAAACAACAGAGAATGAATGCCATGAAAACATCAAGTATTCATATTAGTTGACAGGGCATGGCTGGGCATGGCTGTAGTATCAACCAAGAAGAGTAGAGAAACAAATGAGGGTTTACCACTGACTGTACAAAATTTTATCCATGGTGCACTACATGCTGAACTTGTGCCTACACTAGAAGACAGTTGCTAGGGCCCTTGTTCAGCAAGACATTTACAGGACAAACTGTTGGCACCTGGGTAGTGCTATTGACTTCACTTGATTATATATCCTTAAAATCTTAAAGTTAAGCATATACTGACATACTCCTAAAAAGTAGCTTCTTACTAAGAATGCAATAATAAGATGGAAGATTCAGGTGCAGAGAAGATAAAGAATTTAATAAACAGAAACTGATGCATGCTTTTTATTATTTGTCTTGCTTCTGTCTCGCAATTCAGTAGTCAAGTATGTCTAAACATGGCAGTTTCTACCTTTCAAATTCCACAACAGCTATTTGCAAAACATTAGCAATAGCAGACTAATAACTTCAAATGAAATCCTTTACTGAAATTAAATTCACTGTGCTAATTGTTTTCCGTCTTGTTTAAAAAAAAAAAAATGTTCTGGTGAAAAGTACAGCATTCAGCACACACCAAACTGAGTAATTATTTCGCTAACGGGAATACACTCAAGTCTTCTCCACCTCCTTCGTTCCACCACTTAATATATGAAGTGACTGGCCCACCTCCTAAGGGACTGTAGACAAATTTGCAGCCTTTCTCCTGAACCTAATAAAAGAGTATTCATCAAGGCAAATGTGATGATGTTTTGATGATGATGCCACCTATACATTAGGAACTGGTCTGCTGCACTAGGTAAGCAACCAGCAATAGTGTTCATTCTTGTTGCAGAAATCCTTCAGCTTTCAGGCAAATTCACTTGGAGCCAGAGTAAGCTCAAAACCATCTTCCTTCCTATGCTGTCCTGATTATTGTATTATCTACATCCAGCATCAAAGGAGGGAGGGGGTTTGTGGTTTATGTCACAGTTGCACTTAGCATCTCATTGTTTAATTCTTAGACATACAGAACAGTAATTATTATTCATAGACTTGTATAAAACTAGCTTAAGGCATGATTGTAACACAAAATAAGGTTGCGGCAAGTGTGATTAAGAACTTAGTCACAGGTTTTTGTACACTATAATCACATTTGATATTAGATTCTTAACTAAGCCAGAGACCACGCTGCCCTAACTCCTTGGTCTCAGTGAGACACTTGAATTATGCAGGGAAGATCTGGACTTGAAGCATAGAGTTTTATTTATCTCAAAAGTCTGCTAACACTAGAAAAAAAAAATCAAAACGTTTTTTAAAGTTGTATAGACAGCTTGCATATTAATTCAAATAATGCAGTACAGTACATCTTGAAATTAAAACCACCAACGTAGATAACTGGTCTAAAATAACAATATTCTCGATGGTCTATGTGTAATTCCTGCTTGTGGTGTAAAAATACGCTTAGTGTTAACTATAATATTCCCTTGGGCTTATTCTCTGTTTAACCCTTATGTTCTCTTTTGTCATTAATCATATCACAAAATGACTACAACAAAGGTGTTCTGCTTCCTCCACATTAGTGCATTATCTGGCAAAAAAGAACCCTGATTCCAGCTATCACTCCCAGCCATCATGAAACAAATAATCGATACAAACGATAACGGGTTACTTACCAGGAAATACAGTTCCTTTTAAATATCCAATAACATTAGAAATTGTCTTGTAAGTTGCGACTGACTGAATACTCAGACTGATTATTTTTTTTCCTGTTATAAAAAGAAAAAAAAGAAAAAGAAAAATAAAATGTTAAACTTATTTGTTCAGCCAAGAAATCTACAAGCTGCAGATATAAATTCCCCACACATAAAAAAAAACCAACAAAAAAAACAAAGGAAAAAAAATGTACTGAAGAGTGATCAGAGATTAAAACATGAAATTCTACATTATTTTCTTAGTCCCATTTTAGTAGTGGCGTTCAAAGCCAGAATCTCAAAAGAGATCTCTAATCCTTGAGTTAAAAGATCATTCAATTTGCCCAATAAATGCTGCCAGAATATAACAGAACAAAAAAATTTAGAAGAGTAGGATTTACATAATTCTATGATAAGAAATTTTTGCTTTTACAGGTTTTTCTCATGAAATCCTTCGCCCAGGTCAATCTTCCGGTAACATTCACAAAATTATACCTGGTTTATAATATACTATTCCTCTGGAGAAAAACCCCTACGCTAAATCAGATGGGAAAAGATAGACCTCTGCATCACTAATCACTTCGCCAGCACAGCCTTTGGTGAAACACTTGTGAACTTCTGCCAACGGAAAACAGCTTTTGTTGCCTTAGCTGGTATCAGCTGAGGAAATGATGTAATACAAAGGCAGAAAAATTCCAAAACCTGGCAATATAGAATGGACTTGCTAGTATTGTTATGTCAGTTGAGACTGTAACACAGAATAAAGCCAAAGAAAAGTAAATGTCTGTGTTAAGAAAGCTTAAAAAATTAACCGTCCTTTGCTGAAAATTACTGCCATTGCCTTCATCCCCCAGCTGGGACACACCAACCCCACAGGCTCCCGCGGACACACCAACCCCACCGGCTCCCGCGGACACACCAACCCCACCGGCTTCCATGGACACACCAACCCCACTGACTCCTGCGGACACACCAACCCCACTGGCTCCCGCGGACACACCAACCCCACAGATTCCTGCGGACACACCAACCCTACCGGCTCCCACGGACACACCAACCCCACCGACTCCCGCAGACACACCAACCACACAGGCTCCTGCAGACACATGAACCCCACTGGCTCCCGCGGACACACCAACCACACCGGCTTCCATGGACACACCAACCCCACTGACTCCTGCGGACACACCAACCCCACCGGCTCCCGCGGACACATCAACCCCACGGGCTCCTGCGGACACACCAACCACACGGGCTCCCGCAGACACACCAACCCCACGGGCTCCTGCGGACACACCAACCCCACCGGCTCCCGCGGACACACCAACCCCACGGGCTCCTGCGGACACACCAACCACACCGGCTCCCGCGGACACACCAACCCCACGGGCTCCTGCGGACACACCAACCACACGGGCTCCCGCAGACACACCAACCCCACGGGCTCCTGAGGACACACCAACCACACCGGCACCCGCGGACACACCAACCACACGGGCTCCCACGGACACACCAACCCCAAAGGCTCCCGCGGACACACCAACCACACCGGCTCCTGCAGTTTGTGGCAATGGAAGCAAAACAACTAACTACAGGGAGCTGCTGATACCTTTAAAATGTTTCGTTTGCATTATAATAGACTCTATTAATATTCATCTCCTCTGAAAGGTCACAACTTCTATCTGAGAAAAGTGAAAATGCCTTAAACTGCTCTAACTTAAATGCTAGCAACTGCCTGACAATAACCAGTGCGTCATTCCCGACCTTCAGGGCGGCTCTGTTACACCTGGAGTACTGCTTCCCCCCCTCAGCAGACCTGTGTTTAAAGGCATCTTTGAGTCAGAATTCCTTCCGTGTCCATATCCCAACTGTCACAGGCCAAAATTAAAATATTCCAGAGATCATTTTGCTCTCCAGCCCCTAGCCTATTGTCCTCCCACAGATGTGCTTCTAACAGTTTGTTTCCTGGCTTTGTTTCCCGAGATGTGCAGAATAAGCAAGTGAGGAGTTTACTGCAACATGTAAAATAAAAAGAATAATCTCTATGATACTGTTCTTCAAGGTTAATTTGCTGGTACTTCACCTGGTAAATTTGCTTTAAAATTCTCTTGAAACAAAATGCAATGTAATTTCATTCACTAGTCTTCACTGATATTTGAAAAAAAGCAAACCAACTGCTAGGATATTTCTTTGTTTTAAAAAGATGTACTAGCAATATTTATTCTACTTGTTACTCAGACAAAGCCTCCTCTGTTATCGATAGATGTGTTCTCTATGTGACAACTCTGGTTTTGCTAGAACAACAACAGTAAAGAGAATGCAAGTCAAGCAGAGTTAATAAAAAATAAACCACACCACCATTTTGCAATAACCAATCATAGCAACCTAATAGTTTGATCTATCGTGCATCTGTTGGGGTTTGGGTCGTAATTAACTTTGTCCTTCTGATGTAATTTACTGTAAGGTTTATTAACATGTGATGAAGAATTGTGTTTGTTTCTATAAATCTACAGATATTATTCTAGAATTTAAAAATGTATTTCATTAAAAAAAAAAATCCAAAGGGTTCCCAGCACTGTACTGTCACGTATGTGTTTTTTTTTTCTTTTAAAACAGTGTGAAAACAGCTCGTGGCATCTATGTTGACTAAGCACTTCAAATTTAATCCATATTACGCAAGTTACTGGTTTCTTACCTACAGCCATTCAAGAGTCAATTTACTCTGCTTAAAAAAGATTTTCAAGCCAAAGCTTATTTCCTTTCCTTTGCTAACCCTACAACACTTCAGGTATATGTTTCTTCAGGCCCCATGTCAGACAAAAAGAAGATAAATCCTTTTGAAGACAACTGACTTCACTGTTTTTCCTTAATCAACATCAGCTATCCAGTTTTCAACCGACAATAAAGAAATAGAAAATTAACTGCTGGCAATACACATATTCTTGAATCAGATATTCGAGTTAACAGCCATGTAACACAGTAGTCAGCTTAAAAGTGACTTGGGCTTAAAGGCTTAGTACACCAGATGAAAAGGCTAAAAGTACTCTTTGGAGTATACAACAGAAGTGAAAATTAATCCCCTTTAAACAGTTCTGACAACAAACCTCTCTTCCTCATGTTATATTTTAAAGATCTTGACAACTTCCTCTTTTTTTCTATATTGTCTGGAAAACTATGAGGACAGTTTAGCTTAACATTATTTGGGATACACTCTGAGTTTCTGTAAGCCAAAAGCTACTTCTGACACAGAGGAACAGAAGCATATTTATTGTCAATATTATTTATTTAATATATTTTTTTTTTCTGCTTTTAACCTCATCCCAAGTTCATACCAATGTAGAGGAGTATAAGTTTGAGCCTGAGTTTCAAACATGTTGGTCAAATTCTTGAATCCTGATCACACTAAACACCCATAGTCAAACAGTTTTATGAGCATTCCTTTGAGTACTGGATTTTAAAAAGTATTATTAGGGACTCGAGTTTTAAAATTGAATCCATTTGACAAGATTTTTGCTACTTGTATAAAAAAATTTCCCTACACGCACATTTAATTCCAGTATAGAAGCATCAAGGGTTAACTGAACTCCTGCATTTCGATAACATAGTTCTTGGATCATAAAACCAGAAGTTATTTCAGAAGATTGCAGAAACTAGGTACATAAAACAACTTCAAGTAACTCTGTTTTTAACATGAATATAATTCCTGCTGAAGTCAATACAAACCACACCCGAATAAAAATAGATCAGTTTGAAATCACAACTAAAGCAAAGCTTTCAAACATCCTCAAAAATCCATGGCCGTGTTGCTTAGGGGGCACTAATTCACCTGAGGTAGTCAGGATAAAATGACATTCAACAGATTTGTTGTTCCACTAATTTAAAAACATTAGGCTCTAACAACTCAACTCCTAACTCTTTGAGCACACACTACCAAGCTATTCAGACATCCCTTGAAGGTTAACAATTCTTTTATTAATGAAAGATACAGTTTTCATAGTTATTTGCCCCAAGACCTGAGGCTTGAAAGTAATATCAAATACCACAGAACATGATACAATAAGAAGTAACTGCACTCAATGTAGAAACACCATAGGCTATTTACACGTAATGAATAATTAAACATGCCATAGATTTCTTATATTCTATTGGTGATACTGTATGGAATAATACAGACTGGTACATAACATTTGTAAGACCCTGTTAAATACACTGATACGATAAGTATACATTAAAACAGTTATAACAGCAGATTTTACTGTAACTTGAAACAAAAGCTTCATTTTCTGTAGACATTTTCTAGAATAACTGAGTAAAATTCCAAACTACTACCACCATATCAGCCTGCCTAGTTAATGGGCTTTTGAAATCTTACTGAATTGTGAAAAATATTTTTCAGTTACATCTCTATAATTCATCATGCCAATTTGAGTGCAAAACCTTATGTACTCCATATTTTCAGTTTTCAATTAAGTTCAAACATAATACTTTAAACGAAGAAATGTAATCGTCCTAAGCATTTATGTAACAATATAACTTACACACCAAAAATACTGTATGCAACTACAAACCTATAAAGACAAATAAACTTGTAAAAGAGTATGTACTTAATAATTTACATATTATCTCTGAAAAAAATTGTGCGGCACTATCAAATTGCATATGCAAAAATCAATACTGAATCTATAATAATGTACAGTATTGCTGAATTACAAAATTATTTGTGCAGGAATATGTGAAAACTCCTAGATAGATGTGCCTGTAATAAAAAGCCTTTACTGTTTTTTTTTTTAATGTAAGCAATACTTCATCTAGATTCAGTCTCTTTGAAATCTAGTATCCCTTATTTTTTTCCCTACTAGATTTTTATTTGATTAACCAACTACGTTGTCTGCTAACAATATATTCTCCTTTTTAAATGGATATTCATAGCCCTTGAGTCCCCAAACCCAGTCTTGGTCTGAAGAGCTTAATGGATAAACTTCTTGCTATTTGATCATATTTTCTGACTTACTATAAAGAATCCAACAATAAATCTATTCAGACGAAAACATTTTGAAAGTAAGTGATGCCTAGAATAAAGTTCTTTAAGGAGGGTCTAAACTGGGATGGCCTGATGTGATAAACAATAAATGTGTCACACTCAATATCAAAGATAATTATCAATTTTGAGAATGCTTCATACTGTATAGCTGAATTTCATACTCTCATGCTACTTTGAGAGATTCTTTACCTGCTTTACTGCAATCAAAACACATTACACAGAAAAATAA
Source organism: Opisthocomus hoazin (assembly GCF_030867145.1). NCBI lineage: Eukaryota > Metazoa > Chordata > Aves > Opisthocomiformes > Opisthocomidae > Opisthocomus > Opisthocomus hoazin. Next base: position 22,006,883 of record NC_134417.1, read on the forward strand.
TGGTACAAAACAGATTTCTGAAAAATACATCTTGATGAGTGACAAATCTGGTAGAAAACCTCTTGAGGATTCAGGTAGGAGTAGACAGGAGATATATAAAAACTGCATCACACTGTTTACGTTTAATTCTTTTCATGAACTTCTATTCAAAAAGAGAACAGACTTTAAAGCAATCACAAAAAGAAAATCCAAGAGTATTAGTATAAATGTTTGTAAGTTTTCATATACAGTATGTCTGTATTACATCCAACTTCCCTATTTAACATATGTTTCTTTGAAATGCCAGTAAGCAACATCTGCAGAATATCGTAATATTTCTACTGTTAAGTGCAATGAATTCAAATTTGGTAGACACTGTAACATGCACTGCCCTATAGTATGCTGGCATCTTTCTCTATTTGCTTTATTGGATTTATGTTTAGCATAGTGCAAATACCTAGAAATTATGGGATTGTGTGCATATTGATATAGTGCATGATGGCACAGCCAGAGTTTATTAAATATGGTACTTTCTTTTCTCTGACAGGTAGCAAGCGACAAAGGAGAAACACATATAACAACATCACAAGGCTGTAGCCTAATAGGAGGATATATATCCTTTACCTTTTCATGCCCTTCCTCCAGCTGAAGACAGGCTTGATTTGCACTACTGCAGCACTTGGCAGAGGGCTTTATTTGTCTTGGATGATGACCATATAATATGGAAACTAAAGGACTCTTCCAATTATTCCTTTTGTATAATTAATGACCCAAATTTCACATGATCACAGCTGACTATAAATCTCAGTATAACGACCATCTGACATGTGGAGCTGCATAGAATAGATGTTCCAAGTCTTACAAAAATTCTTCTTTATGTTATACTACAAATTTTTCCAGTAACAGTCACTTCTGGTTATCTGCTCCACCCTCACCTTTTTTGGTAGAGGATGTGGACTTGTTTGCAGCCTACTATGAACATTTGTATCACAGTCATTAAGATGATTCAGTATTGATCAATTACTGTATTCTGTAGGCTAAAAAAGGTTACAAAAAATCAAATTATTCTACCTAAAGAGCTTTTTGATCTGAGTCATTTTACTGGCTAAAGCACAATGCTGTCAGTCTTTGTATACCTGGCTCTATTATTCACACAGTGTTTGATATCATTGAAATTACTTAAACTATACATGCTTTGGTTTCATTATTTTCTAAGTTCTAATATAAATAACTACACCTACTTCACAGCAAAAGGCATTAAGAGCTCATAAGAAATGGGATCATCTTCCGTGTATGTTAACTCCACTGTTACACCCTCAATGATCTTAGTTGATCCAGACAAAGAGAGAAACAGTTGGATGTAAACATCAATTGGCTAAAGACACTTAGAAGCCCTGAAGTGAGATCAATGTATGAATGCTTGAATGATACTTCCTGTAAATTGAGTCACACTGCTGAGGCATACTAGGTGAGAACAAGAGGCCATCTAGCCCTTATCTCCAAGAGTGACCAACAACATATATGTGGAGAACATATGAACAGGATGAGTGTATAGCGATTCTTTTCTAAGACATTATTGCGCCCTCCAGTGACCTGAAAGTTACTTTGCCAAGGGGTGAATGGGGGCTCTGTGTATGTTTAGACTCTTCTGTTTGTTTTATTTTTCCTCTGTGAATTTTTAAACTCCTGTAAATTTTTGACTCATGTAAATTATTAGCATGCACAATATCCTACGGCTGAAGAGGAAGGAGAGAAAGGGACCTTTATTAACAGCCATTTATGAATAACTTGCCTGCCTCCCAGCACACAGCCCTGTCTCTGTTGGTGACTGCCTCTTCACTGTTAAAAAGAATTCTCATTTTACTTATTGATTCCTATAATTTTAAACAGCTACTTAGCCATGTAAACACATTTCCTCATATACTATGTTATCTAATTTTTCCTAACTTCTAGAGAGGATCTCTGCTGAGAACTTTTTAGACAATATCCCTTTCATCTGCCTATTTACCAGTCTGGCAACTCAGATTCCTCAGGGATCCATTCGTCCTCTGAAAAACACAGCACCTTTTTCCTTATGTACCACATGATGATCAAAGCTATTTAATCATGCAAGTTGATCTGTGAAATCCTCAGGTCTGCCCTTCTGCTACAGAGAGCTGGAGACTGATCACTAGTGAAATCCTTGATCTTTCTCATCTTCTGTCTTCTCAGATGTGAATCATATGAGTACGAAAATTCAGAGTAAAATTAGACATGTATCTACAGGATTTCCAAGCTACCAGACTTCCATTTAACACCTGAGTACATGGTCATTAGTGATGAAATTTTGTAAATTAAGTTCCACTAGATAGAATTACTTTAAACACTCAAGAGATTAACTGAAAAGGGGTGAGTTGCACCTCACCGAAATCAACCAACTGGCAGATAACTTAACATACAACAAAGAAAGTTTACGGCAACATAGAAAGACTTTCTAGGCCTTATGTTTATAGGAACGCTTTAGTTTTCAGCAATCTTCACAACGTTCCAGCAAATGTCCTAGTAATACTCTGTTAAAAAACAAAGGTTCAAAAGCGTACAGCTTCTCTATAAAACTTCACTCTTAAAATCCTCCTGATTGCCTACTTTTTGGAAAAAGTTCATGGGAGCACAGAAATTCAGATTAATGAGGATTAACAACAATGCACCCTACTAAACAAAAAGCACCTCTAATTACTAACTGCAGCTAACACAAAACTAATAACTAACTTCAATTCTCACTATTTGCTTTGTAGGTTCTAAGCATCCGATATATCTCAGATGTTTCTCTCCATATCCTCCCACTCCTTCTGTCACATTATGTCTCTTCAAAACTGCAAGGCTAAGGGAAAAAAGAGGCAATGTGAGAAAACTATATATAAATGTTTAATCATTACTGATGAATCTGCTGTTCAGCTTTTTGAAACATACTGATGAGGGAACGATGATCGTTTTATTCTAACAAATTTTAAGCCAACCAATCATCTGAATTGCTCATTCGCCTCTTTTGACAGATAAGTGATGAGTTCTACGTCAGAAGTGAAATCGCTCTCTTAAGCTTCTTCAGAACAACAGGAAGACTGCAAATTCAGCCCTCACTGTTTTCATATGCATTGCTCTGTTCAGCATTTACTCTTTAGCTATTACTTTTATTAAATAGTTACACAAGATTTCTTATAACAAGACCAGTCTTTTTTCTCTTCCATTAAGGCTGCTACTGAACACATCTGCACACTATGTGCTTCGGCACATCTATAGTTTCACCGTTATTTCAAGGCAAAATATATCATAATGCATTATAGAATTATGCAAGGCTCTTATTCTAGAGCCTACTTCGTCAATAAATTAAGTTTCTTTAAAAAAAATCCCAGATGGATTACTGTGGTTCAGAAACTTTACATAAAATCAAACACAGGCTGCTGTGTTCACCCGGAGTAAGCCAGACATGAACTGGCTCTTAATAGACCGCCAGCTTGGAATATTCTTTCTTTCCAGAAATTTTCCACCACACAAAATTCCTGCCTTCTCAGGGAAATAAAGCAGACGTGCCACACCTGTCACAGCAAAAGCAGAATAAGCCACCCTTTAAGTGATTCTGTCCTGCAGCCTCCACACAAAGCTTTCTGAGAAACAGAGAGAGTGCAGCCTTTTATCTTTCTAAAATAAGTGTCACCTGCCAGCCCAAATTTATGCTTTCCTCTCGGCACCTTAGTTGTTGAAAATTCCTACAATACTAGCAAGCTTCACGCATCCGACCTGCAATGCATAAGCATTTGTTCGTTCCAAAATGACCTCTCCCTGATTATACAGTCTTTCTCTAGTCAGTCATGCATGGAGAGCAATAGTCCTGCCTAAACACAACAGCTTAAGCCATGAAGCATGGGGCCTTTCTGTCCATCTTTTTAGTATGTATAACTACAAATGCTAACATAAGTCATAAAATCAATCAACCTGTTTTATGACTTGTTGTATTGTATTTCTATTCCGCAATAACTTTCCAAAACCAACAAAACAAGTGATATAGCACATACATGACAGTACAATGGTTGCCCTTAAAATCTGCTTTTACTGTTCTCCTCACTGTGTTTAGCACAGGCTACAGTGGCTAACCTAATTTGCCTCCCCCTTCCAAGACCACTGCTTCAAATCAATTAATTTAAATAGGTATTATAATAAAATTCTGCATTTTTTTCTGGTGAAAGATAGACTAGTACAAAACAAAAATCAAGACAGAATTACTGTTTAAACATGCATCTCATCTGGAACATTATCTGGAAGGTGCTCCTTCCTTCATCAAAACACTGTGCACTACCTTTGCTAGAAGACTGTATTCTCACTTTTCTCCCCCACACCAGCAATAAGTTTGTTCAAGCAATAATCTGTGTGACATTGCTAACGGCTTTATCTCTGAAGAGATACTCTGAATGCATTTTTTCATTACATCTAGCTCTACTCAAGGTACTTTGTTTTTATCATGATGACCGTTTTCCTGGTGAAACTTGGAGGAAAAGGTGCCTGAAGGTTCAGACAAGAAGACATTGCTTATTCTATAGCAGATTCAAATTAAGGAACACAGAATGACATATCACTGTTCGGAATTGTAGCATTATTATGCCATAGGCAGTAAAAAGAGACAGAATAACTTTAATACTGCTACTGGTGCCTTAATGTTAAAATCACAGTCTTAGTAGTACAACAGGCCTAACAAACCATGCTGCAGCACTAACAAAATCTCCTTAGTGATGGTATCTAGATAGAGGTTTTTTTAAGTCAATATTAAGAATTATAGCTTTTTTTTAAATCAAAACTTCCATCTACCAGATTTTGGGAGAATAATTTTTAGATCTTTCATAGTCTCTTCTAGAAAGCAGCCAAGCAAAAATACTCATAATCAGCTATACCTCTGAGTTATATACAGTTACAGAAAATGGATTTGGAGTCCCTGAAAAACATTTCATAGTTATCAGAAAAAAAATAGTTTAAAAAGCATTACCTGTAGTTGGCATTTGGAGGGGTATACACTTATCTGTTTGGACAGTGTCCTCAGGCAAGGAAACGAGTTTTTTGGCAAGCACTGCAGAAATTGGTTGTACTAACAGTGTTGTGAGGTTCAGTCGATTCTGTCTGTAGCTTCCATCTTACATGATAGAAAGAGAACAGCAATTTAGTAAGTGAAAATTAGAAGATTCTTCTTCTGCATCAACAAAACAAAACAAGCAAATATCTACAATGCAGCTTAAAACCATGGATTTAGATAAGTGGTTCCTGTTTTGCACTTACCTTACTGGGGAAATAAAACCAAAAACAAACCTTCAAGAACATGCACCACAAAATTACATGTAGAAATTATAGTATTTGGGGAACAGTTCCACAAGAAAGAAACTATCAAGAGTCCAAGCAGATACTAGATTGCGTATGACTTATAACACAACAATTAAATTGATGTGTAGTTAAAGGAATCGGCGAAAAGCAGAATTACTGATCAGCAATAAATTTCATATTCAAGTAAGAACTGAACACAGCCTTAGAGGGAAGAGCAGACATTTAAACAGCCTGAAATCACGCATAAGTATCTGTCTGCACTGAACGACGCTACTACTCACAAGGCTGGCTATTTTGCTATGGATGCCAAAATGTTTAAATTCTACAGAAGTTGTGCTACTTAGCAATAAAACTGTTTAAGGGGCGAGCTATCACACAAACAAGCTTTTGTGAGAACCTTGACAGGAAACACATCAGAGATGATGCATGTTGAAGATACACTGGCAACTTCATAAGACGTGCTATCTTACACAAAACAAAAAGCCTGAAAATTTTAATATGCATCTTCCTCTTTTAAAGGGAAAAATCTGATCATCTCATTGACTCAAAGTGGGTTCGATCCAGCTAAGGTAACTATAACTTATTTTACAAATGCAGGGGTGTTTCTGTAATGGAAGGCTGAAGGCTCAGCTGAAGGAGGTCTGGAATAAGAGCGTACTAAACAGACAGACAGGTCAAGTAGAGGAAGGTACAGGTCAAAAAGCATCCGAGTACGTCATTTACAGCTTTAGGATCTTCAGAAGCCACCACACAAACCTCCCAGTATCAGCAGATTCATGCAGATAGTTAAATCTCCCTTTAATTGAAAAAACGTGAGTTCCAATACACATGACTGTCCAACATTTAAGCATGGGAAGGCTTCTGATGAGATAATGAGATTTTTTGGGAGACCAACTGACAGAACTGTAAAAAAAGGTAAACTCTGCACATGGAAATGCTCTGCAGCACTTCAGGACAAAATGTTCAGCTGTTTTTCTCAACTATTTCAACTGACCTAATACAGGCATCATGTCTTCCCATGGAAAGCAAGAATAATCTTGCAGGTGAAAAGCCCCCCATGGAAAAGGAGGTTCATAGCATAGGGCAGAAAACAGCTCTAGATCTAAAAGCCTTCCCATATACCTGCCCATACAGCATAATTTCCAAACTTCCAACTAGATATTAGAATACAAGGTCTCTCTCCGAGACCTCTATGAAACAAATACCGCATTTTGTGTTGACATGGAGTTCTTTAGAACCAGAAGGCATCCTTTACATTCTGTGTGACTACAATCACAAAAAGAAGCAGCTATCAGAAATCAGCAGTACACGTTCTAATAAATTTATACAAAATTACTATCAGGAGTGTTGTTACTGAACAACAATATAAAAAAAAAATCCACACACATCCTCCTTTTTTTATTTTTGCGCTAGAAGCTCCTAAGACTTCTTACAGCATGCCCTTAATCATAACACAAAAGTCAACCAAGGCTATAACATTTAATTATGGGAAAAAATGTGCTGTTCAGCTTTAATACACAGGAGAAATGTTATCAGTGTTCACTTTGAAAGAATCGGACAGATTTTTAACTGGAAAGGTGAAACTGGTTCAAAACATGATAATTTAGAAAAAGTTTTGTCTTATCGAAGTTGGGCAGGGTTGAAAATCCCTCGAAGTTATTACTTCAGTAAATTGATGGTAAAATCAGTTTGCTCAAGCTTTGAGAGCCTGTTGCTGGAATCAAAAAGAATCCTAAGATGTCCATCAGAGATATGTACCTGAGACATCATTTTCTGTCTATTCTTTGTCAATCCGCAGACTATATTACAGGAGCAATGAAGCTCAAAACGTTGCAGATGAGAAGCATCTCTCCTTTCTCCATTTACCCACAACTTGAGCTTCACACCTGAATAAATTGTGAAAGATACACTTTTGAGAACAACTTCTAGGAGAAAACCTCCAATGTTTACAAATGAATTGTTTCACAATATAAGAAGGCATTTGAAGTATGGGATAAAAGAAAGAAAGAAAATATGTAAAATATAGAAAGGAACATTTAAGTTATCTGGAAGAAAAACTTTCTAATAAAAGGAATTCATAACGAGTGCCGGGGCAGGTGGTAAAACTCTCTGTAACTGAAAAATTTATAAATAAAAGACTAAACAAACATCTGTCAGGAATGACGTAGATATGACCAATCCCCTCCCTGAGGAAAGGTGGCAGATTAGATGACCTCTTGACATCTTTTTGCCAAGCCTGATCTCTACACGATTCTCTAGTAACTGAACTTCCTGAACTATTCACAATTAAGCAGTACTGGAATCAATATTAAAAAAAATTTAACGGAAAAGTAAGGGTTCTTTTCCCTCTGCCAGCCATTTATTAGTTGCCATGAGAGTACCTTATTTAGGACACTGAGGAAAGCTACCTGCATCATGATCAGGATTCAAAAGTGAAAGATTCAAGACCAATCTCCCCAGTAAAACACAGTGCACACTGAAAGATCTGGAGATGTCCAGGGCTACTAGTTAAAGCACTATCATTGACTTGTTAAATGCTCATGGGCTTGGTGCTGTACGAACTGCAAAACTGTGCAGTGCAACTTCATAATGAAACCAACACATGGAAAGAACTTTGCGAGATTCTTGCTTGCCCTTTCCCTGCTGGATGCCAAACTCCTTGGAGCACATAGTGCTTTCAGGATCTGTGAGCACAACAAATGCTTTGAGAACAATTTAATTTTGAGATTTTGCTTGTAATGAAATTTAGTTTTATAGCATGAACATCTTCCAAGAAACAGAATTCCTTCTTCTATGCAAGTCTTAACAATCTAACCATGCCAGGCCCAAAATGCTATTAATTTAGGAAAGACTCTAGAAAACATACTGGAATGCAAGAAAAAAAATATGCTAATCAATTTTTAAGTCACAAAAAGGGGTAATCTTTAGAAAGTTTCTGCACAGAAAGTGAGGACTACATTTCTACTTTTGCAATGACTGTGTTCTGCGTTTTCTCTTTCAATGCAAGCACAACCCTAGAGCATCAGTCTCCATACTGCTCAGTCTGGGATACACACTTGTAACCTAGCATTTCATCGTGTTCCACCACTTAGCTTACTGGTATTTGGAACATATTCTGAGATTTCTGAAAAGTTTTTACAGGGAGAATTTAACAGTAATACTTGTGTACCTTATGCCACTCATTTCTGGATTAAGGTGCAATTTTACCATCATTTCAATGACTTCTGTCAAGGCTGAAAAATCAGAGCACATGAAACAGAAGAGACTTAGTCACCATGTCATACTTCTCTAGTGAAAAGAATATTGCCTTACCCACAGCTTCTTCAATGTTATGCAATTAGGCTTTTATATATTTTTCTCTAAAAAGTTTGTGCTATAAAAATCAACTCTCCGTTCATTTTTATTTAAATTCCAGATTCAGAGAAAGAGTGGAAAGAATATCGCATTTTATCATTATCTGTTTATTAAAGTCTGTCAGGATCTGATAAAACAAAAAGTTAATAAATAAAACTGACTAAAAAGTTTATTGATAACCTTTAAACCACTAGATCATTAAAATAATTCCTTCTATACCTGAAACACTGTTTTAATGATGTCCCTGTCAAAATATGGAAAACAGTACAGTTTGACTGAACACTGAACCATAATTGTCCATACCCACATCTTCTGCTGCATTAATAATAGAGCAGTATTAGTTTTGAAATATCTGAAGTGAACGGCTCATTAATTTTTCACCTTAAGCTTAATAGAAATTTGACAAACAGTTCTATGCTGAGAATAGATACTCCAAGCAGGACTTCACAACACAGACAAGAATAAATTAGAGCATAAAAGACAGAATAAAGTGTTTCGGGGCAAATAAGATGGTTCTGTCATTCAATTGCCTGAAGTGAGCAGTTAGTTCAATGTATTTCTGTAAAAGCTGTATTCTTCCACTTTCTGCACTGCCCTTTGTCAACACTTGATCTTGTATTAACCACGGCAAAAACAAAGATGCGTAAACTGACACATCCTAGACATTTATATTATTTGCGCTTTGAACTCATATACAGCTTCCCCTCAACTTTGTTGATGCATTCAACAGCTGTTAGGCTTCCCCTGGCTCTCATGTAGCTAGTCACAATTATTTCTTCATACTTCCCTGCAAAATCAGTTTATCTGTGGTTGTCCTGACTCACAGCTAACCATGTGGCCAGGCTGAAAGGGACTGTGAAGTGCCTACTACAGGGAGACTCCACCAGACCATTGGTGGTTCTAGGTACCAAAACCATATCACTGCTGTTAATGTTAATAATTCTGCTACGCAGCAGCTATTTTGTTACATCTTCAGCTACGACTGCTTACAATACTGTCCACGAGCAGCATTTTTAAGACAGACATGACTCTTCCTACTCAAAAAGTAGCCTTCAATTAAGCCTTCACACTATCAATTAATACTGCTACACAACACTTGCACTGTCACATTGGTGCATTATCAATCAAGATTTGAGGGGGTTTTGTTGCTGCTCTTTTTGCACATTGCTCTTCCAACAAATAGTTCCACAAAGTAACACCTTTTCCTAAGACAAATCCTATTGACTTCCTACATACTTTTCAACGGCACTATTTGGTTGAAGCAGATCCTTAGCATACAGATCCCATCTAACCTCTGATATAAAATGTATACATCTGCTACACCTCACAAAGTCACTGACATATTTTTTTCCTTCCTAAATTCTCTCTTTGAACATGGGAAGAAAAATAAAGTGATTCTGGCTGTCACTTCTTGCTGTAATTGGATACAGTGAGAATATTCATCCAAAAAACCTGACGCTGTTCTCCAAGCGCTTACAAGCAGGAAATTCTGGGAAAAGCCCAGATCTGCTGAGTGTTTGGACTTTGAAAGTCGGATACATGTTTTTCTGCATATGAAGTCAAATGGAGAGCTCTTCCTCCTCCCTAAAGCAAAGAAAATGGTGCTGATCACCCTATGGTGCTTAAAATGGAAATCAGAATGGATATCATTAATGAGAAGGAGAAGATCATAGCTTTGGACTTAGAGAGTATCTTGAGAGGTATAAGCTAAAAATATGAGCAAAGATAAGAAAAATAACTGGTACAGAAAAATGTTACTCAAGAGAAGAGGAGAACCTGGAGCAGATGCCTATGGAGTAAAAGTGGTAACAAGCAGTTTCCTGCTATGTCTTTATTCAGTTCTCTATGAATTAGCCACTAGAATTACAGTGTGGAACATAACGTCGGTTTTGAAGTACTTTGCTTCACTAGCCACTGGTAGTAACATGGAGGAAGAGAAAAACATTTGCTTCTCGTTTGTAAAAAGGAACTTTCAAACTCTGCAACCAGAGATTTTAACAGCAGCCCCAACTAAGGAATTTCAAAGCAGCTTTACAAGCAATGAAGCATGAGATGATGAACTGTTCTGCCAATTACAACAGCACTGTGGCAGCTTGCAGTTCAGGATGCATGATTCACAAATGGACAAGGGATGCTTAGAACTATGTACTGATTTGAGATGCAGGCGAGAAAGACTGCCGTACCTCTAAAAGGTTTATGCACATGTACAGAAAATACAGAACTCTGAGGCAGTGAGGATCACTTAGAAGTGAAATAAGTTACGAAGAGTATTCAGAAAGTATCTGAAAAACATTTTCATATTTTTCTTTGCATTGGTGATGAATAAAGACACTTGCTTAAAAACACTTTTTTAAAAATTCCACATTCTCATAACATCAAGAGTTAACGAAAAGAGTTTAGAAGAAAAACAAAGATACCACACCACCTGTGATAAACTCCCAAGACTTAACAAGACCATGCATTCATTTATACAAAGGCTGAGCGAGTTGGGGCTGTTCAGCCTGGAGAACAGAAGACTGCGGGGGGACCTTCTTGCAGCCTTTCAGTACCTGAAGGGGACCTACAGGAAAGACGGGGAAAATCTTTTCAGCAGGCCTTGTTGCGATAGGAGAAGGAGCAATAGCTTTAAACTAAGGGAGGGTAGACTTAGACTGGATATAAGGAGGAAATTTTATACCACGAGGGTGGTGGAACACTGGAACAGATTGCCCAGAGAGGCAGTGGAGGCCCCATCCCTGGAAACATTCAAGGCGAGTTTGGACTGGGCTCTGAGCAACCTGGTCTAGTTGAAGATATTCCTGCTCACTGCAGCGAGGCTGGGCTAGATGACCTCTAATGCTCCCTTCCAACCCAAAGCATTCTATGATTCTATATATACAAAAATAGGTAACGCTATAGAGATACTGTTTTGCTTTACAAAGTGTATTCACTGTATTCTGTTTACATCACATTTTATCAATAGAGTGGATGCAAATCTGGGTATGTATCACCCAAGACTGTCTCTTTAAACAGATTTCTGTTGTCCTTAAAAATAAAACTAGAAATTCTATAGCTGATATGAGAAGAAAATATACCTCTAGAACGCGCTGTTGTCTTTTTTCCTCCCTCCCAAGGAAATGTGACTAACCAATATGAAAGAGAAAAAAAATGTCACTCCCCTGTCTCTTAGTGCAAATCACTCTTGTCTTCATGCCTACTTAGTGTACTTTAAAAATACTGTCAGTCTTGTTTCTTTTTAAAATAAATAGAATAAGAAGCAACACATTTATTTTGTAAAAGCAAAACTGCTTTGACACACTGACGCAAAAGCATCTCATTAACCTCCCTGTTCCCTTCTAAAAATATTTAATAAAATAGCAAAAATAAAATAAAAAAACAAACCAATAAACTTTTCACAATACTCTCACCATTCTGAATTCCTCTTTCCACTTAGCTTGCTACAGTGGCTAATCATTAAAATGACATAGAAGTGGCCAAAATAGAGCAAAATTACTTAACACTTCTACACCAACTGACATGGAAGTAAATTTTTTCCTCTTTACGTATCCTACAATTGTGTAAACATTAATTCATAAAAAGGGAAAGAGCAATTCTTCCACATATTACAAATAGCTAAAACATATTCTTATGTCCTAGTAACAGTGGAATGTAGCAGGGGAGAAAGAAGAAGGTAATTCTCAGTTCCTCCTGTGTTAGCAAATGCTCATCTCATTGCTGAACTGAAAGGAACCATCCACTGACAGACAGCAGTTTGGGCCATGTGACGTACAAACTACTATCCGTCCTTTTGACAGTGATGGGAGATATTCAAAAGGTTTGACAGAAGTCGTATGAGTTACAAGACAAAAAATAAACAGCCCTCAATACTTTAAGCTTATTTTAAAAACCCAACAATCATAAATTTCATTTTCTACAAAATTTGTTCCTTGCATGCATGGTTAATTCAAACCAGCATCTTCAAAACTTCAATACATAATTTTGGATCCTACCTGAGGTATTCTTGATACCAAAATATCTGCTTAGCATTTCTACCTTCATTAAATTTAAGAACATAGGCATTTCACACCGTAAGGGCGTGTGGGGGGGAATAACCAGTGCTTAAAACACTGGAAAGACTCAAAAACACTAGCCACATGAAAAATTGGCCACAAACTGCTGCAACCGTGTTATCTGAGTCTTCAATTGGATAATAAGTATCATTAAGAACCGCAAAAATAAACACCACAAGTTTTACTTCAACTTTAAATCATTGCACCGTATTAGTGATTTAAACATAACATGATAAAATAATTCTACACCAAATTTGTTGTTAACTGATATTTTCCATTTTCCTAAAATATCTAGAGGTATCAAATGGAATCCTTGCTTGAAGCTACTTCAGCAAGGCTTTTGACACAGTCTCCCATAATATCCTCCTACGGAAGCTCAGGAAGTAGGGGCTGGATGAGTGGTCGGTGAAGTGGATTGAGAACTGGCTGAATGGCAGAACTCTGAGGGTTGTCGTCAGCGGCGCTGAGTCTAGTTGGAGGCCGGTAACTAGTGGTGTCCCCCAGGGGTCAGTACTGGGCCCAGCCTTGTTCAACTTCTTCATCAACGACCTGGATGAAGAGTTAGAATGTACCCTCAGCAAGTTTGCTGATGACACCAAACTGGGAGGTGTGGTAGATACACCAGAAGGCTGTGCTGCCATTCAGCATGACCTGGACAGGCTGGAAAGCTGGGCAGAGAGGAACCTGATGAGGTTCAAGAAAGGCAAATGCAGGGTCCTGCACCTGGGGAGGAACAACCCCATGCATCAGTACAGGCTTGGGGTGGACCTGCTGGAGAGTAGCTCTGCGGAGAGGGACCTGGGTGTCCTGGTGGACGACAGGTTAACCATGAGCCAGCAGTGTGCCCTGGCTGTCAAGAAGGCCAATGGCATTCTGGGATGCATCAAGAGGAGTGTGGCCAGCAGGACGAGGGAGGTTGTCCTTCCCCTCTACACTGCCCTAGTGAGGCCCCGTCTGGAGTACTGTGTCCAGTTCTGGGCTCCCCAGTTCAAGAAAGATGAGGGGCTACTGGAGAGAGTCCAGTGGAGGGCTACAAGGATGGTGAGGGGACTGGAGCATCTCTCCTACGAGGAGAGGCTGAGGAAGCTGGGCTTGTTCAGCCTGAAGAAGAGAAGACTGAGAGGGGACCTTATAAATGCCTACAAATATCTGAAGGGTGGGTGTCAGGAGGATGGGGCCAGACTCTTTTCAGTGGTGCCCAGCAACAGGACAAGGAGCAACGGGCGCAAACTGAAGCAGAGGAAGTTCCGTCTGAACATGAGGAAGAATTTCTTCCCTCTGAGGGTGACAGAGCCCTGGAACAGGCTGCCCAGGGAGGTTGTGGATTCTCCTTCTCTGGAGATATTTAAGACCCACCTGGACAAGGTCCTCTAGAACCTACTGTAGGTGACCCTGCTTCGGCAGGAGGGTTGGACTACATGACCCACAGAGGTCCCTTCCAACCCCTACCATTCTGTGATTCTGTGACTGCTCTGATGTTCAGAATTACTGCATAACCCAACATACTAAGTATCAGACACATATTCGCACTTTTTAAAAAAAATCTTTCTATTAAACTACTTTATGAATCCTGTATCTGCAAACCTATGTTTGAAATGTATCTATTTGTTGCTCCCAAAAAATATATTTCCCAGACTATAAACTGTACGATGTTATTGAACCAGAATCTGGAGGGAAGCGTGTATGTGTCTGTGTGTGCGTGAGGGAACACAAATCAAACAGATGTACGAAGCTTGACAGAGGTGGCTTTTAAAATTGAAATATTATAGAACATTTTGAATTCAGGTGACAAACACATTACGGAATTTGTTATCAGTTTCATTGAAAAAATGTACTTTGGTCTGTGTCTGAGAGTAACTTGGGTCCATCCCTTCTGCCTATACACCCTGGATCAGGGGGTACAGCCCTAGCTCAAGTTTACTCCCTTGACTGTGGTTGTGCTACGGATGAATTTGGCCTGGTCTATTCAAATGGACAGAGAAAACATCACTGGATCCCACATTCTGCTAATGCAAGGTTGGTTCATTCCCTTAAATATATTCAAAAGTAAGACTCTTGAAAACATCAAATTATATAAACGTCAGGTACTATGTAAGTGACACGAAACGTATTCCATACTGCATATTTTATAATATAGTTCATAGATACATATTTAGTCTTGAACATAAGCACTTTACATTCCATAATGCTTTTTACCTCCAAGGTAAGTAAATGACATTTCTTTTAAAAAATAAAGTTATAATACTCAGATTTTATAACTGCCTTTTTTAATCTGCAGTGCCATATTCCAGTCAGACCTTATGTAGTTTCTGATACTGGTCTCCTTTTCCTGTCTGGTAGGAGCCCACCGTGAGAAAAACAGCACTGATGATAAAGCAGCAGCTCTTGTATTCCGAGTGGGCAAGTAGCTTTTCTCTAATTTATGGCTAGTTGTAGTAACTGGCTGGTTATTATTTCTCCCATGCTTTTTGACGAAGACGCAAGGATGAGGATAGGGAATAACTGGTATTGGGCAGTTTAGCTTATGTTTGCCCATCAGAACTGATTTCTCTCCCTCTGGCAAAAAGGATCCAGGCAGCCACCGAGCGTGGGTATCTCGCTCAGTAGTGGGACCACTAAGTCACATCAGCAGATACGGCACAACGCACCTGCTGTATGAATTATGTTTCCTGTTAACCACTTCAAGAAATAAGCAACTTCTGGCACATTCAAGAATTAATGGGCTGGTCTTATAGCTTGTTCCCTCACAAAATAAACCTTGGTTTTCTACACTGGTGATGGCCGCTATACACGAAACAAACAACAAACCTGGAAATGAGACACTGATACAGAGTCCGTTCTCTTCAGTGACAACCAAGACTACAAATAGCAAAATAATTGTCTTGCTTTAGGTGACATGTTTGCAGTGGCCACAGTATACATCAGGTTCCATACGCCATCATTGTCCTGGTTACAAACAAGTGTGGAGTCCTGTTTACCCCCAATAATGAGATTTATTGTTATTAAAAATAATAAAAGCCCTATAACACTCTACAAGGAATGGAATGGAAATAGAAAATCTCTAAGAAAACACTGAAAGTGACAGGTTTAGGATACCAATTATTTTGTTTATACCATGTAGTGAACACTGCAATGACTCAGAATCATTTGCTGTCTGTATATATTTCGTGGACAACATGAAATAAAATCGCATATGTTATCTGTGGTACACTATGCTTTCCTTACAATAATATATATCTCTGATTTATTCTTCCGTATTTGTTTGAAATCATAGAAAGTTACATTTTGGCTGCAGTTTGATGACATATGAGGTCATCCAAGGGTTTGAAGTCTCCCCCTTTTCCCACAGCTTGTTACTTTTTCCTCCCCCCACACTGCAGTGCCATTAATTGTGCCAGCAGAACTGTTTCAGTGGTCATACAATGAACCAGATCAGCAAACTTTCTTGAAGTTCTTTAAAGATAGATCATTTACCCAACCCACATCACAGCAGTGCTCTTAATAGATAAATCAGCAGAGGTAAGCTGGGATAAGGAGGTAGATGGGCTGGCAGGAATTCCTCCCAAAGCCCTGTATTGTCAAACCACAATTAGAGAGGATACTCTTGTCCTCTAGGACACAAAGTGACTGTTCCTTGGCACAGAATGACGATTAAATACGCACGTTAATTCAAAAGCTACGTACAGCTTTTTTTTAAAAAAAAATCTTTATAGTTTCCATTTGGTCTACAGCTGTTATTTTTAAAACAGTTTGTATTTTTATTTGTAAGGGAGCACCACCTCATCTTAAATTTTAAAAATCAGAGCCTGACACTACAATCACCACACAGAAAAAAATAAAATCAATACTGTGTTAGGGTCTGGTTTACAGAGGAACTGGTAAATCTATCATAACCATACAATAGTGGAGTAATGACTGTTCAGAAATGAGACGTTAATCACAGGTCAGATCCCAATGGACAGATGCCTGCATACGCACAACTATGTAATTGGAATCAACAGCAACAAGAAACCCCTTGTCAGCCCAAAGACTATTTTAAATACTGAATCACAGCACATACATTGAATCAGCCTTCTGCATATATTTTTGTTTCTTTCCTGCAAGAATTGTAGCAAACCAACAGTGTGTCTTCACTGCCTGTCCACTTGTAAAAAATGCTGGTTTACATATGCTCTGTTGACTCAGACCTCAATAATGATTACCATTCACTTAATATTTTGGAACATTTCTGGACTAGTGTATGAGGCATTTACTTTAATTCTATATGAATATTCTGATTTCACGCAATAATTCTATGCGTGCCGCCTTCCGGTATTGAGGTACACAATTGGGGTATTTTTTTTTCTCCTTTTTGTCTCTATACTATGTTAATGAATGTCAAATCAGGATGGCCTAGATTGCTTTCTCTTCTCATTCTGCACAGCTCTGTGGCTTCCCCTTGCCACATTTGTTTTCTTATCAGCAAAATATTTCTGAAGTTCTTTGTTCATAACTGTACATATTTAGCTAGCATTTCACTCGTAAAAAAAAAAATATACAACCCTTTACTTTCTCTTTTGACTGCCATCTGCTAAGCTCCTCCTCAGAGAAATTAGCAAGTTTCCATCCTGGATCTCTGAACTGCAAATATGCCATCATCTGCAAAACTTCTGGCAATAATCCCTGTTGGAAAAGACAACAGTCTCATATAAAATTACCAGAGAAAACTGAAACATAAACAGAGGGCACTGTCCAGATATTATATTGACAGAAGGCATCAATATGAAGCCTGCTCATGGTCCCTAAGCAAACAGAGCAGTCTGGACAATGTCAGAACTACAAAATAGTCAAACTTACAAGGGACCTGTGGAAATTGTTGAAGGACAAGCCATCAGCTCAAAGCAAAGTCAACTAGAGCAGGTTGCCCAGGACATTGTCCAGTTGGGTTTTGAGCATCTCCAAGCATGGAAATGTCACAGCCTCTCTAGGCAACCTCTTCCAGTGTTTGGCCACCCCCAACATAAAATAGCTTTCCTTATGCTTAAGGGGAATTTCCTGTATTTCAGATTCTGGTAAATCGAGCTCAAATGACTGCTCTAAAATGAAAATACAGGTGTTCTCAAGATCCTTAATCAATCCTGCTTATAGAGGAGAGTGGAGAAAGAGCTATGCTCTGAAAATCCTAAAATTCTGAATCCATGGAAATCCTTGTAACACATATTGGTTCATTTCTGGGATTACAAAACAGAGACAAATAAACTCTAATCTATTTGCAGTGCTCCTCACAGATATAAACACTGCTATTTAATTTACTTAATAACTTCCTCATGTATTTGCAGTGTTTTATTATGTTCATGCTGACTACCATAACTGCTGTATACAGCTTCAGAAGGCTATCACAAACACCCATGAGAATTGGATTTTATTTTGCGTACAAGAGCACACTGTACGTGAATATTAATTCAAAACTCTGAACAGAATCCTTGGCCCTAAATGATTCCTGAACCACCTCTTGTAAGAAGCTTTGCATCCTCACTGAGGTAACGTACACAACTGAGCTTATGTCACCTGAGAAGAGCATGCAAAATAAATAATTTTGTAGAAATAACAGAGTTGAGGAGCCAGCTAATGTTCAGGCTAAATGCCCTGAAATTCAAGGACAATTTGACTTAGGAAGATAAGAAACAAAGAAAATTAGAAACAAAAAAAGAAAATGAGGTAATACTTATAAAAATAAAATCTTGTTAAAGAAGGGTAGAGTGGCAGCATAATTTCAGAATATTATATTTAAGCTCATGTTTTAAACTGTCAGTGATAAATATAATTTCCTAAATGTATTTTTGCAAAAGATTACTGAGGACTGTTTTCAAACTAAATACTTATGAACAAGAGTTCCACAAATATAATGGAGATTATTGCCAAATATAGCTATTAAAATTCTGCAGAAAATAAGAATATTAACCTGAATTATTACTTCAATTTACATGGAAAGTGTCCCTTTCGATAATTCAATGTTTTGAAATTTATTTCAAATGCCAGACATGATCTGATGCTTGCCTTCTCTGAATTACAGTAACTCCTTATTGATGAATGTTATACTTCTCTCTAAAACAGATGTCCTACTCAATTCAAAGGAGCCTTCACATGTATACAACAATGTGTACCCAAATCTCCCATACCATGCTACTTCCAGTTACAGCTTATATTTCCACTGCTGTAAATTATTGCATTGTATCTTTGCTCTGTAGAAAAAAGTTTTTTGTCTTGAAATAAGCTTTGTTCCCCCCAAAGTTAAGCAGTCACTGTTGTTGTGTCTGGGTTTTTTTTATATTTTTGGCTAGTTTATACTCACACGTAATCTAATGTATTCACTGGCAGTAATGTGTTAGTAGAGTTTTGTGATCCCAGGTTCTACAAAAGAGAATGATCTGAAAAAGACCAAACACTGTAACACAATAAAACAACTTGGAAAGACAAGAAGAAAATATAGTGCTAGAGCAAGGAAAAATGAATGTGAAAACCAGAAGAAACTTTGCAGAACAAAACTAAAATATTGAAAAATAGATATCTGCCTCATTATCTAAGGAAAGGCACAGACCATATTCTTCCAATGGCCCCTCAAACCTCCAGGAGAATGAACTTAATAATGCATATACAGCTATCATTACATATTCTTCCCTGTTCCATCGTTAAGTTTAGAAAATTAGCTGGCAATATTTTTTATTTTTTTAAACATTAAAATTGGTGATCTTGAAAAGCAATTTCTAAAAATTCTTTACAGTTAAAAATATTTTCAGTCCTTCATTGAGTATTTTAATATTACATATTTTACCTGCTTTGATGCAAAATAAAATTATTAAATTGGTGAGCCCAAAAGTTATTAACCTCAGTTGCTTGGATTTTGAAAGGCATTAGTGTAACCGTATTACTGTAAAGGAGCTTTTAGTTGCCCATTTTCCCCACAGAATCTCAATGTATAAATAACTACATTATCCCTTTATTCCTCCCATTAAGTAATCACCATGGCATACCACAGAAGTCCCATAGTGGACTAAGAACATTAAAGCTTCCACGTGCAGAAGATGATATCGATACCAGATACTGCAATATTTAAGCTAGCAGACACATTTGTTCACCTGATTAAATATAACAACAAAATCCCCATTATCTTTTCTTCAAAGGATTTAAAAACTTTTTTTAATTTAGCTTTCATTGTGTTCTAAAATTTTCTGCCTATACACGTGGTATTTTGTTGAAACGCTACATTTCAGAAGCAAAATATAAGCAAAGAAGTACCATACATTTTTCCTGTTCCTTTAGGCAGACTTCCAGCATTGTTTATAATTAGTATATACATGTTATCCTTATTCACTTTCAGTCCTTTCTCCTTTTAAAAGACTAAAAAGGCAAGACTCTCTACACCTCTCACAGAACATACTCTTCCTAGCTCATTTCCAACTCCAAGATTAGAAGGACACTGCAGCATTGAACTGCCTTTTGTTCCTTTCCATAGTGTCAAATGTGGAGAGCTTGCTGGGGTCATGGGCAAATCAGGAAATCTATTCTTCTTTTCTTTTTTTTTTTTTCCTATTTTTACAGCAAAGAACGTAGGTTAGAAGAATCCCAAAAGAGCAGAGGGGGAGAAGAAATCAATACATATCGAGTTTCATTTTGACTGTTACCCTGAAGTTTAATGAATTTTAAATGATACTAGGAAGCATACAGAAGGTACACAGACTGACAGAAATGCCTATGCAAATCTTACTCATCACAGCAGTTGCACCTCAGCTAAGCCACTGAACACATGGCAGCCCTCTTTTTTTTTTTGTTGTTATAAAAAGAGTGGTACTGGAAGAGAATACAATAATACACTACTGAAGATCCTCCAGATTCAACACTACTTTCCTATAGGTACTAGCAAAGAGCTTGCAACAAGCAAATTGTTTTCACAAGCTGAAACTGCAATGCACCAGACTGTTCTCTTCTTTAAAAACATGCAGGTCCATGGAAGAAACATTAATCAAACTACCTACAAAAACTGTACGAAAAAGAGGAACTGTTTATGCTACAGGTCCATACCAGGCACAACATTCCTTATTTCAATTTTTTATCAACATTACAGATATTTTCAATAGTGGTATCTTGAAAACTTCATAAATGTGGGCAGTGCTATTAACATTCTCCCTTTCATTGGGTTACTGTTAAAATTTATTCTCCTGTGGTATCAGAACTATCCCTGTCTCTCAAGATGGGAACTCAGGGTTTCAAAGATCCACCAGCATCCGCATGTATCAAGACTACTCTTGAAAAGTCTAAAGTTAGATATACAGAAAGACACATGAATTCTAAAAGCACTTGGGACTCAACTGGTGTGTGTTTCGATCTTACAGTAAAATCCCCTCATACAGGTTCAGTTCCCTTCTGGTTCTGTACCTAAGACAGAGTGATGGCACAGCTATCTAATTAAATTTTATTATGGCCTACAAATACATGCACATGCACGGGCACCCCCCCCACAAACCCCATGTCATGTGAAATTGAGAACCCTCCAGCAGCTGTTGACAGTGACTGCTCCAGAACCAGAGGCAGCATAGACACGTTTCTGGAGAGCATAGTCTGGGCAAATAAATCTTACCTGTAAGTAGAGTTAACAAGCTCTGGCGTGCTGTTGTACTAACACAAGCCTCACCCAGGATTTTTTCAACGGGAAAAACACAGTGTTAGACTCCAACATCACTTAATATTGTAAAGTTCATTCAGCACTTATTTCAAAATATCTTTGATAATCTAACCCTCAATGTTACTGCTATTTTGATTCTACTACGTCACTGCTACAACTCAGTTCCATGGATTTTTTTGCCTGAAGTTACACAAGTTGCACAAAGCTGCTAAGATATCACCACAACTTCACAGTAGAAAACAGATGCTCTTGACTCCATCATATTGATAGGCAAAAGCACAAACAAATATACAGGAATATGGTTCACTGAAAGAAACTAAGAAATACAAATAAAAAGCACACATGGACTATTACAAAATGATGGGTTAAAGCAGTTATTTTCATAAAAAGAATGTGTCACAAGTAATGATCACTTCCATGTTATTCCATCTCCTTCTCAGTACTGGTAGAAATAAATAGATGCCACATTTGTAAATTCCATTGGCACTGTTCCATTACAGTGACACTTGATGTATTACATGATTGCCTCTACAATATGTAACATCATTCCTTATTGTCACAGGTAGTGTATTTCATGCAAGTGTGCAAACTAGCATTTGTAGTTTTATAATAAACTATTTCCTGCCAATAGTGTTGAAAAAAAGTTGCAATTTGTCCTCAAGTATGTTTTCTGCTCAGAAAAAATATTTATAGCCACTCAAAGATCAAATATTATTTTCCCATGCACTTGCTGCAGACATTTCATTCTCAAACACGGTATGCTGTACGAGAGCACTTCAGCCAGCGAGACAGAAATGACTGAACTGACTGAACAGTTTAGGTGTCCTTCACCATTCACTATAAGGCCAAAATTCAAGTATTCCTTAACATGATTTCAGGTTACCGATTCATAATTTCATTTTACTGGCTGCAGTTCAACTGCAGTAAAAAAGTCCAACATTTAAGTAATAACAGATCAGAAGGCAAAAATACTGCTTCAGTCCATAGACAGAGCTGCTCTTTTTTATTGTGCTTTTACTTCATGTGTGGCTTTTGCACAAACATCAATACAATAATTAGGTGGAAAAGATATTTAATGCTGCGAAAGAAGCAAAAATGTACTACATGAAAAAGAACAAGCTATTACTTTTGTTACAACTCTATTCTAACTAAAATTAAATTTTATTCAATTTTGGTTTAATCTGGTTAAGCAACTCTAAGTCCTGTTAACCTCTAAAAAAAGAACTGAAAATGTAGCTCAGGACTAAGCATGGAGAGGGCATTTGAAAGCTGTTGTATTACTTTCTCAACAGCCACAGTCATCTTGGTCATCAGTGTTGAGTACATAGTCACAAAGTTAGCTGCTGCGAAGATGCTAAATGCATTTTAATTAAGTAGATGTAAATATTAAAAGACTGTGCATTATACTTGCGCTGATTTGATAGCAAACACAGAAACAAAGTAAACAAGTCCTTTTTAAAAAATCTGGCCCCTTACTTGATTCAGTTCTCACAAAAAATCCAATCTTACTCATGAGTGGCAGTTGAAGAACTGGCACTGACTCTTGAGAAGTATTACAGGGCTAAGAGGAAACACAGAAAAAGGAAACCCGAAACAACTTATCACCCGAATTATTTAATATATTAATATGAATTTGCTACAGGCTATTATTTGTCTTCCTTACAGAAAGGACGTATAATTAGATAGTACAGGACCTGTATTGATGAAACTTCAAGTATCTACAAACCTACATAACTTCATCACAAAATTACACTTTGAGTTATGTATGCAAACTTGTTTAAATAATAATTCTCCCATTAGACCTTATTGAGCAGAATAAGGTATTGCCTTAGATTAACTGGGCTGATTAATACTTCCTTTAAAATCTGTTCAATAATTTTCTGTCTCCTACTGTAAGTAAATATTTCAAATTTTGTTTGTTAATCTCTAGCTTAAGTCCTAAGATGAAAAGCCAGAAATCTATCTACTTAAAATCTTATGAAAAATGGTGTATTTTTCTACCACTGGTTGGAAGTGTGCTCTTTAGTGTTGGTTCCCTATATTCTGGCTACTGAAATTTAAAATGAAATTATTTTCTTCTGTTTCTAGAAAGTCTTTGTCAACACAATAGAAACCTCTACAAAAAAACACAAATATGAACTTCTTTACTACTGTGTTGTTTTCTGTCCTTCACCCAACTTGAAGTCCTTCATAATGACGTGCTCTTTGGACTCTGCAGGTAAATGTATTTTTCAAGCTGTAACTAAAACTATGTTCTCTTAAGAATATATATCTCATGTCCAGGGTTGACATTATAAAGTCATTCCATTTACACAAAAGCTTCTTAAAATCATCCTTATACTGTTTCTCACAGGTTTAGGAAAAGGTGGGGGTTTTTTTTAGAGAAATTTTGGGCATATTCAGTGTGTGTGGAATTTGCATTAGGCACCTTGGTACCCAGAAGTTTTTGTTTTTCATGAAGTATTTCCAAAAGGTCTTCATCAGGCCAAAGAATGAAGGAAATGAAACTGTGCTGTTACACACTCTTATTCAACTCTATACTCAGCGCAGCTTCTGAAAGACATGACTGACATGAAAGAAATCCTGCATGGAAAGGACAAAGGCTATACCGCATCGCCCTTAACCCATTTCTTAACCATGTACTCACTGAGATACACAAGGGTACATACGGTACCTTTTGCACAAGCTGCCGCAAACTTGTATTTTCCCTACAGGGGAAACTAATTTTATTATGATCAGCTAACTTGACACTTTCAGCAATGGCCAACTACCTGAATTAGAGCTGGCAACCTATGGCTGCAAATTTCCTCAGATCAGAAAAGTAAATAGTCCACCGAATAATTAAGAGACTGAAATAATTCAGACTAATTTCCAAAACTATGAGTGCCTCTCCAGAGCAGCTTTTATAAAGCCTTCATTAGCTTTAGTGTTGTTCCAGGAAGTTCTACACCAAGGGTACTTTCATTTGTGCTGCTGCCCATATACAATTTAAAAAATAGTGAGGGCTGTATCAGAAGTTTGCTTTGGGTTGGCAGGTGCAGCCTTTCTATATGCAACACACCTGCAATTAATAACCTGACAGTACTTGTTTAAAATGCAAAATACTAGAAGAACTCATTCAGGGGCACTGCAGAAGCACTAACAATATAAAGATTTAATGCATTTCCAACGTATACACTAAAATTAATTACGAGCTTCATGGCACAATTATTTGGCTTGGATTATGTGCAAAGTCAGTCTTGCAAGAACAACTGGATTTTTCTGCCCTAAAATTTCATGGAAATATTTCTGATAAACACTGTACTTGTATCTTGAAATCGCAGTAGGAAATTAAACTACAACTACAGTATGGATTAGCTATTGTGACATTAGCCTTCTTCAGAATACTCTGGCAGATCTTTGAAAATGCTTTTTTTTTTAAATTAAGACTAATACACAATATTATATTAAAGCCTTAAGTCACACTTTAGCTTTGCAAAAGTATGGATGTTTCTTCTGGGACAAGTACTTGACATTAAAGAAGTTCAGAGAACTTGTTTGTCAAATCATAGGTTGATAAAATGACTCTACCTCAACTTAGTAATTATTGGTAACTTAGAATACAAATCACAAGTTTAGTCAAACTCTCAAGCAATATGATTACAATAACATTTCTGACAGCTACCAACGATGATCTATGTGTGATAAGATTAAAGCTATACCAACTTGCATTGGAATACTGCTCATTTACGTAACCTACCCATAATTGTGACAGTTACTTAAAGAACATAAAGTGATAAAAGAAAAAAATGTAACTGCAAACTTTTCAATTTTTCTGAAAATATGCAAGAGCTTGAATTTAGGAAAACAATCTTGCAAATCCCCAATTCAATAAAAAGCAGTATATATCTATTTACTGCTCTGCTAAGGTTCATTACGTGTAAGTGATTACTGTTAAAAACTGCACAAAATGTGCAGGATTCAGACTAAAATCCAGAAAAATGCTTAATCTGGTCAAATGAGTACATAAGTTTCTGTTTGGGTTTTATTCAGCAGCTGTGAAATTAATGGCAACCCTCAGCGAAGGCCTTCATGCAGAATCAGACTTCAACCTCTGATTTTTTTCAGATCCTATGACAAAGCAGTATAATATTTATTTCATTGTTCATTACTTACTATTGCTAATTACACACTATTATTACTATCAAGAACTTTGAGATCTTCCAAAGGAGGAAACAGAACAAATGTTAACAACCTATATTAAAAAATCCTGTATGTTTAAGTGTTTATACACAGTAAGATACTTTTCACCACGAGGGTTTTGAAAATCTTTTGTAATTTTGAATAGACCTATCCAGACCAAAACAGGAATTTTGGTACCCACCAATCCAGCACTTCTAGCTTGTAAAGGGAAACAACACATTCTAATTTCTAAAGTAACCAAACCAACAAAAGGCACACAGTGAATTCTGTAGTCATTGAACTACATGACATGCATCAAACTATACACCAATTCTGATCAAAAGAGAATAAAAAAGCTGATGTCAATTTAAGTTAAAATGCAGGGGAAATCAGACTGGCCAAGGATTACTTCTCTGGAAAGTGGTCAGGAAAAAGATTTACATACACTAAACAAAAATGTCTCTTCACTAATGGTCAAATAGATGGATATTAACATAAAATCTTAATTTCAGATCACAGTGTGGGCATTTGTAGTACCTGACAAATGGAATGTCCCTGGCAACACACAAAAAAAAAAAAAAAGTGAGTTCTTACATATTCTACAGCAATCTTCACCTTGTTCTTGAAAACAAAATAGGGAAATAACCTCAAAACCCAAAAAATCGCACAAGACCAACATCCCCCCCCAATCCATCCATAACAAGGCCAAGACAAAATATTTAATCACAATGACTATTTTAACTAAACTGTACTTCAAAAACAACGTCAAGAAGATATCTATTGGTTAACTGTCATCAGAAGGCAAAGCTGGAACTTGGCACTTAACCCAATTCGTGTGTGGTCTGTTCCTGCCATGGCTATATTACAAAGCTATGCAAGTGGAAAGAGAATCCCAATTTACTTCTGGCAACGTTTTCATCAATAATACTCCAGCAACTAGGGAGCTCAGATTTCAACAGAGCTCTGCATTTAGAATCTAGTTCCAAGGATTAGTATGCAGGTCACCTATATTCATTTGTAAAATAAGTTCTAGAATGTGTCTGTAACTATACTTAGGACAGTCAGATAAAGAAATCAGGTACGCCATGTACGCTGTCACATTTAGTGAATAAGGATTAGAAATGCACTGTTGGAAGAGGGAGTTCTGTGTTCCTTGGATCTGTAGATAGAACTTGTATTAACATAAATGGATTGTCACACTCTACACTCACATGAATGAGTTCTTAAGTAAAATCCAGAGTTGAGTCAAGCTTAGTTATTTGACAGACGGGCTAATAGAAAACATACTGACAACGGAGACTTTTCTACACATTTCTGCCTTTTCCAGTTCAAAGTCTAATCTAAAAGCTCTCTTAAAAGCAATTTCTTCAAGTAGAGAGGGTGAAAATTGTTGCCAGAGCTTTTACGGTGGTAAATATCTGTAGGAACGGAATTCAAGATTTCAAAAGTGGTGCAGGTTTTCAGTTCCTTTCACTTCAAAGACGAATCACCCAGACCTACCTTAAATTGTGTAATAACCATCTTCCTCTTTGGAATGGTTTCAATTCAGAAGGAACTTCTCTTCAAATAAATAAATAAAAACCAGAGATCACTTGTATTATGTAACCTCCCTGTAATATTTAAGACTTCTTACGTGTCACTTAAGAAGTGCTTTCCTAAGTTACCTCATAGTAGGATTTCCCTCCCTGTGCCTCCCTTTCATAGCGGAATGCTGTCAAGACCTCACAATTTCAACCCAAATCTCTCAATAATCCACAGTTCCTTGCTTACTTTTGGAGGACTCAAAGGCACATAAATTTAAAACCTAGCTTTTACTGAGCATCTGACCCCAAACATAAATATTCTGTTACGCATTAAGACAGTTAATCTTTATGTTCCAGGTAATGCTATAGAACTTTGTGTTACAGGAGCTATGTAATCTGAATGTATGTTCACAGTCACCAGATCAGATCATTTACTAGTATAAACTACCACACTTGTACTGCTTTACACCTGCTTATGACCGACTGCATAAATATGCGTATTAACATTCTCAGGTCAAGATTCTGAAAATGCAACTGCAAGTGTAGTATTTAGCCTAAAATATTTTGAGGAATGTTCATTTTCAACAAGTATTTTAACCTTCAACTAAACAAGGACTTAAAAAATGAATTTCTGAAAATGATGCTGAATCATTAATTGTATTTCAAAATCTTGAGTTAAATATCTATACGTGGTGCTCAGTGTGTAGGTAATTACTCTGAGGCTGACATTCAGACATGAACTTCAATATATTTTCAAAATAATTAACTCCACGGCACTATAATAAAATAGTAAATACTTTTCATATTTCCAAAGCCCAACTGCTTCTCAGGCTGTTTTCAAATGGCAGGCTAACGGAGTAAAGCTGGATTTGTTAATTATTTTGCAATACTGTGCATAGTGGCATATTGGTATTACCTACACTAAATATACGTGGGTTTTTTAAGCAGGATTTCAAACAATCAAGTGCTTACCTGCAATACTAAAATGGTATCTCCTACATTATTTGCGCTTCTTATTAGAATGAATTACAACAAATTTTCAGTGTTCTGTTTTTTCCATGGTAATGTTACTGAAACATCAGGACTTGAAGAAATTCTAATTTAGTTACATACATCATTTCATGTTCAAAATTTCTTAAAGATCTTCATGAGACAATGTGTTCTAAAGATCAAACACTCAGAAGACGCTGAAGCATCCATTATGCACTTATTAATTAATGCACTCAATTATTAATTAATAGAAAACAACAAATGCTGCTAATACTGAAATTATTTCTTTTTGTTCTTAAGAGAAAATAAATAATGTTTCTCAGATACCAAAATTATTACATACTAACACCCTCACAGCTCCATTTGTGGTCAAGAGCTATAATACATTTTTCATCAAATGGCAGGGTTACTTAGTGAATAGTTTACAGATAACAAACAGTTGCAATGGCTAAACGGGAACACGACAAGCTCAGGTGTTTAAATATATCCCAAGATAACCCAGCAATGTTAATCTCTAACAGGTGTTCCTTCCTAAAGTAAGGGGTTCAGGTCATCTTGCACCAGCACAGCGCCACTACCAGCTGCAATATAACGCTAACTTGGCCACAGTATTCCTGGCTACATGTACCTCAAAAGGCAGAGGTGATTCCTTTTGCTCCGTTACCTTAGTTCACCATTTCAGAATACAGACACACAATTTACTAAAAACCAACTCACAGATATTTTCTGCATTTAATAAAGAAATCAGAAGCATAAAACACAAGATGCATGAAGATTAACAGAAGAATTACTGGTCTTGCATTAGAAAAACACCAAGTTATATAAAAATGATCCTTTCATGCAAAAAGATATATGTATTTGGAAAATACTCCACCTCTAGAATGGCATCAAGCATCACTTCAAAACAGCAATAATACTCATTGAGTATAAAAGTACATGTAGATTAAAGTAGCAGATGTAGCAGGGAAAACTTGCTAGTTCTGCAGAGATTGCTCCTATTGACAACAGAAGATTCTCTTTCAAATAACTGTGGGGCTTAGTCTACAGTAAATAACAAGTAATGCACAATAAATAGCAAAATGTCGTTCACAATGACAAACTAAAATGAGCCTTTCTTTGCTAATGTCTTCAGATTGCTTACTGGAAAAAGTTTTAAACACAAACAAGCAAGCAGTATACGGAAGAGCACAATTCATCTGAAATTCTGCCTACTCAAACAGAGACTAATTCAGACAGCAGTTTTGCTATTCACAAAACCAAAGGAGTTTAGCCAGGTCTTACACATTACTACTCCTTTTTGAAGTAATATGGCCGACCCCACCATGGAGTGGATGGATGGATAAATAGAGTCTGAAATATTTTATATTACTAGCGGTGAAATATGCCTGCATCAAAAAGAAGCATCAACTATAGCCAAAATAGTGTTTGAATATTAGACTAAAAAATAAAATCAGATATACTGCAACAGCTATATTTATTAACAACTTTTTCAAAGGGGAAAGAATGAGTTCCCCCTGTATTACAGTGGGATTTTACTAAAACTTACCAGTTAGTATGAAAAAAGGAAATAGTAACTAATCCAAAGGCAAGACTCTGTATGATAATAGAGAAAAAAAATATAAGTAGAGGTAATGACAGCAGAGAAGGATGTGCGGACATGCATTGACAAATTGAATTAATTCCCAAACAATCAACTTCAAAACATTTGCTGAAATGCTGTTGCACCAGCTACACAGATGTGACATTTTTTATCTCTATTAACTTGACCTTGCAGTAACTCAGAGTTGGAAAATTCTGACTGAATTCTGATCCTAAAGTCAACTGAAAACACCTAAAAACTTTAAAATGGCCAGACTTTAGACTGTATCTCCAGTCCTAGGCACCTCTCCATTATTTTTATCCTATAAAAAGGAATGACAGGTGTCTATTGAAATTTTTACTCTACAGAATAATTTTCATTGACTAAGAAATTAAAATCCTTTTCATTCTTCATTACATACAACAACATAATCTTTGCAAATACTGTCTATATGTAAGACAGTTTTTTTTCCAGCCATAATTTGGAAGAAGGGCCACATAGTCTCATGTCTATTTGGAACATAAGACCACTCTTCAGTATGTATTTCGGCTATTATAAAGCGCAAAACAGTTTTCCAGTGAGAACCTAAGGAATTTAACATATTAGACAAATTAAAGGAACTTCTGGTAAACATCTCACTCTTCCTGAAGTGGAAATTTTTGCCTTAAACAACATTTAACAGAAGGTAAGAAAAATCAGTGTATAAAACTAACATACTCTTGATCTGGATTCCTGGATAGAATTTGTAGAGATTTGAAGCAGTCTGTTCTGTTATCTATCGAGTGAAGTAGTAACGAACATCAAAGATTACGGCGTGGAACAAAAGAACTCTGAGTTGTCAATACTATGTTAGTACAAACATATGGAAATACACATGCCACTGACATGCTATAACATTTATCTCAACCATTACAGGCAACCAGATAGGACTGAACCTATTTTAGATAAGTAAAAGATAAAGTACTTTGACAATGAAGAGATAAATTTTATTGCTGCCTAGATGTTTCCTAACACATATAACTCAAAGATTGTCTAATTATCCATTCATTTCAAACATCATATGTAACAATGTTGACACATTGATACCGTAAAGAATCCTGTTGAGTAATCTACGCGGTGTACAATAGAGACATGCTATTTTGTCCTCAAAAAGGCATTTTTAATTTTCGAAGCAAAATTTTCATCATAAACAATGACTGCCAGATGGGAAAGGTCAAAACTGGTAAGATAAATTCTTTTTAAGCTTCTAAGAATATATAATAAGCAACTGAGAACTACAGAGAGGGAGAAAGGTAGGTTATTTAAACAAAGTGCTGCACTGTTCTTAGAGTATGAATACGTTTAGCAATCAGTGCAAAACAAAGCAAGTACTTAAACCTTGCAGCTTTGAAGAACAGGCCTGATGCTCTAGGCAGGTGTGGATTTCTATACCTGTTTTCTGTTACACCACAGTCAATTAAAACATTCCCAGTGTACAGTTCGAAAGTGTGAGAGAAAGAAAATACGCTTCCCAGAAGAATATCTGAGTCAAAGTATCACCTTTCATCTGAAGACACTTGAATATCTACTTATGAAGATCTGTATTTATTCCTTGTGGTCACTAAAGCCTTAACCCAAGAAATATCCAAAATTTCTACTTACAGTTTATCACCAAAGAGTTGAAAGGGAAATAACACACTGATTTCTTTTTTAAGATCACTGTAATTGGAAAATGAGTATTTCATGTATGTGCAGAACCCTGGCAGTATATCTTTGTTTTCAGTTCATTTTGGGAGACAACATTATATCCATAAATTAACTGAAAATAGTATTACTTATTAACTACATGCTATGCTGTAAAGTTCACAGTATTGCATACTGCAGAAAAGTACATTATAATGAAGTCTAGATTTTTATCTTGAAGTTTTTCTGAGATTTTTCAACTGTCTTTCTCCACTTGCTCTTTAAGAGTATATATTTCATTTTGAATACCTAGAATTATTAAGTATCCCCATAAACTGCTTAGCTGTATTGTCTGCAGTTACAAATATTTCAATGCATTTTCAACCTACTAAAAGCATCTTTTGTACATGAGGTAAGGGTAGTCCAATTTTACAATCCAAAATTAACCACAACACAATTAAGGAGACGCATATCTGGGGCACTGATAACACTACTTTCTTAAATGTTATTTCAGACGCTTATAATACCCTTCTAAGGTTAGAGGAATGTGGGCTGATAGGTGACACTTAACAGCATACCAATATCCACCATCAACAAAAATCTGTTGACAGACTATAGAATCACAAATGTAATTATTTAATTATTTATAAACCATGTAAGGGCAAAGCAGAAATCTTAGAAAGGGATTTCATTTAATGAGCCAAAGTGCATGGGTTCAGATTTTGACTTCAACAAAACAAATCTCACTTATGATAATTCAGCTTTTTTCTCTGGAAAGAAAAACGTAACCTTTTTAGAGCACCATAGTCATTATTATATGGGTGAAAGTCTACAAGATGGAATATGAACTGTTTTATCAGTAATATCATATATTGTGAGTTTCAGTGAGTCTCTGCAAACATTTCAGGCTTGCTTTAAGAAACTTGTCAAATTGTAATTTTCCCATTAGAATTTTACTTTTGTTTTATTATTTCAACTTTAAATACAGAAGTGCAAGGAACACCGCCTTTGTGAGAACTGTCTTGGACACACTAAGAAACCTGCTCAGAACTGCTGTTAAGCTTAAGTTTTAAGAAACATTTAATTTAAAATGTACATACAAAGGGTTTTAAGGAATGAATTTCAAAATATGTAGTGAAGTACAGTAAAAATGATATTTTAAGTAACAGATTAGTTTCTGTATTTGTCATTTTAGGACTGTTAAAATACATACTTGAAAAAAAGTATGTGCCATGCTAGTAAAAACAGCTTTTGCTCTTTGCTTTTATCTTGGAAGATTAACTATGGATAAAACAGTAGAGGAAAGCCCACAAGATATTTGCAAGACTTTCAAAGATCTGTAAACCAGCACAGAAGAAGGAATCGTTGATGGGATGATGAGGCAGACAAAGCAATGCACAGCCAAGGGGATAAACCAGACGAAAATTAAATACCACAGACCATCTCCACACTGAGGCCATAAGAAACATGTAAGGTTGGTCATGGGATAAGTTAACTAGTGAAACTAAGTAGAACTCTGGTATTGAAAAATGTTACCTAAAAAATCCAAACATTCAAATAAATTAGTCAGCGGTGATGGAGTTTCCTCTAATTTTAAATGATTTAAAGTATTCTTAGATTAATTGCAACTCAGTACATCAACTAGTCACAGATTTTACAGCTGATTCTGAAATGAGTTCTCCAGATTTAATATCAGAAATATAATCAAAATGATCTTAACCCTAAACTATCTTTCATCATTGTCACAACTGATTTGTAAATACATTTAAAAGCACTTCTTAATTGTCAAGCTTTTCAGTACAGTAAACTGAGACAGGACTTCCAGTACTCTAATAATACCCTGTGCAATAACATCCTGAAGAACTAGTACATCCAAAAGCTCTAGTCTTATATTAAATCTAAGCACAAACAAAAATACGCAGACATGTTTTTGAAGGACATCTTTAAAACAGCATTAATAAGACAAGTATCCAAGTATACATAAACCCAATGTTTTCTAACAGAATTTGCAACTGTACCCTCACATGTACACAAATAAGTTTTTATCCTGAAAGCAACTATGCAGTGTCAATCACCTACATGGGGAACGCTCACAGCTCAGTTATCCAAGCACACAAAGTCTCAGCTGGAGTAGGATTCTAATTGTTAGCTCCACCACTAAAAAAATAGCAGTTGAAAAAAATGTAACCGTCAAAGGAATTGAAAAACATGAGGAGGATGTAATCCATAGCAAGCGTTTAACATACTAAAGTTTTCTTTACCAACACAAAAGACTTTAGATGATAATTCAAAGAAAAATACTGATGGAAGCATAAGAAAAACATACCACCAGTAGAACATACAAATCACTGGCCTGATATTCTCAGCCCTGACATTTTGCCCGACATTTCTGAAAGAAGTGAAGCTTTCCTTCCATAGGAGTCTGGCACTTCCTTCTTCTCTTTAGTCAAAGTAAGCAGCAGAGATGCCTTATCAATTGACCTTTCCTGGATGAGCGCAGTCAGTCTTTGCAATTAGAATGTAACACTCTCTAGTTGAGAACAATTTACCCAGCAAACTTAGTTTCTGCATATTACACATGCAAGATGTTGAACAGCTGCCAACCTCAATCAGATGAACGGACTGAAGACTCATCAGCATTTTTTAGGAAGTGCTCCGTAACAATTAGAGCATCATTATCAATACTGGGAAGACAATGTTGAAAGGCATTATTAGAAGCTGCAACATACACTCCTGTCACAAGTGACTTCTCCTACAGAGTCTGATACAAAGCACTGTAACAAGGAAGGCAGAACATGAAACAGAAGCAGCTGAGTTTGCTATACACTACCTAAATAGGTCTGAGCTCTAATTACCCATTTGTGCTTCTAGCCATCTAATTGGTCTCACAGCCAAATCACCAGAGGCACCAGTACTCAAACTAGCACCCACATCCAGTAAGAGACACAATGTATGGGCACAGTTAGAGCCACAACAAGAAAGGAAATTCAACCGCAAAAGTGCTCCTTGAAGCCTTAAATCATACTGGATATTGCTTGGTAAATCCTACTAATGCAGTTTGGTACAAGCTCGCAATACACAATCCTTTCCCTCACTGAAATTTAAGACCATAGGCTCTTTCTTCTACCTTCTTCAAGAGTGGTTATATAAAAAAAATCCATCAGGTTCTAGCTAAAGGGTAATCCATGTTTTTCATATTTGGAACAGGAACAAGCTCACAGCAAAATCTAGTCCAGTACATATTAGTGCCTTAGGTCTGTATGTGGATGTTTTACAGATATTTATTTAAACATTCAATTTCTTTTATTTTCTCTCTTTTAGTCTGTTCCTTTTTCTTGCAGGTTAAGAATTTCAACTGAGTTTAAATTCAGCGTCACAAATGACAGGTACAACATATGTTTGAGTTTGAGGCAATTTCTGTTACAATGATTAATAAAATATTACACCACTTCAGTTTTGAAACTATATTTTCAGTAAGTAATAACCAGCAAACTTGCCATGATATCTGCATTATGAGGACATCTTTCAATCACCCTTTTTAACTTGCCTATTAGGTGCTCAAATCCATATTGTAAGACAAAGGAGACAATTCTTTAACTTGTTTTAATTAATCAGATAAAGCATTAATGTAATTTCCACAAAAAGTAAAATTTCCACTAAAAGTAAGAAACTCCAAACTTCAAAGACCATGTATAAGTCCCATCTTTGCGATTGCTTGGTGCATAGGCATCGCTATGAGACAGCTATACTATCACAATTGCCCACTCTTACTGTTCTTTATCATACTGGAACTTCCATGAAATGTAATTGGTATAAGAAGCAGATAAACAGAAAACAGACCTGTTCACGAACTAGGTGAAAAAATTATAAAACCCCACAAAATTCTCTTTAATGTAAGGAAGCAGAATGAAAAGAAGATTAAACAAGACTGAAAAAAGAAGACAATAACTTTGTTTTGGACATACATTAATCACAGTTCACCTGAATCAATAACAAACTAGTACAAAAGTGCCAGACTATGGTGTTGAGCAGCACAGCTCAACAATATTAAAAAAAATATCATTATTACAAACTCTGCTAATCCCATTTTCCATGACAGGTAACAAACAGGCAATACATTAAAACAAAAGGGATATCCTTTAGATAAAATAATGTGCATCTAGATTGTCCACATAATCAAACCTGCATTACTGTTAAAATAAGAAAACACCCACATTGTAGTAATGTTTAGATTTTTCTCCAGGAAGCAAGTATGAAATTCTTACCAGGACCAAAAATATCATGATTATTCCATTAAAATGTAATTACACCACAAATAATTTTAACACATCAAAAATTCAATGGGATGGCACACGAAAATACGTATAAGGTTATTTATAAAAATCTACATGTAAAGATATACATTTCTTTCAATAGCTTTTTAAAATAACTTATTTATAATGGGTCAAATCAGACTTTTTTAAAGCAACTTGTTCTGAACAATGCTCATCAAGAGTTTATCTCTGCTTTGGATACTGTATCATTCAGAATTATTACAGGGTTTTTTTTGCATAAACTATGTTTGCATCAGAGGCCAACAGATAAGTTACCTGGGTATAAAGCATGCTCATTTCAAGTTCTAAAACAAATTACATACTATAATATTGGTGTACTGTTGGCATTAAGTACATGCTTTCAGCAACATAAAACAAGGTTCACAAATTCATAAATTATGAACAACTGATGTCACTCATAAGAAAGTGGCAGTTTTGATAACATCCTTTATGAAAAGTTTGGCAGAGTAAAACTTACAAAAAACTGCAAAAGGAATAAACATTTTTGTAGGAATTGTTCTGCCCGTAAGAGAGAGAGCCAGGCCAGAAGACAACTGTTAACATTACAGAACAGCAGTTTCTTTGTCTTGGAAATGTGTTTTGAAGAGTTTCTGCAAAGCCTGAAGAGCCTCTGAATTGCATTTCCAGTCCCCGAAAATTTTTGAATGTGCCTGTAAGCCACTTTTTCTGCTCTGTCTTGTCAACCAGCCATCAAACATCACCACCAATTCCACTGCTGATCGGTAGATACTATACCTAGCTTCAGTGTGTCTTCCCCCCCATATATCTCGCTCACATCTTCTCAAAAAAAGACAGTCACAGCAAGAAAGGATTTCAAGAAATCCATTTGTCAGTCAACTTCATGTTTGTGTCCTTTTCCCCATATCCTGAATTTCTCCTACCATTCCTGTGCTACCGTAATATTAATGTCACTCTGTACCCTTGGAATGTAACATGGAAACGCTTAACTAATCTCCACTTTCATGTAAACTACTTTTCTTTCTTTACTTCAAATGTTTACAGCTTTCAAGATATCGGGGGGAGTAGTTTACTGGGATTTAAATTTCTAAATTATATTTGAGGACAACACTGCTGATATTATTGTGTTCTAGTACAGGTTTTTTTCCACACAAATAGAAAAGGGAGAAATCAAGAGATTAAATTAGTATATCAATTTTCTTCTTCTTCTAATGCCATAATGTATCTACATTCATGCAGGAAACTAAAAGGAATGCAAAAAAAAAGCATTATATTCCAATAGACAAAAAAGAATGAATCAAGGAATCAGTATGCGTCTCTTCGATTAACTTTATGGTCAGGAAGGACAAATCATTTTATCTCTGCACATTTCTCTGTGTAACTCATAAAACAGGAACAGCAAAATCCCTTTCTTCTCTTCGGGAACTCCGAATCTCAGTATTTGTTCTTTAAACATGCCACAACTAATAATTAAGCAGTGTTCTAACTTGTCAGAACAGTGATATTAGAAAGTCAGTAATTGTCCAAAATAGCTTTTTTTTTTTTTACTTTCAAGACTTCCTAGATAAACTCTGTGTGTAACACACATCAACTTGCTACTCAGATTATCTGTCAGCCATTTAAAGGTTTTTTTT
This sequence comes from Opisthocomus hoazin, assembly GCF_030867145.1. Classification (NCBI taxonomy): domain Eukaryota; kingdom Metazoa; phylum Chordata; class Aves; order Opisthocomiformes; family Opisthocomidae; genus Opisthocomus; species Opisthocomus hoazin. The sequence continues at coordinate 22,044,105 of NC_134417.1, forward strand.
TAAGGAACTAAGGAATAATAATTGTAACAACTTCATTCTTCAGTGATGATTCTTAAATATATTTGACTTTCAATATTTTACCTTTAATTTGATTCTTAGCATACAAATCAGAATACTGCAGTAATCAGCAGTTATGCTGACTTTTCAAAAATCGGTCTTGCAGAATCGTTATTTATTCATCTCTACAACTCCTTAATATCACAATGCTTCCTTTCAGTCTTTGTTGATTAACAACACACTGACGCACTTCATGCAAAACCTTGAGGAATAATGAAACTATATCTGCATAAGCAAATAAACTACATTTCCAGTACTATAAGGGAAAAATATGCAAATGCCAAAGGTAACACTTTTAGAAGTATTAGTAACTAATATATTGAGGAAGTTAAGAGAATGCTGGAGCGCTTCTGGACATCTTATCTCAAACAGAGCTATTCGGAATGTTCCCAGATGTGCTTTCTGTATACTTCCAACTGGATTTAGCCTACTTCCTCTGCAGATAGGATTTGCTGGTAGTAATGCATTTGTAGTTCTGCCTTGTGAAGTACTAGCCAAAACAAAACAGGTTTATTGGAACTTATTTTTGTCCTGCATTTTGGTTCTGATCTACAGAAAAGAACAGTGGATAAGTAATTTTGCAGAATACTGTCCCATAATACTAGTCTGGCAAAACAGTGGATTGTCCTCACATGTGATGAATGAAAGAATCAGATCATCTGAGTGGCCATCATACCCTTCTAAAAAAAGGAAAACTTGTTTTCTTTTAGCTGCTCGCTGTGACCTCTATTTTGACACCATGTATTTTCACTCTTCAGAAGAGTAAACCGATTACATACAGATAAATTACAGATATTAAAAACAAAGCATGTGGAATAAAGAAGCAGTATTAGAACATATAAAAAGCTTTCTTCTACTAGGAAAACACCCACAAATCCATCACTTGACAGAAGTCAGCAAAAAGAAAAAAGCCTGAAATACCAACATCATCCTGAAATATCTCAAAAAGCCAGAAATCTTAGTATAATTGTAAATATCAGTACTAGAGCTACTTGGAAACTTTTTTCAAAATACATCTTAGTAAAAATCATAGATTAATTGAAACACAAGAAAGGTAAACAAATAACTCTCCAAAAGAGCAAACAGCTCATGGGTTAACTCATTTTCAAAAAAACTATTTTCTGTGCAATTTCATGGGCTACAAAACTATGGGTTATTGGCTAGATGAAAGTCTCTTTTGATTTCCCATAAGCATTTTGAGAAACATTTTTCGTCACTAAATTAAATTATTTTTTAAATGTTTGGTATATTCTCATATTACCATTACAAGCTTAACTGTAATTACTGTATTGCCTCCTATATCCTTTCAATGATCACCTCGACTATTCAAATTTCATGTAAAAAGTATACAATATTAAAATAATGTGTATTTAAAAGTTGAAAAAAGATACAGTAACATCCTTTTAAAGGGAGACGAGCTCCACGCAATACTATTAATAGGCTGCATGCATGAATCATTTTTCTTAAACATTAGAGCTCTTAGAAATTCTCTTGTTGCCATGCCAATACGACCTGAACCCTATGTTGCTCAATTTTCTAAATCCACAAAAATTTAACCAATTTTAGAAGGAGTGATCAGGAGGGAGAAGCAGATGAGTTCTCTATTTAAACACCACTGTCCAAGTCTTCTGACATTTCTCCTTCCAATTATTTTTTTTTTCTCTCCGTTAAGCAGTAGCTGTCTAGAGCCTTACCAGAAGACAGGGAATCTGGGTATTGCAAAGTCACGTCTACAAAGCAAAGAACAGTTCATGTAAGAATAACTACCTTCTTATCACAACCAAGTATTATGGGGACACCAGTGCATTAGCACAGCTACTAATAACTCAGTTCAGCTTTACTGGGCTATCAGACATATACTAAGAAAAGCAGCTGTAAACATATGTGTATCTACATATTTTGAAATGCAGATCGTAGAACTGATACATAATGCTACACACACAATCCTGTATTTCAGAAAACCCAACTGATGAATCTGATTGTAAGACAACTACTTTACCACAAGAATTTGTCTTAGCTAGAGCAATAGTGGGGAAGGCAGAAGTTTCTGAGGCTCAGAACACGCTTCCTGTGCCCAATGTCTTAAGCAACAAAATTAACAATGCAAGCATTTCTTCAGGACTGACAACTTGCTTTCGTGTTGAAAAATTAGCTTTGAACACCATGCAATAACGGTAGCACCTACCGGAGTAGTGTGATGGTCACTTCAATTACCCTTCCAGCAAACCTCCACGTAGCTTTTCATGGACTCAGCTCCACAAAAGAATCATGAAGACTACTGCAATGTTGCAGCAGCTAACACAAACACTATTTGACCTCGAGGTTTCTTTTATCCTTTTCTTCATTATCATTTCTCCAACTACTGGATATATCTCCTATTCAGGCGGTATAATTCCTTTAGCACCCTCAAAAACTGTCTATGAACTACTAAGACCATTCCTCACATTCAGAGAAAAAACTAACATGATTAAGTGTTAGAGTATGTCATATAACTAACACACTTCTCACGTGTCAGAAATTCCTTAATAAAAATTCTGAAATAAATTTCATCCTGTCATCTTCCTCACTTCACAGCACCCACTATTGTCTGAGAAATCTTTAATGTCTGCAATCTACAGACTATAAGTACCCATGCTTCATCCATCTAATTCTCTCTTTAACTTATAGCTCTCAGAAAACATTCACTGATTCTTCCACTTCAGACAATTACTACTATTTTTATTCTTTTGATTGGGTCATGAACGAATATTTGCTATTGTGTTGAAATTGCATTAGATAGACTTGTTGAATCAGTTGGATCAGTCAGTTCTTCCTTTGTCTGCCAGTTACAATAGATGTCACAGAAGCCTTCCCTATTTTAATACCAGATCAAGATCAATTTTAATGGCTGCATACCACTAACACACACAGCATCTTGTTCTTTATCCTCAGAAAGATTGAAGTCCTTTGAACTACTGATCAAGAGTGAAGATCAAGAAATGAAACATACAACATAATAATAGTTGATACAAACACTAAAATAATTCCGTGGTAGTTGATTCAAAAAAGCTGAGTTCTAGTTAAAATGGAAAACCAAATTATACTCCTACCAAAAATCACATTTTATTCCCACATCTCATTTTATTTTGAGTCATAATTTAAACATGCAAAATCAAAAGACTATGCAGAACCTGTTCAAGTCCAATTTCTTATATTTAGCCCAGTATTTTGTTGCCCTTCCTATCATACAGACATGTTTTCCAAAAGTGATACAGCCAGCCAGCTCTTATCAGCTGGACTATAAAGGAGAACATTATAAGGTATACTCTGGGGCCTTCTGGCTTTGTGTCACAGTTCCTGGGTTCTTTTAGGCCATTCTGTCCCAGATCACTTATATTATTATTTTTTCTTAATATGAGTGTCAACAAAAACCTGTCTGTCAGACTGAATTTATTCTAAACTTTGTTACCTGCTCAGTGTCATAGAATAGTTGAGGAAGTACTTCTGGAGATCACCCAGTCCAACCTCACTGCTCAAAGCAGCCCCAGTTAGACCAAGACCATGTCCACCTGCATTTTGGGTATCTTCTCATATCATTCTTCTATGAATGGCAACTCCTCTCTCTGTTCAGAGGATAACATTTTTAATTTTTTTTGTTCTATGAAGTTGAGGGAGAAACTGAGACAAAGAAAAGCATTTTAATAAACATAAGTCCTGTAGAAACAAATCATAAAGAACCTGACCCAAAACAGAACAGACATTAATATTCAAGAATGATCTCTGCTAGGATCACAGAAATTTTAACTTAGAAATGACCATAGATTTGTATCACTAAAAATTACTTTATTAAGATTTATGTTACTATTTGTAAATCTCTTCTAGTATTTCTACATATGCTTTACGATTTTTAAATCTATTACAGGATTTGCAATTCAACTTTTCATCTTACAATGACAATAAGACATGTAACTAAAACCTATCTTAAAGCACTGATTCCTAAATCAGGGCTTCAGAGTTTAGATTTACAGGTCCATTGTATAAATTAAGAGGATAAACTCAGACTCTAGAAACATAGATGTGTTTTGTCTAACAAGATGAAATTGCCACAAACTCAAGAAATAAAACTGAACCTGTAAATTCTAGAAAACGTTGCTGACCAGCTTAAGACTACTGCTCCTGTCTAAGTGTTTTAAGCATGCTTCTTTTCTATGCTTTGATATGCTGTACTAACAAACAAATATAATTTAAAAAACATGAGTAATGCCTAATATGAAACCTACTTAAAATCCACAGATGTCTTCCTCATTTCCATTCAGTTCTGGGATTTTTTATTCTTTTTAATTAGACAGCAGTCAAGCTGCACTTCTAGGTTTCCTCGAGTATCCTAAAGCTCACAAAGTAATGCTTTCACTTAAAAAATAGACTGCTAATATTAAAGAAGTGATAAGAACATTGAATGATCTAAGGCTTACAAACCTAATATGACTAAAAAGTAAAATTAACCACACACAGTAGTAGCCATTTCATACCTACACTTTTGGTATTACTAAATTTCTTGCCTTCCCCCTCATCCTTTTTTTAAAAAATAAATACTTCTACAAAATTATCTATATGACCTTTACACAACTCCCCTTACACCTGAGTCACCTAATTTTAACTGAAGAAATATTCTACTCATACTATCTTCGCAAAGCCTATGTTCCCTCTTTCTGAGGAACTTTTAAAACATTCCTCAAGATAGTCCATGCAGGTGATCTATTTTTTCAATGGATTAGCAACACAATACTACTGCCCAGAGAGATATTTTGTCTCTAACCAGTAAAACTCAAAGTCACATCTAATACAACAATTTTGGAAGGGAGCAGAGGTAACTGACATGGGAATTAATTCTCAGTTTCATCTCACCTCTACACTTTATTTACTACTACAAAAAGCAAAATGGATTTTATACTATGCAAAAATTACTGCTGCTCAAGTTTTAACTGATGAAGGCTTGGCAATTTGTGGTTCAGTTCTCTTAGAGTATGCAAAATACTGCTGAAAAACCCTTGTAGTCCTGGATTAAACTAGGCTTGGCAGAAATCACACAGTGGACTAGTTGAAAGATTGCTGATGCTTGGAAATCAAGAAAAAAAAAAAAAAAGAAAAAACACTAGGCATTTTAAAACATGAGTAGGCCAGCTGTTCTAAAATTAGTCTTGTTGTTATGAGCATTATACCAGAAAGCAATAGATTGTCACCACATGTCAGCTTTAGCTGACATCTGCCATAAGAAAAAAAAATACCTCCCAAGTAGGCAGCACAAACATTTGTTCATTACATATTCTGTAAAGGGTGGTCCCTATAGCATAACATTTTAAATAAATATGCAAATCATTATATCACTATTCTAAAAGATCTATGACTTCTACGAGGTTTTAAATAACCCAAGAGGTTTCACTCTTTTTTCCAGTAACTCAACAGACCCACCTGTCAGCTATGCAAAATTAGCATATAAAAAGTATTGGAATTTACACACATTTTGTGCATATACTTGTTCTAATTGAAACTGAAACAGTTATCAAAGTTTCAAAGGTTTATTCAAATCATTCTCATAGCCTAGTTTTGCACATGAAAAACATGTCAGATAACAAAAGCATCTGGCAACAAACTGCGTGTTTCTCATTCTGGCATTGTACCCATCACACAGCAAATACTGAGTGGCATTACTGCATACAGGACTACCCCAAAAGCACTGAAGAAACAAGCTTTGTAAGCTGTGACTGCCTCACTGTTACAGAAATTCTCCCATATTTATGAAATTCTTTTGGATTGCACAGCTGGCCCCTGGCCATCTCTACCCCCAAATACTTTTTCCAGTACTACCCCTTTCCCAAAATGAAGCTCCATGCTTTCACAGAACGAACATCAGAGCATTTTAAACTGATTTAGTAGAGGAAAGAACAGCTTTGCATCAAAATTGATGCAGTCTCTTACATAAAGGAGCCTTGCAACTTTGCACCAGCAACAGAACATGAATCCAATGTCCCTTAATAGCAAGGAGTCACTGTGTCTACAGTCACATTGAGCGTACCTGGCAATATGTCTACAGTGGTTCACAACGTCACACCTAAAGACCATCTCAGTGGAGGTTAACCAGGCAGAGGAAGAAATAATGAGGTTTCTTAGGTATGGCAAAATGTAGCCCTACAAAGTGTTTTTGAAGCAGGGAAGTAGTGAGGCATCATGCCCAGTGCTGTTCTATGGATAAGAGGAGCTTCCTCTGCCTGCAAAGATGCAATACAGTCATGAAAGGGAAAAATAGCTTAAGAGTGTCCTAGCTAGAGGAAGATGTTAATTCAGCCATCAGGGCAAGCCCTGATATGCTGGGAACCCTGAGGGATGAGGGAGCTCACGGGTGTCATAGCAAGGCCATAAGAATCTTAGAAAGTTCATGGTGATGGGTCACGAGGACATCATGCAAGCAAGTATCACTCCTATCACCCTAAGAAGGAGGATCTGGGACCAGCTGTACTTTAGTCCCTGGGAAGGTGATGAAGCAAATACTTTTGGAAGTCATTTCAAAAAATATGAAGGACAAAAAGTCATTGGGAGTGGTACGAATGGATTTAACAAAGGGGAAATCACGTCTGAGCCACCTAATAGCCTTCTACAATGAGATGACTGGCAAGTTTGAAGAAGATACAAAACCGGGAGGAGTGGCTGATAGACCAGATCACTGTGCTGTCATTCAGTGGGACGTCAATAACCTGGAGTAACGGACTGCCAGAATCTCATGAAGTTCAGCAAAGGGAAAGGCAACATCCTGCACAGGAAAGGAATAAGCCCATGCACCAGTAACTGTTGGGGGATGACTGGCTGGAGCACAGCTTGGCAGAAGAGGACCTTCGTAGACAACAGTCGAGCATGAGCCAGCAATGTGCCCTGGCAGCAAAGTGGCCAGCAGCATCCTGGGCTGCACTAGGAACAGTGGGTCAGTGGGTCAAGGAAGGTGATTCTTCCCCTCCGTTCAGCACTGGTGAAATGACACCTGGACTGCTGGGCCCAGTTCTGGGCTCCCCGATACAGAACAGACATGGACATCATGGAGCAAGTGCAGCAAAGGGCCACGAAGACGACTAAGGGATTGGAGCATATGACATATGAGGAGAGGCTGAGAGACTTGGGATTGTTCATTCCTGAGCAGAGAAGACTTGTAGGGATCTTATCAATGTGTGTAAATATCTGATGGGAGCGTGGAACAGCATGGAGCCAGTTTCTTCTCCAGGGGTATTCAGGGAATGGAGAAGGGGCAATAGGCACGAACTGAAATACAGGAAATTGTCCTTAAGCATAAGGAAAGCTATTTTATGATGAGGCCGGTCAAGCACTGGAAGGGGTTGCCCAGTGAGGTTTTGGCATGTGGCTGGAGATGCTCAAAACCCAACTGGACAATGTCCTGGGCAACCTGCTCTAGTTGACTTTGCTTTGAGCTGACGGCTTGTCCTTCAACGATCTCCACAGGTCCCTTCCAAGCCCAACTACTCTGTGATTCTTTCCTCCTGTGCTAATGACTGTGATCCCTTTACTGACAGAGACATCCCAGCCACTCCACGATACACCATGCTCTGGAGTGCAGTCACTGACATCACACCCCCAACACATTCAGATGGTTTTGACCACATCTCACGTACACATACTGTTTACCCTGTCTTGACATAAGTGTTCCTCACCACTCATGGTAGCCAACCAACTAAACCATCAAAACAGCTTCTCTCTCGCTTCCTCCCCCGACCCTATTCTTCTCCCCCCGGGGTAGAACATTCTTCTGTCCCCAAAAGGAAGGAAAACAGTGCAAGTCTGAAAAAAACTCTGAAAAATACAAGCAAAATGCTTCTGAAAATTGGCACAACCCAAATTTTGATGAATTATTTATGTCTTTCAGTGTCCTGCAGAACAGTAGTATATAATATGATAGTACACATTCATGTAACAAAAAAGTATTTTCCACATCTCCATTTTAAGATGATTAGGTTTTCTTCTGGGGGAGTTTCTACCTGTCTGGAAGTAGGAAGAGGTACTATTATCTTTTTTATGCAGCTGCTGAATAAGGTAAGCAGTGGGCTGGAACAGAGATCAAGTAAAATTAAAGATGGTTTGGTTTATTCTGGTTTGCAGTATTCAAACTGCACTAGAAAAAAATTCAATTATAAAACTAATTACATCTTTAATTGCTTAAACAATCATCCAGCTGACTTTATGGTGCTCTTGATACTATGCAGGTGCACTTGCAGGTGTTAACTCTGCAATACATAGGAGTTACATTGTAGTATCCCAGCTTGTGCACAGGCGTGCTAGGAGGATAAAATACCCTTGTATTACACACATGCACAAATACATAGGAAAGTTAACCGAGCTTTATTAGCAAATACAATTCCTTTATTGATACACCTATAGCTACTATCTGCTCTGTCTTCCTGTGAGGCATACCTAAACTGCTTTACAATCATTCTGGTTGACATTTTTTCTTTTAGCTTCTATATGGCCAAAATTACTGGTTGAATCTGAGCAGAACTTGTACTTTGAGACAGCCATATTTCTGACAATTGCAGGAGCATTAATAACTAGCACCACCTACCAGAAATGCCTGCCTTTTACTCTGAGGTTTCATCTTAGCAGACTGGAGAACAGTCTTCTCCAAAATATGTATTTCCTCTGTACATGCAAAATAAACCAGGAAAAATGCATAACTAACAGTGAATTGGGCCCACTACATTAAAAATGTTCAATCACTAAACTCTTTTGTCTCTTCCTTATATTTTATCAACTTTTAAATAGGAGAGGAAAGTTCAATTTCCTAAAAATTGAGAAAGAAATGAATGGCTTTTTAAAATCCCCTTTCTGCACAGAGAACTAAATTCAGCTTAAATTCACAAACATATTCCGCTCCCAGCATTTCTTTTAAACTAATTTAACTCTTCATTGAGAAATTAATAGCCATTTTTAAATATAAGCTGCCTAAATAGTCATACTGAGAGAAACTTCTGAATTTTGACAAGCATAATTTTTCAGAATGTATAATACATCACCTGACACGGAAGATGGTGATAATTAGACTCAACTACTAGAAACACTGGAAGAACAGGTCTAGGACACTGAGGTTGTTTTACTGTAATATTATAACCAGAGTTTTGGAGCCTTCAAAAAGAAGTCCACTCAAAAGGTAATTACCTCCTCTTCTAAGCCCTTTCTGGATCCCCAAACACCAGCAACATGACTGCTGCTTGCTTGCAGTGGGGAGCTGTCATCACTAGCTTGATATTGGTCTAAGCAAGTGTTTCAGCTGCAGCAAACACATAAATATGTTTACATGTTGCAATTAGTACAAACCTAAAAGCAACTGTATTGATTTGCTATTTCTATGCATGTTTTTGCTGTAAACTCAGATTTCACGTGCAGACACTGCTAAACTTTCCTGTCTATCTGCTAGACACTGCTGGATGAAAAAATCTCAAGTAACATTAGCTTAATTGGGTTCTGAAAGAAAACTACCCCTGCTTGAAACACAATGAAGCCACTGGAACAGGCTGTGAAAGATACAGGATTAGAAGAAACCACAGTAATGCGCAGAGAAGGGTGGTAAGTAGCAAATGACTGGCAACAGAGCAAGCGGTCCATAAAATTGGCCTCTAGTTGACAGTCAGTTCAGAGCTTAGCTGGTTCTTAAAATGGATCATTATATATTGCTTACGTGAGCAAATGCACAATTATTCATCCCTCTACCTTTGCAAACAAAAGTAATTCCTTTCCTCAATTATTCATGCCTCTACCTTTGCAAACAAAAGTAATTTCTTTCCTCATCCATACACATAAATCTAGTAAAATATCTCCTCAATATCCTGTCTTGGGTCTCATCCTGTCATCATCAATATCCTGTCTCGGGTCTAAGGTCTCATCTTAACACCATTCCCATTTACAACCAGAAGCTGTATATGGGAGCGCAAGGGAGCACTCACAAAACTTCCTGACACTGTAAAAGCAGCCCCCTGTCCCGGATTCTCAGACCATACAAAGTCAATTGATTTCAACTAGATGCTGCAGGCACCCATGCCTTTGAAGTTGCAGATTCCAATATACCAGCTAGACTTACTGCCATACAGTAATGTTTGCTGTTTCAGGAGCACAAAATAAATTAGCTCACTCACACAAATTACATTGAGCTGAAATACCATGTCAGTAAAGCTATGGCAGGATTATTTAAAATTATGATTGCACAAAAGACTTAAAGATGCTAAACTCACTTGGGAGTTGAGTAGCTTCAAAAATTTAATCTGGACACCATTTAAAAATGTTATTTTTGCTGGATGAGAAACAGAGTGGCTTCACCCGAAAACATTCTGTAGGGAGTCAAGGCAGTTCAGTAGCTCGAAATTGCCTGAAATGTCAGAAATACTGAGAAGTCTTCTCCAACTTCTAAGGCGTTTCCTTTCTAAGGAAACATTTAGGCAGTATATTTTCCACTAAAATAATTCTGCAGCATAGGAAGTGCTGATTTGTTGTTTTTCAAATAATTTGGTGTTTACCACTTGTATATTCCACTACTCTTTTAAATTCACTTTTTCATAATTTTCTTTTTGAAATTTAAAAAAGTTTTGACCATGTGGTTCAGTATGGCGTTTGCAGAGGTCAAATGATACAAACATTGTTAGCAAGCTATTGCAGTACCATTGGCAGTAATTTCTCCCTTCCTCTTCTAATACTCTAATTGATAAAATCACTGCATTTTCACTTCAAATTTGGTTCCTCCCCCCAAGACAAAACTACAGGCAACTTAACAGAAGGTAACATGACATCTGACATACAGAGGTCCACACACTCAAACCTGTAAGCCTAAAATATCTTGATGTCCAACTGATTTTCTCAGTTTTACATACATGCAACACCAATTGAAAGCCAGACAGGAGGAGAAACTAAAAACCACAAAACCCAAAAACTCTGAGCATGTAATTTTGTACTTCAATACAAATATAGTTGCTTCACTGTATCCTGCAAAATCTGAAGAGGCAGGTCATGGATTCAGATAACTTTTGAACCCTTAGTGCAAGAGGTATTATTGAAAATCTACTGAAATTATTACTTACTGTGCTTACTATTTAAAAGCCAGCATATTATCTAAAGATTTAGCTCTCTATTGCATTAGCACAGATTTTTTTTCAGCATATCAGATAAAGTAGTGTAGCTGGTCATGACAGTGTGGGCTTTTTTTATGGCAACCACTAAATTTATGCCATAAGTAAAAAATAAAATGATCAAGAGTCTATGTAAACATATATACATACACACTCCTAAAATTAAAATATGGCACTCTCAACTTTTCTTTCTCCCCAGCTTCAGTCTGCCCATAAGGAAAATAAAACTGTCCTGGCTTTGGCTGGGATAGAGTTAATTTTCTTCCTGGTAGCTGGTGTAGTGCTGTGTTTTGGATTTGGGATGAAAATAATGTTGATAATATACTGGTGTTTTTAGTAATCACGGACTTTTCAGCTTATCATGCTGGCCTGCCAGGTGCACGGGAAGCTGGGAGGGGACACAGCTAGGGCAGCTGACCCAAACTGGCCAAAGGGATGTTCCATACCATATGACGTCACGCTCAATACATAAGCTGGAGGAGGTGGCTGGGGAGCATCAATCGCTGCTTTGGGAAGGGCTGCGTATCATTGATTTGGGGGTGAGCAATTGCATTGTGCATCACTTGTTTTGTATATTATTATCTCTTCCTTTGATTTCCTATTAAAGTGTCTTTATCTCAACCCACAAGCTTCAATTTTTTTTTTTTTTTCCTTTCCTCCTCTCCATCCCACTGAGGGTGCGGAAGAAGCGAACAAGTGGCTACGTGGTTCTAGTTGCTGGCTGGGGTTAAACCACAACAAAAACAAAACACAAAAGCCCATAAGTCTGAATGTAGACAGTCATTTTACACTAATTTATCATCATATTTCATTTATCTGATGTTATTAGCAAAATGTGAACACAAATTTAAAAAAAAAAAAAATTCAAAAAACATTTCCACGATCATTTCCACAGCTTCAAAGGCAAGAACAGAAAAACTATCTTTGAAACTCTGCTTTGTTCTTTAAAAGAACAGACAAACCAGGGTTGAGGACATCTTGTAAAAAGTCAAGATGATTTATAACAAAAGATTTTAGAACATATGTTGCATATGCATGGTTAAAACTGCTACACAACGTTCTATTTTCTAGTTAACTTCTGCTCAGCCGGTTGCTTCAGAGGAGTAAAATATCATGAAGCAAAGGACAGAAAGGACAAACTCCGGTAAGAGGCAGGAAGCACATAAACATAAAGAATCACAAGGGTAACTAAAAATAAAGTAGACACACATTTCCATCACTGCAAGTACTTGCTTACCCATATTCCAAGTAGTAGCAGTAGTTCCCTGTGTTCACTGCAGAAGAACTGGCTAAGCTCAATTAAAGAACGGCACATGGCGAAAAAGGTAAATGCCACGGGCTTTTTATGATGCATATTTGGTGTTTAACGTTTGCTGTAATTTATCGAAACATGGAGAACACCGTGTGGTGCGTTAACCTTGGCCAGCTTCCAGACACTTACCCAGCCATGCTCTCATCCCTCCTACTCAACAGGATAAGGGGAGAAAATAAGATGGAAAAGCTCATTGGTCAAGATAAGGACAGGGAGCTCACTTACCAGTTGCCACCCTGGGCAAAACAGTCAACTATTGCCAATTAAAACAGATTTGGATAGTGAAAAACAATACCAGAAAGATTAAAACAGCACCTTCACCCTGCCTTTTGCCAGGCTCAGCTTCACTCCCCTGCTTGTCCAGTATTCTTGTCTTTTCTCAACGATGTTTTCAGAGGCACCACCAACTTTGCTGATGGGCTCAGCTGTGGCCTGCAGTGGATCTGGATCAACACCTCATCAAATCCTCATCTTCCTTGTCCTTTCCTCTGGAATCAAATCCTATTAGCAACGTTTGAGGAATGCTCATGTCAATTCCTTTACCTGAATAATGTTCACTATTCACAATTCTAGGGACACTGTACATTTCCCCTGTGTTACTGATTTTTTTTATCCAAATCCCTGTATTATGGCTGACATGACTAGCTGTTAACACTGTCCTGAAGCATGGACTACTTCCAAATATACCACTTTGCCTGACTGCTATAACCTCTGTGTAACAATTCTCTAAAACAACATTACACTTCATACTCCAGCCGATAGCATAAGATTGTATTTTACAGCTGTTACATTTCAGCATTTTGAAGCTCACCGTATTTTCTATGATGCTGTCTGAATTCTTCATGAAATAACTTCTCTTCCACCACTGCACAGATAGGGCTTCTGCTATGAGGTACCTTATCTCAGAGGCAGGGTTCTTAATGCTTATCACAATGCCATTTTTCTATTTACATACTAGGATTGACGAATAGGTCCTATCCATATTTTTGTTTACTGAGGCATTTCTTCTGTGGAAACAAACTTGATTTAGAATGGCTCTGAAGTACAGCAACGGAGAAATTTAATGTGTCTGCCATATAAAGGTAGGTGAAGGGAAGTGCAGCATTCCAAAAGTTAAAATGGAAAAAAAAAGTGGATGGTGGAATTCACTCAAGTTTTTTGTTATTCTTCTAAACTTTATTTTTAGGATAATTTTTGCAACACAAGTCTCTTCTCTCCCTCTCAAGCTTCTTAATCCAGTATGTTTAATTCCTTCAGTCCCGCCCACTGGGTCTGCTTCATTTCAAAAGCAGGAAGATAGTAGAAAGATTTCTAAAAATGGAGGATATTAGTCTTTGGCAATCAGAATCGGGAAGACAGAACTGTTGCTCACAAAGGCTCATACGATTGTTTCAGGACTGATCTGACATAGGACTGGGAGACTCTTAAGAACAGAAGAATTAAATTATCAAAGCTGCAGAAACTTCTACATAAGTGTTGCTGACGTCCCTTTCCATACAATAGCTTTTTTCCCTGTATCAAACAGAGATCAAAAAAATCATTCCACTCATAGGCAGTAAGCATCTCAGACCCATGTTCAATCTATTTCTGTACACTCTAAAATAATTCATACACAGAAGTGCAGCATTTAATCTTCATGAAACAAAAAAAATTGAGCTAAAACCTCATGAGAACTCCAAAGTTCTCTCTGAACTATTACATAAACCCCATTTGAAAATGTTGTCATTTCCCAAAGATTATTTTCCTTAGGAAAAGACCTGAAGCAGCCCAACACACTGACGCCACAGAGAAATTTATTTTCAGACTAAAAGAACGTGAAAAACATAGGCAGCAGCATGCAAATACAAGTTTCCTACCTTTCATTCACCTAGTATGAGACTAACTTTGGATCACTCATCTTACTAGGAACTTCCTAGTAAAAGGGAGAATGGTTGTAGAGCAGTCCCTGAGATTGTAGTAGTAACAGTTCTTTTGGCAAACTGTGAAGTGCAGATGGTATCAAAGATATGCCAATAACTTAAGCAGGAGCTTCCAATAAAATCTCTTCCAGTGCATGTTATACTCTGTGAATCACAGTGATAGGGGCAACCCTAGGTATCCAGCACTTTTATTCTACATGTAGTCAGTTTAACTACCTTACATGTAAGCACATCCCTCAGGCAAAAGTCTGTGCTCCAGATGTATTTGTATTTATGCCAGGCATAAGTTATTTCTAAACACGTAGATTCATAGTCTACAGAAAAGAAAACCATCATCAGAAACACAGAAATTACTTCCATCTGATCTACCTTCCAGTGAGAGAACCACAAAACAAAGTTTCCTCAGGTGTTCCTTTGCTCTCTTTCCAGCTCCTAATTGCATTTAATGACAAATATACAAATGATTTTAGGAACATGATAGCCTATTCCTGCTTATGAATGTTGCTCAGAGATTTAAAGCCACACACAAGCCACCCTAAGGATTCTAGGAGAAACCATCAATGTACTTAGAAGGATATCACCATTTTCCATCTAATTAAGCTTCTTTTTCTCAAACTGGGGATTGGAATACACACTTCCAAGGAGATAATTTACTGACAGAAAACCAGCGCATAAGGTTTAGACACTGAAGTGGCATCTTAATATTGGTGGATCTGTTTTAATTAGCTTTACTTTTCATGTAGGGTAAATAAAACATTAAGGAGTCAGCCAGACAGATAAGCGACAAACTGTTTTTCAAATAGCTCCAAGAAATGAGCAAGAATAAAGCTTGAAGAGTGTTATATTTACCTCTGCAGCTCCCAGGGCAGTTTTAAGAACACTGGGTCAGGTACACTGAGACACTGAGAAAATGTGCAATTTTTTTCCCACCGAGCTGTCAAGGCATTCACGCTGTGAATAGCTAACACCCTGCTTTGACAACCAGGCAAATATTTCTATTTTCTGCCATTCTAGTCATGAAGTATCTCAGTGTTGCCTCAGTTGATTTAGTGCCAGTTCAAGTCAGACTTTAGATGTCTGAGCTAGTAACCAGACCAAATATTCTTGATGAAGCCTTGTCACAAACTCATACACTGCTGCTTAATACATTTCCAAATAGTTAGATAGCAAAAAAGGCTGTAAAGCTGAATAGGCAGCAGAGAAGCAGAACACATGTTCACTGAACTGCCAGGATGGAGATTTAAGTAGTACATCGAAGTCAAATATGCTGCTGCTTCTATTTATTGTTAACATTGCCTTAAAGAAACGCTTAAACTTGCTAAAGACTACATAGTTCCTTAAAATCAATTCTTTATTTCCCATACTTCGAAAATACACATATTTAGAGAAGCACAACTAACAATGAAGTCTGTCCAGGCAGAACTGAGACACGGTTAAATGAACATACCCTATTCAAGGGGTAACTGCACATAGATACTATAAAAATTAATTTTTCTTAAATCTTTAAAAATATTAATTTCTGACTGCATTGCACATGCATCTATTGACCAGAAGTTTCCATTAGCAATACCATGACAGTGGAAGACAGAATGAAGGGAACAATACTTTCAGTGGGGCCATATCCCATAGGATGTGCTCAGAAACCACTGGATCACTACTTCTCAGCTTTTTTTTTTTCATGGGATAAGAATAAGCAGGCAGGAATCATAGTTCAGTGTATGAATACACAAATAGAAAAAGCAACAAAATAAATTATTTGGAGTACAGACTTTGTGCCAAGAGCTTGGAGTAAAGCACTTTTGAGACTGGATTCCATCCTTGAGCCATGCTGCATTACACAGTGTTCCCTTACTCAGGGATTCTATTTCAGGCAGGATTTAGTTTAGCCTTTTAACTCCCATACTTGCAACCTACAGAGAATTACAATGTCCATTAACTGAATACGCCATGAACAGTACTTACCAATACTGGCATAACCAGGTGTTGATGGATCTCCTCCGCTGTTCAAGGAAACCATAAAAGCTTTATCAGCAAGATCTGTAGTCTTTGGTAAGTCACAAGGATCAATGTAAAGAAGAGCACCGCCAAACCCTGCATCTTCTAACAGAGAAAGCTGAGGAAACAAAATAATATAGATGACTATGAACAAAAACGATGTTAAAACACATTTTTATTATTTCAATTACTGTTGAGATAGAGGCTTTATCATGTGTCAGGCTCTCACCATACTATGCTCTGTACAAAAAGAATAAAGACAGGTGTAGTTCCAAACTGCTTGTCATATAAAACCAGCAGCTATTCTTTGAAAAGACAAAATCAAACCCCCCCAAAAGTAATTCAAAGTCTTGTTTCCAAATTCATGACAAAAGCTACTTTAAAAGCCTAACAACAAAAATAATTCTTACTTTTAAATTATATGGAGCATGTTGAGGAAACACAGCGCTAACACTCACTAAAACTGCATTTGAGATTTGCTAATGTTCCATCCTCACCTTTTTTATTGTGACAGTGAGACAAGGCCAGTGTATTTGAGATTATATTCAGATGAGGTACTGGCCATGATTCAGTAAGGTACACAAAGAGATATGAGCAGAGTCACCTTTCCCCCTACTCATTGGACACGTGCTAGACTTTTAACCCTAACACATTTTCATGTGATATAAATACCACCTTGAAAATGCCTTAGTTTTGAAACTAATCTCACTGAAACATCTTGAGCAGATCTTCCATATTTTCCATATTATCAGCAGTCTTAGTTTACCTCTTGAAGGATATGCATAAGTGTGTATAGACATACTGGATGTTTGCATACACTGGCATCAGTCTTGTACAGGATTTCTGGACATAGTTACTCTTCAGTTAAAGCCAGAAAACAGAGACAGTTTACAGATTATTAAAAAAAAAAAAAAAAAAGCAGTCTATCTTACCCAAACTCTGGAGTCTGCCTCCTGTCAGTCAGACAACTTTTGTTGTGTCTCATCTGTCTCATTAGAACATTACAGCTTGAGTTGGTAATGATAACCAGCCTTTCCAAAAATCTGTAGATCTGGGGCAGCAAATCAGGCAAACTTCCCCAAAGTCAAGGACAAAAACATCCAAGCACCATTACTTGCAGCAGCCTATAGATCAATTTTGACTGAAAAACTTCAGGTTTTCACTTTCACAGAGAACGGAGAAATAAAGGGATTTTATTCCAAACCAGATGAAATTGAATTGCAATGTGGGAAATACCGCCATGATATGACCTTACTGTGTAATGCTCTGCATATTTGGAATAGACTCAAGAGTATAAAACCATATTAATTTTTCAGACAGAAGTAATGTTGGTATTCATGGATTATCTTACTGTTCACTACGCTCTGCTGATGATTTTCCAAATGGCTCCAAACTGTCTGAGGAACAACAGCAAGCACATGATGTTTCCGGACTACACAACTTTGCTTCTATAGGAACTCAAGAACTTGTTACTATACCTCCGTTTCTCAGTTCAATTGTCCTTCTCTTGCCTCTCAGACCCTTCATTTTTTCTGTATATGTGTTTTTTTTTAAATTTATCTCCTAGCTGTTGGTTTTAAGGAATGTTTACGCATAGTTCTTTGTGACTTAACAAGTATGTAAATTACATGACTATACAGCATTCACTTTAAGACTCTAAAGCATTTGACGTTTAGTTCTGCTTTTCTTGTAAAGTGAAGACAGAAAAAATGTATAAAAATAGCACCCTACTATTTGACATTTCTATAAGTAAACGTGAATAATATTGTGATTCGCCAAGATTTTAACACCGTAGTTTGAATTCAGATAGAGATGCAAGTGAACCTGTGAATCACCTGTGTGATCCTACATCCCTTATTCAAACAAGCAATCCCTAGATGAAAAGGGGTAGTCTCTGAGAACTCTATTCAGATGAATATGAGTATGCAGAGTGAGAATGTAAGTGACTAGCACAGATGTTTAAAAATGTAAAATGTTAAAAATGTATTACAGACCTTTAATGTATTGCAGGAATAACAATTTCCAAAATGGTAGGTTCTTTTATTATTGTGTTGTTCTGTTTCCAACTCATGTTCATATTCAGCTATTCAGCCAGGATATGACTGCACAATAAAAGGGGTGGGGACACTACAGGAGAAGCAGGACACATCATAGCTAAATGATGTAACAGCCAGGATTTAAATAACAACCGTCTTTTCCTCCATCCATATCCATTATCTTTTTATTAATCTTTAGTCTTATTTAATAGCACAGAATACAGGAAACACAGATGTGGTCTTTTTTTCTTTAAGAGAGTTTAAAAAACTTTGTACTTAACAAAAATCACTATTAAATTCCTCTGTTTCAGTGAGAGAAGGTAAGTACACGGTTATTATTCACAAAGCGCAGCAACAACTGCTGCCATGGCTACAATCCCTAGGAAGAAGTTGTGTTGAACATGTGAAATTATAAAACAGCTTTCAGATTTCAGCTATAATTGCTGCTTTTTAACTTTTCAACAGTGACATCACAACTATGCCAACAATAAATGACTACTGCTGCTTCCATTTTCATCTTAAGTGAGTCAGCACCTCAAGAGCCATAAAATGCCCTAGCACAAAGCATCTGAGGAAGGTACTGAATATTTTTTTACATGGCCAATGATTGTAGATTAAGTCCTTCAGGTAAACTGGTACACACCTATTCAAATCAATGGATTATCTTAGATTGTAGAACCAACTAACAGCAGAATCTGCTCCTTATGGTTCTGGGTGTATGCCTCCTACCTCTCCCAAAGCCACAAACATCTCCAAATCAAACGGAAACAGCAGAACCCTTGACAGGAAAACAGGTGCTGGTGCCCACTGTTAACTCTTTTGTTGTTCAGGGCTGCTTAAATCCTCAGTTTTTAGAGTCACTTAAAAAACCCCCAGTAACTCTTTTAATCAAGTATATTAAATCACCCCATAAAACATTCTGGACTCAGTTTAATCTGAGACACTTGCTGCTTTATCAAAAGCTCTGTTGTGTAACTGGGGACAGATTAGCCTTGTAAACTCTACACACCATAAGATACCATTAAATTGCCTTCTAAAGATGATGTAGCTGAAGCAATGAAAAGACACCGCTTTCTTTTAAGTAGTGACTAGTGATTTTGGAAGCCTTTATTTTACTCAAGGAGGTTCTTATACAGTAAGGTAACACTTGAATGTACAGTGCAATAACTACAATACCAATAGCTTTAGATACATTAAGAGGGCACCCTAGTAACACATTCGAATTTCTGGACAGAAGATCAAGATAACTGATCTGGAAGAGTAAGCAAAACCAATTCTTTATACAGGCAGATTGCAATAGTCTAAAGAACTTGGTTTTGCTCTAACAGGAGAACTCAAAGCTACTTCTCCATTTTAACTACACCATCTCTGCACGTTGCAGAGGAAACATTTATCTTTTGTATTGGCATACAGGTAACAGAGATCAGGTCTGTACTCTACATTTGAGCGAGGATTTATTGTTGGTCTTTGGCCACAAACCTACTCGCAGATAGGAATTAGTACAAAAATAAGGAAGTTGAGCATGATTCTTTGCTGGAAAAAAGAAGCAACAAGAAGCAGGAGGCCACTACCTCTCACAGCTGACTTCTAATGTGTTTTATCACTCCTAAGGCTAACGTGTGCCTGAATGAATGCTTCATCATGAGGTTATGTTAGTGATCTGAATGCAGAAACAAACCTGTCAAAGAGAAGCGACTACAGCCTCTCTATATGAAACTCCAGCATAATGCGTAAGAGCTGTCCTTAAATGACCGGTTATAAACAGGGAAGCAATGCAGCAGGTACTGGCCTCAAGCAGTATTTGTTACCTTTCAGCTGAGAGCAAAGTCTGCCTCCCTGAAGATCTATTCCCTTGGTTTCCTCTTCCCAGCTGAGACTATGCTTGCACTCCTCAAGCACCAAAAAGCACACGAACAATCAGGTAATCAGGTTTCATTCTTGTCCAGAGATTGGACTGGTTACCTGCTAACCACAGAGCCCCAGAAAGATTAAAAACATGCACATTGAGGCACGTAGCTGCCTAAGAAGTACTCTCACTTTCCAGCTGAAAATAAAGTCTGACTGCATCAGCACTACTCTGATGTTCTGTTCATGGGAGCCACATCTGGGATGAGTTTCAGCCATCATTTACTGAGCAGAGAGCAGAAAAGCACATCACACTGTGGTCTCATCTGGATTACAGCAAGTAAGAATGTGGAGATAGCTAAGCAAGGGCTTCCTAAACTAATCTCTCAATGCACTGAAAATCCCATCTTCTCTGATCCAGAAAGACCCTCATGGCTTAAAGACAATTAAATGAGCATGTCATCTTTTCTCTCCATTTAGTTAATTCCCAGTAGTAGTTGTTTACAAATGATTTATAAAGTAGTAACGCCAGATCAACTGATGAGGTGCATCACAACATAGTATATTCCTAAAAGTGACAGTTAATGATGATTATGAATACGTCAGAAAAAAAAATGACGCAGGTAACTGTGGGTTATATCAACGTACAATTGCATATTAAAATAGCTTCTCATTATTAGCAATTCTTCCTGCCATATTTTCAAGTGATCCCAAAATACAACCAAACTTTCTGAGAACCTTGCTCTGCCACTCTCTAGACAGTTGTCCATCTTTGTGAAACCTCTTTTAAATCAGTCACGGCGTTAAATGCGCAGACAGGTACAGTATCAGCATTGTGGTTTGTCTTCCTCTCGTTCTCCTGGTGCAGGTCATCGCTTCTCTCTCCCCTTTGACCCTCCCCTAAAGTAATAACAGCTATGCTTTCTAAGGTGTAACACCAGCTCCTTTACTGATAAATACTGCCTCTGTTAGGCTTCTTTAGTCTACTTTCTAGGCTTGTCTATTTATGAGACTTGATCCACAGTAATGACCGAACCACTGACCATTTGGCAGAGAAGACTTCTTTCACAGGAGGAACTATCTCAGTATATTCCTGCAAGCTTACTGAAAAGTAAGATACTGAGCAGACATGAGGTAGATCCTGCTAATACACCACACTGAGAAGGCATCACTAAAATGTGGAATGCTTACCCCTTAATGGAAGGGGGAAAACCATGCAAGAAATCACAAGAGAGAGACTGTCAGATGGAAAAGAATGCAGAAGCTTGGATCACAAATTAGACATCGCAAAATCCAACCTTGAGAACCAAAGCTATGAAAAATCTGTTCGCTAACCCATGAAACAACCTGGTTTATTGAATCACAGAATTATAGAATCACAGGTTGGAAAAGACCTCTCAGATCATTAAGTCCAACCATCCACCCAACACCACCATGTCTGCTAAACCATATCCCTGAAGTGCCACATCTACACGTTTTTTGAACACTTCCAGGGATGGGGACTCCACCACCTCCCTGGGTAAACTGTTCCAATGCCTGACCACTCTTTCAGTAAAGAAAGTTTTCCTAATATCCAATCTAAACCTCCCTTGATGCAGCTTGAGGCCATTGCCTCTCATCCTATTGCTAGGTATCTGGCAGAAGAGGCCAACACCCACCTCACTACAACCTCCTTCCAGGTAGTGGTAGAGAGCAATAAGGTCCCCCTTCAGCCTCCTCTTCTCCAGACTAAACAGCCCCAGCTCCCTCAGCCACTCCTCGTAAGACTTGTTCTCCAGACCCTTCACGAGCCTCGTTGCCCTTCTCTAGAAACGCTCCAGCACCTCAGTGTCCTTCTTGTAGTAGAGGGGCTCAAAACTGAACACAGTACTCCAGCTGCGGCCTCACCAGCACCGAGCACAGGGGCACAATCACCTCCCTACTCCTGCTGGCCACACTATTCCTGATACCAGCCAGAATGCTGTTGGCCTTCTTGGCCACCTGGGCACACTGATGGCTCATGTTGAGCCGGCTGTTGACCAACACCCCAAGATCTTTTTCCGCTGGACAGCTTTCCAGCCACTCCTCCCCAAGCATTATGTAATGTAATGCAGTTCAGCACAGGACCCATTGGCTTACAACTCCACAGAATAATTGGAAGATTCTGTCCTTACTCAAAACAAGTAGCACTAATACTGTGTCTGGAGTAGTTTATTTAAAATACAGAAACTTTCAAATGTATTTCACCATTTGTATATACATTGACAAGAGTTTTTCAGCACATGATCAATCAAACTGTAGTGCTGGGAAAAAATGAACCAGATCTCTTCATTTTACTATAGGTTCCCTTCTGTTACATTTTACTTCTAATATTATATACTATGCTAATATACTTTAAAAGTCTACATTTCAAAAACACCTTTAGCACCCCATGCTGTCTTAAGCCCAAAGTGCCTCAGAATGTAGTTCTCATCTCCAGAAGGCATTCATATGCATGTACTTCACATTATTGAAAGTGCGTATCTTGGCTGTACCCTCAACTCCTGTGTATAGATACTTACATTAATTGACAGTATTAGGCTGTTCATTGAAACTACTCATGTTTTTGAAGGCCTTTCTACTGTATCACCACCATATGGCAGAAAGAGGCTCTTCTGCATATCAGGATCAAAGCAATTATGCCATACACTAAGAGCTTCTGACCGATGTCAGTACCACGAAGATTATACACCCAACATCTGTGAATTTATTTATATGAAAACCTGGAAATTTCAGTCACAACTGAAAGTCACAATAATTAAAAAGGAACTGAGAGTCTCTGGAGAGGGGCACCTTTGGTACACCAATCCACCGAAGCTTTAAGTAGTAGGTCAAACAAGTATTTCTCTTCTTTCTTACCGCTTATCACAGATTTTATTGTTTTAAAAAAAGAAATATATCAACATATGTCTGTGTCTGGCAAAGTAACAGAACCTTAAACAAACAGATTAAACATGCTTTGGCTACAGGCACTTACAGAATGCTTAAGCATGAGATTTTTTAAGCTTAACAGGGCAGTTTGCACTCCTTAAACCTCCACACAAAATAACAAAAAAGGTATTTTACCCAATGTCTGCATTAGTGTAAATCACAGTTCATTAGACAATAAAAGCCTTTAAGTGTCAGCTACTGACAGTACAGCAAAATTAATACTGGATCACGTTACTATTCTAGCATATGACCGCTTCCATATACGGTCAGGCCAAAAGCCCTCCTCACACCAGATTCACAATTGCACTGTTTATTGTAAGTCCATTCAGGTGCTAACACAGTAAAACCTGGATATTACACATGCATAAAATAAAAACTTTATGGATATTCCTGCTTATGTATTAATTGTCTATAATTGTCATGCCCTTTTCTCTGCCCCTTCTAGGTAATCCACACAAAAATGCATGCAGAATTTTATATTCAATGTCATAATACATATAAAACATTGAAACAAAAAAACATTTTAAAGAAGAAAATCTAATTTAGTAAAACCAACAACAGGATATATACCATAATATTTCAGAGGAAGAAAGAAAATATCTCAGATACATGAAAAAAACCCATACATGTACCTCTCACATTACTCTCTGTTTAAAATCAAATATATTCATAAAAATTTGTAGATACTTGTCTCCTATTGTCATCACACTTCCGTGCAATGATCGGCATTAATTAGACAAATAACAGCAACCAATTTTTAACTACTGCGTTCTTCAATTCGTAGTGCAACGTGCAAAAGACATGGTTCATTAATCTGAGACACAGCTCTACTAGCTGGACAGGCTACAAGTTATTAATTACTCTTTGCTACTGAAATTCAGATTAAAATCATGAAGCTCTGAAAAGAACTCCCATCTCATTTTACTAATTGGCAGTACGTAAAACTACCAAGGAAAGGGAAAGTGCCATTTAAACTGCTGGAAGACCTCACTGACATAACACCTTTTTATTTCTGAAACAGACTGCTTGAGCAGAAAAATAAGACTTTGTATACTGCAGATTTAATTAGATGCCACTGTCCTCTCAGTTACCTACTATAATACTTGGAAGGTGCAGTGGCACGACAAACAAGACTCAAGGCAGAAAAAGAAAAAACCCACCTAGATACACATACGTACATTTTTATACAACTCTTCCAAATTGCATATTTTTAAAAAGGTGGTAAATGTCCATTTTGGCTTCAGCTTAATTTTTCAACACTGCATTTAACATTTAATCATGCTTCTACATTTTCCATCACAGAGATCTAGGGACAGTTTGCAAAAGAAGAATTCTGTGGCAAAACACTGTCTGAAGAGGTTTTGGCTTTTGCTGATCAATCCTCAAGGTGCTGTGTTAAGAGTAAAAGAGATGGAGGACATCGCCAGATTAATGGCTGACTACATGGGGATGATGAGAAGTAGTACATCTTTCCTCTTCAGGTCAAACACCGTCTTTGTCTAAGGAATGACACTATTGCTGTATTGAACAAACAAGACTAGGAAAAGGATTAAGCTGCATAAATCTTCCAAAAGCTAGAAATGCAGACAATGGCAATCTCATAAATGACGGGCTATTCCCATAAAGGTTTTAGAAGGTGGAAAATACACTGCATTGGAATTGGACAAACTATTCCTGATAGGCAGAGCCATATATATGAACAACACAAAATCAAATACTTGCTCTGCATCATGGCAAGGCCTTAAAACTTTGAGGTATTTACTATCAGAGAAATTATAATATAAAGTTCATCATTTGTGGAAAGAACCTGACACGCACACATGAATTTAATCAAGACACTTTTACTAATCACTTTTCAAATTGAAATTGTCATTCCATATTTTCAATTTTCAGAATTTTATCCTTTTTATAACTAAATATAATTTCTAAGGAAAGATTTCCCTCTTGTATTTCTTAGATGTCCTATATGATGTGGGGGGAAAAGCAGGAGGGAAGGTTAAAATCTTAGAAAGTCAATCACAAAAAATCTGCATGTGAGCAATAGGGCTGTATGGCAGTGAGAAGTAAGAGCTACTTTGTACATAAATTTACCATCAGTTGTATTTTTAACCACATTCTTCTGTCAGATAAGTGCTATTCAAGGGCAGCAGACTTTTAAATTACAACTAACCACAAGAAAACTGATTTGTGAAGGTTCATGAACATCAGCTTTTACAAGTAAAAGAATAAAGTTGTTTTTCCTTACTGCGACTAACTTAAAAAGAAACTACTGGAGAGAAGTAAGATAGGCTTCAATTTAGCCGGAGACTTCCACGCTCCTAGCCCATCGATTTGGAGCAATATTAAATCTCCACACTAGTTCATTCCCTTTTTGCGCTAGATGCAGACATGAGAAGTCCTTGGAAGCTTTAAGCCCACCTAAAAGCGCTCTTGCAATAGGAGGAGTAACTAAGCTCTCATGAAATGAAACCTACACACCAAGCTTTCCCACAGACACATCTCATATACGAGCTACCCTTTACTGTATGCATAGTTGACCCTTTTCATCCTCTGAGGCAAACAAACAAATAACCAAAAACCCCCCAAACACAACAACAATATGTTCTAATGCTGTTGGCCTGAATCCCTGCTGGAAATTCTCTCCCATAGCCAGGGATGCCGTTTGTGTCAGTACCATATTTAAACTTCCCACGAGCTACACTATATTCAATAGCCGCAGAATGGCCACCTCGTCTAGAGTACCTGCATTTGGTAAAAGAGCCCAGTAGTGTTGTCTGAACATGGATAAGACGTGATATAGACACAAAACAAAAGACAAAGGAAAGCAAAGAAAATGCAAGACAGGCAATCAGCACTGGGAATCACAGTACATACACAAAGAGCAGCAGCTTCCAAGGTGCAAAACTGAGAGAAATTCACACCAACAAAAGGAATGAAGAGCTGAATAAATAAGAGGTACCATAAATTGGCAGAACTCAAACTGGATTAAGAGTTTTCAAGCACTTACACAGCATAATGCTGAACCTCAATTCAGCCTGTTGTCTACTAGTTTGACCAGAAATGTAGGCACTAGCCTCTGGACAGCCACAGTAGTTGAGTAAAAATCTGTTGAGACTTCCCCCCCCCCCCACCTCTAAACCAAAAAGCAGTCAAGTTTAATCCTGTAATCCTTGCACAGCAACATTTTTAACACCATGCTCCTGAATGTTGTATTAAACTTATAAGGAACTGGATGTTTTGTCCTGTACTTTCTCCTGTTTGCTGTCTGTTCATCTTCTATACAGTTTTATCAAAGAAAAGTAATTTGTTACACATCAGCAGTTTTTAAAAATGGAATTTTTCACAATAGGGTACTTGGACAATTAAACATAAGCCAGATATACTGCCAGTTCCCTGCACTAGATTTTAGGAACTTTTAATACAAATTGAGTGCATATTTTATTGCCAGATCTTGCTTACCACTGCTAAGAAACTCACAACATTCAATCTAATTAAAAATGAAATTGAACCACAATTCCCTAGAAACAAGGGTTGGTTGGACTCAATAAGCTTTACTTAATTTATTTCAGAAACAAAATAATTGAATTGCTTACAGTCCAGAAAAAAATGCTTCATTATTTGATGAGAATATAACACAAAGACTTGCATATTGCTATTGCATTCCTACATTTTCAGGAAATACTACTCACTTTTAAATAAGCATGTAGAGGAGCACTGTGTGTATAGTAAGTGTCATTAAATATTCAGGAAATATTAACAAGAAGCAGCAAACAGACTGGATGAACGTCCAGATGAGCAACCTCCAAAAAGCCAATAGCATTTTCTTGTTCACGCTGAAACTGTTGTTTCTGATTATGTTTATGGTTATTTCAGTCTATGTTTAGACTCTTACAGAGAGAATAGAGCTGAAGATCCGCCATACAAAAAACAACTACACAAAGATATAATTATAATCTTGGTAAATCATCAGGAATAAACTGATTAGACTCTTAGTTATATTTTATGCATTCTACCAAACTTTTAATCCAAACTCCACCAAACAGCCAATACAGTCACAGGCCTGAGTCAAATCTGCCAGTTTCCCCTTACTTCTTTTATTTTCCCCACTATTTATTTCTTTTCTTACCACTAGAAAGACGAGGTAACATCAGCAGATGCAACTTACAGACACTGTTCCCAGCACAGAGCACCTCTCACACAGAAAGCCACGGTGCCAGCTTTACACCCCCATCCCGCACCTCGCGCAGGGCACAAAGCCCACAGCACTTCTCTCTGGCGAGGAGGCTGCAGCTTCACCGTTCCAGCAGCCGTGTCGTTCGCCGCAACCATTTTGGGTGCCTCATCCCAGCTTCAGGGAGCTCCCAGATCTCCACAGCCCATTTCTCCTCGCCACCCTTGAGCCCAGCAGCGAGCTCCCAGCCAGGAGACGCCCCAACCATGACACAACTTACGGCAGGCCAACTTTTAACGTTGGCTTGGTTGCACCCTACAGTACCCGTCTCCACTTCGGATCTCTGCAATGGTGCTGCTGAACTACCCAGGGGCTCGCGCTCAGGGTAGGACGTGCGGCAGGCCATCGCTTCCTTTGCGCTTCGCCATCCTGGGTTTCCACAAGGAAAGCAAACGCGTTCAGACACCACAACCTCCCCACCGCAACCCCCAGCTCCGCAGAGCGCTGTGGCAAATGCGGTTTCCCTCGCGCTGAGCGAGCAGCACTGGCCCTGCGGATTTGCCACGAGGCAGCATGCGGCTGGCGGCGGCTCCTGCCCTAACACCCCCTCACAGGCCCCGCGTCCCCTTCTGGAAGCTTCTCAGTTGCCAGGCAGATTACCTGGGGCAGCACACTTGGCAGGGCTCAGCCAATCCCGCTCGTTCTGGGGGTGGAATGTTTCCTGATTGGTGCTCTCACGATCATCGGCTCCTCCTCCTCCCAGCCCGGGCCAGTAGCTGTAGGGTCTCCCTCAGCCCAGGGTCACCATATTCTTGCTTTAGGAAAATATATTTAGCCTGTGGTGGCTTTTCTCTCCTCGTTTTCTGCTAACCTTAGCAATAATGACACGCCAGCTCCATGCTGTTAAAGCGGGAGAGGTCAGACTGCAGCACCCTCAGCCTTGTGACAGACCGCAGAGCAGGCTCCCACCCCGCGTTAATACACAGGACAGGCCTCAAGCGCCCATCGCATGCAGCAGCAGCTCCTGGCTTTAGCTTTGTAGTTACAAATTGAACCCTGAAGTGTCATCCAAAAGAGAAGTGATTACATCCATGAGTCGTAACACCTTATACTCAGTAAACAGTACCGCAAATAAAGTACAAATAGGTGTACTTAAGGGATTTTACCTGTCGCTACAGTAAGAGCTATTCAATACATAATGTGTCAACTTAAAATTACTGGTGCCTGTCCATTTAACCTTTACCTTCCATCCAAGGCGAATTTGCATTTTTCGTTTTGGAGAATTCTCCATTTTTTAAGGACCAGGTATTCTGAGGAAAATCTCACAATTTCCATGTTTTTCCCTCAAAACATACTGCCAGCTACTCAAACTGAGCCTGACCTACAGCGAGTTAGAGAAGCCACTGTGGGTGGCAGCGGGGGAAATCTGCTCACGTTAGCTTTTCCTCCAGTGGGGAGCTGCTATCCCTTCCGTATCGACTGGGCATGTAACCCACTGCCAGTGGATCGGTATCTGCATCACAGAACAGTCACGTTAAAGCTGGTAACCTGACAGCATGCAGGAAAATTTAAAGATTAAAAATGAATAAACTATAATTTTGTTTTACTGAAACTATTTATTCATTTGTCGTAGATACATTCAACTGAAGTCATAAACCAGACACTCACCTAAATCTGAGTTCTGGCATACTTGTCTCTGATTAAGTAACTGAGTTATCCTCATACTCTGACATGAGTCAAATTTTTTGTTAAATTTAAGGCCATACTCACTACACTTAAGTGTTATCTTAAGTCAGTATCACAGCAGTCTTCGGAAAAAAAAAGAAAATTTAAAAATGCTGAAGTGTGTTACCTAAGTGCTGCCAGCAACCAAACATCAGTGAGGACACATCGGGTTTGTTTTCCCACCTTCAAGCTACAGAGTTGAGCACTCTATTTCTCAGTTACAGGCAGTTCAAATCAGTAACATGGGCATGTGTTTTCAAATGAAGGGAGAAGTAGCCCTTCTGACAGGGAGGGAACAGCTACGTCTCAGTTCACACTGCAAGCAGCAGCCTTCTGAATCCATTCAGGTTACCATAGCCACTGTCCTCTGCCCATAAAGGAAACCCTGACAGCTAAGTAGTGGTGTAAGTCATCTACTGAGAGTACAGGAGAGGATAGCAACTTGTATGTTAAACTCAGGATAGGGATCCTCAAATTCTTATGTTCTATCTGCTATAACATAGTGGCAGGTGGGCTGAAAGACTGAAGAATTAATACAAAACGTACCACACTGCTAGACACGGTAAACAGCAGAGGTCTGTGTGTTGCATGCACCTAAAAGCCAGGAATGTGTCCTCTTTTGTGCATTTGATTTACCTTAGCTGTTTGTTACAAGTCCTCCTGGGGATTCTGGGTGTCATTACCATTATTCATTCCACCTCTGCCTTAATTCCACATAATTGCCTGCATTTATGAATGGTTCCCACAAACAATTCTCCAAACAAGAAAGGCTTTGGAAATTTAACGGCCCCAGACCACCAACCAAAGCAAAAGTACACACAAAAAATGGAGACAACAATATGGAAAAAAAACTTATGTTGTTTCTAAAATTATCAATTA
Organism: Opisthocomus hoazin; assembly: GCF_030867145.1. Classification (NCBI taxonomy): domain Eukaryota; kingdom Metazoa; phylum Chordata; class Aves; order Opisthocomiformes; family Opisthocomidae; genus Opisthocomus; species Opisthocomus hoazin. Next base: position 22,074,140 of record NC_134417.1, read on the forward strand.
AATAATCATAAAGACTAAGCAAGTAAATAAGCAGAAAAAAAGGGAAATACCTGCTTGCGTATATCCCCCACATTATGCCTCATATGCAATGTAAACTCATAATCTTTGATTCTCTCAACAATCTCTTCTAAACTTACAGGTAGCCTGAATTTGGGATATCCTTGGAGTACCCCGAGTATATATTTTCCAGTACTGACAGTGAAAGTCAGTAATGTTGAAACACAAACAGCCCAAGTCCATCCTACCATCTCCAGGATAAAACTAGGCTTATGACTTTACTAACTCTGTGAGTGTAGATGTTGTATGATATCTATCAAGATATTAGCAGATGTTCTCACAACCCACATAACAATCAGTCATAGATTTTTAATCAAGGCACATTTGCTGCCTCAAATAGTTGCCTCTTAGGACGTCTGTTAAATTGGTAAAATACAACTGCCTTCATTAGACCTCCGCAAAGAAAAATCCTTTTCACTCTTATTATTGTTACAACTATTATCTTGGAAGATTCTATGAAAAGCTGGTCTATTTCTTCTGAAGTACAAAACATGTTCTCTGCTCAACTATTTTCCGAGGTATTACATTGCATCCAGGTTTCATGCTTTTAAAATAATGCCTTGAACATAATATAACAGTCTCTTTAGATATTGTATAACATCGTTATGTATTTTCAAATTTACATATGGTTTAATTTTATGTTTCCAAGTGGAACATGTAATGATAGAGTATGCTGTATGTAAGCCTCAGGCATATCTATATATCAACTAGGAAAACTGCATATTATTAATTGGTTGATAAATATTTTACTTTCATTTATGGAAAAGAGCAGTGTTTAACTACTTGGTTAGCATGTCTTTAAGTAAATCAATACTCACAATGAACTTATTTATCTTCCTTATTAGAAAAACAGTCACAAACCAGGAATGATAAAAGAAATGATCATAAAGAATGTACCCCAGCGTATACAGTTATTTCAAAAACCATAAATATTAAAGAAGTTATTAAAAACCTTAGCAATAAAAGTTCTTTTAAAATTATCAGTACTAGTTTCCACTCCTAAGCTCCTAGAAATCCCAAAATTAAAAATTTGGCTACTTTTCATTTTGTTTCACAACTGACTTTTCAGCAACTAGAATTTTTTCCACACGACCTTATTCATGAACTCTGCTACACAGACATGTCATGAGCGTATCTCCCATATTGAACATCAGGGTCTATAGTGGAATATGTAATAAATCACAGGACCACTTTATGTTTAATTCGGGTACAGAAAAACTGCAGGAAATATCCACAAAAGACACAACACCTGAAAAAGTTAACATTTGCAGCTTTTGTTTCTTCCTAGGTGTGTCCTTTTTTCACTGCTCTCCACTCAGCACATCAGTAAAACACAGCTTTGGCTCTTCCTGTGACCTACTAAATAGCCCATTTCACCAAAATGAAATAGTAGAAAGAGCTACACGAAGGACGTCCAAGGTTGAAGTACTTGATGAGAACAGGGATAGCAGTTGTATTAGTCTGGCAGTCACAAAGCACTACAATTCATTCATTCACCACCAGTTAAAAAAAAAAACAAACAAAAAACCAAACCCAACAACTCCCAGCTCTTCTTCAATAACACTAGTATACAATTAGTTCCAGAACATCAATCCAAAAATTATGTCCTTGCCTTGTCATAAAAAATGGAGTGAAAAACATAAAATGTGAAAAATGTCCGACTTACTGTCATAACGATGTTCTATGGTATGATTAGGAAAATAAGACCCCAATACCAAAACAAGGTCATACAAAAGGTGGCTAAGAAAGATGCGCTAGCAACATTATTGCTCCTTGTCACTCTTCTCAACTAGGTCATGGACAGCAGCCGCAGTAAAGTCGTTTTTGTCTTTCCCTGATAATTTCTGGGGGAAGGCAAGAGAAGACCAAAAGAAAATTGATTCTTTTGAAAAGGTTTTCTTTGAAAAGGTGATTCTGCCCCTCTACTGTGCTCTGAAGAGATCCCCTGGGAGTCCTGCATCTAGCTCTGAAGCCCTCAGCACATGAAGGACATGGACCTGTTGGAGCAGGGCCAGAGGAGGCCACAGCAATGATCCGAGGGCTGGAACCCCTCTGCTGTGAGGAAAGGCTGAGAGAGTCAGGGCTGTTCAGCCTGGAGAAGAGAAGGCTCCAGGGATACCTTACTGCGGCGTTCCAGTACTTAAATGGGGCCTACAAGAAAGATGGAGAAGGAGTTTTTACAAAGGCTTGTAGGGATAGGACAAGGGGTGATGGCTTTAAAATGAAGGAGGGTGGATACAGATTAGACATAAGGAAGAAATTCTTTGCTGTGATGGTGGTGAGGCTCTGGCACAGGTTGCCCAGAGAAGTTGTGGCTGCCCAGTCCCTGGCAGTGTTCAAGGCTAGGGTGGATGGGGCTTGGAGCAACCTGGTCTAGTGTAAGGTATCCCTGCCCTGGCAGGGGGTTTGGAACAAGATGATCTGTGAGGTCCCTTCCAACCCAAACCATGCTATGATTCTATGAAAATATAATTTGAAACCATGTATGTTAAAAGCAAACCGTTCCCTCTGATAGGCCCACTGAAAAGATTCAGCACCACTTACAGCTCCCAGAAGGCCAATGAACTGACTTCTAAATTACATAAACACAGAATGCTGTGGTTAGAAGATTAATAAAAAAGAAATACAATGAAACCCATGATCAACTGATTTCTGTTACATCAGTTTACCCTTGAGACAGAACTTTCAGTAAGTCTTTAAAACATACATAACTTTGCTTGACTTTTTATACAACTAAAACAAACAAAAAACCACCCCAAAATCCCAAATAAAAGCTCAAGCACAACACAATGTTCTGCTGCAAGGCCATGCAGCGAATGAGCAGCCTGACAGAGAAATGAAGACAACATTCATACCTCCCCTGGTGTTTCGCACAGCATAGGAATCTACAGAAAAGCAGGGAATAGTTCCAAGTTCAGACAAGAACTTTTTCATGCAACATCTTTCCAAATGAGGCAAGGAGTGAAAACAGCATAAATAGAAATTTCTGTTGTCACTCATTAATTCTTTTTCTCTGGAGACAAACTGGCAGTGATCACTGATCTTTGTAGTTACTGTTGCTTGCAACTGGTCAAAAAGGTGACAAGAAAACCAGTCCAGAGTTACACAGAAAGCTTGCTCTTGCATCACTTATTAATGCATCTACATCCATTATATTTAGAATATTAATAGTTCCTGAAATCATTACATGTAAGTTCGCATTTATTCTCACTAGCTTTACACCAACATAACACGCTCAATTTTGGTAAACTTAAACTGGTAAGAAACTAAAAGAGTCAGGCTTTGTAACCACTTACGTGTAGAAGAACCAAATTCTCTCAGGAAATGGAAAAATATTTAATGTACATATAAACTTTGTTATTTTCTTCAATAGTAAATGCTAAATATTAATCCTAAACCAGACAAAGTACATAAACAGTAGTCAATCGTAGAAGTAGCGACAACTCAGACCAACAGAGAAACAAATTAATTAATGTCCATCTTTCCAACATGAGCCTATATGCCAATAGGAAACACTGAACAGCTAAGTAGTTCTGTTAAAATACTTAAAGCAGGATGACAGGGGTTTGAAAATCTAATTAACATTCTGATTTTTTGCCAGCATCTACTAAACTGTCCTTTCAGACACAATTTCTGAAGCAAATGATCTGTTCATGTAACATTCCATGAAGATACTGAGTTTAGAAGGCAGCTCTGGCAGTAAAAACATTCTCATTCTGCTTAGCAGTGCGCACCCCATGAGATAATCTTTGATTATTAGAAATTAATTTATGACTTCGAAGTCTGCCTTACAAACATTTATATTAATTTCAGCTCATAGTTACTGATGTTAAGTTGCAGGCTAATCATCTAAGATCTCTGTATCTGAGTACAAGCATTTGTGTAACTTCTTCTGAGTCTTCCCATCTCCGTATAACCCTTCTTTCAGAAGCCATGTCAACAAGTTGGTGATGGACAAACACACCACAAAACAGTGTGCCAAGTCAACAGGTTCTTACTGGTTTCTGGAAAAGTGGATAGGCACAACTTGTTAGAATGAACTTCTTCTTTTACCCCAGCAGGAGAAAGAACTTCTATGACTGACTACAAAATGAGGGCAGAAAGTCTTGAGATAAAACCTTGAAGAGGTCTGCTTTCCAACAACAAGCCTGAATTTTTCTGTTCTTTGGTCCTGGCACCTTCTAAAACGCTTACTGCTGTGTTTTTTTTCTAAAGACCTGAGCAATTTTGATAGAGAACAAAATAGCTGTAATTTTCCAGAAGGCACTGTTAACTAATGATCAGTCTTCTTGGATTAACCTATTTACTCAGCTGGCCTTTCAACAACAAAGTAGTCAATAAAGTTATTTTTATTTCTCTGTTGTATGTAGATTTAATCTGGGGGGGGTGGTGGTGTTAATATTTTTAAGGGAATAAAAGCACTTAAGTCTTGTACGCTGCTTTGAAATGTTTTGATTCTGAAACACAACACTTCAAGAGAGGTATGTTGATATGCTGCTCTCCTAGCAACAGGAAGGCAGCAGAGGTACGCGCTTGAGATCAGAGATCAGCTGACAGTACGAAGGCTGAGAAACCCTCTGAAGCCATTTGCTCAGTTATGCTCACAGTTCTGAATTTACAGATCTGTGATGGAGTCTATCATTTACTCTTGTCTGTTCACATGTAGACTAAAGCTGGAATATTTTGAGGGTAGGTCGTTCTATCCATTTTTAGTCTGTAATAAGTAGTAAAGCATGGCCAGAGTTTTACATGATATCCCTAACGTGAAATTCTATATCAAGAAATCATAGGTATGTACAAAGTGGAACTCACCACCGCAAGATACTGTAGAGGTAAGTATGAACACCCTCAGAATTGGAATACACTAATTCATGGAATATTGATGACAATAATTAAACCAGCCTAGACACATTCTCCACTTCAGGAAGTCACAACACTAACAACTGCCATTTTTGGGAAGGTATATCAAAGAAAAAAATTTGTACTTGTTTTGTAACTCATACACTTGCCCTGAGCCTGAGCCACGTCAGGTAAGAATATCAGGCTGACAGAGGACAATTCGTATGTTATGTTCTGGTAAAAGATGGAGACTTTCTTCTGGTCAGTAAGAACTTCTGGACAGAAGTCTAAGCAGATGATCATTCTGGATGAGCAATTGTGCATGTCACCGTGACAGTTTACGGTAACAATATTTCAACAATAACAGCACTATGCTATGGCCATGACCTTATCATCATCCGAGAGTTTTACCTGAATAAACACCAGACACGGCCTCCTTTGCTAGCGGGAACTTGTTCCTGTCAAACACACTAAGCAACACACTTAAATATGTTCTTTATATTAAATAAAGGGAGTTTTAATGTGCTTAAGGATAAGGCTGTGCTTCTATATTCTTCTGGAACAAGAGTAGAATGCTAGAAACCTCACTGTAGCAAGCTTATCTCTCTAGCGGGAAATAAACTTTGTCATATTAACAATCAAATATTTTGGCATTAAAACATAGGTTTTCCCAAAATTAAATTATGTACTCTAAATTTTATTCTGCTTGTTTGCTGAACAGAAGAAGGGAGAAATAGCACATTTAAGCTATTTTTCCCGTTACCACTGCTATCACTAAGCACTGAACAATTCTGCACTTTGGTAGGTCAGAAGCAATCCTTATTTTCTGAATCTGTATGCCTTGAAAGGACTTCATTTTCAAAAGAAAATAAAGCACTTTGAGTGGGACCATCACATTTAGTCCTTGCAACATTCAATGAATCTGTACAGCACTCATCAAAATTCATCCCAGTCAGGTCTACTTGCAAACAATACAAATTGATAAATTATCATTTTAATAAAAATCTCATTTAAAAATGCAAAGTGTATTTGTGAGACCCACTTTACACTTGCAAAGGGTACAAGTTTTGCAGAATAAAGCACATGCAAAAATGTGCAGATGAAAATAAAACACTACAGGCATTTGCAAACAAAACATATTATATATACAACGTTCCACAGAAAATAAATTTCCTGGTATGATAGTCTCACACCCATTTTTTTAAATGCTAAGATCTCAGCCTCTCACAATTAGCTAATTTCTGATGAATTATATTACACTGAAAAGGAACAAAATGTAAATTAAATGCTCCGTAGTGAAAATTTCTGTACTTTTATCACACTCTGTATCACCCTTCCAACCTCATTTTGTTGGCTAGGGCAAAAGGCATTTTCTAAAGATGCTCCTCTTAATGCCAAGTGTGACGTACTGTGTAAATATGATACTTACACTATTTCTTAGATCTTTCAAAACAAGAAATGTATATACACTGTTCTGAATGGGACTGCTGCTATATGCAATTCGCATGCAGAAAAGGGAGGCTAGGACACAATTCCCCTAATGCGTTCCAAACGTCTTCCCTCTATCTCATTTTTGTGGTTCATGTACAGCACCTTACAGTGCAGACAGCTCGCACTGCCAGGCACAGCAAGAGCCCGTAAAGCCTGAGTAAGCCTCAAGATTGATCTGACAATGGAAACAGCAGATCCAATGTATCACACATTTACGTGATCAACTGCATTGGTAACAGAATCTGAAATTGAGATGCCACGCATTGTCACTGGAGATAGCAATGTCTACTGCAGTCAGATGCATAGGACTGATTAATTTATAATCTATCATAAAGATTTCTTAAACATGGAACTCAAGAATAGCCCGAACTAGCAGATTTGGACTTGTCTTCTTCTCTTGTACTTTATAATATGATAAATAGGAATGGGATATGGTCAGGCGGTTAAGTGGATTAAATGTTATCTTTTCTCCTCTGAGATCACAGTAGGAGGCCTGACTGAAATGAGTTGTCAGGTCAGTTCCCCAATGGGTATTTTATATCATAAAACCATCACTTATAACTGAATACTGATATAAAAGGCAATATAGTCTGTTCCCACTCTAGGGAAAACCAAGATTGACTTAGAAGTGAAAAATATGCTTCCTCCTTATTGAAAGGGTGGTCTCTCTAGGTCACCTCAAGGTCACTTCTGAGGCTGCGTGGTAAGAGTTCTTACGACAACTGAATAATAACTTACAGTCGAAAAACATAAATAACAAGTTCAACTGACAGTGCAGGCACTTCTCCAACCTTCACAAAATGCAAATACTCTGTTCTCTATCTAAAATATTACCTGTATCTAGACATAACTGTGCGCTGTGCTGACAAATCTCAGCCCATGCATATACTTTGATTATTTACAATTACAAGGCTATCATCAGCAACAATGTGGGGGTTTTGGTTTGGTTTTTAATCTGAAGAACCACCAGATTTTTAGAGAAATTTAAAATGTAAAAGTGATGTGAAACTTTGAATTATTAACGAAAAACGTCGCTAGTTATTATATGGCATCTTAAGTCAATTTAGGAAAGCAGATCCCATTAATTTTAACTTAAGTTTCCAGTGACTGATCTTACAACTTTTGTTTTCTCTCCCAATGAACTTCAGGAAGTTCAGGAATCTTTTTGTATGCAACATTCTTGATTGACCATCTGTATCAAAAAGCATCACAGCCAAAGCTTTTTTTTTTTTAAAAAAAAAAACAAAATAAAAAAATAAAAAAATAAAAATCAATCACCATGAATGATCACAACTCCAGCTCCAAGTATGGAGAATTAATTGCTCTCAGAAAACTGCTTACAATAAATTCAATACCAAAAAAAAATACCAACTCCAAAAAAACCCCCACAAAAAACCCAAATCCACTTGAAAACATAAGAAAATAGGCGGGAAACATATAAATTGCAGAAAGTTGCCATTTACTTAGAGCTGGATCTGGAGAAAACAAAAAAGATAGGTTTAACTTTGTTGCGCTTGTTGCTGTCTGTGAATTATTCACTCAGCCTAAATATGAAATCAAAATGCCTGAGTACTCATATTGAAATGCACAATCTTTTCCTGTTAAGTGAAAATATGTTTGCTGCGGAAGGATTGCCTTCTGCACAGAAGGTTAGTTTAATGTTTTGGCAATCGAAACGAAATCTTCCAAGTGGCTACTGCTTTACTTTCAAAGAGTGTGCCGATTATATTTGTAATGATGGACTTGGTGCTTTTCTTTCCACATTCATGTACCGGCATCAAGAGGCCCAAACGGCTAAGAGTGAAATTTTAACTTTGGTGTTCTACAGCTTCTTCAGCATTATGTAAAGAAAGAGAAAACGAAAAAATATAATGCTAAAAGCCACCCCCCTCATTCTACCCCAAAGACCTCCCAAAATCCTGAGGGCAGGCAGTTATGTATTTTATCCAGCTATGTTCCACAAAATCCAGCTACAGAAGATCTGAGTGCATCAAATAACCCTAAGGCAAATAATAAAGAACTTCCATAGGCTACAGAATGTAAAGTATAAAAACCTAGTGCCACTGATGCCAACAAAAAGGTTGACCATCAGCATTCAGCAAGAGCACATTTCTACTCAAAGTTTTGATACAATGCAAACTACAGGTATATTTGAAAGGGCAGAAGTTGTATTTTTATACATAAATGAGAAGTGCTGATTTTGCAAACCAGCTTCTCACAGACGAGTTTCTAAAGCCATCTAGAACAAATGCAAATCAAACTAAGGTCTGGATTGGGCTACGTTTCCTAAACCGTAGGACCAGCTTCACAGCTAGTTCTGTTCAGAGAACCCACTGGGCTACTGAACCATCTTTTTTCTTAACTGTGTTAACTTAGCTGCATTTTAAAGGACAGATGACAAAAAGAGAGCCACAACGCACAAAAAAAAAAAAAATTTCATTTCAGTTACCTGTGACATCCTGGTTTATCAGATAAAACGTTGGCTCTAGGAACAGAACTATTTATTTCTGCAATCTCTTAAAGTTTTAAATAAACACTTTGTTCAACAATAATGACTTCTGATACCTTTCAAATGAGTTCACAGGCTTGTAATTAAACTGATTATTAAGAAATAATTACTGTGAAACAAGAAAAGAGACGTAAAAGAGCATAAAAAGGCCAGAGAATAGTCATAACTACTTTTAATAAAATAATAGACCCGTAACTACTACAGAACATGCTGTACAATTCAAGCCCACTACTCTTTTGTGAAGTCCAAGCTCAACTAATCTGAAGGGCCAGCTCAATTAGCAGCTTGAGTAGAAAAAAATGCCTGTAATTCCCTAAATAAGCAGCAGGAAAAGTGCCAAGACCCTTGCAGAAGTACAGCTAGTGCATCTGCAGAAAGAGCAAATTTCAAAGGTTTAGATTTTATGATGGGAAGACAAAGCACATAAGTCTTTCCTACTGCCCTGCACATGTGTAGCTGATCAGCTGTGTGGATTTAGGGCTCAGGTACAAATCGAGGCAATGGATTTCTTTGCTCAGCTCTGCTTCACAACAATTGCCTCACAGCAAAGCCCCTTCCCCTGACTTTGCACCATTTATCAGGACATAGCACTCAGACAGTAAATTGGATGATTGCATTTACTACTTACTTTTTAAGGGCTTGATAAAACAGAAAATTTTGCTTGGGCTTCACACCTCTAAAACCCAACAAGAGCTTCAGAAGACCCCAAAATGAAATTTTTGAGTCAGCCATCCTCCATTTTTGAATGGAAGCCACTTACTGTCTCACTCAATTTAAGCCCATTGTACTAAAAGGGGGAGACCTGCTATATAACGGTCAGCCCTTTCCCTCAGGAGATAGTGATTCATAATGGGAGCTGGACTAATTTTTCAAAGGATGCATTTAATATATGCTGTGAATGTGCAATTAAACACCCAATTGAGTATATGAATATTTAGAGTTATTTTCCCAAGAGAAAATTAAGCCTTCAGTGTTACTGAAGATAACAGGACTACGTACCCAGTAAAATAGCTGAGAATTCACTGTTTCAGCAGTGGGAATTCAGAAACCTCTGTATCAATCCAGAAGAGAAAGACAGAATTGAACCTACAGCCAGGAATACAAGTATGTCTGCAAAATGGCAATGACTTCTCAAAACATTCAAGGGAAATTCTATGGCATCAGAAATGCAGAATAATCGATATCTGCTTTTGCTCATTAACTTACATGTCCCCTTTGTTTGCTCTGCTAATAGCACATTTCTTCTTCTGTTCAAACCAATCCAGGGTTTTGTAATGGAAAAGGAAATGAGTAATAACTAAAAGTCCTTTTACTGATGCAACCAAAACGTTAATTACTTGAGAATACTGACAAGCTGTGCTACAATTATGCTTCCTTCCAGACATCAATTGCTTTTCTCCTACCCCACCCCTTACATATTCTTCATACTGCTTGCAAAAATCAAATTACTTTCCCCCATTTATACTGTATATAGAAGGAATTCTCACTCTACTTTTATTTACAGCAGCACACTTGACTAAAGGGATAAGAGAGAAAGTCTTTGTCAACTATTTCATATTCATTAGGACAGATGTGGATTGGATTTATAAGATGGCAAAGCACTGGTATTGTTCCACTTTTCGGTGGTACAGGTCACAGTACATAATCCTTCAAACACTGGATTAAGTACAGGGTAAACTGAGATACTCAGTTTAAACTGTTCTGGGTAGTAACAGCCTTCTAGGAACTGAACAACAGAGCTCATCACTATTTGATTCCAATCTGCAATACAAAACTACCCTTCTGAGATTTTGTTTTTTAATCATCAACTATAGATCTCTCGAGTCAGTATCATTTCTCAGTGTTCTTTCCCCTAGTACCTCACAGAGAGGGGGAAAAAAATGTATTGCAATGGGTACTTTCATATTTTTAAATCTATACTTTAAACTAAGATTACTTATAGAAATTTAAAAAATTACTTCAGGATGAAGCATTAAGTGATAAATCTGTGGAGAGAGACTTGTTTTTTTTAACTCGGATATGCGTACTCAATGGAATAGGGGTGGATTTCTCAGTCACCCCAACAAAGACCAGAGTTATGATATCAAATCAAGGTGTCTCCAGGCTTCCCTAATTAGCTATTACGGCTTGCTCCTTCTGTTCAAAGACACAAGAAGCATTGTCACCAGTCAAAGCAGGAGGAATGTGAGAAGCTTGTCTACCAAACTCTTACATCTGATGCATTTTCAGATGAAGGAAGACCTATGGTCTTTCCTCAAAACAAACACAAATTTTCTCAGCAATCACTAAAGAGCAAAATAGCTTGTGCATCATTCCATGAATCATGAAATCAGGAAGAGGTAAACAGGTGACTGAAAGAATCATTCCAAGCACAGGGTTGATGGCAGTATGAAAGCCCAATCACATAAATAGCTTTTTGGTACAGACTATTGCCTAGCAAATTTTGTGAAGCCCTTAGTACAGAATTCTTTCATGTAGGAAGTAGAGAAAGCAGTTAAAAGAAAGCCTTCTTCAGACTGGATTATATCTATACAGATTAAAGAAACTGTTTGAGGAAGGGGAAGGTTGAGAAAACGAGTGAACTACACCTAATCTTTGGGGGGTGGCAGGAAAAGAAAAGGAATAGCAACAAGAGGAACTGCCTTGAAGGAGGACAGACACTCGGGACACAAGGGCTAAGGAAAAAGGACCACAAAGCAACTAGCAGTTCCTGGAAGATAAAGTAAGAACAAACCTATTTTGTAGGAATATAATTTGGCTAAATAGCAAACTCTGCATCAAAAAATCTGATCATTCTCAATCAATCAGAACTTCAGCTTCGATTACACAAGAGGAACTCTCAGAATTCTGGGAACTGAGATGAGATTTTAAAAGGATGGTAAATTAGAGAAAACCCGAGAAACAGGATGCTGTTCAAGTGGGTATTACTAGATGATCCCTTCAGATCCAAATCTCCAGGTCTAGTTTTACATGCTTCTATAACTTTTATCCATTACACCTATACGCGTGGCTCAAATTTTCAAGAACGGCTTTGGGAGGGGATATAATATCATTAAAAATCCCACAGCACTCAGGTGGGAAATGGGTATATAAAGACTTTAGACGCCTTGGAAAAAATTCATCTTACAAAAAAAACCCAAACCTCAGTAATGGTTTCGGTCCTTAATAATGAAATGTGGAAAAGGTGTTGAAGTTCCCTAAAAACCACTTTGTTCAATAGAGTTTATATAGATATATTCATATGCACACACGGTATCTATATATTCGTACGTATATACATATACACACACATATACATGTGTACATACAGAGAGGGAGGAAGGGATGGAAGGAGAGAGAGTCCTAGTTAAACGGAGATTTAAAATGTAATCTTCACAGTATAACTATGTGCTAGCCATAAAAAGTACCAGAGGAAAAGAAATAAACAATGTAGACAGTAGAAAAGTGAAATTACTTTTTCCAAAGTAAACTTATTTAAAACTAACACAGTGATTAAGGAGAAGCCTTTTTGCAAATTGCCTTTATTCTGGGAATCTATAATATTTTCCATTTAGTAAATCCTTACCCGTAAGTGCCTGCCAATAACCTCTGCACAAACATGCAAGCATCCACATTCCTAAACTTCATGACAGTTAAAAAGCAATTTTATGAATATTTATGAAGGCAGTAAATTATTAAAATAAATACAGATATTTACACATTAGAACAACATCTTCATTTAATGGATGTGGAAAAAATGTTAATATGTGAACATTTTAAAGATGAAGTGGTTTGGCCTTCGGGGCTTTTGTTACTCTATTAAAAGTTAATTTAGGACAGAAATTATGGCTTTTTCTTGAATCCCAACCCCAAGAGATTAAATCATGATCAAGACTCACAACATTTTTCAAAAAATAAATCTGGCGATGGTATTTCCAGAGGCTGGTTATTGAAACTACTGTGCAGTTCTCCCTGGAAAAGCAGCCTTCTCCGGCTTCTTTAATGTGCTCACAGTGGCGATGTATACTCAGATGAGTTTCCTGGCAGAGGAGCTGGGTGCTAGTGAGGTGGTTTCATAAACCTTTCTGTCACCACACATTTTATACTATTGGTTCTTGTCTACCAACCCAGCAGACAACTCAAGTTGCTCTTTCTCAAGAGGGTGTTCTACATCACAGAAGTGATTTGCTTAATCACTAGTAATAAATTTCATCATCTTTCCCCACGTTTATAGATCCTCCCGATTCAAGGACATCAGTGAGTCTCCTCTGACCTCCTGTATGTAACCGGCTACTGAAGTTCACCAGTGACCCCAACAACCCAAGTTCCACCAAAACACAAATTTTCCTTCTAGACAGAACACCAGGAGGCAGTCACTTTCAATCTGCAGGTGTGAGGAAGCAAGTGTTCTACCTTTTTTACAGTACTTAATTCCAGAAGTTCTGCTTCACTTCTGCTCTATATTTGTCTTGATTCAGTTTTCTCCTTAAGAAAGTTTTTCTTCTTCTTTAATCCGGTTCCCTCATTATTCAGAAACAATTCAGCTCTTAGAAGTGTCCCAAACTAGTCACAAGATCCCTTTAGGAGTAGCCATAGTAGTTTACAACTTTTCTTTCTGTCTGTTATTCACAGCACTGTGAATAATTCTTGCTAAAGAGAGGCAGAGATTGCTAGCATCGTGCCTATTCCCATCTACTGTGTCATGTGAGTACTCCCTGTACGCGTCACTCCTCGGGCCACTGCCTTAGTTTCTGTTGCTATAGGAAATTGTCACTCCAGGTGCTGGGAGTAGTAAATTCCTACACCTTTCAGCTGTGTGTGAAAACGACTCTGCCTTTGCCATGCTGTAACTTGCTCCAGCCCTTAAAGCACTGCTACCATTCTTTTCTCCCACTTTTAATATTGATTTTATAATAGACTACAGAGTCTTGCTCCGTTACTGATCTTAACATTGCCATATCAATGCTAAAGTCCTTTTCTAAACCTCCACTCCACTCTGATTTATACATACAATAATACATATCCTTTTTTTATCTATTCTTTTTATCACAGTAATGCAAGCTCTACCTGTTATTTTCCCCAAAAGTCAACGCTCTTTGTAAAACTTTGCCCTGCTGTAAAGGTAGGGTCCACGTTCTTTCTTTTTATATGTATAACTTACCATGTGGCTGTAGTAACCTACACTTTATTTCAAAAGGTCCAGCTTAAGGGATCGAGCTGTGTCTGTGTGGCTCTGCCGATACTCTAGGACATGTGCCCACCACCACAGCTGCTGCCCCTCTTGCCCTGATCAGAGACTACATTCTGTGTCAGTGGAACAGAAATACAACACTCCCAATAAAATCTGAAAATCAAATTCAATTACAAAAATAACTTAAGGTCAGATTTCTACAAATTGTTCTCACAAAGCAGCTTAAATTTACAAACCTTACCAAATTTAATCAGAATTATATTAAGGCTTCAACTGCACATTCTAACAGCACATTAACTTCAGGCTTTTCTGTATACTCCAAATTCCCTGCATATTCCAATTCCTTGTTACTGCAGGCTCTGAACCCGATCTGCTGTTTTCAGTGTGTCTGAAGACATAAGAAGTAGAAGCTCCAAATTACGTTCAACCTTGATCCTTCCCCAAATTTTATACCCTACCCAATCTCCATCAAAACACCAAATGAAACCTCTAAAGCAAAAATCTTGTCAGTAATACAATTATTTTTCCAAATTTTCAAATTTGTATCACTTGGGCTTAATTCTGTAAGTTATCCCATTGTACATCAAGCTGTTTTCTACCAGCATATATTTCTTTCTGTTAATGTGATGGAAAGACAAAGGAAATGCTGTTCAGTTTTCGTGGTGAGTTTTCTGCCAGAAGCAGTTTATCATTTCTTTCAGGCCTTTTCCAATGAACTCTAGATGGAGAGAAAGAACAGTCGAGATTTAAAAAAGAAAAGGCAAATTAAAAACAAAAAAGGGGAAAATCGGAAAAACACATGAAAAACAGCAGTTGATGATGGCAGTTAAAGAGAGAGAGAGGCAAAAAGCATAGCCATGTGAGGGAAAATGCAAAGCTGAGAAACAGAGACACGATTAGAAACTCTGTTATGAAGAAGAAACTTCAGCACAGGATCTATAAAAAACCAGACTGAGATATTCATATAATATAAAGTAATAATAATGAGAAATTACAGAACATTATCATGTGAAAAAATACAAGTTAAATACAGAAGTTAGAAAGAAAACAAGTAAGAAGAGATATATCTATAGCAACAGCTCTGGTATGAACTACCATTCTGTTTTAATGTTATGTAAAACCAAGCACGTGGAAGAGAGAGATAAGGAAAATACAGGCAGAGGGAAGTATCTGCCGAAACGGAAATGTGAGACTCGGTAAGTAGAGAAACATAAACATTAGGGGGGAAAAAGGATACAAAAAGTGGATTCAGTGGTGAGATACTGGGCCCATTTAAACCAGCAGGACTTGCTGTTTAAGGCAAGTCTCTTTCACTTTAAGTATTTCAAAGATGAAAGAAGAATCTATTTCTGGTATCTTCCCATGTATTTCCTCAAACTTCTAATAGCTTACAATTATTTCAGAGCCAAAGATACTCAATTTATATTCTAAAAAAAGACAGTTTACAACCTCAAAAAGAAGAAGCAACAAATAAAGGGCAAACCTCCTATCCACGTGAGCAGAACACAAAAAATAGGTCTGAGGAGCTGTATTTTTAGCTCAGATCCTGAGCGTGCATTCAAAGTCAACCTCCTGATCACACCACACTTTGGTCCATATTCTGTAACAGTCTCTGAATGCGCAAAACGAGTCCTTCTGGAATAGCAGATGGGCACCAGAAGTGCGGCTAACACACCTCAGCCACCGCTTCGCATCTGCTTCTTGGGACCAGAATACAGCCAACTCGGACTAAAAGTTCCTGAGCTGCGCCCTGTCCTCAGCACTAACTGTCCTGCCCTACTCCTTCAGGCTTCACTACTGGCTCATTTAGACCTAGTAAGTGCTTACAGGAACACCAACTAAACCGGTAAGAATTCCATCTCACAGACACTTCAGACAGTGCTGTTACAGCAAACTGCATCTTCACCAAATTCCTCTTTGTGAGCCCCTGTTGCTATTTCATTGCTTTCGCCAAGTCAGGGGTGCAACACAGCATAAGATCTCTTGGTGGAAAAGATGCACCACAGCCGAGCTCCAACAATGACAACTGACCTTTCACAGGCATGGTTAGATTGCATCTAAACAATTTAAATAAACAGCTAAAGCTTCCCAGTTGAAATGGCATTTTTATTGAGACAAATATTATTCTCCTACAGAAAAAATATTAAGAGGTTATTTTCTGAACCAGTGTTGAGGTCCCGATCGTGCTTTCTATGGCCAACAGAGCAGATCCTGATTCTATAAGTTCTGGAGTCACTGGTTTTTTTATAATTGCTTTTGTGAATTGGGAATGAATTGTTTAAATATTTATTGGGCTAGTGTATCTTCTGAAAGGCAAACCAGCATTTTTGTTTATAAAATATTTGCAACAGAAGACAGTTACTTGACATTTAGAGTTTAAGTGTGGTTTGTATGTTGAGTCTATTATGTCTAATGGGCAAGTGGACTAGAGAGCTCCATCTCTGAACTCTCTGCCAGCGCTGCAGTTGGAGGAGAACGAACAGACATGCACTTACCTACGTACACCCCTCCCCATGCACAACTGCAACCAAAGAAGAAGGAAGGAGGGAGTGGAAGAAAAACATGGTTCTGGTTCTGAACTGGTGGTAACCCACCCACTGACCAGTAAATCCCGGTGATTTTACAGGAGTGACCGATCACTGATGGCAGGGGGAATATATGCCTGCCTGCGCATCTCAGGGTAGTTTGCTCACACATTTTATGCAGCGGAAAACACCACAGAAGTTAACGCTCTTTTCCAACTCTCAGTCCTTTCTTCCCTCTGAGGTGGTAAGGACCACAGATGGAACCAAGGTGGCAAAGGCACCTTCTCCACAGAGCAATGCTGTATTGTGTCATGAGGAAATCAGGTCATAATGTCATTTCTTCAACAAATCTATTAACAGTAATGCTAGTCCTCCCATGGGTAACTACCTCGCACTCTGAGTGCTGGTGGCAGCAGCCCCACAGCAAGGCCCAAAGTGCTGACCTTCAGACAGAGCCCGGTGGGACTGGAAAGCCCCACAGAAGCCTGAGGTCAGGCGAGCACACGCCGTGCTCTGTCTCCACTCACAGCACGCTTCGACTGCAGCCAGCCGGCCAAGTACTGCATGTCATTGTGCAGAAACAAAAGATTTCAGTCCAGTGTTGTACGTACATTTTTAGCAGATGCAGATCCAACTATTCCTGATCTCAGTCGCCCCACCTCCCCCTGTGCTTTATTATTTCTTTTAGGGATTTCTTTATTTGCCAAAAGGCTTACAGTACATCCAGAGAAAATATGGCATACTACCAGGGCACTGTAAGATATGCAGCAAAATAAATAACACGTAAAAGCTGCCGCAGATTGAACTGGCTAGTATTAAGGAAGAATCTGAATGCCTGTAAATCCTGCCTTATTGGGACAGAATGAGAAAGTCCTTGTTTTGGTATTTTGGAACTGCAAAAAACACATACATAATTCAGCTAAAGTGCAACAAGCACTAACCTTATAAAGCAAAGGTGATTGTCCTAGCTTTAAAAGTGCAATTTTTTTGGTCACGTTTGTAATGGCTTGAATCCGGATCAAGTCTTCCACGGTCCCATACTGTACATCAACGAGTTCTGCCTGCAAAGAGAAGACAAAATTCAGAAACAACGCTGTCTGCATAAACGGAAGCACCTGAGTAGAGTGCTGCAATCACCTTACCCCCACCTCCGAATCAGGAGTAACTGGAATAACAAAGTGCTTGAGAATTCAGAGAGATAAATTTGTATCTTTGCAGTTTTCATTCATAATTCATCAGCTGTGACAAAAACCCAATGTTTTTTTGCCACTGGTCATAGTAAGCGGTGCTGATTCTGATGAGAATTTCCCCTCATTAGCTATGGAAACGTATTTAAAACCATGTAAGGGACACTAACTCACCTGTTAATTCTCTTAAACGGAACTAGAGTCTTGTAAAGCATTTCAGAAAACGAGTGAATGATTATGTAGGTCACTTATGAAAATATATAGGTAATACTTACTCTACCAATATATAGTTTCATTATGTGGTCTCCTATGGCTCCTGAGCAGCCCACTTAACTACTGAAGTATTTTCTTACAATCCATCAGTTATTCAAACATTATACTTTGATAACCATAGTGATAACAGACTACACCGCTCTGACACGTAAACATTTCTATTAATACATGTTTTAAAATTATTTAGAGTCACTTCCAACTAAACTAAAACTGGTCAGAGCATGAAGATCTTCAGCTCTTCAGTTAGGACATTTCAAGAATATGTAGTAAAGGTCTAAGTTATTATAATATGTCAAGCATTGGCAGTGATGGAAAAATACTGCAAGACATGTCTTCAAGGATTTTTTTTTCATATACGGATATATATAATTTAAGAATGACCAAGGGCATTTCTGTCACACATTTATAGCAATAAATTCTGGTGGAGATCAAGTACGAGGATAATCAGTCTTGTACATTATTATTTTAGAATGTTATGGAGCTCTCAAGACATGATCGAGGACATTCCGGAACCTCTAAATCCCTGCACAGTGTTCACATAAAACACAAATACAAGAAGACACAAGAATACTACATCAGTGTTTAAAAATTAAAATAAGAGGAGCTGTAGAAGATGGAAAAGTCTCTCTTTCAGTTCAGTTTTGGTAACTGAAGTATGGACTCCTTGCCAAAGGCAACAGTTCTGATTTGGGGCATCTCTACACAAACTGTTTACAGTCTAGCAACAGTTGGTGTGGATATCTAGGATGTGTGAAATCTTACTAGGTTCACGAACATGGGTATTTTAGTAAAATATCTACCCTTATACAACTGTACCTGAATATTCTGTCTGGGTTTGCAACTCAATATTTAAGTTGAAATCATACAAAAATTTTGCCACAGTTCCTGTCTTCTTAAAAGTATTCTTTTATATTTTCAAGTTAACACGTCATCAGTGCTGTATAAACCAAGTATTTGGAAAGGTCACCCAAAGTGACAACACTTCTGGAACAGGCAAACATCAGATTTAACACAAAATACTGATCTGTAGGAACAGAAAATCTTGCACTTCATACCGTTTCTTCTGAAATACGTGAGGTTTTTAGTACCTAAAGAACTTGAAAACTGTATCATAAGAAAATTCAAATGGTGGCTACAGGCTGAAATACAAAATAATTTTTTTCCTGTGTGATCATCATATTTGAAAAGTATGTTGAAATCAGTGAAGAAGTTTTTATAGTAGCAGAAGCTATTTTATATTTTACCTAATCTAATGCCTCTGGTTGTAGAGAGTTCACCCCAAATAAGCAAAGGGCATTAACCAGTGTACTTCCTTGAAGTTCACACTAATTTTACGTCATTCTGTAGATCTCAGCTTTATTTTAATGTGTACCTACAGACGTGTCAATAGATATGCTTTAGTGCAATGATTATTAGACTCTCAAAAGTCTTACGGCTTGAGAGGTTACTTCTAGGCCGATTTCTGGGGAGACGTCTAATCTATTTCCTTTGGACCCAATGCCTTTCCCACTCACCCTCAAGCAACAAAAATCAGAGCTTTCATCATTCGTATGAGGGAAACTACACTGAGTATTCCTGAGGTAAAATCAATACACAAGGACAGAACACAATGAAGTATCAAACCATTTACTTCTACGGTATGCCTGTGTGAAATTGAGATCCCTGCCCGTCTACATTAATGTGCTCCTTCGCTTCACATCATTTTCGCTAGCTGCTTCTTCAGGGTACTATCCACTGCTCTGTAAACAACAAAACTCCATGTTTGCACGATTATTAATGCATTTAGCAACTGTCCTTGGATGTTCGTAGTTAATTTATGGATGCAAACTGCATCTTCAAGGGCTGCTCACTGGTCTTTCCTAGGCAACATATGAGCTCAACGAGAGCTGGCTGAACAAAAAGCCCTACAAGAGCACAGCTCATTTTTTAATTATGTGAGAACCAGAACTTGACTCCCTGCTGCCCCAAACACTCCTCAAACCATGTTCTTTGCTCCAAATGTTAAAAGTAAGCCCCAATGGCAAAGCTATTAAACACATTCATACATTGAGAGTACATGTAAGAACTCATTACATAATGAAAAAGCAGCTGGGTAGAATATAACAAAGAGTTACATGTGCTTTCATTACACTTTTCCCACATGAAGGGTATGTCAAAGCTCAATATATTAGAAGTCTTTCTTTTGCACTTGCCTGAAAATAATTATGACCTAAGCCTCTTGCTACTGTCCAACTTTAGGGGTACTTGCACACTCATATTTCACTGTAACTTTGAAGTGGTTTTCTTCTCACCACAAATCTTTGACCCTTAATTTTACCTTTTTGGGAACCATGAGTAAAAACACTGCACATGTCTACCAAAGTAAGTTATCACATCCTGGTAACATCACATACAGCCTAGCAGCTGGAGGTTTGCACAGCTAATCTCAAATCTAACTTCAGTTAAAATGAAAAAAAACAGAACAAGATCTTCTCTTGAGTAAAGCTACACATGGCTTCTCCCCTCCTAAACAAAGTCAATAACTCACTGGAAGAGTTTGGAACAAAGTCTCAACATTTTTGCAGTACAGTCCAGAAACTAATGGGTAAATATTCAATTATAACAATAGTTTTAAAATTTATTCCTACACCTTTCTTTCTTCTATATTCGAATATTTTAGTAAAATTTGTAATAAAAAGAAAAATACTTTGCACTACTTAGTAACATCTAACCAAATAAAGTACAGCAACATGAGCTCAGAGTGGTCAGTTCTGTTTTTATTCACTACACTGGGGCTCAACTAACTGGACTCTTTACTTCTAGTCTAAAATAAAATACTGAAAAAATACACCTTTAAAATAATGTTAAAGACTTCTACTGAATCCAAAGAGTTCAATAATCCACTGAGAAATTAACATTCCATTTATGTTGCATGAAGTCCTCTTATTGTCACAACATTCCTAACACTTCCAAAAATGAATACAGACTAAATTTTCTTTTTTTACTTTTTTTTAGAAATGCTTACTACATGACATTATCCTCATTTCAAGCATTCCAGATTTTAAAAAAGCAAAATACCCCAACTCCAACTACCCATATTTGATAAACTACTTTCCTTTGGTAGGATAATACTGTTGCAAAACAAAAGAGAACTCATCCTTTTATGAGGTTCCGAAAAAGAGCAGTTGTGTAGTTGGTTTAGATATGCAAGGGTAAATCCTCTTACCCTAAAACTGGGAAACTGCTAAAGAATGCGTTGTTTTATCCATTTGAATTGGGTACTTACTCCTCGAATTGTTTCATGCTATGCTGTTTGAAAGATATGACTATTTAGGAACAAACTGCAATGTGCAATATGGAGTTCAGTAGTATTCCCCCATGCATGAAATGAAGTAGGGGTAGGTAATAAAACAAACATTTTTTAAAAAGGTAATTATTTTATGTTAGACTTCTTATTAGTTTCTAAGTCCCAAGATGATGCTCAATGAGTTGTAAACATTCCATCTTAAAAACTATGATAAAATCCCCCCGAAACAGAGAAGACAAGCACTTTGAAAACGCCATAATGAAGACAGTCAAGGATCTTTTCCCAATTTCTTCTACTTATCTCCAAAGTGAAAGAAAATAAAACAGCACACTTCATCCAGTCATGGATGAAAAAGAGTAAGATGGGTCTTGGAAAGGAAAAGTATGAAAAGTATGAAGCAGGTAGCAGCTGGGGTCTTGAAGATGCTGGATACTATTTTAAAACTTTGCTTTCTTTGCAAATGCGGAGTCAATTAAAAAAATGGGTAAGTTAAATAAGTAAAAAGTAATAACGGAAATACACTTACCATGTCATATTGTTATCATTCAGTCCACCTGAATGAGGAAAGGAATTTAATAACAGTATTATCCATCTGTATCCAACGCACTGAGGCAGATTGTGGCTGATTTGCCAAGGGCACACAAGAATGGAAAAAAAACTAAGGGAAAAACCCACAGAAAAAAACCCCTCCAAGCCAGCACACCCAGGAAGGGATGTTTCTCACAACCACCAAAATGCAGACGGAGTCAGCGCAGGTAAGAAGCTAGCTCTTGAATGCATCTGCCCTAGCTAGCAAGGCTGGGAATCACGGGGTAGAAAAACAGCACACCTAAGCAAATACTTCTACTATTACTTCTTGAGAGAATACGTTAAGGTCAGCAACCTCCAAGAAGTCTTATCTGCAAGGTGTAAACCTATACAGAAAACAAAACCAGAAGTAGCACACAGACTGGCTGTGGTGGAAAATCTCTTTGTAATGTTACCTGTTGTCAGCGCCACAGCTCAGTAACCTCAAATTATGAATATATTTTATCAAATACCAACCTGTTGACTAACACTAATGAACAACTTCTACATAAACTATTTGGGAGGTGGGGACCGTAGACACAGCAGCTATGAAAAGGACCGATACTCCATAGCACAGTCAAACTCCTATACCTGACAGTTCTGTCCTGCCCACCTAAAGAGTGTCAGAAACGGACGACCTAAAAAAACTCCAAGTACTGATGAAAACTAAATATTAAATGCTTTGTATACATTTAGGATTCCTTATTCCTCAGAATTAAGACAATTTCTCCAGAAAGCACATATCTAATCCTAGAAGTATCAAGCCCTCAGTTCTCTGACTGTTTAGATTACTACATGCCCTTCTTCCACTCAAGTCAATGCCCTTTATTTGTCCTTCAACATTCAGCTACTACTTTCAGGTTGTTCACAAAGAAAAAGGTAACAAACATCCAATACATGATCAATCACAAGTAAATAACCTTCAACTAGTCATCCTGCCTAAAGTAAAACTCCAAAACGTATTTGCAAATTGTATCTGAGAAAATGGCAGTCTGCAATCAGGACATGAGGCTAACTTTAATTAAACACTTCACTATAATTTATTTGCACAGTTCTGAAATTGAGGCTGAAGGCAGCATTCAGCAGAGCATGAAAGTAAACTGAAGCTGGCTGTAGATCAAAGCTGGACATCAACAAATGCGAAGAAAGCTGCAAATATAAAACTAGCTCGTCTCTAAAATCAGAGAAAAGGAAGGGGGGAAAAAATGGGAGATAACGGAGCTGTGCCCCAGTACGCCAAATCGTTTGTTGGTGTGCACTCTGCTACGCTTTCTGAGAGGAGCTGCTGCTCCCATTTCAGCCAAAAGCATCCCTCTGATAATCAGGGAATCACAGCTGTCTCCCTGTGATTGCTAACCACCCAAGCCTTCGTCGTGGTCCTATTGAGCATGTCAGAATCAAAATAAACAGCCATAGCCAACTGTCATATACTTACTGCATTTCTACATAAATGTTACTATTCAAAGTTATCCTTCAAACTTTGCCCTTCACTTGGTTCCAGGCAAGAAGAGGGACAGAGAGAGACCTTCTGTGTTTGTGGGTCTTGCGGCACCCATCCAATGACTGTCTCTAGTTCAGCTGCAGTGCTGAAGGTCGAACTAAGAAAATGAGTGCCTAACTATTGATTTCTTCTACAGTAATGACACACGATCTGTAGATGGTCAGTCTGTTCCTTCGTGGTTAGGACTCGCTGATGCCAAAGGCATCATGAAGTAAGTTTTACTTTATGTTGCTAGGCTCAGCATCACCAGCAGAGGAAGAGATCTGAGAAAGCACGACCAAGGGTATAATTCAACATTTAGTAAAATAAAGACAAGTCAGACATAAGACAAAAAAAAATCAGGAAAGAATCTGAGAGCAAATTTTAAGAGAGTTGTCAAGGGTTTTTTTGATATGAAAGAGTAATGTTTTTTAGAGTTGCTTTTGCTACAAGACAAAAATTCCTTTCTTTAGAACTTAGTTTTCATACAAACACCATAATCCATTGTTTACAATAATTTCAAAATAACACTATCTTTGAAATCCCCTGGTGAGCTTTCCACTCTCTATCTTCTTCTTGAAAAATTCGGTATAGGGCTTCAAAGTCCAGCCATGCCATTTTCTGACAGCAAGTATTACTTACTATGTTTTGTGTGTCCTGTGACACTTGGCCATTCCCAAACTGAGAAATCTTGTAGATAAATTCAGGGTAATCACAGAGAAATGCCTCTGTGATACCCTGCAAATCACTAAACTGCATATTTGAAAGTAAATTCCCCTATGTTCTTGGCCAAATTTGGACACTACTTAGCCAGACTCTATTTCTAGTAGCACACGATTCCCTATCCTTGAGCTTCTTTTTATGCCTTATTAGAAAACTGGAATGAGAAAAATAATCTCATGCCTTGAAAAATAATAACCTAATGCATTTCCAAGCAACTGTCTGAGGCCAGCCAAAAAGAGATGATTTATGCAATATGAATTTGAACATGCTACCTGAGCCCAAAAAAGCAAATCATTACCATATCTGCATTAACTGAAGCTGATTTTGCTCCTTACAATAGTAAGAGATTCACCTGACCGACAGTGTCTGAGCAGATTTAAATCACAGAGCTTCAATATTGCTCCACACAGCAAGATACATGTGTGCATGGTCATTAAATATGGAGTGTTTTTTACCGGCAAGCACTCCTCTCTTCAAACAGATCAATGACATTTTTTCTTCGTGGTTGTTAGCACCTTACTCTAGAAGTTTTCCTTTTTTACTTCAGTATTCTTACTCCTACAGTAAGATTCCAGAGTAACTCAATATGACTCACCGTGTCAGCTTAGAGTCAAAAAGGATTCTTCGTGTTGAGTTTTTATCACATAAAATTGCACACTGCATTGCAATGACAGCTAAAACTGTAATTTGTACCAAAACAGAAGGAAAAAAAGACTTTCCTTAACCCCAGTTTGATAGAGTTGGGCCTTGCAGACCGAACTCAGTCACAGACACATTTTACACCCTCTCTCTTCCCCCTCGGCCTTTCCGTCCAGCTAACATAGCTCCGTTCCCGGCACGGCTCTACTGAAGCTTCTCCTACAGGTTGCTTTTGCTGTTCCAGTGTCATTTTGGAAAGACACTGGGGTTTAACTTGCTTGCTTGCTTTTTACAGCTTATAGCAGTTTTTTTTCCTACCAGCTGCCAGGGAGACTGAATTCAGATTGAAGCCTTTTTACAGCCTACAGAAAAGAATCTGTTCTGTGTTTTATGGTTACAGAACCCCAGATAAATCTGGGCTGACATAGCTCAGTTCCCTGGTGATAACACTCATCCTGTAGACTCCTCCCTCTGTACCTATTTTCACATTTATTTTTCCTTCTTTTAATTCATTCATACTCCCACCCCCCCACCCTTCTCCATCCCAAATCACATTCTCTAAGTTTCCCTTTAGCAGAAGGCAAAACTCATACTTCACTATAACTTCTTAATTCATTATATACAGTGCGAGATCCAAACAACAAATCTTTTTTTTTAATCTTTTCTAATTAGATTTAAATGCAGATCTAGTTTTTAAAGTATTCTGAAATAAAACTTTCTTACTTCTGGTCATATTAAATTTATATTTGTTTATTTTAAAATCTCTAAGAACTTTGCTTCAGTTATAAAATATTGAAGGACTTGACATCATTTGATGCCGAAAACCCTATCAGAAGTTTTTATTATTTCAAACTTTCATCAAGCAGTACTGATTATTTGTCACCTCTCTAGCGACAAAATTTTAAATTCTAATAATTCTTTCTTTTATGCGTTTAATATTCTTTATCTCCCCTGCTTTTATAAGAGTTAACTGTGAAGATATTTAGTAGCATTAGTCCCTAAAGCATGAAGTCACATTGATCATACTTTCCTATGAAGAAACAGTAATCGGTATTTGCCAGCCTACTTGGTTTAGCTTATTCAGGGGTAATTATTCATACAAACATATATTTACAAATTACACAAACTAAGGATAAACTAAACAAAACAGAACTGTTCAGCTGTGATGTAGTATCTTAAAAAAATCAATCACAAGCTACATATGTACATTGTAAACTATAATGGTGTGATTTAAACCTGCCTTCAAAACATTCAGTGAAATGGCTTTCTGTCAGAATCCAGTCCCGTTATGTCAGAATTCAACAAATTCCCAAGGCCAGACTGCGGTGAGGCGGACGTTTTACTGGCTGCTCTCAGACACAAAGAATGAAAGGAAAACGTCCAAAGGCTGCAGACTGTCCTCCCTCAACAGCCTTTTTATCATATATCGAATAAAAAAACAGGCATTCCCTCCTACAGTAGCTACAACCATTAAGACATTAGAGAAGATGCTGGCACCTAGACCCGCCATACACCCAGACAGGTTCTGCAGGCTGCAGCAGGAACGGCCCGCTGGACAGCCATGGCAGGGCAGGTCCAGCCCAGCTGGGCACGGGAGGCCACCGCAGGGCTCTGGGCACTCTCCCCTTCTGCTCCTCATAGCCTCTAAGTGAAAAACAGCAAACCGTGAGTTCGCACCTACCCATCCAGAGAAGGAAAGTAATCTCCTGTCTGAAACGACAGGTCGTAAGAACAATGTCCTGTGAAGGCAAACGCTGTCTATCAAAGACAGAGTACGTGTGTCAACTGCAGTGAAAGGTTACATGGAAGTGCTTTTGAATCTAAGTAAAATTTAAATATTTCATTTTATAACTATAACACATTTGATATATTAATTTCCTAGAGAGTGGTGTTTCAACTTTGTTCCACTGTTTCACTTCTAGAGTTAGTCTGGCGGTGACAAACCAAAAATATCTAGAAAAGAGCCTTACAATTTTCAGGTTTCCAATTTTCGCTGCAATTCAGAACACATTTTGAAAAAGCGCAACTTTCATAGGATGAGAAGCCTGTTTCCCAACCAACTCGCAGACTACTGCATGCAGATTGCACTGAAATATATAGGCTAGCTGTGTTTCTATGCACACTTGCTATACAATGACATAAAACATATTTTGTTGTTACTGCAAGTACATAGATATATAAAGATAAAATAGACATCTACCTCAAAGATGCAGATAATCATGCACATGTACAAGAGGAGGTCATCCACTGCATCAAGAGAACACTCGAACTTTCAGAAATGTCAGTGAGAACTCTGTTATCCAGAGCATAATAAATGTTCTTTCACAGAGTACTTATGGCCCTTGCTTGGCCAAACATCGCGCACTTGAACACAATCAGAGAGATGCCCCACCACGCAGTGCTGTAAACACAAATCTGAGCGTTAAAGCAGCATTTTATCAAATCTGGAGAAGCAAACATGCAGTTGTTGAAAGGAAAATGACATCTTTCCCCTCTCATGTGAATTTTGTTGTTTTGAGTCATTACACAGATGTATAGGTCTCTAAATTACATCTGTAGAAAAGGGACTGGGGAAAAATAGGTTCTAAAATTACAAATACATCCAGATAACAGAAGAGGACTCCAATGAAAACAGGGAATACACTTGGGTGATAACAAATTCCAGTGGCACAAATCATTGACCAAGACAAATATAAACATAGCTCTATGTGAAAACAGCACAGCTCTACGTGATTAAACAAGTGTATATTTCCACTTTTCAGTCACTTAGCATTTGAGAAAGCAGACTTATCTTACAAGTGGAATGTAGCACGTGATTCAACTATCATACATAATAAAATTATACCAGGAAGAAAACCAAGTCCTTTGTTGTTTCAGGCTTTCAAATTTTGTTTTTAAAAATGCACTCCATATTTTCCAATTGTCATTTTGTCACTAAATATGATACTGTATCCTTCATTGCTTAGTCATCTACAGGTTTTTATGTGGCAGTACCATCTGTCTTTTCTTTCAGAAATAGCTAAACTTCATTTTCAAGATGTTTTAGTTTCATTAATACCAGCAAGGATTAATGAGAGTTCAGGATAGGCCACTTCCAGGTATCCTTGCTACAGTGTAATTAGTAGCTCACCTTTATCCTAAGTCTTTCCAAAGGTTAGGGTGAAGCTTTTCCTGAATTGTGCCAAATTTCAGAAGACACTTTGAGCACTCATCGCTGCCAAGTGTTGGCAGAAGCACCATGGGGAATTTGTGAACTTGGTTCCCGTGCTCTTAGCAGGGATGGAAAACCCAGGAGAAAAAGAGGAAATCCCATGCAAAGGACAGAAACTGCTTCTTTCTGGGAAAGGGCCCAGTGAACCATTCACCTTGTACAGCGGCGTCCCACTAAACTGCATCTCAAAAGAAAAGCTGGAAAAACGTTCACATGATCTAAAACATATGCGAAAGTCTGAAGAGATTCTGGAATCTGGACAACTTGACGGGAGCAAGGAGCAATCCGAGCGACATCATACAACCGACTTCACCGGCTAATGCAAAAGCTTTGCCGTCACCGCAGCCCGTCCGGACCTCTGGCGCTGGATCTGAACAGAGCTTCCCTCATCGTCCACGCAGCCTGGAATCCCGGTCAGCCTCTTTTACAGCAGTAGAGGAGGGCTCAGTATCACTATAATAACAGTACTTTACGGCACAGTTTTCAGTAAAAGCAGTGAGGGACACTATTACAGAACTATCCGTTACTACAGTAATCTGTACTCACTGCTTTCTCTTCACCTGTTACAATTCCTCCAGCCCAAGATGTTGAACGATCAACAAAAAGGAACTAGAAACAGGGAGCTCAGTATGCACTCTCATAAATTCTGATTCAACCATAAATTTCCCTAACATTCCATCTTCCAACATCAAGTGGTCCCTCTCCTGAATTCTAACACACACAAGGAACTAAATTCAACAGACGAGACAAAGAATGCACAATGGCTATCATTAAAAATATTCACCAGCTGTATCATCTACTGAAGAGGGTCCCTCTGCATTTCTTCACTTGTCTTTACATTTTTGGTACCCATATTATGAACACTATACATTGTGAAGAAATTATCTTCATTATCTGCAGAGAAAATTGAAAAATTACGGAAGTTTATTTCAGGCAGAGCAACTCCACAGGCATTACGACAACAGCAGTAAGATCACCAGGGACAGACGAGAACTGTAACAGTCAGTCTTACCCATCAGATCCTGAGCCTATCGCTGTCCATACTGACATAAATTCTCATTCTAGATTTTTAGTTTGTGTCATTACATGATGGTAATATTTTATTTTAGCCTTAAGACATAAGAGTTTTATAGGTAAAAGAACAACACAGACAAAGAGATCAGAAAATGTGTTGGAATAAAACTTTTGGTTAGAAGAATGATGCAGTGATTCTTTTATCAGTACCATAATTTCTAGCTTTTCATACTACTTCATCCTCTAAAATACTTCCCAAGTAAAGACTGTGCCTGGCAAGCATTGACCTGCAGTAGGAGGAACACCTCTCCTGGATGACAACGCAGCAGGAGCTTTCTTGCATATTTAAGCAGCTTTGCTCTCGAGTAGTTGAAGCCGCTGCCAGACCTCTTCTACCCTTCTTCACCTCTGCCTGTCCCTCGAAGACATCAGTGTGAAGCAGTGAATCTTACAGGAGACAAGACTAACTCTATACGGTAACATAATTCAGCGGAAGGAAGATAAATTCCTTGAAGCATCTTCTTTCTTGCACACACCTGCTCTTGAGCCAGTCACAGCCTGGTGATTGATTAGTCCCCTTCTCTTTGAACTGCAGAGCACAGGAACCTCAGAAATAGTTATGAGAATAGAACCGACATATTTCACGATTAATTCACATTCAGGCCATCTTCATGAATGAGATAAACACAGTAAGTAATATTCATTACACGAGGTGTATTTATTTGTATTTAGTGGAAGAAACAGCATATCACACAGAAAAAAGCAGGAATGCCTAATTCTAGAAAAAGGGAGGAGCAATGTATTTTCAGCTTTGTTTACTTTGCACTGATTTTTTTTATTATTTATAAGCGGATACTTCTCTCCTGGGATCGCAACTAGTGGGCACAGTCAGAGGTGCTGTATTTCCAACTGGCTTAAAAGCAAAATTCTGAACACAAGCTTTTTCTCAGGACATATTCGTCCAGCCAGTTAACAAGCTCTGGCATTCTGACAAGTCACACACACACCCAATGCTATTCTGCCAATTGCACCTGGATACCAAACCTAGACTTGCCTATGGTTAGTAACCGGGTCTGTTTTTTTAATTATTATTACTCTTTTTTACCTTTTGAAGAAGTCAGTTCTTACATGTTTTTTCAACCAGCTGTATCACAGCTGCACATTTTTTCATCCTGTTCTGAAAGGCTTTCAAAAGACACTTGCTTCAAAGGGTTTTCTCCAAGAGAGGCCTTCTTGACTTTTGGTCTTTCATACCATTAAGGCTCTGTGTCCAGGTTTATAGCATTCCTCAAAGCAGTCTCTAGAGAGGTTCATCCTTTGCTCTTTTATACCAAAATTCTTCAACAAAGAAGTCAGACAAGCCGTTAAAATCTGTCCTGACCAAATTATTCACATAATGGCAGCTTTATCCTCAACTAGTTTAGATTACATTTAAAACCGGTCATGTAGGCTTTTTTCGTTTTTTAGTAAGAACTTATTTCCACTCTTTCAAACTGATCATCTTAGAAGATATCTGGACTTCATACCACCACATCCTAACACAGGCAGGAAATCTTCAGACTTATTTTGGATTTTCAATGCTACTTTCATTTTGAAATATTAAAAAGATTTTAACAATGAGAAAAAAAAGAATCCTGTAGAAAAGCATTCAATAAGCTGATGTTATGACATTAGAAGAAAACAATTTTTAAGATTTTGACAAAATGTTGTCCAGTATCGACTGTAAAAGTTATACGGATAGATACAGATAAATCCTAAGATAAAACACATTGCTAAGGATTCAACCGATAAGATTCATTGCACTGCTCAGAAGATTAAAATAGCTGCTCCTGATTCTTATCAGCTACCAACTCTAATTCACAGGAGACACCACCATTGCTTAGATATTTTTTCTCTATTTTCAACAATAATTAAGTGCAGTAAGTCAGAAAAGTGTTTTGTTTGTTTGTTTAAATTTATTTTACTGCAGTGATTCTAACCCATATTCCCATGGATGTCTGACTGATGCCTGGGACTGCCAGGCTCCGAATCTCGTGGCCATGCTCCCAGGTACAGGACGTATATGCACTGTAAGATATAATCTGTCTTCAACTACAGATGCTTTTGTATTGCTAATGTTCCTTAAAAGGTTTTAGGATTTCTTTCTCTTCCTCAAAAATAAACTAAAAAATGAGAACAAGCAACAGTGTAATCAATATTGTATTTTCCAGTCACTCATAACTAGCACAAAGCTGAGTAGCATTTTAACCAGTTCATTATTGTTTATGCATGAAACCAGATTTTTTAAAACAATGCAAGGTCTGAGTACTATATAAATACAAAAAGGTTTTGTTAGCGTTCTCATTATATCAGTTGTAGTTGTTTCTTACGCTGTTTTTCTCATCCTAGCAATTTTTTAAAAGCTGATAATATTTGCTTTACAGTCTCCCATTAGAGGAAATTTTTGCTTTTGTTTTTAGTGTAAGCAAGATCCCTTCAAGGCAGTTTTAAACCTTAAAATTACTAGAGGAATTTAAAAGAACAAGATCACTAAAACGCAAACCAAATAGCTCTCAGCAGAAGCAGCTTTTCTCTTGGAATTCCTCCTCTGAGGAGGATATTGCCTTTGCAAACTTCAACAGAAAAAACACAGATTTGTTGTTTGTAGGCTCAAATTACCAAAGCAGATGTAAAAGAAATTACAGGGAGGCAAGAAGACAGCACTACGTAAGCAAAATGTGCCTTGTGATCTGGCAGAAAGATTTCCACTTGACTTGGAGTACTTTTGTACTCAGGTTTGCATCAAACACCATGAACAAAAAGTGGGCATGAAAGAAGAGTAACTAGGTATGTATCAACCCAGAACTGCAACTCGCCAGGTCTAAATTACACTATAAGATAATTAAAGAGAAAAATACTTCTTAGAGATCCATGCATTTACAGAAATTACTTCCCCTTGTACTCTCTCACAGTGACTACATTCAACTCTGGTTAAAAATTATGTAATTCCCATTGATTTCAATAGGAATTTTACTTGCACTAAAATCTGAATAAGCACCAAATCCATTTCACAAGTCCTCAGTGTTTGCACCCTTTTTACCATGCAAATGGAATATAAATAATGCTTATGGTTCAACATTGCTCCCTCTCAAATATCGTACAGAGGCCTTGCTGAAAAACGCCTTTAGCTGATTATGTGCAACGGCATGGAAGCACTCAGTGATCTGTTGTATCTGCAGATATCAAGACACCCCACCTTTTGCTTTTTTGCATTTAAAACCCATCATTTATTATTAATGACATTATTACTAAAATGTCATTACTAGTATTTTATTAGTAGTGCAGCACTGACTCGCAATTATAAACCAGCAAAAGGCGCTGCAGCAGCAGCCATCTGCATCTTTGAAACCCTGCGCTTCAGTGCTACACAAATCTCGCAGCAGTATGAACTGGGCTTTTGTGCATGATGAACTACTGTTATTTTTAGGGAACTGTACAACTTTATTTATGAATGGTTACATGATATATGCCAGAAAACTGACAGGCTGTTCTGCAGGACATCTCTCCAATGATCGTTTTTGCACTCCTTGACTGCAATTTTAAATTATATAACCTTCGCATTGCATTTCACAGCTTTCTATATGTGATTATAATGGAATGGCGGCTATGCTGCAGTTAATGTTGAATGCTGTTTTCTGTTTAAAGGTCAAGCCTATTCTAAAATCCGTATTCTTCGTGAGATTGTCTTGAAAATTTGCTGTGCCTACTTGGTATGCAAAGCAGTGGTCTAAATTATGATTATTTGTGGAAGAGGTTTCTGAGAGACTCTTCTATAAATAAAAGATAAATAAAGCTCCTCCAAAACATCTAAATGTTACAAAAATCACATGATTCTTCTCATCTCTGCCTATGTGTTATTCAACCTGTAGCCCTAACCATCTGCAAACTGATTTCAGTTGCTAGGGATTAATTTTAGCTAGTACATGTCTCTTCAGAGAAGAAATTTTAGAAAATGTTAATAAAGATAATAATGAACTAAATTGGTGTGCCTAAAAGAATTAAATGCACACATGTATCAAGATTCCCTCTAGCTCAATATTTAGCACCAATGTGCCATCAAAGATGACTGAAAGACTTCGGGTGGGATGCTGTGACTATTTAATCTGAATTATATGCACCCTCTGCCTTTGGAATTCAAGATGCGCAAGTGAGCATGCCGCAGAAGGCTCATTTGGAAATTTTGCCTAGGGATAAAAATAACCTGGGAAGATTTTAAAATTTTCTAAAACCAACCCGCTGACACCAATCTTAATTCAGAAATATTGTTAAGGAAATTACCACTGATTAGCTAGAGGGAAGATAAAAGATAATAAGCGTGCACTAGTCACATTTCCAGCACTATGAAACCGAATCAAACGAAAGCAAGCTGTTGGGTCAAGGATTTCCTGATGCGTTGTCCCTCCAGAGGAACTCATAACCTTTTGGTGCAGAGCTAAAGAGAGCTGCAAGGAGTGCAAGGGAACAGTGCTGCAGTCCTGCAAAGAGCTAGCAGAGAGGGCAGGGGACCACAGGGCACCCGCGCAGGGAGTCTGCAAGGAGTGGGAAGGCTGGGAGGAACCAAGCGCAGAGGAGAGGAAGACTCCCATCTTCCCGCAGAGTGAAGGACCTGGGAAAGAAGGGGATGGATGGATGGATGGGGAGAGGAGACATCTCAGCACAGCCGTAAGAAAATGGGGTATCTTGTAAGAAGTTAGCAAGTCCCCCTCCTCATGAAAGAGGCTCTGACAGCAATCCAAGTCCGGCTTCCTTTATTCCCCTCTTGCCAAGATTGAAGAATGGTGGGAAGATCACTGAGTGAGCTTAACAGATGGGTTTGTACTTCTCGTATTGCTTCAGGTTGCATTAATCTCTGTGGTGGGTTCTCATTTAGCTGAGAAAGTGTCACCAAAACAAATGAACCGGAGCAGGCTGATATGCTCTCAACAGATGTAGAGAATCTCTTTGGCATATTGCAGATAGAGGCAAGCAGTCGGCATTCTCACTTGCCTGCTCCCTGCAGCCCCTCCAAAACTAATCAAAGATATCACTGGCTGAGTTGGGAGCATAAATGCTTAAAAGCAGCAGACACTTCGAACAGAGAAATGGGTAGAATCAGTCAGGGAGTGTGGACAATGGCAGGGAATTGAAACGATGTAGCAGAGGAGTCCAAGCAGTCAGAGAACAGGGACAGAGGACTGGTCAAAGTACAAAGGAGACATGGCTGGGTGATGGGAGAACTGCCTTAAAGATGGGGATGACTCATTTCTGTCCATGAAACCATCAAATCCCTTGCCAGCATATGCATTCCCATTTCAAGAACTTGCCAGTACTTGTGCTGTTCTTGCATCCTCCCCTGGTTCCTGAACCAACATGGTCCTTGCAGTGCATGAGGTCCAGGAAAGGAGGGCAATGTTTTGCTGAGCTAGCTGACAGTGTCCGTGATGAAAAAAACGAAAGGATGGAGGAACAGCAAAGGAACCAACAGGGATCTGGTGCATTCAGCAGCCAGTTATTGCTAAAGAGGCAGAGGAGTGCAGAGTAGCACGGGGCAATGTCATATGATGGAAGACACTAAGTACCTCTGTTGAAAGCACTAAAGCAGATTTAGAACAGCCAGAAGTTCCTTAACACTTCCATAAAGCAAAGAGTGAATAAATTTAAGGTTAAAGGAAAGCGAGGAAAACCTCAGGTCATACAAAATTAACTGCAGAAAATCAAGGAATACGAAGTAAATACAATCTACGTTTTGCTTTAATTACTCTGTCCTTAGATGTTCCAACACACCAACCACTACACCTGCTAAGATTTTCTCTTCACAGTTGCTAAAGAAACAGGGAACAGAGCAGACAACTTTGCGAAACCAAAATTGAGCACGCTTCCTTCCCGCTGAAGTTCGTCGTACTCGGTGGGCCTGCTTTAAACCAACGGCCCAGACGACCCGAGCACCCGCCAGGCTCCTGCTGCGCTCCCAGCCAAGGCGTAGCCTTACTCACAGAATCACAGCATGGTAGGGGTTGGAAGGGACCTCTGGGGATCATCTAGTCCAACCCTCCTGCCGAAGCAGGGTCACCTACAGTAGGTTGCAGAGGACCTTGTCCAGGCGGGTCTTGAATATCTCCAGAGAAGGAGACTCCACAGCCTCCCTGGGCAGCCTGTTCCAGGGCTCCGTCACCCTCAGAGGGAAGAAGTTCTTCCTCATGTTCAGACGGAACTTCCTGTGCTTCAGTTTGTGCCCATTGCCCCTTGTCCTGTCGCTGGGCACCACTGGAAAGAGTCTGGCCCAATCCTCCTGACACCCACCCTTCAGATATTTGTAAGCATTGATAAGGTCCCCTCTTAGCCTTCTCTTCTTCAGGCTGAACAAGCCCAGATCCCTCAGCCTCTCCTCGTAGGAGAGATGTTCCAGTACCCTCACCATCCTCGTAGCCCTCCGCTGGACTCTCTCCAGTAAATCTTCATCTTTCTTTACTCACCCCTTGTGGCACTCGGGGGGCCACCGCTGCGCGTGTCAGCAGATGGGCTACAGCACACACCTACGCTGACACTGCCTACCAACACGGCACGGAGAGGAGGGGGGTCACGCACCCCCTCCGCGGCTCTTGCCGACAGCTCCCCCGCTCATCCCTCCACCGCTCCGCCGCTGGCAGCACACGCAGCCACCGCTCCCAGGTCACCACGCGCCGCGAGGCACATTCAGGGAGCAGCACATTCAGATTCACCGCACTACGCTCAGCCGGAGACTGGCTTGATACTGTCTGACAACGCATTTTGCTTTAACGCATAAATTTGATGCAACGTAATTTCCCTTTATATACATACTCTGCTGGGCAGAGCGGCTTTCCCGTTTTCATCCAGCAGACAAAAGGTTTAAACTCCATAAAAGATAGCTGATAAAATTTAAGTTTTAATAAAAATATAGTTCACGTATGTCTGTCTTTCCTTAGGCTGACCTAGTCTGCGATACATTATTTACATAACTGCTGCAATATCTATTTCAAAACCACCCAGACAGCTCTCTCCAGAACTGTAAGCTGCCCTGCCTGTCACCGTGATGGGTAAACAGTGTCACCTTTTCAGGGCCCAATGAATTACAGAGTAGTAGTAAAGTGCACCATCCATCACAGTGGCACTAAGTAGGTTTTTGAAGTAGATCTCAGACCACAAACGCTCACATTTTTACTCACAAATGCTGTTTAGACTGTTACCAGAAAGTAAAAATTGGAAGGCTCATATACAATGGCCGTGTGATGAATGGACATGACAGGTGGTCAAAGAAAATGAGTCTTGCTATTCTACAAATAACCTTGTCAACATGAAAGTAGAGCTGCAGCTCTGCTGGTAGCCAGACTGCAGAAATTTAATGGTTTTATTTGCTTGAACTCCTAGCAAACCCAATATACAAATGAGATACAATGAAGCAGCAGTACTGAAGCATTATTAGCAATTCAACCTGATTATGTGACACACAATAGAAATTTTCTACTAAGGATGTGTCACATTTGAAAGAAAATTATTCAGATTATTAGTAGCTGTTACAAGAATCCCTTTCCACAGGAAAACCCTCATGATTTTGCAATCACAGCCCACTGAAACGTACTTGAAATACATTACCTGTAGTCCCACCGCAAGCAATCAAGGCACCCTCTGATGGCTGAACACAGCAACAGCCACCACCTGCTACTTCTCATTTAAAGTTTGTCTACTTCCATTAGTTTA
Source organism: Opisthocomus hoazin (assembly GCF_030867145.1). Lineage (NCBI taxonomy): Eukaryota > Metazoa > Chordata > Aves > Opisthocomiformes > Opisthocomidae > Opisthocomus > Opisthocomus hoazin. The sequence continues at coordinate 22,110,845 of NC_134417.1, forward strand.
AATAGTAGAGAGCACCGTGCACGATTGGAAGTTGGGGAGGTTAGATCACTACCAATTTATCCATAGCCTACACAAAAAAGGAAATTTCCCTTTTAGGCAAAACTCTAGATCTAAGGACACTTTGGGTAGAGTTTCTGAAGAATAAACACACATCTGAAGTTTTGTGAGGGTGCTGCGTATCTCAAAGATCGGATTGTAAAACTGTGCACAGCGAGTCATTCTTCAGCTCAGGTACAAGCTTGTCAACACCAAGGTACACCCCTAGTGATGAGTACACACGCAGTGCGCGTGGTCCTCCATTTTACAGAACTCAATCACAGATAAAACTGCTTTGAAATATAACTGAAAGTGGTACATGCGTTGCTGGTAATAACATCAGTGATTCTTCCCAGAACATTGCGTTTCCTGTAATCCGATGAATTTGTTAGCAACATTTATTTTCATGAACTAAATCTCAAAGGCCACAACTGTATTTTTATCTCATTACAGTTACTCTTATTAAGTTACAATGAGAAAATAATATTACACATTGAGTTTCTAAGTGATAAATGTGAGAAGCCAAACCCATTCATTAATACTTTTTACTTGCTCGTGGAAAAGTTTAAGCCTACATCATGCAGGTTAGGATCTACCCTTGCCTACTTCATTTCACCTCCTAACAACAAACTTTAACCTGAAGTTGTTGGGCTGATGGAGCCCCAGAACAGAGGCTGTATGGAGATAACAACCATGAGACTCAATACAGAAAGCAGGCATGTAAGGCACAGAAAAACAGGAGATGGAGAGAATGCTCTCTCCGAAAGGAGAACAAGAACTCCATTCCTTCTCCTTTCTGGAATAAATCCCTCGGACTAAAAAGCTTCAGTGCTTTTAAGAAAGAGAAACCAAAGCTCGTGGACTTGACAATGAAAAACTTAAGGATCTGACTTTCTACCAGACCTTGCATTTCCTACAGTCCGAAGTTCGACATTACATTAATAGTCCATAAAACGGGTCAGTCAGCATCATGCAGCTTTCCCCCTTTTGACTCATCACAAGATTTCACAGTGCATTACATGTTAGCAACAATATTACGGGCAAACACTGTCACAAACAAAAGGAAATACACAACAGGTGCATTTTACTTTTAGAAATACAGTAACTGACATGCTGGAAATATTAAGACATTCACAAAGTGTACCAGTACTTTGGTAGAGGTATCCTCCAAACTCAGAGCCATTCACAATCGGTTCCTATATAGACTATTAGTGTTCTAAGTCACGACAACAAACATATCTTTTACACAATAAAGAAACCAAGACAGGAAAACCCCTGCATTATTGGAATAAGATACAGTATTTTAAAAACATGAAAGACAACACTAATGCAGTTAGCAGTGAAATAGCAATTTTTATATTTCAGAGATTTATAGTATCTCATCTAGGAAAGTAAACAGAAATGATGACCCCTTTGTGCACCTCCAATATATTTGGAAAGCAAATATAGGAAGGCAGCCAGTGAAGACGGTAAAGAGGATAAAATAAGATAATCCAAGATCTTATTTCACTTGGCAAGTAACAAACCCCAACAGGCAGGATCTTTTCACTGACAAAACTCCCGCACAAAAGCTACAGCAAGATAAAAATACAAATTGGGGTTTTCAAGAGGAAACAGAGCAGATGTGTCAAGCTGACCTGCCATAGAAGAAAGTATGCAAGATCCACAACCATAATTCAGGACCTCCAGGTATTAGCCCAGCACACCCGCCGGTCTTACTGCAGAAAGCCTCCTCTTACCCTTCCTACAGCCATCCCTCAAACCAGTAGCACTCACACATCAACAAGGATAAAACGTAGCTCTAGACACAGCTTTCAGATTTTCACACCCAAGCAAAAGATGCCAATTCACAAACTCAGATACTTTTTAACAATAAAAAAAATCATATGAAGCTTTCAGGTCTGACTAATTTTTAAGTTAGAATTGAGATTGGCCACATCGTATTTTACCTAAATATGTTTATTTTAAGGCTGGGCATTTCACCATGTGTACCTTCCCAGCCAAGTCCATCAAAAGCTGATGTTTCCTAACTCCATTTCACCACAAATGACGGGACAAATGGTTGTTTTACCTCAAGAGTTCCTTTGGCAGAGTAAGCTGCATACGAGTACAGGAGGTCTTGGCGATGAAGAGTTTTGGTTTCTCTGTTGCACTGTTGTCCACCAGGATAAAAGCACTCACCGCTGTTTTTCAGAGTTACTGTGTTTGAAGAAAAGCCCGGCAGGTCAAGTAAAACAGAGTAATTTACCAGCCGGACATCTTCAAGGCCTTGGGAACTCCACTGCACCAGAATTTTCACTGCAATGTCTACATCATCTTCTCTAGTGAACTGTAACAAATCTCTGGAAAAAAAAACCACAAATAAACACGGTTTTAGTTTATTTTCTACTAAGACACTTGTACCTTAATATGCATCAGCTCATAATTTTAGTCATAATGTACCAGCAAACATGCAAACAAAAAAAGTCACCCTGCAAACAAAAAAAGTCACCCTTCATCTTTGTACTAATAATTTCTCACCAATTGTGAGACAAAAGCAAATGCTTTTGGAGAAATAAAAATAAGGAAAAAAAATATTTATAGGAAACATATCAAATTAAAACATAAAGAAACCTGCAGAAATTATCACAATATTTGTTTCAAAATTCATCTCCGCTGCGGATCAAGTTTCCGATATAGCATCAGTTTAACCAACCACTGAATATGAAGAATGCAATCTGAAGTAACATTTCAGGGACTTCAGGGAAGGTGTGATGCTGAAAATTAGTTGTAATTATATGTTTGGCTTAAATTCATCAAGTAAAGCAAATTCGCTGAACAGAATGGAACTGTTCCCCCCAATATTGTGCTAGCTGTCAGAAAGTTTTCCTCAGATTTCCTACCTGCACTGAAGGATTACCTGAGCCAACAGCTTGGCAAGCATACGACACGAGCCTGGAAATTATTTTGGCAGTACCTACCAGACAGGCCAACTGAGAATCCAGAGGGCTTGGTCTGGGCTGGTATCACCGGGCTTGTATCGCTGTTCAACACCTGCTACCAGATGGGCCGCAGGATGAAAACGGTGACGGCGCTGAAGGACCACCCTCCTCCCCAGCAAAATGCCAAGAGATGCCAGATGTAGAGAGTATTTTAAAGATAACTTTAGAGCACAGACGTGCTGAAGGGGTGACCAAAGGCCTTCCCTACTTAGGTAGGCAAGCACTTACGCAAGCAAAGCAGGGCACAAACAAAAAGCACCATTATTCAAATAAAAAGCACTATCCAAATGCAGTACAAAAAGCTTACAGAATATTTGCTGAATTTTGTGATGGTTTTTCTTTTTTGGGTGTTTTGTTGTTTGTTTTTTTTTTCCTGTGAAGCTCTCAGGACTGAGAAACAAGACTAAGGATCAGAGGTATTGATTTCCAAGCGCAGAGATACTGACACTGCCTGAAACTCTTGTTCACAACCTTCTCTTCACAAAAAGGCCAATTATATTGAGATGCTTTAGGGTCCTCAACAGAGCCTTAAAGAATACCCAGGCTGTCTTGCACACATCAAAAGCAATGCTTGAATAATGCACAGACTTTTTAAAACCATTATTGCAAGCAATAGGTATTTGAGAATCCCACCAAGTGCTTTATGGGCACCCCTGCGCTATTCAGAGCCCAGCCGCGCAGCCGCAGGCAGGATGCTCCCAGCTGCAGGTTCCGTCCCGCACTGCTGCCGTCGGGATCTGCACCAACCCCAGGGAGAAGCCTGCCGGGAAAAGCTTAAGACCGAAAGCAAGCACAGCGATTCCCTTCTCCACCCCAACAGAACTATCTTGCGGTTCAACAGACCTCTAAGAAAAGAACACTTACTTGCCTAGATAACATCAAAACCTGAAAAAAGCAAAAATGCCTGTTATAAGTGGTTGTCTTTATGGCTCTAAAATAGTGTGCTGCGTTCAAACGTCTAACACCCATCATCACGTTACATGGGTAAAACAAGTATTCCAACATCCAAAGGATTTCAAAAATATACGAAAATTCTCTGTTTAAAGAAATATTTTGTATCCCAGCCTGCATTGCAACAGCAAGGTTATTCGCACACAACGTCCCAAATCTTTACAAGAACACTGGACTTCACGTTGAAAACTTCAGAGCTCCTGTCAGAAGCAATAACTGTCTTGCAGATTTAATCTTTTTAATTATCGAAAATAAGTCTTCGAGCAGTCTACACAAAACAGACGAGTTAATCCAATCTGTAGTATATTACAAGTTTCCAGTTTCATCTCCTGTGCCTGCTAATGCAATGACATAAACTCGAGCAGTGCAGAAATACAGAAAGTTGTTTGATTAACACAATCATTAACAGAATATTCTTACCTCCCCCAGGTGACAGAAACATTAATAGAGTAAATAATTGCAAGAAACTTCTCCCAGACCAATGAGGTCATGGTACATTGCAACAAGAAGTATTCAGTATCAATAAAAGGAATTAAGCATTAAAAGAAGAATTGCTCCCTTAGTAACAGAAGTAAAGTTACTTTGCACTTCATAATTAAATGAGCATGTCTTTGAAACTTTTGTGACAACATATCTGATTAAGTTAGAGGAATGAGCACACTCACTGTTTACTCCTTAATTTCTTTACAGCATGTTAAAATCAAATTGCAAATTATGAGCACACACCGTATTACAAGAAATCAGCACTTCTTATACTATTTTGATAAATCTTATGAGCGTCACCACCAAGAGTTTCTTTGCAGTTTCTTACAATGACTGACTTGCACTTAGTCTTTAATGTAATTCTGCTGACCACATGGACTTAAAGTCAGAGGTAATTTAATTCATTACTTTTATTACATACAAGTTGGATAATAAGTATAACATGTAAAAATAGTATTTCCTAAACCTGACCAAATTCGGAAAAGTGTAAAGTTTGGCAGTTTGTCCCAGGAAACTCCCAACACTTCACGTGCACTTCGGAGTCTTTCTCCACAAACTGTCAGGTAACTTGCTCCCTAAAACTGCTGGGGCGCTGACACCCACAGCAGTAAGCTTTAAGCAGTGGAAGGAAACAGGCCCCGGGGATGATTACGTTTCTCACTTTAGCAAGCAGCTGCATACTCGGTAAGAATCTACAGCAATGCGATTGTCAATTTCCATTTACAATACTGCCTTTAGTAGCATCAGACAAATTTGTGATTCCCTTACCCACATGAAAAAGATATGTTATTCAGGTACTTGTTCAGGTTCAGTCAACGTGAATAACCACGAGTTAATGGGCACATCTCATTTGCTGTGAATCTGCATAATTTATTGAAGTAGAGCCACCACAGACTTAAGATTTGGTCAAAAGTTAGAATCAGCATCAATAAATACAGCAGTAATACTCTAAATAATAGTGTGCCTTTATTGGATGCTCTCAAAGAGATTTCCACAAGTTACTTTAGTGTCTAATATAGATCAGATATTGAACTAATGTACATCAGGCCAGAATATAAACTTGTTTCATAAGTATTCTGCTCCATCTCAAATATGCTCGGTTCCTGAACTGAAACAAAACCAGATAAAATCATGCTTAAAACTCAGAAAGCGTACCCTACTTCACTTGAATAAGGTAAAGTTTTCCCACTTTGATATGATGACAAGATCAAGAAAATGTCTATGAAGACATGTTCCTCGACCTCCCGTGCAAACAAGAAGTCCGTGTCTCGTATTACTGCTTGATGAGCTGAATGTCCCGGCCAGTGAAGAGCAGCAGCCCATCACCATTGAACGTTCAAAGTTCTAAAGCCACAAAAACAATTCAAAATAAGCTGAAGAGACACCTGCCACAAAGCCAGGCTTTCTGCAGCCTTAAAAGACCAATCTTTAACAGATGATTACAGAAGATAAACGAACACATACATACACACACACACACAAATACAGAAATTCCATTTTCAAATTGGTAACCGTGGGGAACATGGAGCTGCAGCAGCTTAAGGGAGTGTCAGCTGCTCTAACGGCACTTTTTACAACACAGCTTGCTAAGGAAGGGAACAAGGTATTGCAAATAAGTCAGCTGCTCATCGTTCGTGGTACATCGGGACACTGCAGAACACTGCTCAAAGAATGCTGAAAAATTACAACAGGTCGCTCTAACAACCACGAGATGGAATAACTTCACTGCATGACACAATTCCTTAGCAGACACTGCTATTAAACTGCAGCACAACCTCCCAAAACAAACCTAAAACTGCCAGGGGATTCTGAAGATTTAATCTTTAAAATCTACAGGGACAAAATTTTCCCTCAAATATGAAGAACCTCAAGTGTGGTTTGTTTGGTTCTCTTTGACTTTAAAGACTTAATGCCTGTATTGCAGTGAGAGTGGGAAATGGCCTACACTTGCTGTCCTATTAGAAAAAATGACCCGAATTCTATTATTGCAGTTACATGTTTATCAAATTTTGACTGAAAATTTTTACTCTTTTTTTCCAGTTCATGGAAATTGTTGATAAAGCAATTACGGGAATTTTAGGTAAGAACCAAGAACAAATGTGATTTGGGAATTTTTATGGGTGAATTTTTCAGCTGAGTAGTAGTTTTCTAATTTTGCAAGTCACAATGTCACCAGACATTTTTTGTAAAGCTAAAGAAACACATCATATGAAGCTGTTATATTCATAGGTTTCCACGTATCTGTCTTTTTTCCCACCCACAAACTTTATCCAGGCTGAGTTTTAAAAACGTTTACATACGTTCAGGATTTCAGAACTCGTTTCAGTGCACTAAGAGAGGTGGTGTGGCAGTTCCAGCAGTGCCGGGCGAGTGCACAGCGCTTGCACAAACCAACTGCTCAGCACATGCCCGAGTTTTTTTTGCAGTTACAGATAAGAGTACTTATTTGTATCCATCACATACAGCGCATACACACGGCCAACTAAATGCGTTCAGGAAATACCACCTGCCCAAGCCACATCTGCTTAAATTTTAATTACATGTTCCTGGTAATTAGGGCACTCAGCTGGCTGGTCTCCAACCTGCCTGATCGGATTTCCTATGGTCTGAACTGACTGCCACAAACCTGCCGATTCCAAAATAAACTTAAAAAATCCAAGCCCAGGACAGGATAAATATTTCTCAGGAGGTTAGAATATGTAAGAACAACACTGTCATGGTGTAAGCAGCTGGCTACATGCAGCTTAGTGCGGGACAGGATCCAGAACCATTTCAGGCTCTTCAGCAAGGCCTCCAGCAACTGCTCCAGAAAGGAGAACTGTGACATGTCCTTTGTCACATCGCCCATCATTCTCTATACATTCTGGATATTCTAGGCATATTTTTAGCACTGATATTAATTAATGTTAATTATGCAGCAGTCATGGGTCACAAGAGATCTGGTACTGTGTCCATTCTTCTCACCCGATGACCATAGTAATGACGAAACCCAACAGGTAAGTTTATTCACATATTCTTCCTAAATCATAAACAAACAAAAAAATACTGGCCTACAGCATGAAAGCAATGGAAAACTCTGGTTAAACATAGCATCTGGACACTAGATACGGGTCAGCCACTGCGTGACATGATGCACTTTCTTGCATTTGTCTGGTTTTTGGGCAGCCAGTCTCACCACCACAGCAGCCTTGCCACTGGAGATGGAGCTCTCGTGGGAGGCAGGGCTCTTTGCCAGCCCTACGCTGTCACCCAGGTCTGCCCGACAGAAAAATGTATACATCGCTCATCAGAACACAATGATGAACATTGTCTGTCCAATGATAGGAAAGGTAAAAACCAGTTCATTCTTGGGTAACAACTTACTGCTTTTTCTGTCAAAGGGAGCACTTACAGACCTGCACCTGTGTATCTCTACGAATGCTATGTACTGCCTTCAATATAGATATAATACCATTAACAAAGGAGTATGGTTTATGACAACTTTTACTTTTCACAGACACAGAATAAATGTAATTCATGAAACCATGAAAAATACACAATATCAGATAATGGAACACCGGCTCTAGATTTGGTTGCACACTTCTGCAACAGCAAAATGCTTTTGAACTTTTTTTTTTTTTTTTAGGAAAAAACATTATGTGCACTGTGGCTTTTGGGTATTTTCGATAAAAAAGGATTTGAGTCTTCTATTTAGAAAATTATACCATGAGCACGCACAAAAGTACTTTTAAACAAAACTTCACAGCGTTTTTGTACTATTTTTAGGTCTACCTGGGTATTAAATTTTCACAGGGGTATGTGACAATACGTACCCCCTCCTGTCATGGTACAATTACATGCACAACTGCTTCAGGCCAAACCTCTCATTTTCCTGAGAAGTTCTTTGTCATGGGATTGAAGAACACCCTCAGATCTCAGCCCATGCTGGCTCCCAAGATTACCTATTTTGTACTCCCCCCCCCCCCAACTACAGGACTACTGAGCACATTGCTACTACCGACCACATCAGACAGTCAAATGCCTTTAATATTTTTTAAATAAAACTAATGGGGATAGTTCACATCTCACTTGCCAACATCAGGATGCAAGCCAAACTTGCATTCAAGGCAGATGGTGGAAGGCATTGAAAAATAACTGATTCTCTCACTCTGTGATTCCACAGTTTATTGGAAAACAAGCAATTCACTGTTCCTCTACATTAAACATTGCAAAGTCATAAATTTGCCATAGGTGAGCTTTCCAAAGCTTTCTAAGAGATTTGGATGTCAGTTATGCTGACATCTAGCCAGCATCCAAATCTTCCAAATGCTTCAGAACATCAGAATGCCAATATGAGTTCCAACAAGGGTCTATCGAATGATTGCCCAGAACAGGGTAAAAACAGGGCAAGCACACACAAAATCCCTCCACTATTCTTCTAATTTATTCCAAGCTTAGAAGATTTTTGAAAAAATCTATAGCTCTGATTATCTGTGACTTCTTAGAGAGTATTCACCTTGCTTTTCAGCAATAACATGCCATTCCAAACTGAAAAAAGCTCTTTCAGATTTATTTAATAAAAAATTTATTCCAGTTATGCAATCTTTCATTGTGGAAACAAACACCCACGATAAAACCCAGTGGCCTGCCTATTCTAGCATCAGACGCAGAAACAACATAACAGTATTTTAAAATAGTGTTAATGTAACAGTATGCTTTACGTGTTCACTCAAAGTTCAAGAGCCCATCACATTTTAACAGACTATTAATGGAAAACTACTGCTTACGTCTTATTATCGATGGGGAAGGAAAATTGTTGAAAAATGTTACTGAATGATGTAAGTGCAGCAACTGAAGCCACTGTATGACTTATGAGTTAAGCTAACGAGATCAACTCTGTCACAACACAGAGTATGTGGCCAGATCCATCGACAAATCATCATCTGACATTTGTAGAAATCACCTCACTGGACCCAAGGTATCCAAGTTTTGAATGGTAAATATGTGTCAACAAGCAAGCCATCTGCAAATAAATTACATCCAAAAAAGAAGTTCAGTATATGCTCACCATGTAGAAATTACGTGAGCTGATACCTGTTCTGAATCCTTTTACTCTGATTTTCAGTAATTCTTGATATTATAAGTCACAATTTCAGAAGCAACTGTAGGTATAAATTGCATCCCAGCACAAGGAAGGTTCTTGTTTCATTCTTCTGTGTACGGTCTCCTAACTCAACACAGTGAATCCCCTCAGTGTTTCATGAATCAGTAGCGTCTGCAAGTGCCAGTCATAAAAAGGTCCAAGAAGTGTTGCATATGTGCACTAGCATTTGAGTCAAGAAATTGCTGGGCAAAGAACTGAAGAGTTTAGTTAATTCAGCTCTTTTGCAAGCCAGCCAAAAAGACTTTGAACATAGGCAAAATATGTTATCTGCGTTGTAAATTTGATAGAAACTGTTTTGAATACATCAGATTTTCAAAAATAAAGACCTTCTTAATACAATTTTTAATTGCAGTATGGAAAATGGATGGGAAAAGATCAACATTACTACAGTAATTTATGAATGAACTGGCTTATCAACAGAGCACAGTACAGTAAAATGCATTGACCAAAGTGAAGTTTGTTTAAACATGTTAATTTGCAATGGACTTTGAGCATGCGTAATCAGCTGAAGTTCTGCTGTCATGCAATAACTTGTTAAACCACTGCTTTTGGATCACTTACAATCACGTAGGCAAAATCTGAAAGGCAGTTGACTTTGATATTAAACCAGCTACCCAAGAAATGAAAACCACGGAAGTTTTTGAAAACTAGTCTAGTATAAGCAAATCACTCCAGGGCAGACAGGCAGGCAATGACAGAGCTAGCAACAGAAACCAGACTGCCTGATCCACACTCAAGGGTTTCAGTTATCAAAGCATCTTACACTTTATTTAAAATCATCCTTAATCTTAATTTTTTTTTTGCACTCACTTTTCCATGACATACACCTTGCTTAATTATCCAGTGCAGACACAGATGAGAACGTCATTCAGCATTTCTCCCCCACCATTCTGGAGACACATTAAAAAAAGGATTGTAATCACTATCCATTTTCAGAGTAGTTAATGAACCACAGAAGCCTTAATACGGAGAACGACAGCTCCAGACACTCAAATAGGCTATTTTTCAAAATCCCAAAGACTATTAATTCCTGATGGAGAGGAGAGAGGAGACACCTTTTACATTGTATACTTCAGCGCAAAAGAAGTCACTGCTGCGATTCATTGTTCGTTTTGGTTACAAGAGGGTGTAGGTGAAAGGCTCTTGTTTTAGGAAAGCAAGCAAGTCTTGCTTCTTCCTAATACTGTGCTCTCAGTCTTCAAATGCTTACCACACACAGGACTGATCTACTCCTTCACACATTTCTGATTTTTAATACATTAAACTGATTGACAGATGAACTGTCTATAAAAAAATTATTTTGAAATATGTACAGAGGGGAGATACCTACACAAGAAGCGTCTTTTATTTTTGTTAAACAATCTCTTGTTTGCAAGAGGATCTCTCAAAATGATGTCACTTTCTTTCAAAATCAGTAAGACTACCACCACTATATTTTTTCTTATTAACTTCCATAGTTGCTAAGATTCAGTAGCAAGGGACAGGTTTTCCTCTATGGTATACAGGCTTGTGTGTGTGTATAACGTCACAATCTACACCTTTGCACAATTCCATCTAAAGTACTTTAAACAAACTTGTACTATGTACAAAGATATAACAGCGCTCTCTATGGCTTCACCTAAACTTTTCTTTTGGACGCATAAGGGTAGCTTAGCCTCTTATTAAAATACAGCAAAGGCAATATATTTTTCTACAAAGTTTATAGGTCTACTTGTTTAACAAAGGGATTTACTACTTTTTCTCCTAGTGCAAGAAAAGAACCAGGTCCCAAGCTCCAAACAACTGTGCCCGGCATTTTCCATCAGGTTACGATGCCGAGGGCAACGGGAGCCGCAGCCGAAGGAGGACAGTAAAAAGACAATCCCCCACCTTGAAAGTGTCTGCATACAACCCTGCATAAGAGGCTGAGCACCGACCCAGCAAAACCTCACAATGGTATAATCTTTTCTTCCCAGACCACAGGGAATATGCCAGTGTCTCAATAAAATGTGACCAGCTGCATAATCAAGTCCAAGTGGTTCCTTTTACTGTCAGAGACAGCTACGTTTACTTACAGCAAGAGACCATTTCTGTCTGTACGTGAACAGCAGTGCCTGTTTCACTAACACTTTTCTATACAGAAAACTTATTGATCAAAAAAACCTTGAAACCTTGCTTTTTCTACAGAAAATCTGCTGATCAAAAAAAAAAGTATCTCAATACTGCCCAACTGGCAGTATTTTATTCCTTTCAATTGCCAATCACTAGATTACACTGTGAACTGAACAGCAATTAGATTGCCTGGTGAGTGTTATTCTGAGAGCACTGGACATCTTTATTTGAACTGTGTGATTTAACTCTTGAATAATATCCCAGTTGCCAAAGGACAACGAGGAATTAAGAAGGCATGCTAACCTGAAATCCTAGAAAAACTTGGCAATGCTTAGAAAAGCCACCTACTTGAAGATTTAGGATTATTTTGAATTAGATAAATCCTCAAATAAATGTTTATTTTTTAAAATTAAAAAGAAGACAAATCCTTCATTTTACCTCATGAATCTGAAAAAGTTCACCCTGTATACAGGAAAGCCTAAGATATCCACATGACAATTCCATGTAACCTTTCTGTTACCAGTCTCATTTTCTTATTAGTATGTTAACTTACCAGTACGTTAACTTGTCAGTACAATTCTAATGGAACTGGAGAGATTTCCAGCTGATATGTCAGCCTAGAAATTTTATGAGAATATTTAGAAGTTCACTCAGGTGTATTAGCTAAACAGAAAATTGCAGAAAAAAAAATGGGGGAAAGGATACAATACCATTTCTACACATCCATGCAAGGAAAATGTTATCATGAATGTCATATCACATGGCTGAGTTCAGATAATCTCCATCTCACCAGCTGAACTGAATTTCATCTGAATTTGTTTTTATCTGAAAATACTGACATCTTTGAACTGACCCTTCCATTCTAATATACAGATGAGGAAATCAACACTGATAACCAAAAGAGTGTCCTGAAGTTGTTTATGCTGTACTGCAAATCAAATTGCTTGTGAACAGACAAAAAGCTCCCTCCAAAGGAGCAAGCATAAATTCTTATGAAGAGAGCCTTGGGAGAGAGCCCAGGAGATCAGTTGGTTCAAGGCAGGCTCAGCTCCCCGACTGCCACTCGAGGCAGATGCTTCCCTGCCCTGTTCCAAATACAGAAACTCCCTGTCTGCCCTAAATAATCACCCCACATACTGCTGCATCTGAGCACCCTTTATTTTCACAGAATTTCACAGAATGTTAGGGGTCGGAAGGGACCTCTGTAGGTCATCTAGTCCAACCCCCCTCCTTTCCACCACTAATGTTGAGAACAGACTAAACTTTTTCTCTTTGCCACAGCTTTTTTACATACTTAAGGCCACCCTCTTATTGCCTTCCCTCACCTGATCTTAAGCCAAACGTCCTCAGTCTTTTCACCTGTTTCCTCAGAGCTCCTGCTCCCAAAATCTGACTGCCCTCCCTGATCTCTGCTGGCCGTCTTCCAGCACGCCCCCACTCCTCCTGAAACTCAGTTCCAACAAACGGACACTGTGAATTTTCACTTGTGCTGAAAATGAATGATTAGTGTCCAATTATCCTTTGCCTGCTGAAAGTTCAATTATTATTCCTCTGCTGTCCCTTATTCTGATTCCACCTCCGTACCTCTCCAGTGAGTTCACCGAGTCCTTGAGCTCTGGTGACCTCAGAGGCCTCCTCATTTCATCGCTCATTTGCTGCAAGAAGGAATGGTCCTGAACACATCTTTAAGTACTGTAACAAATAATCTAGATTTTCAAAGTGCGGAGAATCCACTGTTAAGAATGAAAAAACCCCAAACAGCTCCCATATAAATAACAAAGCTTAAGTGCAAGACTTCCAGAGTTGTTGTGCTGCTGGTCTCACATCAGTCTTCATCGTACACCACCGCATGCAGACAGCAACCTGGCCTGGCCAGAGCTGCGCGTTCTCCTTGAAGCAAGTCCTCCCAGAACAGCAAGCGGGTTCTGATTCCAAAAGTAAATTTTACAAGGATTTAAACTAGACTGATAAACTTTGTAAAGCAGGCGAAACTCAAAGTATTTGCTTGCACACTTCCAAGCCTCTACCTGTCTCAAGTCTGGAGCTGATTTGAGATTTGGCTTCCAAAGTCATCGCTCTGTCTGCAAGGAGAGTCCTCTAAGTTTGCTCTTGGTCCAGCAAATTTCCAGTCACTCACTCTCTGTTGCAATGCCCTGCACAGCCCACTTCAGGTCCATACAAAAAAGTCCTTCTTTCTGTCGCTTCTACTGCTGATCTACCCACTGCCCCACCCCTCAGCAGTCTCTGCGCTACAAAACCCAAACCAGTTGCTCTAGAAAGTCCACACATCCCCAGGGAAGTGCATCCTCCAGGGGTACGTTCCAACGTCTCAGCGTGCAGAGCAAAACATAGGCACCACAGCATGGAACCTTCTAGAAAGGTCACAAGAAAGGGACCTTACCCACTCCTCCTCCACCCTCTCCTTTAAATTTTTGGGATACAACTTCCCCTCCTTTCACTTTGCAAACCCAGAAGTGTAACTCACTCTCCAAAACCATCTATTTACCCATATTTTCTCGCCTGTTCTAGACTTCCCTCGGACTTCTGGCCCTTCTTTACCTGAAAATAAACCCCACAAAGTGTCCCAGAAACAGCGGGTGGTGGTTTCATGGAGTAATCCTTAAATGATCTAACCCATTTTCAGCCTCTCTTACGATAAACTAAAATTTCAAAGCTCTTTTTTAAGCGAATAAAGCACAAATAAAAAGACAAAAACAACAGTAATAAGCAGATGTTCAGGAATTGGAATCAAGGCCGAGAAATGCCCCCTAGTATTGCACATACTTCAGCGTGCAATCACCTGAATCGCTTACTGCAAGTACAAATGGGCTCCTGCCGTACGGCGATGTTTCAGCCCGAAGGCCGGAGGGGGGTGGCTGTTGCTAGGCAGTAAAGAAGAAAGCGCTCTGTTCCAAAGCTGCAGTATCAATTAAATCTTTGGGAAAGAAAAAAATAAAAAGCAGAACCGTTACATATCAATGGTAAACTTCGGTACGTTTTCTTGTCTCTCTTCCTGCAAAGATATTACGATTGTGAGTCTGAGCTTGCTCTTAAAGTGGCGTCGAAGAAGGCACAAGACAGACACGAGGACACAAAACAGGATTCAGAACTACAGCAGCAGAGGAGCTTTTCACTGGGTATGCCTGTACAGAATGAAGTCACGTATCTACACTGCAGAAAATAAAAATATTGCCACGGTCATCCTGCACTGTTTCTTACATCTACTACAAAGACAAAGTCATCTATTAAACTACCTACTAGCTGGAGGACCTCTGGGAGGCAGATGGTCTGTCTGTTATCAACACGACACGGATATTCGCATTATCAGTAACAAACTACCTACATGGATTACGAAGACACAACACTTCATCCCAAGTTTCTTAAAAATCTGTGACATTAACACATATGAGGTATTCACTGACACATAAAAAGGATAAATCTCGAAACAGAAAAACTAATAAGGGTTGGAAGTCTACATTTAATCAAGCTGAACCACATAGGCCAGCCTCAGATTTTTTGATCAGAGTGAAAAAAAAAAAAAAAAAAAAGGTAAACCCACAGCTTTAGCAGTATAGCTACAGTCAAAATGTATAAACAGACAGAAAAGTAAAAATTGACAATTGTAACTATACCTGAAGCAACAGACACTAAAACACAGGTATCTGCAAAGCCTGTGGCTTTGGGAAAGCAAAGATAAACGAAATGGAGTTTTACTGGAAATCTTCAGAAAACAAATCTACCTTACTTAGTAAATACGGGAACATAGTAACGGTCTGACTGCAGTCTAATGTGCACCGTGCCCATTCTTCAGCTTCTTCCAACACCCACTCCAACTGGCGCAGCTCCACGGCCCACACTGCTGCGCGTTCACGGCCGCTCCCGCTGCAAACAGCATGCTGCCACAGAGAAACGCGCGGCACTGAAAGGCTCCACAGTTCACGTACATTTATTCCTCAGGGCAACACATCGGAATAGTAAGCTACAAATTTTGCACGCATCTGTTTTAATAAACTGATTTAAATTACACACGTGCAAATCTATACATAGATGTTATTTTAAAGTGGTTGTTCTGTTTTATGTGAAATCATCAGGGGCTTTCACTTTTCTGCATTTTCTGCTGGCTGAAAGCGTGCCTCCAAGCCATCTCCATGACTCCGCTGCCACAAAGTAGTGACACGTCACCCCAGTGCAAACTGAAAGCTCCCCCCCACCCCCAGTTAAAACTATACCTAAGAAAGCTCCTTTTAAACAAAAATATACAGATCAATTCCTTCAATGTCTTCCAGGGCAGAGACAAAGACAACTAGGATAACGTTTATTGACCTCTGAGTTTTGATTAGACGCTTAGTCAAGTTTCTTTTAATAAAAACTTCACTTTAAGTGTAAGCAACAATTATTATGAGACCTGAGCATTTCAGGGCATGTTAGAAAGAAAAGAGGAGTAGGAAAACTACACTATTGCGAGGCTTGCTACTGAAGAAAATAATGATCCAGAAATGCATGCGGTCCTGAATGAAACAAATTGTGGATTTTATTCAATGTGATTGCCAATTAAAACAAATATCACATGTGGTTAAGCTTAGAAATTCACTTCATTCGAAATAATTATAATACAGGACACAAGAGAAGAATGCTAAGCATATATTCAGTGAAGTTAATAGCTTTGTCAACAAAATACAATATTAGCTGTGATATTTATGTAAGCAGTATCTTCCAAAGTGCCTACAGGATTTAGGAAAGCAAAAAGACTTAAACGTCTATTTTGAATTGCATGTGGAAGCATCTTTTCTATATACTGTTTCAAACAGCAAATTTCCTTAGCTAACGGCAGTAATGCTGTGTAAATACAGAGCCTTGGTATCCATAGAGAGAGGGCAAAACGGCTACAGTCACCCAAATATCTGTCAGTCATGGTGAATTAAGATAAAGTTCTTAAAATGGTTATTCTGAAGAGAAAACTCTTTGCTTCTTTATCGTTCTCAGTGAACTCTGTACCGTCAAAACGGTCAAATCCTGCCTATACCTCCTCTTCTTTCTGAGGTGGTGTGATTTGCTTTGGGTTTGGATTGTGGTGGGGGGGGACGCATGCCTTTTTTTAGCATTCTTCATTGGAGTTTCTCTACCACCTCTCCTCACCGTTCTCCTCTTCCTACTACCAACTGCCCTTTGGTAAACTCAGCCTTCGACGGCCTCACATCTGCTCTGTTCCTTTACCCCATTCCACCTCTTGTCAACTCCAGCGAACTACTGCACCATAATGTGTTACTCTATGTACCAAGCTGATAGGACCAGCAAACAAATAACACAATGTATTTGAGCCTTGGGACTGAACAAATGACTGATGTAGCAAATACGTCTTGAGCCAGGAAAAATTCAGCTTGAATGGGGAGCTGGACCACCTACACTGCCCCAGCCCTTTGTCCCGTACATCATGAAAGAAAGCACTCGGAGGAAACACTCAGCAGCATGGGTTTATAAAAACAATTTACTCACAATATCCAGATGGTGAGCTGGGAGAGGAATAGACCAGCTGCTGCAAAGCGTCCTGCCACCTTGTACTCAGGTTTTAAAATTTTATCTAAAAGTGATGCCACCTGAGATGACTTGGCAGCCTGTGTCCACAGGTTTGCTCTCTAGGCTAGCACAAATCCTTACAAGAATCGGTAAAATACTTTTCCACCTTGATAATTAGGTTCCAAATTTTAGTTGACAATATTACTCATACACTTCATGAGTAATATGCCAGCTCTTTTTTGGAGGAACAAAAGAGCAGCTTATTTAACAGGTTTTCTAGGGGGTGTGGGAAGGAAATCATTATAAGTTTTTGCATCACTCTCTCATCCAGAGGCAGATGTGAACATTTACAGAGTTGAGAAACGGGATATGAGAATCATCTTGCTCTGCGTTATCTTATCTTCTGCTCACCTTGGCCACTGTATTAGGATACGCAGTTTAATGACACATTTATATGAAGAGAACAATAGCTTTATCGCTTACTGTACAGCATGTTGCTAGGATGCATTTCTTAAATCATCAACAAAACTACCCTTCCTAGGTATATATTTAGTATACCTATCAGCAGTTGGAAAAACTGAATTAATCAAATTACTCATGGCCAAGATTTCTTTTTTTTTTTAACAGATGATTAACATTAATCCCAGATCCATATTTAGACATATAATATCTTGAAATGAAAATGACGAGCACTAAAAATTAGGTCCCATATGTAGGAGTTTTATTGAAGAGTTAGGTAGCTGGTTTAGAAGCCTATTTACTCCTCCATTATAAAACCTGCCCACGGAAGACTGGCAAGCCAGCACCATCCATGTGTTTCTGACGACAAGATGTGTCACACCTTTCGGTACCCGAACGGTTTATCCTTTTCTACTCGCTCGGGCCTCAGCCCCAAGTCTCAAGAGACATACCAAATGCTCTGCCTAAAAATACGCTGCTACCTTATCAGTATGGGAAAGTCACCCAGCAAACTCCTGCATCTCCCGCTGCAGCCGTTCCTGCTCGAGGGATTGTTGTCCCAAGCCCTCCCCTACACCCTCTGCTCTCCATCTGAAAATTACTATTTATTCAGCTCTGATGGTAGAACAATGAACCCATCTCAATCAAAACAGGCTGGGTTTATTTATCCATTTTAAACACTATATATTTGTTAATCCAGCTCATCAATAAGCTAGCAAAATATTTTTCTGCAGCAAGTCCTCTCCCGAAGACTAATTACAACCTTCTAACAAGCCACCATCACACACGAGTCCACCTTCCTGTGACTCTAGCACCCACAGTAGGCACCGGCTATTCAGTTTCCTGAAATGAACTCACCATATCAAAATCTTCTACCTCAATGGGCCCGACCCTTTTAAAGGTGTGCTATTAATAAGATAAAACAAACCGCACGACTCCAGCAACCAGGTTAAAAATGCAGTAAGTAGCCAGGAGATGACATGAAATGAGACCAAGTGGCCTCTCCTTAACGAAGCAGACTATCTCCTACAACCAAAGCAGCTTTCAATAACCCACATAGGCTTTCACAATACAAATCTGCATTACAGAATCACACAGAATCACAGAATGTTAGGGGTTGGAAGGGAGCTCTGTGGGTCATCTAGTCCAACCCCCCTGCCGAAGCAGGGTCACCTACAGCAGGCTGCACAGGACCGCGTCCAGGCGGGTCTCGAACATCTCCAGAGAAGGAGACTCCACAACCTCCCTGGGCAGCCTGTTCCAGGGCTCCGTCACCCTCAGAGGGAAGAAGTTCTTCCTCATGTTCAGACGGAACTTCCTGTGCTTCAGTTTGTGCCCGTTGCCCCTTGTCCTGTCGCTGGGCACCACTGAAAAGAGTCTGGCCCCGTCCTCCTGACACCCACCCTTCAGATATTTATAAGCATTTATAAGGTCCCCTCGCAGCCTTCTCTTCTTCAGGCTGAACAAGCCCAGCTCGCTCAGCCTCTCCTCGCAGGAGAGATGCTCCAGTCCCCTCATCCTCGTAGCCCTCCTCTGGACTCTCTCCAGCAGCTCCTCATCTTTCTTGAACTGGGGAGCCCAGAAATGGACAGAGTACTCCAGGTGGGGCCTCACTAGGGCTGAGTAGAGGGGAAGGAGAACCTCCCTCGACCTGCTGGCTACACTCGATGCACCCCAGGATCCCATTGGCCTTCCTGGCAGCCAGGGCACACTGCTGGCTCATGGTTAACCTGTGGTCCACCAGGACGCCCAGGTCCCTCTCCACAGAGCACCTCTCCAGCAGGTCCACCCCAAGCCTGTACTGGTGCATTAGTGAGTGAATAGAAAAAAGCGTAGTTAAAGGCACTCAAAGGCACATTGTTTCTATCCGTCCGTATTTCCAGAACAATGATGCATGAAATAATAATACACAGGTTTCCACACGCTGCCAAATGAAGGATAAACCCCAAACCAGATATCCTGTAAGAGGAAAATACCTACTTTTCTTCCTATAAAAGTGCAGGTCTCTCATACAAACATGTAATTTTAAAGCATATTTTGAAGCAAATCTTAACAATTGTATTTTCTTTGTTCAAAACTCAGAAGATATACAGGATAAATACAAACCTACAGGCCCAATGGGTAAGCCATGCCCACGCGTGTGAGAGGGAGCGTGTGCACCCAGCATAAACTGCTGTGACTGGAAGCAGCCTGACAGCTGCTTAATCTGCAGCTGTTCTTTCCCAATTTCAGGCAGATTGCAGAAACACCAGCAGATTTCAGTGCAACTCCTGATGACAGCAAGCAAGCAAGCTGTTTGGAACACAACCTGCTTTCTCTACCCTTGGCCATGTCTAGCTACAGCTCAACTTGTCTCCTGCCAGATGAAGCACGAACCCCAGGAGACACAGCTACGCCGGGCTGCTCCTTCTACCCGGCAGAGCCTGGGAGAGAGCCCGGCAAAAGCTTTCAGCTGCTGTTAGTTGCCATTTTAAAGAGGGAAAAACACACATTAGGCTGTCCTGCTGCGTAAACACATTCACCTGTTTCTCCAGCTTTCTTTGTAAAATGCCCCTTTAACTCTGCAGTGTCACAGCCACCAAAAACATAAGAATGAAAGGGAGGAAAATGGACATTTTGTTACCAACTAAAAAGTTTACGTAAACAGAAGTAACACCTGTTTTTGCCATTTCCAAAGATTATTCTTCCGTGAGTGTTTGGATTTTAACACACCAAAGGATCTGTATTTTCCAAGACACAGATAAACGGCTGAGCCTACTGACGGTATTTAAGCTTACGGCTCCTTAGTTTCTTTTGGAAAGATGATGATTACAGGAGCATTTTCAGAGCCACAAAAAAAAAAAAAAAAAAAAATCCACTATCCAGCAAGGTCAAAAAATTAATGTAAACTCTTAAGATAAAAAAATTACAGGATCACCTCACACACACTGAACTCTGCCTAGCTGGGTTAATTACAGAGCAAAACTGTGCCCCTGTGTTCAAGCCCAGAAAGTTACGGTACCACACAAAGGGTAAAGTTTAAATTAATCAAAGCCTTTCTGGGTACTATCTTCATATTCATCAGATCCGCAATGTGACAAAGACACTCCTGTTACAAAATCCTATCAAACATGGGCACTTACGGAAAGTGTTATTTGCAATATGCTTCGAAAATCTCCTAGTGCTGAAAACCCGCAGTAATTCTCTCTTGCACTACTCCTAGAAAGTGGTCAATTCCAACAGAGACACCTGTTTATACCAGAAAATACACTTGTGAACCTTTATCGTACAAAACTATTTTAAGTACCCAAACCAGTGTTTTGCCCACCCTCCAAAAACAGGTGGACAATGACATACCAAGTACTTTCTTCTAGTAGCCTCCCTCAGTAGATAACTACTTAATTTTTATGTCTTCCCTATATAATGAAAACATACAAAGGCTACACCCCAAACCATAGAAGTCACTTACATAAAAAGCTTTAAAAAGCCAGAAATAGACAGAAAGATGAACATAATCTGATTACACACCTCCAAGCAAGTATTTCCAATTATTACAACTCAGATTATGGAATAATTCCTGCTAAGCATAGCATTAGAAACATTATTAAAATTAATGGTTGCAGTTGTCAGCTGATGAATGTATAATAAATACGGCATTATACACATGAGCATAAGGAGACAATATGTAATGAGTTATTTCTGAGAGTGGGAGACTATCAACAAGACATCAATTTTAACATTGTAATTTTTTCAATCTCTTAATACAGGCACACTCAGGAAGAAGTGGCAACTGAAGATTTCAGAAGGTTTTGGGTTTCTTGACTGTATTAATGCTATTATTACTCACAATACCCAGAATACGTTTGGCACATCCCCCAGAAAAGGTCCAGTCAGCGCTTCAAACATCTAAAATACAGCTTGAAGCAATTTCATAAACACAAGCTGGAGCGGAGGAGCAAAAGCGCAAGGCACACCAAGCTGCCAAGATACCATTGTCTATTAACAACTCTCATTTCAGGCACATCAGTGTAATGCGATAAACTATCAGCAAGATTTTTACAGCATAAAATTGCTATTACTGAGACAAGCAAATAGTACTTGAAGTGTCATGCATGGTTCACATAGGAGCCTTTCCCCCTAGTTTTATTCTCAAATTCCTACAGAAAAGCCTACAGCAACAAATAAAAAGTTTCTAGCCATGAAAACCTATTTTGCATTTATCTCAAGCCCTAGCTACTGGAATACTGTGATGATGTCAGATTTTCAGGTTTTATTAAAAAACTATTTCAGCTCTTAGGATTACAGAAGAGAATGTGACAGAATGACCCAAGAACACTCAGCAGTCAGACAAGAAATTAAAAAAGCATTCCTATTTTAATATAATTACTTTCATTGCTTGAGTAAGTAACAATAGAAAAGATGAATCATTTTGCTGCGTGGTGCTGGCAATTCTGCTTTCTGGGTCATTAAAAAAAAAGGAGGTAGTGAGACAGTCACACAGAGGGACAGCGGTCTCACCCTTCTTTGCTCCGATGCTGAGCAAGCTGCTGCGGTGTGACCCAGCCTTCCCCACAATGCCAGCAAAGGACGGGTCTGGGGCCAGTGCTGCAGGGCCCGGACAGAAATGTCACCTGCTGCTGGCCAGCTCTGCTGCCCTGGGGTCCCTTCTCTCATAGGAGAGTGCTAACAGCTCAGAGGCTTCGCAAGCACAGACCCACCAGAAGACATTCAATATACACCGGGCCTTGGATGCTGACAGGAGGCGCTGCACTCCTCTAGTCCAGGCATGAGATCACAGTTAAAATCAGTAAAAGCAGTATATGGAACAGAAATACCCTCCACCTCATGCTTGCTGCATGGCTGCTGTGTGCCACACCATAGGATCTGCGTTTCTGTATAGAGATGGAGAAAACCAAAGGCATCTGGAGTACTGTTAACACTGAGCCAAAGCCCACTTCTATTTACACTGATGAGAGGAAAAGGACATAATAAAACATGTTCAAGCCCCATTCACTTGCTATAATATAAAGAAAACTATTCTAAACAACAAGCAGCCTATTCTGGAAAAACCTCAGGCTAACAATTTAATTTCTGACTGCAGAGATATTACCTTTTCAAATCAACAGTCAGTGAAAGGCTTTTACTTCTTCCTGTAAATCTGTTCCTGCTCCTTTCCTTTTCCACTGTAACCCTGCCACCAGACAGAGGGCACTCTCAGGGAAAAGCAAAAGGAAAAGCCACAACCCCAGGTATGGATTTTGACTCATTCCAAACAAATAAATACAGTTTAAAGTTACTGCCTGCACTTAAGCTGAAGGGAGTATTTGGCATAGCCGTGTAAGGAAACAGCAAGTGGTCCCCCACGCACCGTTCTGTGACTGGTGAAAGAGACATACAGAAATGGTTTTAAGAGGAATAAAGCCATTCATTTGAAACTGTGCTGACAATATAACAGTAAATTATGTAGCTACCAGTTACATTCTTTGGATTATAAAATGATATCCCACTGATAGAAGATTTATTCTTTTAAACGGTATTTCCTTCTTGAAACACAGAGTAACCCAAGGAGGATACAGTTCTGTTGTAAGTATTGTATACGTTGTGAATAAATTTACTATAAAAAAAGGGAAAACAGTTTAACTCCTCAACCATCTGCTAGTGTGACCTTGATAATTTAAGACACAGTTGAGCAATTATGATGAAAGCAGAAATTACATCAACTTCAAGCGGGAATTCTGAAAATCAGCTGAACATAGGAGTGAGAAAACTCCTATTTAGCTCTGGAAAACTCCCCGTTATTCCTTATTCACCCAGACCTACAGCACTAAATACGGAAGTTTTCTTCCTCTGTTGCTTCTGAGAGATTAAGCAGTTCCAGAGTTGTCCGTAATTAATTTTGGCATGAAGGTAACTACCCTTGCACAATCTGGAAGACAAATGAAATGTCAGAGAAAGGCACCCCAGAGTAATTTGTTTCTTGCCTTATCTACACGAAACAGGTGCAATTTTTTAACAGGTTTGATAGGACAACGCAAGACAGTGGCTCACCACTAGTCACTTAATAAATGTAAACATAAAAGAAACACTTTCAGTACCAAGCAAAGGGTAGGGAGAAAAACAGAAATCGATTAGTAAAACAAAAAAACCTGACACCCCCACCCCCCAAATCCCAAACAGTCCTTAGGTGAGCATCACACATCCGAGCCATTCAGTAGGTTCAGCATCTGCCAAGCAGCAGCCAAGGCAATTTTCCTGCCAACAGAGCGGGAGATCAGCAACGACACGCGATCTGAGAGGCACCCTCATCCACGCCATAACTTCAGAGAAGTACTTGGAGCACAGGTGTCACATCTATCACTCTCCCATCTAGCCCTGCTTCACAGCTCAAATTATCAAATTGGTTACCAGGGCTGGTGATACAGTCTGAAGCAAGTCAGGATCAGATGAGTACATAGCGATGATGACGATGATTTTGTTTCTCTAACCATCATGATATGATAGCGCTTGATAAGGACAAGATCAGCAGCTTCATGTCTTCTGCTTGGGTGTCTAAGAAAAGGTAATGGAACCTCAGCAGAGACCCGACACCCAAGGTTAAGCAGCAGAGCAGCAGGGATCTCTGGCAGAGACACAGTGTGATGTACAATAGGGATGCCCAAAAGGCCCAACACTTGAGCAAACTCCGGTCTCCCTTCCCTGGAGATCGAGGTGGCAGGAGAACAAAAAGCCACCAACAGTGACAAAGCCACATGGACGCAGGCCGGGCTGCCAGGATGTCACAACAGGATTACCAGACACACGCTTTGCTGCGTTAGGTGGGATGTTAGTTATTAACACCAAAAGCACAAACCTGTCACCCCCAAGCCTGTCTTTCTTGTTTATCTCACCTCTCCCCTATCACCTTAAATCCTGCTATTCTCTCTCTTTTCTCAACTCAAGATTACTTTTAGTCGTCTTATCAGTCTCCTCCAGACTGATAGTTTCAAAAGCAGATATATCCTCGACGCGTGCGTCTGACAGATTTGGCCTCACTTTTTATGACACCTGTGCTGACAGCACGTCGCAAGCACAGGTACATACAACTGCGTCTGAATGCACCTGAGGACCCGGTATCCAGAGAAGTTTTCTTATTTTTACACAAAGGTTTCCACGTGACCTTTCCACTGGATATTTAGTTAGCAACCTAGTGAATCTTCTGTGGTCACAGAACATGAGTGAGTCAGTACAGATCCAAGAGGTGGGCAAAAGTCTTCATTTCAGTCAACAACTGAAGTGGAAAAAAAACCTGAGCATTACTAAAAAAGATATGTTGCCCTTTTTCATCTCCAAAATGTAAATTTTGAAAATTTCCATCAGCTCTTTCACCAGCAGCAAAATAAGGACAAACTGTTGTTTCCTCTCGCCCCTAAAATCTTATTCTTGGACTCAGTGAAATGAGTGTCTTCCCATCTGATGCTACAGCAAAATCCAGACTCTAACCTCAAAATACAGGAGATGAAAAAGGAGATGAACAATCAAACGTCTATTCCAATTTTAACTGCTGTGAGTTCGAGCTCCTCCAAACAAATTCATGTATAACTCGCAGTCATTTAAATTCACTATCACCTGAACACAAATGGTCTTAGGCGAAAAAAAAACAAAACCAAAAAAGCATTTAATTCGCATTCTATCAAAACTGTTAGTAACTCCTCCAGAGTAAACAAGTACTGATCTAAATTTCAGACAGCAGTTTGTCACCAAAAAGCTGTAAAAAGCACGGCTGCCTCTTATTGCCCACGGAATTCACAAGACCATCGGCCAAACTCAAGTCAACCATGAAGCACAGGCCAGGGGGGAACCAATATCTACCAAAAGCCTCCCAGTGACCAAAATTTCTTCCTCAGAAAAACAAGATGCATTACTTGAAATAAATATTTTCAGAGAATTTTGATAGAGGCTGTCATTTTCTAGGGCTGCCAATCTGATACGTTCAATATTACCAATTGGATATTGAAAACCAAAATGAAAGTGAAGTTTTAAATAAGTGTGCTACAAACTCTTTATTAAAACTAATACCAGAAGAAAATAATAATCTTACATACATACACAAAGAGGTTATTATTGAAACTGGAAGAGTGCATGCAACAACCTATCTACACTTTATCAATGCTGTGTCAATGTTAAATTTCCATATTAAAATGACAGCATATCAGCTGATTATTACATATGTGTTTCACATATAATTTTCCAAGTTATTCAGCTGACTACAGCTGATTCATTACACTAAGTGGGGTTTTGTTTTTTTAATAAATAACATAAATATTACTGAAGGCAGGAAAAGGAGGGAAAAGATTTCTGGTTTTCAGACTTAATGAGCACCAAAAGCAGTTTAGCAATTACATATACAAAATAAAATCAAATGTCTCTGAAATCCATAAATATCTAATTTATATTGATAAAAGTAAGCATGCTTAAATAGTTTAAAAGGAAATTTCAAAATAATATATAAAGATTGTTTGTGTCAAAACAAGGAGCCTCCTGGACTTTGCATGTACAAGGAAACACTTGAAAAAATCATGTTTGCCCTGAATAGGGATGCGGTCATACACTGAATATTCTCTATTTTTCAATAAAAAATTTTATGCCCTTATGCACCATGCGCCAGCGTACACATTGTGATAATGTAATCCAGCTTCAGACAGAACGAACAGGACTTCTGCTGCTGATCTCCCTAGCAAACACGAACTCAAAAACAGGCAACGCTCCTCAGCGCTCTATTGCATGAGCAGAATATGCAATAAATAATCTTTCATCTTCTTTATAAGCAATCTGTTTGAATTTAAGATGTAGCTGTATTTAAAAAGAATATGAAGATATATTTGCCGTCTTTTTAAAATCAGCAGTAATAAACTAATCACTACAAATTTAAAAGTGAGCAGCTACTTATTAAAGGAATAGCACAGTATAGGTCAGCAATAAAAAAGTTTGTTTTATTAAATAATGTTCTTTATTAAGTTATGATTCTACATGATCTGCAATTCAAGCTTCATTTGAAAAAGTAAAGGGAAATGGCAACACTAGTATCATTAATAAAGCCTGAAAATAAGGCTGATATAATGACTGAATAAGCCTGAACTAAGCTCTGGACAGAACTACTTGCGAGGACTCTCTGGGTTACATCTGTACAGAAGCCCGTCACTAGCGCTGGGGGGCTCCAGGAGGAACTCGCTGCTTCACCTGCTCCGACAGCGGGAAGCCGGAGTCTCTGCAGGCAGCCCAGCACCAGCGGCCCCGCACAGCCAACGCAAGAGCCCGGACTCATGCCTGTCCCTCCGAGCAACCAGTCGTCTTACTGGTTACATATCTCACCTTCTTCCCAGGTTTAGTGGGCCGGTTAAACACATCTTGATTTTAAGGTGACGTCAAAACCATTTCTAACTGTCATTGCAGACACAGCTCAACTCTTGGTGCTTCCAACACCACCCAGGCTGCATGCAAGTTAGGCTTTGTCTCTGAAACATTTGCGGAAAAAAAAGGCTTGGTGGCTGAAAAAAAATGATTGGATTATACAAGTGGCAAAACTTCCTTGTGACAGGAGGCCACGAGTTTCTCTGCAGGAAGCATCTCCAGGGCTTCCCGTACCACATCACGCGCCACTGCAGACAGTGCACAGGCCACTTCGAGGTGCTGAAGAGATGCCACACCTGCCGCCATGAGCGCTTGTATGTTCCTTCCCGCTCCACCCAACTGAACTCCTCTTGTATGCATGATTACCTCAAAAATGATGCATGAGAGCTTGGGTTTTGGTTTTGTTTTTTTTTTTTAAACAAAAATATCGTGAAGAGCAGCCAGGCACCATTTAGGAAGGAATGATGCATTTAGATGGTTCATGAAAACTTCCATTTGCCTTACAAAAAATAAAAATTTCTGCAGAAGAGTCAGAAACACTTTACCTCAAGGCATAATACAACCACTAACTGAACCATAATTATTGACTGTGAATTCTTACAATATGCTCTGATGCATTTGGCATTGGCACGGAACAGAAGGCAGTAAACTAATTCAATTACATGCCTGATCTGTGAATTTTATTGATCTTCAGAAGTGGGGCTACCTTGCACAGTCTTAGCTGTGAAAGTTAAGATGATGCTGAAAATGTCTACTCGTTATCTTCTTACTTTTTGTTGCTGTTGTTTTTAATTAATTGACAGGGTTATGGGTTGCTAAACTGGACTCCACACCTTTTTGTATTACCGGGCATAGTTAAACTATGAAAGACGTGTTTCAAATTTTATCACTCATTTTGTATTTTCTTCATTCGTCCTGTAAAAAAGTACAATATTTTAAAAGTGTTTGATACCGAGATAATTTAACCTTGTATTATATTTTAAGCTTTAAGATTCTTATCCCATCTTTGAAATCATAACATTCTTTAGGCAAGAAACGATTTAAAAATTGGCTTCAGGACAGCTTGCTCTACTATCGCACGCTCAGAACCCACCCTCCATATTTGAGATAGAAATTACAGGTATAATAATTAGTATTCTTATGTTTCTCTTAGATATTATACCAAGATTAACGTTCATTGGGCAGAATTTACCATGTTATCCAACATATGCTGTTGAAAATATAAGTTCACATACTCTCAAACAGAATATTTTGCACCCTCGGTGTGATATAAGTATGAAGTGTTGTGAGCATATAAGTAGGCAAAAAATCCGTCAGCATTTGGAAAACTTCATTTTTCTTCACCAGTTCTTATTTTTTTTTCATAGAAGACCACTGCAATAAAGATGTCTGTTGTGACCTGTTACAGCCACTGCATTTCTTAGTACTGACTATTAATAGAGTTTTTTTCCCCTATCTGAAGTAGCAGCATTACAGTCCACCTTTACAGATTTTATAAGGATGTTGATTTCGGTTTAATGAGCATCAGAGAACATCTGGCAACTATACCTCTGAGGGAGGCTAACTGATAAATTAGCAGACCCACTGCAGCAAGGCCGGCAAAACCTAGTCTGTAAAAACAGCTCTCAAATACTCTGGCATACATGAAAAAGCTTACAAAGAAGCAGCTCCTACTTTATTTTGAACAACGTTAGTAAGACAGCAAGTGCCATCCTAGAACAAAAACCCTGCCCAGTTTTGGCTCTTCTCTAAATCACTCTCCCAGTTGCACAGCTCCTCATATGGATCTGCAGACGTCCAGCAGGAAAGTCAGGATCACAAGTCATGATAAAATATATTCACACGAAGCCTCAAATTCATAAAGTATATCTCATAATACACCAGGGCTTTAATATCTTGGCTTCAGTGAAGAAGCAAAGATCAAAACAACCCAACAAGTAACCTGAACAACAGCCTCACGGCTCAGCTGCTTCTGATCCACCTACTCAGTAGCCTGTCCAGGGCAACAGGAACCACAGCCACGCAATGCCCAAGAAAGAGAGGCAGAGCCGTTCACTAGGGAGGTGGTTGCTGCACTGCTCCATTCTGATGCTTTCAACCCCACAGAAAGAACATTTCAAACACGAAGTCAGAAATTAAGACCAGATTTCAGAAGAAAGGAAAAAGGAATCAGGGAGATATATATCTGAATCGCGCTGTCACCAGCATGTTTCCAGTGTAATCAAATGGACCTGTAATTCACAGGACCACATCAGGAACAGTGTTCTGAGATCATCCACTTTTGAAGTGTAATTTTTCTGCTGCTATTACAACGCGAACACGTAATCATGCAAAAACATGTACATCATGTCAGGTATGTCTGAAATTGTGCAGTATTTTCAAATGCGGTAGAACAGGAATTATCTGCAGACTATTAATGTAGAAGCTTAGCAAATGTTGATTTTTTTTTTTTTATGGAAGGGAGTAAGAAAGAGCCACCTCACTTTACAGGAGAAAAAGCTGGTAGAAAATGTCAGGAATAGACTGGGGCAAGAAACCCGGCCCAGGAGGGTGTTGACATGTCAGCTAGGAAAGCGGCATGGGAACTTTTCTGGTTACCTGCAGTAATACAGTCCAGGGAAAAAGGGTCCAAGGAAGATGTAAAAATGGCCCAAGTTTTTGTCCAGGGTTAACTGATGGACTTATATCAGGGCAATCGAGAAGCACCTGAAACTAAAAACTGACCCCATGCACTGCAGAAGTACTGTTCAAAGACAAGATGCTAAACAAAAAAAGGAGAATAAAACTAAACAGACCTTTTCATCCAGCAGCAGTAAAACCAGAGAGCAGAAAACGATGTTAAATTGCTTAAGCTTGTTGCATCAACAAACCATATCAGAAAGTTACAAAATATGTGTCTCATGGTAGCCATTCCTATGCAACACATCGCAAAATAATAAAGCACTTGCATCAAAGTCAAGTTGAACCCACATAACGACTCACCCTGGGAAACTCGAGCAGTGGCAGCGTGCGAAGGAGGACATAGTTACGGGAGGAATGCAAAGCCGCTACAAAGCAAAACAAGGCACAGGCACTGCAGTGGAAATGCAAGAAACCACGGAGGGCTTGGAGCACTGATTAGGTGGTAAAGCAGGTAAGAAGCTGTGTTAACTAAATAAAAGTATCACCCCAGAAGATGGAGGGCATTCCATTACTGGAGTGATCGTGAAGCACAGCCAGCAGCTCCCCGAGTGCACCAGGCAGTAAGTGCAGCCTCAAATGTGAATGTAAGCAGAGGACAAACGCAAGTTAAAAGCACAGAGGTCTGGACAGCACAATCCGATACTTTGGGAAACAACCAAATAATGACCTGTTTGTGATTTCATTTTCCTCTCGGCCGCCTGAGCACTTGCAGAGCTACACGGATAGGAAAGCTGATGAGTTTGAAAAATACTAACACACTTGTTAGCAACTTCAGGCAAAGGGATTCAGCTGTTCAAATAAAGAATACTCATTTTTAGGAAGATACAATTAAAGTTGTGTTTTAAAGAAATAAAGCACCCATTTCTAATGCTGAATAAATACAGATTACTACAAAATTGTTCTTACCACTAATGCCAGATTTAGACTACGCAGAATAAGACATTAGGAGAACGTCATGGTATTTATATTTGTAGCTTGGGACTTCTACTCATATTTAGTCCCACTTACTCAAATTCTCTTTGTACCGATCATATGCAGGTGTTAGATTTAAAAACAAAAAAATGTCCTAGGTGGTGCAGAGATTTTTCAGTCCATCTGGGCTCCTACAGGCCTAGGGAGAAGGGAGATTACGCCAGTGCTTGCAGTTTGTTCCTAGCCATGTTAGAAATCTGTGTTGCGTAAGAAATTTTTAAATGTTATTATTGCAAACATAAGCTTTGGGAAAAAAAAAAAGTTAAAACTTTATCGTGCATCAGACTAGAGTTGAGAAATTTCACAAGATGCTCATTTCCACTTGTGCAGATGTCTAAATACAAATGTTTAATACGAAAACTTGGTATTTACTGTAAATAAATCACAACTTTTTCCTGTTTCAGTGAAAGGTGGGTCTTATAGAAATGGATGTTAATTCCTGATATCAAGTTGTCCAATTGGATTGAGATTTCTAGAATTATTCTATTAATAGAGTTTAAATCTCTTAGTAGAGATTCCAGTATTTGTTCTATAATACCTCTGCAAATACATAAATTCCCAACATCTTAGCTGTCTTATAACTTCCAATAATACTGCGCCTGCAAATGATTCAGGGAGTTTAAAATGCAAACAAACAAATCAAAAAAACACAACCCAAAGCAAAACCCAAACCCTAACTCACACCTGAGACGAGCAGAGCTAAGGCACTTCCCCTCCTCTGGTACAAAATCCAACACTTCTTTATGAGGGGCTGTGGGGCACAGCGTGAAGTATATCCTGGCAGCAATAGCAACTGCAATGGAACTGTTACTCGGAAGAAACAAAACACTTTGCATTTACAGTCTCTTTGCTCTTCTTTAACCTTCAAGTTGCTTTAAAAAAAGCACGGTAATTTTTAATCTGCATATTGCATGGCATCAAAATAGCACAACTCCAAAGCTGAGAAAACATATGCTGTCAGCAAAGAACAAAATGATCTCTTTGATTCTAATACCTGTGATAGTAGCATGATAATAACTACGTGTGACAACTTCTCCCTACTCTCAAAATAATTATGGCTCTCTAGAATTCAACATCTGCGTTGCCAGATGTTACTGTCAACCACGTAAGCAAAAGCACTGCAGAAACCTGGCCCGTCTCCAGACTTTCTGTCTCAATACCTCAGCAGATGCAGGTGGTTTTCAGCAGTCCAATATTTGGAGCACCAAGCCATGCAAATCCACTTCTGTAAACAAGAAAACAGCACCAGCAAATAATGCATCATACCCCAACAGGTTCAGCGTAGGATGCGACGGACGTTTCTGCCAACCTAATGAGAACTCAGATCAGTTTTAGCATGTCTGACACCAATAGGAACGTCACGACATGTTTCTGAAAACCCATTTCCATTAAGTCATTTTGACTTCGACATTCACTTTCATACACAGACATAATATGTGCCACACGGATGACACATGAGCTTTTAAAAAACAGGCATGCACAGCAGAATTTTAAAATACTATATCAAAACCATAAATCATTCACTCTACAGACATAACTTGTAACTTAGCACTGAACTCCTTGCCTGAACAGGATGATTTACATACAGCACAGCTTTTATGGAAGAACGTTTCCTCCATCTCTATGCCTCTAAACTGCTGCAATCTGAAATCAAATTATCTTCAACAGGGAAGCAATCCAAACTCTAGCTGAACTTTCTAAGTGAAAATAAACATATTTAAAATAGAATTAACTGTAGCCAAAGGGTAACAATCTTTCATAAACGTGCCTGAAGCACTTCTGATGCAGAACCTTTTTGAAGTCACACTCCTTATCTATTAAACCAACAGGTTTGATACAAAACCAAATAAGAACAAGTCTCTTCCTTCTATCGACTCCATCACCATTTTGTTTGCACAACCAGCCAGAGATGAGCCTGCCTGCCCTATTTGGCCGCACTCTCCTTTCTTTCTCAGGTCAACCTGGGACATCCCTTCCCCAGAGATGTCCCTTTGCCAGAAAAGGCACGTAGCACTCTGGAGGGCAACTCCAGCTGCTGCAGCATCTCTCCAGTCCCAGCACTGCTCTCCTGCCATGGAAGAGGGAGATACGTGGTTGAATGGTCCAGCTCCTCTCTCCCTCCCCAGTAATGCACTGTGGACCCCAGGGGTGCAGAAGCATTTTGGGAACCACTCAAATAACACACTGACAGGCACGCAGCAGGACATTGAGCGGGATGCAGAAGGGCTTATCCTAACAGTTGCCCCAAAGCATTACACACAGCCAGAAAATGAGGTCTAATAGGTTTACGTCATTTATTTATAAATGAAGAAGTGTGCTCAGTGGACTTAACTTCAATGTGAAATACCAACAAGAAGAGAATCCGTCCCCTAGGTCTTAGCAGAGCTGCGCAGCTGGAGAGGTAAAGCAGGTTTTGTAGCCAAAGAGTGCATCCAGTACTTGGTACTCAGACCTGAATTTCCAAAGGACAGGGAATGTGTATCAGCCTAAGTGTTCAGACATATAATTAAGTCAGAAATCATTAGAGCCTTTATGACAGCAGGACTCTAGCTCTACAATACTAAAAGTCAAGGCTTCCACTATAAAACTTCTTTTTCATGCACGTAAAAATTAGCTATCAGAATTATTTCTAGGTTCAAAAACGTCTTATAAGCTCTTCACCTTCAGGCAAATTAAACTGAAGTGCCCAATCATTTTTTAAATGGCATAAAGTAGTAAGTTTTAGGGGTTTTCAGTCTCTCATACAATTCTGAATATTCAGCCTTTAACTTGAACTTCAACAATTAAGGTTTCATTAGCAACAGTAGCTTTACCCTCCCCCCAATTCCATGCTTACAATTTTCTCATTTTATACAATTAAGGCTAAGTGCACATTCAAAATTTAAGTAGCATGAGCTACCCATGCAGGCACTAATGGTAGGAAAACAAAGGCAGTGTTACTATTGGTCATTGGCATTTTAGTGGCTCAAAACAGAGGGATTTGAGTTCAAGACTCCAGAACACTGGCCTTGCATATTCAGCCAATAAAAGCATTCACCACCCCAAACAGTTTCCAGCATACATAACTGACAAAACAGATTTTTAACATCTACACTTTCATGGTCTTAGTTCTTTTGGTCCTTCTACGCACAGGGGTATTTCCATTAAAACATTACAAAAAATAAGCACATACCAATGTTATAAGCAACTTAATTTGATCTTCCTGGGATCAATCTCAAAATTATGTATAGCCATGGCTAATTTTTTTTTTTTTTTTTAATAAAACAAAATAAATCTCGGTGTGTTACTCCATATTGCTCAGGTGTGCCAAGACACGCTAGACATCTCACCTAACAAAAAGAAAATATTAAAATGGTCACACTGTTAAACATAAATAGTTAAAATTTAAATCAAAGACTCTGAATTCAGTTACACAACTGCAAATTCAGAACAACTCTGGGAAATTCTGGAAAATAAGTGCATACTAAAAACCTGAAACTGGAATCAAGAACAAATGTTAAAAATCTACTTTGAAAAAGGACTAAGTTAAATTCATGCTACTTGGTTATATATTTAGACCATCTCAAAGGTAGCTGCAAACCAGGTCTCTACCCTTCAGTGACAACTTCAAGGGGAAATATTTCAGGAGCATTTAAAAAGAACACCAGTTGCCTTAGTTCATCACATGGCTTTCTGCTCCTCTCAGAACCACAGCTCCATTTCCATGATCTGCAGTATACTGCTTAAAATGATACTTATAATTCATTTTAACACATCTTTAAAATGTTTTTTAAGTTCTTTCTATCTATAACTGGAACCATAGTAATTTAAAACCCAGCCATGGCTGAATCCATACTTAGTCAACTACTCCCTTCTGCTCAGATCTGATGATGCAAGAAGAGGAGAAAAATTCTACATGACATTCGGGGGAAATGAACTGAAAGTAAAGTAACTGATTATTTCTTTAAAGAAGGGTCCAAACAGCATGAACTCACACTTTTCTGATTCCCAGTGCACAGTGATGCTCATGTAACAGTTCATGCCTGTGTTTTTTTTCTTTTTACAAATCAAATAAAGGTAATTAATTTAATTAAATCAGAACACTGTCATAGAATATGCATTATGAAAGGAATGCAAGTAGAGTACCATAAAGAAGCCCTTCTTGTCTTCATCCAATCTTCATCTTCCCTAAACAATTAAGCTTCCTCTGACAAGTCAAACTTTCATTTATAAAAAGAACTATTTTTATAAAGCTGTACTTGAAAATTTCCATGTATTCAAGGCTGGTAAGATACAATATTTCCAGTAGGTCTGATATTCTTCTGGTAAACAGGGAAAAGCAACTGAAAACTTTGTTGCGTTGCCTTCAAGATCAAACAAGGACTTCTCCACGGAGCTTTCCTCCATTACATACAGTCAGAGCCATATAATTACACGTAAGCAAATATTCACTTTAATTTTTCATGTCTAGTACATTATGTTCTCTCTCTCAAAAGTTTGTGCTTAAATAATACACTAAGTAAAAATAATTTGATTTTACTATGTATTCTTAAATATTCCTGGGGCAGTTTAAATACTGTCTCAAAAATGCACTAACAAAGATCAGTCACCTCCCTCTGAGCTATAATAGCAATGAACAAATCTTAAACACATTCTAATATTTCCATGAGTTGAAAAATTGGTGAGGGTAAAGAAAAAAAAGAAATTTTCTGGCAAACTTTAATAGCATTTACAATTGAAAGAGAAGCTAATATGTTGTTTGCAATATAAAAAGCATAAAGATGCATCTTCTAGCTGAAGGTGAATCTAGAAAAGAGCACTAATTTTCCATTACTATTAAGTCATCTATTTAAAGGATTACAAACAGGCAGTACTACAATATGCTTTTGTTGCTTCTGGAATAGCTGCCTGTCATTCTTGCTAAGGTCACACTTCTTCTCTGAAGTTATCTTTTTACTGTTTTTATGAGGCACTATTTATATGCTGTATCATAGTCTGGCGTAAGAAACCAGGAAAGTATTTGTACACGACCACAGTAAGCTTTATGACAATTATTACCATCCTTCTCTGTGTACAATTACTTTCCCCCTCATTCTAGAATAAGTAACAACTTTTTCTTTGGGGTAATATATCTCGACTTACTGGTGGAATATCACCATCCTCATCCCAAAGTCACTCTTCCCGAGTGGCACAATAGCACATAACAAATACTTAAGACTCATCTTTACATAAATCTGTTTTCTATCTCTGCTGAGCTAAGAGTCACATAATGCAGCCAGTAACCAGTGTTTAACATACAACAAAACAGGTGTTAAAATGTCTTTATGCACCAAACGATCCAGTATATAACCTAATCTTAAAGTTAACTCTTTTTGGGTAGACTGGATTATTTGGTAACCGCATTTCAAACACGAACATCCTGAATTCTTTGGAGGGTAAAGTAATTTCTGAGTAAGTGTGTAAAGAAATTTATCATCCTTTGCTGACAGGTGCTGTAGAAATATCAGGTCCTCATATCTGAGATGAAGCAAACAGGACCAGATCTCAAAGAGAGTCAGCTGTTTCAGAGAAACCAAACGTACATGAGTGAGGACGGCTCAAAGTCTCTCCAAAGTCAGCAGATGTTGGTAGCATCACACCCTTTGCTGAGAGGAGCATGTCCAGCTCAGCCCAGACACCCTGGAAGGACCCAGGGATTCCCCCAAGGCGATTCAGGAAAGGTAACCAAGGAAAGACATTCAGACTTGGTACATACAACTCTGCAGTCCTGCTAGAAAACTTTTGACACACACCCCCCACCAAAATAACCTGGGAAGTGACCAGTTCTGAAGATGCCAGGGAGGCAGCGTGTCCAGCTGGGTCTCCCTGCAACAAACCAAACTCACGAGCGCTGCTCCAGAGCTCTACCTGTGGGCTGATGGCCTTGCAGGACTTGTCAATGCCAAAGGAGGACATGCTCGGACTCATATATCAAGCACCAGAGTTAACAAAATGGAATGGTTTGATGTGACCAAGGAGCTTCGCTTCTCCTATCAGACAGAAGTAACAGGTGATGGCCCACCACTGTCAACTAAGTGACACCTGGCATGTGACGAAGGGTGCACAGCCAGACGTCACTGGAGTTAAAAAACAGAAGGCCCCCGTAAGCACAAAGTCAGCTCCGAGACCGAGGGTATGATGAACCGCTGAGTCCCGCTTCTAACAACACAACATGCTATGCCAAGAGCCAACCCACACATAACAACTGACTTCGTCCCACCTCGCCAAGATCTGCCAGAGATTTATCAAAAGTATGAAAACCGGCACTTGAAAATCTTCTTTTGGAGGAGGAGCCAAACAAAACTTTAACTGATGGAGCGGTTGACAGGGCTGAACCTCTCTTCCTCCCCCCCCTCAAGAAGAGATGCCTTTTTAGTAAGAGTCATGCCTCCAACTGTCGGACGTATCCCCAGGAAAATATTATTAACGAAAGCACTGAACTATTAACTTGCGCTCAACTGTTGTAGACAGTGCATTTATCAACGGCAGTGCCGAATCTGTGACACCTGTCACTGGAGTAAGTTACCTGTTGTTTCACCTTTGCAAAACTGTTTCAGTGGAAGTCCCTGGGAGGGCTCTGACGGGCAAACGTTGATTCCATAAGTGTCTACGTACTTCACCCCTTAGACGTGAACTGTTGACCAAGTCTGGGACTAGGAGTGGATCCAGCCACACCCAGGCTCCTCTCTGAGGAAGAGCTCAAAGCAAGGAGGGTCCACTCTGGACCTCATGACTCAACGGGAGGGCTTTGCCCCTTGCCACTTACCAGGCTCCTTGAAACCCTTTCAGGCGACGCTGCCCTGCAGCGGCGGCAGTGCACACCACGAACTCGGCCTGCTGCCCTCGGCACTCAGCAAACCCCTTGCTCCACACCTCCCCAGGCCACCAGCACAGCTTCTCTCGCACTCGCAAGGCAACGCCGCGGCCCTCCTCCCACCTGCGTCCCGGTGCCTGGGATGGGGCGGGAGAGGAGGCCACAGCTGCCCCGGCTCCCTGCGTGGCCAGCACCCTGGCGCAGAGCCCCAGGGCGCAGGCGGGAGCTGGGAGGACAGCCTGGTCCTCCATGGCACCATGGCTGGCGGGGCCCCACAGCCCCCTCAGCAAGGCAGGCATGGCAGGAACGTCCCCGAGGAGTTTCTCACTTACCTGAGGCCCCAATTTGGTAAGGGATAATTTGATCTTTAATGTCAGTCTTAATTACCTTAACTAAGGGGAAGGCATCCAATCGTACTGCCAGCGTGTAATCCTGGGGATGACTCACCCTGATCCAATTAACCGTTGCCCGAACAGTAAGACCTTTTTAACTTCGAGACATACTAAGTCAGGAGAAAATGAGCGAGATGGGAGAGAGACCTAAACCTCTGCCAGCCTTGCTCTTCCTCGGGGAGCCACCGACCATTGCTGCTGCGGAAATCTGTACACAATGCCTGCAGCGGCAACACTGTAAAGAGAGAGGCGGATTAACCCAGCCAGGATGTGATGAAGGCATGTAAAACTAATTTCCAAATCCGTAAGACTAAAGCAGGATTGGATTTATTTAGCTCTGCATTTCTAAAGTAACACCAAATGATTCTTGTTTTAGCAGTGTCTAAAAAAAAAAAAACCCAACCAAAAACCAAAGTTTGGCCAGTGGAGAGCTGCAAGTCCCAGAGGATGCCTGACCGCCTCGCAGCTCCGTGACAGCACCCGGCTCCACCTCGGCTCCTGCGACCACCAAAGCCCAAATTGTCTCTTCTAGTTCTGTTTATTAATCAAAAGATAATATTAGTATCAAACCCTCTCAGGCATCCTAGCTAAAAGAGCTCAATAATACAGGAAAAGAAGTAATAACAACTCTTCAAATTCAGGAGTTTAATGCTAGCATCCTCTGTCAGATAAAACTATCATCGCCTTTTTTAAGAAGTCAGTTGATGAAGAATTGCAGAACCCAAACTCATCTGACCATAGCTGACAAGTGGCAGAGGCCGTCAGTGCAGGCTCGAGCCTTTAAAGTGTATTTTAAGAACTGCTTTCTTCTCTGCCAGAAACCCACCTGGAGGCAGTGGAATGGTTTGCAGAATAGGGCCACACTGCCACCAGGACGATCGCCACTATGCAGTCTTTTCAATCTGCTGTTAAGAATTTTCTTACTTTACTTGTTAGTTTACTTGACCCACAACGTAACAAGGCTGGGCATATGCTGCTTTAATGCAGTCACTTTCATCTAAAAGACTTGTTACAAGTGCTGCAGAACACAGGCAGAAGCAGCTCCTGTGTTCCTCCAGCTGTTGTCTCCTGCCCCGGGTACTCAGAGGTACAGACACCAAAACACGCAGGCTGTAAGCCAACTCTTCAGTTCATAGATACCAATTGTAATTTCAAAATGTGGTCAAAAATTCAGAGTCAACTTTCTGGGTTTAAAAAAAAAAACTAATTAAAAAAAAAAATCCTATCCCTTTGAGGAATTCAAAAAAGAAGATCCATCCATATTCTGGGTTTATATCTGAAAGCAGGAAATATTTTCATATTGTCCTTGCACTATGATTAGGAAAAAGAATGAACAGCGCTACCTCCTGAGGAACTCATTCCACGTCCAAAGTACTCTTGGTTTTCAGACTTGCCCTCCAAGATCTCTCCTGTGCATGTAACAAATTTGACTGATCTCACTACGCTACAGTAAAACCTTTGAAAAGACTGATGAAACACAGAGACCAGAAAAAACATTAGACAGAAACCACTAAATCATCTCACCTTGCTTTTTCTGTGCCACAGACACAGATTTGCCTGTGTTGAACACTGTAATGACCATTTGTCTAAAGAACATCCAATAACACACCAAAGTCGTAATGAAGTTTGTTCCATTCATCACCTTATTTGTGTATATACTTTTATTTTTAATTTAATGCTTGATCTTTCAGCTATTGGTTCTTGTATGTTTTCTCACATCGGACTAAAATCCCAGGTATCCGTTTTCACGTGGAAATATTTCTGCACTGTGACTAACTTAATCTTTTATTTTACATAGTATTTATTTCAATATGAATAAGCCCCCCCAACTTACGTTTATTTCTCATCAAATGTTAAACAAATAACTTTCTTAGGAGTTGAGGCCCATCCTCCTGTGCAGAACTGTGACCTTAATTACCCTCTGGGCATTTGTAACAGTCATCAGAGCATTTCGAGTCTTACAGTTTCTTACCGAGTTCTTAGAGTTTCAAAGCAACTGTGAATACCAGAAGTACTTCTGGCCCTGGGATTAGAACAGCAATCAGGTGTCAGCTGTGACTGCAGGGAGAAGCGGTACTGAGCACTAGAATACACGGCAGATTTGAGATGTAGTATACATGACAAAACTTCAGCTGCTATGCAAAACCAGATCTATGTATTCACATAGGCACAAAACACCAAATATAAATGAATAGACAGCTACATAAATACATATATTTCTGTCTGTAGGAAACAGTCTTCACAAAACTTATTTGAATTAAAAAAAAAAAAAAAATTCCATCAGACCAAAAGCAATACCTGTATTAAGTTCCAAAACACGTCGTCTTATCTACCTTTTTAGCACATAGGCTGAATAATTTAGAAACAAGATTCCCCACAGGGTCTGTGCTAGGATTCTAAGGAGCTATGCAGACTTAACTCCTTTTTGTCACAGGGTTTAATTTTCTTAAATAGTTTTTAGAAGTATTAGCAAAGAAAAACAAGCGTGATAATACAGAAGGAAACCATTTGTATTTTTTAAGTCTCTATTTGCACTGCTAGCAACCCAGCAGCAGGTTCCATTTGCCTTGCACTAAGCATATCATGAATAATTCAGTTTCTTGCTTTATTCCCTAAATAGTTGACAGGGAATGGAAACTTTATTCATGACCGTATGGCCCTTTTCTAAGCTTGTCTATTTATTTAATAATGCACATCACAGGGCCCATCACCTAGCTCGGCATTTATTAAAAATAAAAGTATTCAATAACTATTACTAACAAATGGCCAAGAAACAAGCAACTTCCCAGAGCTACCACCTTTTGCTCGCAAACAGCAGTCAGCCAGCTATTTAAATAATTAAATGGTCTCAATCTGCACTGCATCCGTGCCGTCTCACGTTGCCTTCGACAGGAAACAGATTCCCGAACTGCTGGGAACATGTTCCTGCCTCGGCCACAATCATAACTGTAAATCTGTGAGCTCTCTCCTAAATCACAGCTGCTCTGTCGGAACAAAGAAAACAATTTCCATCAAAGGCCTACTGACATTTTCATGGACTCTTTATCCATTTGCAACTACCAATCGTTCTTCCCACCGTCTGCCCTCTTCACGTCCTGGAGAAGTCCTGGGCTTCGTCTATAGGCTCTTGTTGGCCGCTTGAGAGGAAGCAGAATGCGCTGTCGCTTAAAGCATAACACAAGTATTGGATTGTCAGGTCAAAGTGGCATAGATCAGAACTTTGGTCATTCTGTCAATTCTGTATTATACAGGATGATCACTGCATCAGTCTTCAGCCATACCCTAACTTCCAAAGGAAAAACATCTCAAATTATTTCCTTGCTTTAGACCCAGATCTCAGCAAAAATACTATAATTCATACAAACTCCTCTCTGAAGAGCTTTCTGAAATTTGCTGGAGAGCAGTCAATCTTTGATGGGGACCTAACCCCCACAGCAATAGCAACCTTTTTCCTTGAGCCACCCATAACGCACCTAACTAGCCTACCGGCTAATGAAGTTCAAGCACCCATTAAAAAAAGGTAAAATGAACAAAACCCTCAAATATTCTCTGCTCACTGAAAGTGTAAGACCTGAGAACTACTACATATACTGAGCTTTTATGATTCTGATAGCACTGGTACAAGGCAGTCTCTGTGAAACTATACAAAAGAAAGAAAACTGTCACAACAGCTGAAAAGATGAAAGTTGTTAAAATTTATTCATTCTGTTAAGTATCCAACTTTCACAAAAGATAAACAAAGACATCCAAGCTGGCTGAGGACCAGAGATTGCTGTGGCAGAAAATGTCAACACACACAAAATTCCCCAACTGGGAATACAAATCCTCAAGTTTCCAAGGAACTAGATTTCCAAACAATTTTACTTCTAAGCCATTCAAGCACTTTGTTTTGATAGCAGCCTTTCAATTCACTTTTCAATTTTTATATTTTACTAAAAGAAAAAATAACGGATAGAGAAAATTCCATCTAACTGTACTATTTCAACCTTTTCACCCTTGAACACATAAGATAAGCCGATTATGAGTCAGTATTTTAACTTGGATAGGAACAAGTTCATCAGGAATTCATAGGTATGTAAAATTGTGTCAATTACACATGTCCAAGGGAAACATCAGCTTATACGAAGGATGAGACTTACGACATTTTTAAAGATTATCCGTTACTGAGACTGAGAAAAATCAGACATACATACAGACCTCCTCCATTATTTAACTTCTTGTCCACAGAGTACTCTAGCAATTCAAAAAAGAAATCGAACTTGTTTAATTTTGAAAAGTCTAACACTGTACAAGTTCCAATATTACTGCAAAAAGCCCCAACTTTTCAATACATTTCATATCTATTTTAGTGTGGCAGCTACTACACTTTAGAAACTCATCAGCTTTCAAAGAGAATTGAACTGCGAATAGAAGCCCCTTAATGCAAGACTACTGTAGAGGACTATTATTAAAATTGATTATTATTCAGACAATATCAATTTCATTATCTCTGATCAATTCCTAGTAACGCTCCTTAGTAGCCTTCAGTTACGGAGGCTGCATGAGCAGTAAGTTAATAC
Source organism: Opisthocomus hoazin (assembly GCF_030867145.1). Lineage (NCBI taxonomy): Eukaryota > Metazoa > Chordata > Aves > Opisthocomiformes > Opisthocomidae > Opisthocomus > Opisthocomus hoazin. The sequence continues at coordinate 22,153,306 of NC_134417.1, forward strand.
TGCACAACAAACTGCAGTCCTGCTGATCTCAGTAAATTTGGTAAGAGCCTGACTTATTAGCAGGCTTCTAGTAAATAGCTGTCATAGGTGCTGACTGTAGGGAACTGGATGTCAAAGAACCACCAAAGAGGGCTGAGAAAACTCTTTCCCCTCGAGGCTTTGTTAATTTGATTTATGTGTACAGGCAGGAAACTAATTGCTAATTGTTGCCATGCATACCATGGAATTGCAGCACTCCACTCAAACGCTGTATCTCAGGAGTACCAACAGACTTCAGTTTTACACTCTGCTGATGAGAGATGCATCCTAAACAGGAATTTGTGAGTGTTTAGTGCTTAAGAAATCTTACAAGAGAACTCGATGCAATGCCCCAGTGCCACCACCTCCTCGGAGAAAACAGCCACCCCCTGAGCACGTTGTATCGCTGAGGAGTTGAGAGCCAAGACAGTTAGCTCAGCAGGAGCAAACTCTTACAGTTGTTCAGGCAATTAGTAGATAGTCAGCGTATCTAGTGCCGCTAATTAAATTGTTAAGGGGTTTTGTTCTAGAAGGTTTGTTTCTCAGTATCTTTCTAAGTACATCCCTGGGACCATTAGCCAAAATTGCTGATTCTCCTTGTATTGAGTTGCATGGACCGGACAGTGAAGGACAGCTTTGTCCAATTTCTGTCTCCGCTGGTATTTCCCCATTGGAAGCAATTGGCCTAAAATGAAAACCATCTGCCATCTCAACAGGCCTCAGATTCTTTCTGTTAGAAGAAACATGGTTTGGTTACATTCATAAAACTGACGGATGGCAACGTAAATAAGTCTTTTACCTCTGAATACTGCCTTTTAGCCAGCCTTAGTGTCAGAATCACTCCAAAATGTCAAGTACTCCTCTTCTTCAGGTAAAGTCAAGTACAGAGCCTACCACTCACCAAAAGTTTTTAAAAAGCTACGGCTTTTTAAAATCCATAGACATTCTACCATCTGTTCCAGCCTGTCATACCGAAACAGAAATCATCCCCTGAAAACGTGAACTTCCCAAACAGCATCAGCTACGGGCAGAGGGGAGAGCGAGATGTCCCGGGGGCAGCCCAGCAAAGAGGAAGATTCAAGGTACCATCAGTCGCTCCCTGATCCCTCTGTTACCCCCAACAGGCAAGAATGAGGTACGCTAGACTTTTAAAAAGCAAATTACTGCCTCACCCATGCTGGCACAGTTCATTTCATTGTCTATTAGAAAAAGCAGTACTTGTCACCATTCAGAATTGCTGTTCTAATTGGCACTAAATTGCCCCACGCTTCTCAGCAGTCATGGTAAAGAGGCAGACAGCTAATGGCCATGGAAATCGATTCTCTCTAAACCCTAACCACACTGCTGCTATGATGCGTTTGAGGCAATTTCAACAAGGTAATCTCTAATTTGAAAAGAAGTAAGATTACGCAACACAAAAATAAGTAATCAGAGCAAAACTCATTCATACTCTAAAGCCTATCAAAAACTAGAGTTCCTTTTTCTTACAAAATGCGAGGCGCCGTACCAACAGGCAGGTGTGGTGCAGGAAAGCACTCCAACGCGAGAAGTTCAGGCATCAGGTCCTGCTCCAGCTGACACGGAACAGGACTGGGACCCTCCGTCCCCTGCGTCCTGTGCCACCTCACGGCAGTACCGAGCTGTCCCCATCTTCCCCTCTCAAATTTCCAGCCTGAGCCTGTGAATGTTGCATTGAAACAGACACTGCACCACAAAAAAAAAAAAAAAAGCAGATTTATGGAAAAAAACAAACAAATCTTAAAAAATTCCTACTTAGCTCATCTGTGCATTTTGTTATTCCACCACATACACATCCAAGAATGTCACACTTCTAATCAAATACTCAAAAGCATCAGTCTCAGTTTTTCACTTTGACAACATATGATGTCCATCCTCGGACATCGCATACAACACACAAATCCTCCTGATTCTCTTCTTTCCAGGAAAGGTCTCAGAGGTTCGGCAAGGTCTCTTTCATCTCCTTAAATCTCAAAGGCAAATTAAAATCCTTCTTTGTCTTTTAAAAGAGTTTCTGAACCAGTAAGTTGGCCCAATTGTGATTTTTCTTTCTATTCTCCCTCTCACAGAACTGTGTGTTTTTGAGAAAGGAGCAGTGAGATCGAAGCCATTCATGTAGGCTCTGACAGATAAGCAAATTTATCAAGGGACTTCTTACTTATTACACTGACGTGAATATACAGATTATCGGATCTAATTCAGTACTGCATCACTGGTGTATCGCTTAGAAAAATTATTTTAAGGCAACACTGTGTACTTCATTTGCAAAGCACATAGTTATAAAACAAAAAACAGACTTCACTGCAAATGCTTTCCCAAATCTAACATCCAGAAATCAATATAGTTTTATGGTTACCATTAAAAAAAATAATCAACCGAGAAGAAAAACTGTTCTCAGTGAACCACATGGTGGTCTTCAAACACAAAACTTGTCCTTATGACGTTAAGTAAACCATAAGTTAAGACATTTCTTCAAAAAGGAAGAGAAATTTTATAAGCATATGCTGTAACTGACCCTAAGAGGAACAAACTTACACCTTCTTGTCAAGCTTTATATCAACGTCATGCTTCCTTCTTTCATCTACAGAAAAACAAATGGAAGAGCTATGTTTGGAAAATCGGGGAAAAAAAAAAAAAAGAAAAAAAAAAGAAAAAAGAGACAAATTGAATGAAACCAAAGAAAACTATAAAATAGAGAGCCTTTCTATTAACACCTCTGAAGTACAGATATAACCTATTTTTTGGTTTAAAAAAAAAGTCATATTTGACGTAAGTGGGTATCTGGAGCCTAAATTTATCAAGTCGCTGTTCCACAGATACCGCTCGGGTCATGAGGGGCATCTTTCTTCCACAAAGGAAACTTCCCCACCTTCTCAGAGCCATTCTTCGCTGGGGAGGCAGCAGGAGGATAAGTGGGAACTTTGCCTTGTTTGACATTACTCTTATCTCATTTCAGAAGGGACTTTGTACTTATAAATACACATTCAAAATTATCATGTGAATAAAGAGAATCCCAAGTGATTACACAGAGCGCTGGAATGAAATAAATCTCGAGAGCTTGCTTAGCTGCCGGTTACCCTGGAACGTGCCAACATCCATTTCTGAAGAGGTAGCAGGCAGGACTTCAGACCCAGTCTAACTATATTTAATATTTGCATTTTTTACAGCAATACAGTAAACATCTGAGACTGATCTACAGGAGGGAATAGAACGAGTTCCCACTGAGATTTGCTTTTTCGCAATGCATTTTTCAACAGCTGGCATGACAAAATCCAGAATCTGCGTGTGTACCGGGGACACAAAGCCAACCGCTCAGACCACAAACAATGTGAGCGGTGGTCTAGGCCTGCAGACTGCTATCTTCAGCCATCAGCTGACTGCTGTCTTCAGCAATGTGGATGTCAGTATGTAGCTATCACCTAACAGTAGCTGTTAACAGGAGTAGGGACAGAACGGGTCTTTCCCAAGGGAAGCAGCCACCACAGCCGCCCTTTCTCTCCTCACACCCTTCCCTTAGCAGGGCAGGCTCTGCTCCTGCCATGACTTCTCCCATTCCTGGGACAGCAAAGGCCTTTTTGCCAAGCAGCCCCCTGTAAATTTAATTCAGTCCAAATCTCCAAAACCGAAATTTTCCAAGGAGTTCTGGGCTCTCTTTGCTTGCTAGGTCTGTGTTTCGCAGGCTATACCCCACCAAAAGGTGTGAAGCTCCAGGGTTTTAGCTGATTAGGGACACGAAACACTTGGGTATGGAAGTTTCTCACTTCACTTTCAGAAAAACCAAGTCAAGTCCTTTTCTCACTTTTGTTTCTTTGGCCATGACCGCACAGGAGAGCAGTTGCTGTCTGCTCTCCCAAAGCCCTTTGAAGAATTTAGCTCACGTTACAGATGGCACCAGGCACCAATGACAAATCAATTCTTGCCAGAGATGGATTTGTGAGATTCTGCAGGTGATATCGCCAGCTGGAAGAAGGAGCAGCTATGCCTCCAAAGGACAGTTAGTTACAACTAGATGTATTACGAAGGGATTTAAACCTCCCTATGGCTCGAGGTGGAAAAAAATGACAGTGAAGAAAGCATTTGAGTGAGAATATACAGGATGAAAAGCAGAGCTGAGATATAGGAGCTGCCCTATAGACTGGCTGAAGAGCAAAGCAAAGACTTCTCTGTCTGTGGCTCCCCAGCCTTAATCATGGAAAAATGTATCCAAGAGGACTGTGAATCTGATAGTAACCAAGATGTACGGTTGCTGACAAGAATTACACAGGATAAGGCTAGCAGAATTTTAAAAATAGTGTCTGAGAGAACTAACTATTCTGCTAAATAAGGTATAGCTAGAATTATCATTGACCTCAATGCATCTATTTTTTTTTACACTTTCTATTCAACATGAATCTATGTTTATCAGCTTAATTTACAGAAGTCAACACCTTCTAACGTGCTATAAAATAAATATTATAGTCCCACATTTTCGAAATACTTTGTTTCACTTTACCTGGTTTTGGAAAAACAAAACTGAAATAATTTCCTATTAAATAAAAATACTATCTTTCATATTTCCCTTGTTGAAATGCTCTGCACTGTTAAACAAGCAACACAACGTATTTTCTTTAAGACAGACGCCAAACTGGATAGCAGTAGTTATTACAATATTAGATGTCTTTGAAGAGACTGCATTTCTGCTACTTTTTGTGCTGTCATTACCTTGTCCCTTTAGATTTTGTTAATAATATTCAACTTAAACCTCAACTCAAAACACTCACTCAGTTTGCACAAAACTCAAATGTTTACCATGCTAAAATACAAAAGCTTAGCAACAAACACGATGATCAAAATCCTGGCAGCTAGTGACAGTAACCTTGAAGTCAGTGACAACGTTCCCTCTGACTCCACACCAGGGCATCTCAGATTTTTTCCCTTGTCTTCCTCCTGAAGGTAGGGTGAGAAAAGAATCATCCAGGAGTCAGAGGGGACACTACACAGCACAAATGGCAAACTCATCTTTGATGGGGAGGAGGATAAATCCACTCCTTATAAACACAAATCTGGTAAATAATTCAATTAGGTAGTAATGACCGTTGGATAGCTAACCTGCATCTGGCAGACGCACAAGAGAATAAAGATATACTTTTTAGCATCCCTCTTTTTATACACAGCGAGAAGGAAAAACAGCTGAATTTTTAAATGCACTGAAGTGATACTAGAGAGATTAATCCCATTTTAAGAAGTAGCTTAAAAGTGTCAGTTTTCATTGAAAATTGAGCTCATTTACTTTTGAGAATTCAACAGTCTGCTTAGCAAAATTGTTGGGTGTTTCCACATTTTTGAAAGTCTGCCTCATACGACCTTAAGCATTTATTACAAACTTCAGAGACGTCCACATCTAAACGCATTCATCACTTTTGAAAACAGGACTTTTCCTATTCTAACATCATATTTCGGAGCTGCAGACACGTTCCACAGGGAGCAAGACCGTGGACCCAAAGCACAGATGACTACTCTCCAGCTACACCCTCTCTACAAGGGCTTCGAGAATCCATTCTTGCCACAGAGTCTCAACCCAGCTGTCCTGGGAGATAGCCCACTTTCAGCCTATAAATTCTACCAGCTTTGTCCATCTGTGTTGTGCTGGCACTTTCTGCTGGTTACAGATAAAATTTTAAATGGTGCCCAAGGTGTCCCGTATCTCGACTTTTACCTGGTCTCTTCTGGATGTGAGACTTGTGCCCTTTTCATATTCACCCTGAAGACATGTTGGAGCTAAGTTACACCAAACCTGAACTAAAACCTCTCCATATATCTTCCAAAAGAAAATTGAAGAGAAGTCCTATTCATGGCACAAACAGATATAATACTACTGGATTCCTGTCAGCTCAGTGATGTTTGCAGAATTATCTGGTTCTACCAGTTCTGACTCTGCCCATGCCATGAAGCAGGTTATTTCTCTCAAATACTTATCTGAGAAAATATAGTATTCACACTCCTAAAATATTAGATTTACTAATTGAATACTATTAAAAATATTTGTTCTAATTTTTGTCAGCATGTAAAACACAGTGAGCAGGGTAAGGAAAACTCTTCAGACTTTTGTGACAAGTCCTTTCCCTCTTTTAGGCACCTCTGACACCTTCAGTCCTCTTGAAACCTCTGAAACATCAGGAGTAAACCAATTTCTACTTGTTATTATCAACATTGTAAGCACTTCCCTCCACAAGGTGGGGGGAGACATTCAAAAAGAATAATCTTTACTTAGGTTGTACCATTAATTAGGCAACTTGACCAAGGCCAGTAATTAGTGTGCTAAATTGCACTGAATTTCTGTAGCACTGATGTTCCACAGGAAACCAGGTATGCAGTTGGAGGAATAAAAGCCAACACTGTGACTTTTCTTTCCTAATGATTTCTAGTACGTCTGCTGGGAAAACTGCTTAATGCAGGCCTGGCTGCTGTAGATGGCCAGTATGGGGCCGAGTGAAAAGCGGCACGAGAGCTCCCACCTGGAGCCTCCAGTGGAGGAGCCGCACAGGAATGCCTGCATCTCCCATCTCAGCATCCCGTGAAGACACGCCGCTGTGATCCTATGTGACCCTCCATTCCTCAGACAGACAGGCAGAGAGGCTCCGTTCAGCTCGCACAGAATCCAGTCCAAATCCCAGTAAAACCTACAGAAGTACCCTGGTGAGCTACCGCAACCTCTTTAAAAGCCCAGAGGGTCCCAGTCCTCCCAGCTTCATCTAACTGCAGCTCATTCCATCCCATCAGGAAGTTCCCATCCCAGACCTCCAAGCACATCAAGGTGATGTCTCCTTAGGCAATATGATTGGCACTGCTGTATCTTTTATGCATTTTTTATCTCCTAACTCCTTTATCAGGACTGTTAGCAAAATTCCTTACCATTATTGAGTCCGATTTAAGTAGGAAGCTAAGAAAATTAAATTAACGTCATTCTCAGTAACATTTAGAAACTGCAAGCTAAGCAGCTGCCACTTACTCCTGGTAACTCAAAGTGCATTATATTGAAAGAAGTCTTACGACAACATACATTGATTTTGTCAGGTTTGTTTTTTTTTACCCCAAGCAACATATGTTGCGTGTTCTGTATTTGCAGGGCTACATATACGCAGGTTTCATTGCAGTAGCTCTGACTCCTGCTAAACAGATGTTGAGGGAAGGCAACTTAACCCAGCATGGGATAAAAGCTGTCTCCAATCCAAATGCTGGGTTAAGGAAAATATTGTGGGTAATGTGGTATACTGAAAGCATTGATTATATATTTATACATAGAATCGGTAAGTAGCTGAAGTAATGCTTGACTACATTTGTTGAAATCATGGTACTACGTAGAACAAAATTACCAAATGCCATGAATTATGTTAAAGAATAGCAACTGCATACGTTCTTTAAGTTCCGAAATATTCATATAATTTAACTAAAGTCCAGATTCTCACCAATATCCTAATAGCTAGCTTAAATATTTTGAAAAGTGCTGAAGAATTTGAAAAGGGGTATTTGAAATAATAAAATGGCAAGCGATTCCCAGTCCCCGAACACAAACTACTGGAGTATTCTCCTGAGAGTGACAGAGGTCTCCGCAATTTGCTGTGATTTGTGTAACACCCTATCAGTAGGGCTTAGCTTATTCCAATACTTTGTTCACGACTAAGCCTAATGACAGAATTCAGTTCAATTTACTCTCAGAAGACAAAGAGGTTAATTTTTTTACCATTCAGAATCAACATTTTCCATCACCTATATCATTTCTCATTATGAAAATAATTAGATCCATATAAAGCCGAATCAGTTCGGCACATGCAAACTGACAGAAAATCCTTCACACCTATTTTTCCCCTTGAATTTAGTGATGGTGTTGGCTCAAAACATGGTACCAACTGCATAAGGATTTTAGGCTTGATTTAGCAAATATAATAAAGAAAAATTATGTTAGAAGACTTTTGTGGTTACTTTAAATGTATTTGTGATCCACTCAGAACAACTCCTTGGATTTCCATGACAACAATCCTTTCTAACCTCAGGCATGTAAGTTCTGCCGTCTCTGTGCTAGTACTGAGTAAAAAATCTGCAACGCATTTCCTTTACCATGAAAAAGGAACTTGCAGTTCCAGAAGCCAGAAATAAGCTCATCTCCCCCCTCACACAGAAATAACTCTCAAACGTTGGCAGGAAAACCTAGTTTCTTCCATATTCACTGCTACAGAAAAGTGATTACACTCTGATACCAAGGTGCTATATACACTTCCAAAGCAGTGAAGATTCAACACGGAAAAAAAAAAAATTAAACCCAGTCAGTAGATATTTTACAACATTTATATTCTTAAAACAGGTACTAAAGAAAAAAAAAAAAAAATCAGTCTTTCCGAGGTCGGGGGTCAATTTTTCCCTCCTAAACCCATGCAGACTAAATGTTTACTTCACCATATAGATTGAAAAACAAAAGCCAGGATTCACTTATTTGCCAGAGATTAGATGGAGATTTCTTAAAGCACAGAACATTACAAAAAACCATCTCAGATCTTGCTCTTCGACAAAGTTATTCGACGATCAACCGGATCTGGACAGCTGGTTCATCGTCTATATTTCTATTCACTTTGAATTGTCTGTATTTTTCAATTCATGTACAGTAAAGCTAATATTAATATATTTAGCAATAGAACGTTATTAAAGGAAAAAATATAATGACTAATGCAAATCCATATTTTTAAAAATTACTCTAGTTTCATACATGTTTATGAAAGTTTCCCAAGCATCATAAGAAAACCGAACACTAAGAAAAAGTCAAGGTTTGTAATTAAGATTCCACATAAAACAAATCACAAGGAGTCTTAACATTGGCATCTGACAGCATTTAGACAAAATCACGTCAAGGTACATACCTGTAAATCTGTTGAATATTTTCAGCTTTGATTTCCTTGAGAATTTCATGGTAGATATGAAGGTTATTTGGTTCTTGAGATGCTGGGGCAGAAGGGCATTTCTTGCCTGCATAATATCCTATCACAATTCCAAAAATAAATAAAATCAAAGCAGTGCAAAATACTTTCAGTATCTGAAAAAAACTGCAGCGGTTGCTCTTTGGTGCCTGTCTTGTATAGTGCGAGACGTAGTCGGGGTCTTCCTGAAGTCGCTGGAATCGACCCTTAGGGGAAGACGAAGGCTGGATGGGCTCGAGATCAAGGTCGGGGCTCTGGGAGTTTCCCGGGTGATGCTGGACCGCACCATCCAGTCGGAAATGGTCAAAGCCAGGCTCCTCCAGTTCTTTTTCCATGTCCCATTCCAGTTCCAGTGCTGTGGCTTGGAGTTCATCGTTGTCAAGGTACGGAGAGTGCCCCTGTGCTCTCTGGTCTGCATTCACTTTGTGATAGGCCATCTTTTTATCTATTATAACAAGATTTAAAAAAAAACCTAAATGTTTGTTTCCTTAGGTCTAGATCAACAATTTGTTTATTCTTTGTAAACCCGGGAGATCTAAGCATATATAATGAAAAGCAAACACTGGCTTCTCAGTATTTCACTCTCCCTGTTTCCATTGTCCTCCCTCCTTTCGCGGGATCAGCGGTCCCACGAACATCATCAGAGGGGAAAGAAGATATTTAAAGGAATGTAATATATTGCAAAAATATGTATAAAGAGAATTTACAAGTGCCAATGGCAAAACACAAAAGTTGTCCTATTATTTCATCAGTCCTCAAGATAATATTAAAAAATGGAGTGAAGGCACAGAGTTTCCAGAACAATTATTTATTACCTGAAAGTAATTTTAAAGCTTAACAACTGTGTGGATCAATTTCATTTCACACACCGTACAAAATAATGCTGTTAAAATAAAGTTGAAAATGTGGAAATAATATAACTTGCCTGATCTAAACACAAGAAAATGTAAGTTGAAAAACAAATTTCAGTGTGACACTGTACTTACACATCAATAAAAGCCTTCCATTTAGATGGAGCATTCTATTATTTATAGGTATTTTAAATGCATAGTTCCTGAATGACTGATGAATTTACTTAGAAATTGTCCCAGCTGTTTTGCTCCACTTATTTTTCCCATTTTAATGAATCAAAAGCACTACCAGGTAAGTATTTATATCAAAATCATTCCTTTAATAGCAAGGCAGATCTGTGGCACTTCTAGATATTTCTATGGAAGTATGAGCCCTCTAAAGCGAACTCTGACCTCCACTATAAACATTCAAAGTCAATTTTCAACAAATCGTTTTTAACAGTCTGCAACAATAGGGTGCCATTTTCCTCCATACTTTGACAATAGCTATTCCATCACATAAGCATCTGTAATTTAGGGCTTTTCAAACATCAGACTCACTCATCAATTAGAATAAAGATATTAAACCTCTCACAGTGATGGGTATCGGACTGACACCTACAACACTACATTATCCCTCCATTTTTACGTTTTCAGGCATTTTCTTTCTCTAAGACTTACCTCCAGATAACATTATTGAGGCCACATAATAGATGAACCTACTCTAATGGCAAAGTAGAATTTAGCTTTTTGAAGCTCCCTGAAGAGAGCACACCATTAGAAAGCACTGAAACAGCCTATTGTCCACTGAAAGGCTATCTTCCTCTATACAATACCAATTTACAGATCCTATTTCCTTGTACAGTCATATAAATATCCCTCGCCTATAACTGTCAGGCAGCCTAGAAACAGTCAGAGCCCATACTTGAGGTACGCGTTTCAAGTGTAGCTATTGTACACACTTTGCAAACCAACACTCCACCTGCAGTTCAGATTCTTCTATATGCAGCGGAAGCAAGAGAGTTTAGAGTGAGCATGTAAAATTAATGTGAAAATACAGGTTACTTATTTAAGTAATGATAACAAACTTAGATTCTAAATTCCAGTTGAGTCAACAAATGATTTACATCCGCACAGCCACTCTGGCTGAACTTCACAGACTTTCTGCCAGCCCAGCCCTCAGGTTTGCGAAGGTCCCTCTAAGCTGCAGCATCACAACCCAGCAGGTCAACCTCTCCCCCCCTCCAGTTGTGCGTCACCTAACGATTTCCCAAGGGAACACACTGTCTCCTCATCCAGCTTGTTGAGGAAGGTATTGAAAAATGTCAGCCCCACAACTGATCCCAGTACCAACTGGTCATCAAGTGAATTATTAACATTCTTTGGAAAGCTGAGCTAACTGATTTTCAAACTATTTTTCTGCCCTTTCACTCTGTCCCTCCTGTTTCATTGGTGAAAGGATTAATTTGCAAATCATCAGCGACAGAGGTCACTACCAGATAACAACAACTGCCCAACAACCTCATCTCTCCATACTCACCTCTCTTTCATACTGCTTTTTATTAGAAATTAATTTACAGGCAAGCGTTCTGTCCTTTAAAAGCAAAACAAACCATTACTGTATTCCATAAATACATAATTCTGACTCTAGAATTATTAGTCATTTAACAAACTGTTTTAGCCATATGAATAAACCCTTAACAGATCACTACAATATTAGCCATAGAATAGGAATTAAGGCAAATTTTCAGAGGCAGTTGCACAGCAAATATTAATCTTGCTGAGCTTATAGATGGTGACCACTGCATATCCAAGGTAGTTAAGTTGTCTCTGCATTTATGACATTTTAAAAATGTATGTTACTGTTCAATGGACTGTATTAATAAAAGTTATTTAAGTCTACATATAAGTGTATAATAAAAAAATCCTATGAAATTTCTTTAAATGATTGTTAATGCAGATGAGTAGTAACCACATTCCCCAGCTTACTATCTTGGTAATTCAACTTTCATACAAAGCATCAAAACCAGTTACCTCACTCCCGAAAAAAACCCAAACAACTAAATGAACTAAAATAAAAATCAATATTCAATTCAGGTTTATATTTAAGACGAGTCTTCGGAGTACGGGATCATCTTACCAATGCACGCCCTTTAGTTAAAGAATGCAAAGAATGCAAGAGTAGCCCCAGTTAATACCTTCACTTTTTCTACTAATACTGCTAAGTTCTTTGATTCAGTGTAAGGACACAGCAGAACTTACCACGAAGTACCCGAGCTCAGGGCCTGCAGTGTATTTACCCATGCCAACACCAATTTTAGAGAGCAGTCTCCCGGTTCGCAAGGCACAAGGCATTTGTGCCATGGAATCTACACTGCCAGTTTTATTTAGCATTTGGCTGGTTAAGGAAGTAAACGTGACTTAAAGATCATGTATTAAATGCAATTTTAGGTACAAATTAGAAGGATAACGAGAACAACAAAAAAATAGACAATAGAAATATGAGGAAACTATGAAGTCCAGAAAAAACACTATGATACTCCAGTTCAGTCTTCTCTATAACAAAGACCATAAAATGAACATATTTTTGAAAGACACTTTTGAAAACTTCAGGAGATAGAAAATCCATTCCATCTGCCAGCAAGCTGTTTCCGCATTTAATTGTTGTTAAATACATGTTTTATTATAAAGATAAAAGAGCAACTGCAAAATGCCAGAAGTCTGAATGTGCATGAGTGAGCTTTAAAGCCGTTCTATAGGGACAGCAAAGAGGACCATAAACTCTGGAATACTGGACACAGCCAAGCTGATGTGCATTTCTGTACTACCACTTGTTTGAGGGGAGAATGTTTATAGACAGGTAGAATGTTTATAGACAGGTATCAATCAGCGCTAAACATCCTTTCAATGAACTGTACACAAGAAATCAGGAGAATCAGATTTATCAGAACGTTATTGCCTTAACGAGCCCATTTCAAAACTATCTACCTGTCGTTTGATCTTAAAAATACCACATTCACATCCTGATAGGTACATCTCATTACGAAACAAGCAGAAACTTTCTGTGTGATAACTTTCCTGATTGAACCCCTTATCAACGAAGCCTTTGAAAACTATGCAGTTAAGGTCTACATGCAAGGTGGTGCATCGGTATCACTGCCATGCTAATCTCCACAACAGAAAGGTCACCTTCTACAAACATTTTATGAAACCAGCAAGGAATGACCAACACGAGTATATTACAGAAAATTCTTTGGGACTGGTGCTGTAGTTGTTAAATCCAGTTCATCAATAGCCGAGACGATTACCAGGCTCATTCACAGCAGGAAAAGTGGCAAGTGTTAACATGCCGCCCACAGCGAGTGCCTTCTTGGGCCATTTAGTGTTCATTACTCAAAAGGCAAGTTTTACCCAGGAGTTGTAAATAAAGGCATTGCGGCTTCTTTGTATAGTCATAAAACCAGACACCCAGGGCTGTTGGCTAATCTCATTTTTGGAGGTTATTTCATTTTTATTTTCTTCTCGGCATCTTCTATATAGAGTGTGTTTGCTTTAAGTCCTTGTAATCTGTTCATGTCTAGGCAAACCCCCAAAGCAGATATAATGTCACCTGTTTGAAGGGCAAATAGTTGTACTTATCGTGGAAATCAACACCCTCCACACATACAAGTCTTCAAAGCGTGTATGACAACCATTTAGTACTTTGTTAAACAAGATGATGCCAAGTTTCAGGCCTAGACAAATTTCTTCAGAGTTGTAAATCCCTGACAAAAGTTGTTTGCAGAAGAGATTATGATGCCCTTGTCAACAGCAACATTACACTGTAATTAAAACAATAATGGGATATCTCCATTATCGCTTCCTTAATTTTCTGCATTAATGACTTCTCCCTTTCCTCACGTCTGTGATATGGGCTTGGCAACCAGGACAGTTACAGTAGGACACTTAAGTTCCTTATCACTCTGGACAACCACCGTATAAAACGACATGACAAAACTCACCAGTTGTTCATGTTTCACTAGTTGACTCAAGACAAACACAATGTGAAAAAATGTGCAGTGTCGTAGCAGAAGACATAACGGAGAGATCAGACTCGAGAAACAAAGGTGTGTAGAGCACAGATAATTGTTGAGTCCAAGTTGCTTCTTCATGTAACACTAATAAGTACTTTCTGGCATACGTGAGTGATGCAGAATATCTAACTTATTCAAAATCTCTCACCTATTTTATTATTCATGAACAGACGTGTGGACCACGATACTATTAGCATTAACACAAAGGATGATTACATGAGAAGAACAGGGTCCGTAATGCACCTCGATTGATGAGACTTATGCACGCTAATGTCCAGTTGGAAGCAAGAGTTAACTTGCCTGTCAAAGCAGTGACGAAATGTGTCAGTCACTTGAGCTATAATGTCCTGGGCCATCCAGAGGTGCATAGGTACACACGTATGTATTTGCCTGCTGCAAAACCTTTTTAGAACCTTTGAATTCCTGGGGCTCCGAGAAAGAAGAACTGCTGGGAAGCTCCTTCTCACCCAGCAGACAGCTATCACATAAAGGCGAGGCAGGCTCAGCTGGTCTCCAATATGCTGGGCAGGTATTACTAACATAGATCTTTTCTATCCTCAGACACGTTTAGTTTGCAAATACCTATTTGCCTGAAACAAAACTCAGAAATATTTACTGAACTTACAGCAGCTAACAGCATCCGTGATATACGCACAGCCTACCTAGGAGGTTTATTAAAACTGCAGTGTAATCAGATCGGTATAAATAGCTCTGTTAGGGAGTATGTGCATTTCTTGTGGTACGTGCTGTGCTGCAGTCTTCACTTTGCTGCCATTTTCAGAGCAGCTTTTCCCTCCAGCCCGGGTGGGTAACAGCTCAGTTTTCTAGCTGCTTATTCTTTACCACACACATTTGCAAACATCAGAACAGCCATCCCAAGCAAGGAGGGAGAAACAACCCCCATGCACACACACACCGGTTCCTTACTTCATTAATTAATCACTCATCTGATTCTATGATTCTCTGGTTCTATGATCTTTCCTTTGGGCTCCACACTCAGATCCAGCTGTCCTACTTGGGAAGGGCATTGGCTAGGATTGCAGTGCTTCTAACAGCAAAAAAGTGATGGAGAAACAGGACTCCCAGCACTCGGAGGGATGTGCTGTGTATGTGTGTTTATGGACTGTTCTTAAACCAGGTATAAGGGGAAGATATAATAGAATCATTAAGGTCGGAAAAGACCTCTAAAATCATCAAGTCCAACTGTCAACCCAACACCACCGTGCCTGCTAAACCATGTCCCAAAGTGCCACATCCACACATTTTTTGAAAGCCTCCAGGGATGGGGACTCCACCACTGCCCTGGGCAGCCTGTTCCAATGCCTGACCACTCTTGCAGCAAAAATATTTTTCCTAATATCCAATCTAAACCTCCCCTGACACAATCTGAGGACATTTCCTCTCATCCTATCGCTAGTTACCTGGGAGAAATGATGTCCTGCATCTCTGCTCATTTACACTAGGCCACAGCCCCACCACCTAACCCCTCCCGCCCCAACCACCTTCCCACACCTCTGCCTGAGCCCCTGTCCATGCCCATCCCCAGCACACCGGGCCCTGGTCCTCCAGAGCAACCCTCCCTGTCCCTTCCCCACCCCTTTCCAAACCCTTCGCTCCTCCCTTCCCTGCAGCCAGAGCTTCCACCCCCCTCCAGCATCTCTTCCTTGGCTTCCCAGGGAATCACGATAGCTGACGGGGTGGGGAAAGCCCACCTGACACCACGGGTCCCACAGGAAAAAGTGCTGGAGTTCTTACCCCTGTTCCGGGTTTCAGGGACTCGGAGACATTATACAACTACAACAAACAAAGTGCATTCAGAAGGGGTGCAGTTGCAAAAAGAAAGAATGTTTCATTTCAGACACCTGTTTCAGCCAGTCCTTGCCATAGTTTGGTTTAAACCCAGCATCGCTGGGTCTGGGTGAAGTCACCTCCTGGACTCCTCGGCCCTCTCACATCCAGTGGGATCTGGGACAGTGAGCACCAACCTCCTCTTCTTTCAGAGCAGTCAACCCACTCAGAACCGTTCCAGGAACACCTTAATTTTTCCCTTTTCCCATTTCTCCTCATACCATCTGCCTGTATGCTAACCTAATACTCCATTTGCCTGCGTACATATTTTTTTCCAAATTCAAGGTTTCATCAATAATATATTTTGCATTACATTTCCCCAGACATTATAATTGCCTCTGAAAGAAATAAAACACAAAGCTTCACCAAGACAAAAATCATTACTGGGGCATTTGCATTTAAGCTTATAGTTGAATTTAATGTGAAATAAAATTATTGTAAATGGTGTTTAACTTGAAAATGCTGACAGCGATAGCTGCAATAACAGGCCCTAGCAGTTCTTAAGAAAGTTAATTTTGTATGACTCATTTCTGCTTTGGAATTTTTTATGTTGCCAGTCTTTGGTTTGGGAACATTTCATTTCAATTTTTTTCAATCTCTTTTTGCTCATTGATTATAGTCAATCAGATTTTACATTATCATAAAAAAATATGTAATTTTAACTTTAAAAATTCGGAACCTGTACACTTGCAAGGTACTACACTCAAGAACCGTGAAACTGTGCTAATTCGGAGACTACGATACTTCAAAAGGTGCCAACCAACGTTACAAAATAGGATGCAATATCAACCCGTGTCTTTAAAAAAAAAAAATAAAAAACCAAAAACAAACCCAAAAACGTCACTTTTACAGCTGAGCTA
Organism: Opisthocomus hoazin; assembly: GCF_030867145.1. Lineage (NCBI taxonomy): Eukaryota > Metazoa > Chordata > Aves > Opisthocomiformes > Opisthocomidae > Opisthocomus > Opisthocomus hoazin. The sequence continues at coordinate 22,169,898 of NC_134417.1, forward strand.
CAAAGAGCAATCTGGCCTCATAGTGAGCAGAGACTCCATTCCTGGTTTTTAACAATCACTGCCAACATCCAGCAATGAAAATACTAACACATTCCGCTGGGAGGGGTCGGGGGAAGGCAAAAACCAAACCGGTGACTCCGACGCAGCTGGAACACAAGACTGTCGAGCCTTAGCCTAGCCCAAACACAGGATGGACGTGAGTCAGCCCTGCCATTCAGTCCGTCCCCCGAAGGGATCTGCCGCCGGATAAAGGGACACAGCACACCTGAGACACGCTCAGGACCTAAGACTGAGCTTCAGTACAAACATAGACTGCAGAGAGTAAGTGGTGCTCACATCTCCTCTGAAAGGAAACCAGCTCTCAAGTGACTGAAACACTTTAGGACATGTCATCTCCAAGCAGAACGACCTCAGCTACATAAATGACTATACAGGAGATAAAGCCATTTAAAAACCGACAAAATTTCAAATGTGTTTTTAAAATGAAGAAGTCTACAGACAAAGGCTTCCTGTGTAATACCTGCACACCTGACTGACCTGGGCACCATTTCTGCTCCCGTAGAAGAGCCAGGGCTCAGCTGGAGATGGCAAGTACTCTCAAAGCCCTGTTCCTGGGGCTTCTGCTGAAGAGCCCAGAACTGACAGCGGCGTAGGGCAGAGCAGAACAGCCTTCATCTGCAAACTCCCTGCTGCTCCCGGTGACACACGGGATTCAAATGATCTAAGCCGGCTTTCAGAACTTAGGATGAATTTCACAAACTTCTCTGGTTACAGAAGACAAATCTTATTACTAAGATTTCACATGGAAGTCAGAGATACACAGGACATATGAAGCCCTCGTGTCTCATGTCAAGAGTAATTTTTTCAATAAAACCATATTTTAAATGATATATTTAAAATACTGATACACACAAGTAATACGTTTCTGTTGTCACCATCCTGTGGTCTTCTAACTTGACGTTGAAAAATAGGTCAGTACTTCTAACAAAAAAAAAATCCTTATTTCAGAGTACACTTGATAGAAGGGTTTTTTCCATTTCTTGCTGAGTGGGGTTTTATTGAGTTTTATCAATTTCAACAATGACATGGAGCCCTTAAAATAATATATTATGGAGCTGAAGATGGCAACATTTACAATTTAGCTTTATTGGAATTTGACTATATTTTGATAGATGACAGCTTTAATGATTCTGTGCATGGTTTATAGCAGGAAACAGAGTAAGGCAGTAACATAATTTTCTGCTTTTTTGAATGATCTGTATCCAAAGAATTCAGAAAACAAGCAAGTTTACTTCATAATCATGCCAAATTTATTTTCTGGGTGAACTCTCCAATGTTAAAGCTCAAGTACACAGAGTGATGTTGCCATAGCAACTGCTACTGCAACCCAAGACGGGAACATGTTTATGAAAGCACATTTATATACCCGTATACACATGCTGAGGCACACCGACGTTCCAGACTCTGTCAGCAGGCAAACGAGCAATCCACGCGATATCGGTCCCGACTCTGCTCCTGGCAAGGCAAGGCAACATTCGCTGAAGCCATTACGCTGCAGCAACCCCGCGTATAATGCAAACAGCGCAAGGTTGTTTCCGTTTATTGCAGTCACGAAGCCTTCGAGCCAATTACTCCTGTTTTGAGGATCTAAACGAGGAAACCTTAATTTGCCACAAGATGTAATATTAGAAAATTTAGTGTTGCTATAGCTATAGGCAAAGAGTGGATTAGTAATATGTTTGGTGTCCTTTGACCTTTTTTTCTAAATCTCCGCTGAAATAAGATGTTAAGTTTGAGAAATGTCAGAGTTTGGTCATTTGAGTCTGCCCAGAGGTGTAATTTTGCACGGTGTACAATTCCTGTGAATTTATCACGTTATTTCACACATAGTCAACATGGTGTGACATGCAGCATCCTGAATCCGCCAATGTCTACATGCTGAAATGAGTTTATGGTTTCTCTTTAAATGAAAATCCAAGGTGCGTTAGTTCAGGTCAAGAGGGGAATCCTCAGTGGATATCTGCAGATAAAAATCAGAGAAAGCATCCCTTCCTTCTGCTGCTTCGTCTGCATACCTATCTGTTAGGCAGTTCTGCTGCTCTCATCACTGCCTTGCCACACGGGCCAGCATTGAGTTCAGTGTGGAAGCATCTTAAATTACAAAAACAATTTGTTCCTTTAGTTGAGTATCACTCAACCTGCAAACACGTTTAAGAACTGCGATCAAGTAAATCTATACGTAAAGCTCTATGTATCAGTAATACATACGCTTTCAGTAGCTTTCCAGGTGAATTTTACACTTTGATGTTAGCCCTTCTGGAACTAAGCCATAAAAAGCAGCTAGATCAGATGCTGTTTTCAGCCAGGTCCTACAGCTGTGACCACTGTCTTGGGAGAAGAGGCACAGCTGCTCAGCCCATGGTTTTATCTTCAGTCTCTCTTTGGTGGACTTCCAGTCATTACTTACAGAAATCTCTCAGCCTTGCTGAGACGTGTGAAGATGAGGGTATTACATTAAATAAACTAGAGAAGTCCACTGTCCTAAAGACCACCTCAATTCTCAGTCATCCATCTCAGCCTGCTATAGCCACTCTTGACACCCACAAGTTGAGAGTTAAACTTCTATATATGCAGAATTTATCATAGACTGCTATTAGGCTGAACTCTGGGCAGTTCTTATTCATACTGTTAGTCCATACTAATTTCTTAAGCAACAATTTCTTACAAAGTAAATATATTACTTCTCATCCATGAATAGAGCAGCCTTAGAGAGAAGCACGATACGTACTTCACAATCTAAAATAAACAGATGAGCTGCTTTAGAGGAAGAACTTTTAATAAACCTTCTTGTTCATTTAGACTAGGCCAGGGTTTGTGCACAGCTATTAGAGCTTAAACTGTTTAGGCTGTAGCACTTTTTGCTTTAGAGACATTAGCAATTGAAGATAAGCAAAGTGTGCGTTATGACAAGAACAAAGAGGACATACTCAAGAAATATACAGCTTAGTACACTGACTTAAAGTAGACTATAAACTATATAGCCAATGCTTATAGGTATTTCAGCACTTCCCATCTAAAGCAGGAATTGTGCATGAACAGAAGGACTGACGGTTTGTGCTAATTCAGCTTTATACCATCAGCTAAATGTGTGTTGATGATCTTGTAAGGTGCTGGATACCCATGTTCAGGTACACATGCTTGTACAAGACAGCCAGTCATGTTTGGAAACTTTTCAACAAAGTAATAGTGATCAGCAAATGACAATCTGCTGACACCAAAATCCTTAAACAGCAAATGCCACAGAAGAGCAGCGGCAGATGACCGCTCGCTGAGCACACCCTGCATAGCAGCTAATGTGCGCTACTACTTCCTCCCTCCAATTTCCTTTAAAAAGCAACATTAATCCAAAAATACTCCAGGCAACAGCTCTGAGAGAAGACTAAGCCCTGCTTTCAGCTATTAAACAGAACAGTATTCATGTCACAGTAGAATATGTTATAGCTTCTTAAAAAGATGAGATGATACATCAATTACACTAATTCTTTTAACTCTGGAAAGTTATACCGAAAAGTTGACAACTCACAGAAGCAGAGAGCTGCTGGCTGGCAGGGACCTCGGGGGTCACCTCCTCCAGCCTCCCACTCGGAGCGGGACTGCTGCCAAGAGCAGAGCGAGTCCCCTCATCCTTACACGGAACTCATCAAGCATTCAATCACAGCTAAAGCATTCAATAGGAACACAAATGGATGCCATTTCTCTCCTCTTTTTTTTTCTGCTGCTGATACATCTGTTTCTTAGCAAAAATTACACCAGTATGCAAAAGTAAAACCCCTCAAACCTGTAATACACCCAGTTGTTAAAATCCATACAGGCATTTCTGCCTAAAAAACCACCCACAAAAAAAAAAACTCTTTACACACAGAAGACAGAAATGGAAAGAGAAACTGAAGTCTTAACACACAGACATAGCAGCCATAGCATGAAAAATTCATTTCCATTAATGAGACGTGGTAGTCCCCAGGCCAGCGCCCTTTGCATGTGAACCATGTTAATCAGATTGTATGAGCATTTGCCGGAAACTCCTGGGAGAGCAAGCAACTATAACCATATAGCAAGCATAGCAGATTAGCAGCTTGCTAAAAACTGCTTGACTTGTAACCCTTGAAGCACACGAATGGTGCAGATTTCCTGAATCACTGATAAATGAAGCATTTCATTTCTGTGGCTCATTTTTTGCAGTCTTTGACTCACTTTGCCCATCACCGAAATGTGTACCAAAGATCCTTCTCTGTGGCATCTTTATGTAAGAAAGTATTGAATAAATAAATAAGGGTTGTGTTATTTCAGATTTGGTCACAAGTAGTTCTTGTACAATGCCTTGCTATTGCTACCCTACATCTCAAAAAAACCCTTCAATAAATTCACTTGAGTTGGAGCAAGATGAAAGCACAAGCATTGCCACCAGGATTCACTCTAGGAGCAGGTCTAGATACAGAGGACATGCCAATTTCTTCAACGATGAAACAGGACAGCAGGATCTAGACTTGACCAAGCTAACTTTTCCTTTCTGATAGGCCCTATCATATGAACCCTTCAGGCAGGAGGAGGGGGAAAACAATCAGGATTTAGGCTTGCCTTCAGCTAGCAGTAATACATTTAATTGCTTCCTAGCTTGGGCTTTATCTACTGCTTTTTCCCAGTGACAGAAACAGATGGAAACTCTCACTACTCAAGACAACATTGTTTTAAAAACACTTGAGAGTTTCAAGGAAATTTCAAAGTTGTTGGATCTGTAAAGCTTTTTACTGACTTTATTCCCAACCTAATTCTAATCTCAATCACCACTTCTCAAATCGCTGTTTGTACAGAGCTAGGAACCATTAAGAAACCAATGTTCTCAAAAAGCAACTCACAAAATGAAGAGAACTGATAAGCTGATTTCCAAAGAACACAATTTCACAATGATCACAAAAATATTATCCATAACTGACTCTGAAAAGGACTCCAAGAAACACTATTAGTGACTCTGAATAATACAATAACCTACTAAACTCTGCAAATTCCTATCTGAGTATTCTTCACTTTGTATGAATATTTCTCATTGGAATATGAATTATAGTCCCATTGCCAGCCTTTTCTTCTACCACAACACTTCAGTGTCTCCTTGAAGGAAGAAGAAAAGACTTCATAAAGTAAATTAATTTATAACTGATCACCATCCAGGTGCTGCTTCTCACTCTGCAGGCCTCTGGGAAATTGCGTAGGTTGTTCTAGCAACTATCAGCGTGTTCCCGGTCTCCCCACCTTTCTTTCCTTTTTGAAATACCACTAAATGAACAAAAAGTATAGCAATAGGGATACAGATCTCCAACTCTATGCGTATTTTCTTCAACTTCAGAAATGGAAAAAACAATTTTTCACAGTTTCCCCAGAAACCTTCCCCAGAAACATCATTCAAAATTGAATATCCTGTATTTCACGTTAATTATTCCTCCTAGAAATAAACATTTCTCCACTAAAAATGTGCATTTTGATGAAAAATAGTTTTTTAGTGGGAATATTTCCCTCACAGAACAACTTAATCAGCTTTATTTATACATGACCTAATTTCAAGCTCAGGAAGGAAAAAGAAAAAAAAGAGAATTCAAAAGATGCCCATGAGCTTCCACAGGAAGAGGATCACGCCACGCACTTCAAAACAGCAGCAGTGCTTTCTTCATCTCTGCTGATTTGTACAGTGAAATGCCTTCCACTGAGCTTCACAGTGCAAAGTTGTTCATGATTACCAGCAAGGAAAGAGGCGCAAATCAGTCTCTAGTGAAAAGTCACCCAAACTCATGAAAAATTTAGAGTAACTAAATTTATAATTAAGATGAATCAAGAAATGACATTAGAAAACAGTCTGTACATTAACAGAAATGGAAAAAAAAAGAGTTCAAATTTTCAGTCTTCCAACAGCTAATGCACAGAATTCCCTGTATTTTTAGATACACATGCATACCTATAATTTCTGCATGTAGTAAAGGTATTTAGAAACACAGTGAACTATTTTAAGTACATCTCATAGCTTTCATAATTTATTTATGAACAGGGACATTATTAAAAATAAATGATCTTCAATGGCACTTAAAAGTAATGCTGTTTTGAGACTAAATGTCAAGGAAATGGCATGAAAAGGTAAAACTCGGTAAGTCATAAACCACTGTTTTACCACAGAATATTTATACCAGCAAAATACAGCCTGAAACAACTAAGTTTATTATAATAAACACAAATAAAATCATTATAATTGCCTTACATTTCTTGTGTAATCATGACATTACTTAAATACTCTATTTTGCATTCTCTTCTAGAAATTATCAACCTATGGCTCCGCTTCACAAGATACGAAGGCTTTAGCTGCACTGCTGCAGAGGATACGGTCTGAAGACGCATGATCAAAAGTAATCAGTTCCGTCACCTGTTTCCACAGTTTTGCCAAAAAAATCCCAAATACAACCATTACGAAGTCATGCTCAAAGCCTACCATACTGAACCTAAAGACAGTCACCTCAAAGTGACCATCATGTCACATCTCTGTGTAAGTAACGTGTAAACTCTCCATAAATCTGCTTGGACCTGTAATCCATTTCCATTTTCCCTTTACTTTTAGAGCCTGGAAATAATTCAGCTTACAGTTAAACCAATTAAATATTGTGTGCCATTACAAAACCGTACTGGATTTTTATCTTCCAGTGCTAAACTTAGTCCAAAATAATTGCAGTGAATACATTTATCTACCACAGTTACCATCTGGGACATGAAAGCAAACATTTTAATTATTGCCATTGTAATTTGGGACCCACAAAGACCAGTATTTGGGCTACATATGGAGTTTATTTTTATGGATTAATGTCAAAACAGGTGGATGCAACACTTCAAAAGACAATTGGCTAAATGCCCATCAACTTTGCTACCTAGTGCAGACTACTACAAAGAGACAGAGAACTGAATTTTATACTCAGGCTGGTTGTTAAGCTGCTGGGTGATCTCAAAAACAAAGTTGGGATAAAAGACCTTGACCTCCGTTCTAAAGCACTTTTATGTATCATTGAAGTAGTTGAAGTAAAGAAACGACTTTCTCATTAGAGATGTACATTATCAAAAATTCCTAGCAATTTTACTGACTGTATTGGGAACTTTGTATGCGGGGAAAGGACACTTTACTTCAGGCACTTTTATTTGAGTAGATACCTATGAGTATGCACGATTAGCATTAGGCATCAAAGTTAAAACCTATTTGTTCTGCGTAGCTATCTATCACCAAAGAGCAAAGGAGGACTGCAATCTAATTAAATTAATGAGAATCAGAAAAATAAATATATAGGGTATGAAACACAGAGATGATGTTAGCTTCAGAGTTTTTGAATGTAGCACTGAGAAAAGGTACTCAAATGCCTTTGAAGATGGTTTCAATCTGTTTTACCAAGGTCACAATGGCTGCAAAAAGAGTAAGAAATTGGAAAAGTTACATAACATTGGTAGTGAGCAAAAACTTCTTGCAGTGCTATCGCAACGTAGACTTCACACAGCTGAATAAAACCAGAATGAACTCTCATTTAATGATCCCGTTAACACTTCCAGTTTGTGACTAAGGTCTAAGATTATTAATGCCTTCACAACAGTCTATGAAATTCCTAGCCTATGGGTGTTTGAGAGGACCACTTCTCTCCAACACATAAAGAACTCCTCCTGTGAACTGCTGAGGCTCCTCAACCCTCGCCAGTATTAAAAGAAACGAGTTTTCTCAGTTTCACCAAACTACATGTTACATCCAGCCAAACTGAGCCAGCAGTAGTTTTCCATCGCGCATCGCAACTTCTCTTATTATCTAATTATGGTTGTTTTCTGGTTTGTTTCTTGGTTTGTTCAAACTAATAAGCCAATGATCACCAAGATGTCTCACTATTTACTTTCACTATTTTAATACAAGAGAAAGACTCATACTGGACTGAGATGAGATGTAACGCAAGATCAAAGCCAGTCTGTTGGAACAAGCTCTCCGTTTTGTAAGCAGTGAGCAGTACCACTTGTTCAATTAGCAAGGGATCCAGTTTCCCGGTAGCGTTGGCTGATATTAGAGCAATAACCCATAATTCACTCAGTATCAGATCTGGAACCAATGGATGTTTTCAAAGATCTCCATGACCTGTTATCCGTAAACACGAACCCTCCCACAGCCCCCGCCCTTATTGCGGCTGGGGAGGACGCTTTTCTATTACTTTATTAGGGCCATACTTTACTGTCCCTCTTCCATGCAGATTTCGTGTCTGTTGTTTCTTCTCTAAACTGAAATTATACACGGCTTTTTGGTGGATAACATTGTCAAACTTCAAGCCTCTGAATATTCTAATTGTTTTGAATGAGATGCTATAATGTCTGAAAATAAACACATATCTGAAGATTTAAGCATTGAAGTCTAAATTCCACTTTTTGGCAGGCCTACTACGAGCGTCTAGATCTATTTCTTCATTTTTAAGATTGACCTATGTCATACTGTAGTGCAAGAATTGAGTTGAAATACTATTTACCTAAAGATAACAATACATCAATTTAGCTAAATGCAATAGTGCATCACCTTACTAAGAAAATACGTAACGTTTATCTACAGGCATGATCTTAAGTAGGTCTTCATCCCAGAAGGAATATTTTACCATCACAACTATAAACATCTCTCCACCATGTTTTGAAACTAAATAATTAGATTTAGAGAAAATATGCTTAATTATACCCAGAACAATCAAGACTGACTGCTTGGTGGGTGTGCGTTGCTCAGTCCATCTGCTGAGTACGTTCATGGCTTTTTTGGCACTTCCTTGAAGTCATGAAGTGTACACACAGAGAGGTTAGAAACGTTTCAAAACCATGTAAGCAGATGGTGATACAGCAGGTAATAATTTAATTACATAAGTCCTAGAACATGTTTCCAAAAAAAAAAAAAAAGAAAGAAAGAGGAATGGAATAAACACTGTCCAGTCTGATCTTCTAATTGCAGTGTCACAGCTTTTGTTGAACTGGCAACGATTTTCCACCCATCTATTCTGCAGTTGGAAACAGTAATGAACAAAGAGTTCTACACCATGTTTTATTTTTAATGCAATGCTGAAGATACAAAAAAAAAATTAGGAACATAAACTACAAGTTGCCTAAGACAAGAAAATAGCTATAGTTATAGAACACTGAACAATAAAATTTAGCATTAGTTTCGCAGCTACAAGGAGGTCAGAAAGATGTACGCACAATATCTGCTCTTGCATCAGCACAGAACATCGATACTGCTAAAGTGTGAAAGCAATGAAGAAACGTTACTCTCCTTAATTCTTCATTTTATGCAGCCGCACAGAATCGCATGGTGGTAGAGAAGCATGATACAGGCATGATACCAGACGTAAACCAGAAACTGAGCGATTTTAATGAAAATGAGAATTAAAAAAAAAAAAAAAAAGTAAGATTGTGTTGGTCTGCTTAACATACCACATAGGCCAAGGCCAATGCAAGCTGGAGGAGCAAAGGATCTCTCCTGAATGCTGTTACTGCAACTTCACCATTTCAGAAAAGGAACTGCTACCTCCAAAGAAGTTGAAGATGCCGAGATAAATACTAAAGCACATAAGGCTTGACTGGCAGGCTGCTAAGTCAGTGGTAGAAATCTCAACCTCAGGAATCTGGAATTACCTCAGAGATGTATCACCCTTTGCATTACGTGCAGAAATTGAAGCACAAATATGTAAGGAAGCAAATGAAAATGAATTTGAAGAGTCGGCGAACTGTCGCTATGAGACTCAAGTCTCTCAGTTCCAGTCGCCACTGGCTTTGTGAAGTGTCTTCTAGCGAGACATTAAGATACAGGCAAAAAAAGGCAGAGTTGAGTGTAGGGTAGAATTAACTGCTGTGACTTGTTTATCCCACAATAACACAAGAGTACACATAATATTTCAATTTTGTCATAGAACAGTATATTTTTTCTTTATATAAAGGTCAAATAGCTTGAAGGGTCACTATATCTGAGACACAAAGTATAACTAGCATTTGTTTTTATATATACGCATATAGGCATATATAAAAGAAACATTATAAAAAACACTAGTTTAATCCATGGGGCTATTTTAATTCTGACTACAAACGCCATAACTGGTTGCCTAATTTGAACTAAAAATCCTAGTCTTATGATTTAAGCAGCTCACAATGAAAACTTCTATTGTATTATTTTTTGATTAGTTCCATTTCTCAGCAAACTCCAATACAGCAATGGATTATGGAAGTTGGGCTCTGGATTTTATGGCGCTATAAAATAACATGTGAAATATTTATTGTTTAATGTTAAATTTTATAAAGAAGATAACCTCTCTCCAAACCGTATAGCCAATCAGTTCCGACTTGGGATCGGCTTCTCTGTTTCCATGCACAGGAGAAGAAAAACAGCAGCCCAGCTGACTGGAGTGTCACCTTGTCTTTGTAATGGACTTACTTTCTCCTAGTTTTTATTGGGCAAGTAAATGGCATAAAAGTAGTGAGGTGAAATATTTACAACTGCTTCCTTTAATTTTATTTTTTGATTCTCACAATTTATTCCCCTATAAGTTAACAAAACACAAACAGAAACATCACAAAAGGTCACTTTGATGTAGAAGCATCAAAATCCCCAGCATTATTCCAAGCAGGTTTATGACTTGTAGCTTGAAATGCTAGATAAACTGAGAAAAATATACTAAAATAAACCTCATTATGAAAACAATATATAAATACCATATAATTCTGTGCTGTGCTTGTCACTTGAAAAGGAAGTGCAAATCAAATTTTAATAAATATGACATACTAGTTCAGAGTGTAATGGTGCATTTACCACATAAGACAATTAGGATTTTTTTTAATTGAATGATGTTTAATGAACCTTTAACTTACCTTTCAGTCTGCCTACAACAGCGTTGCGAAAAGACAGAGTCTGCAATCAGAATCTTATCAGAATCCTCTGCATGTCCTATTACATCTATGCTGTTGTTGCTTGGGGTTTTTTGAGTGTTTTTGGAATTTTTAAGGAATGGCTGATATTTTATATGTACTCAGTTTACTTAAATATACACAAATATATATACACACAACTTACATATGTGCATGCATTTCCTACAGCTATATACAGAATAAATGCAAATTATTATCTGGTATTTACTTACAAAGCTACACTACTGCTGAACTACTTTTGTGGCAACAAATACCTTATTCGAACATAGAAGTGACAGAAATAACTGTCAGGTTGAAATATTTAGCGCCAGGGTACTGGGCTTCGGACTATTTAAATGGCCCTGAACAGCCTTCAAGCTGCTGTCGCTGGCAGTTGAGGGGGGGGATAAGGGCAGCACTCGCTCGCGTCCAGCCAGCCAAGCCAGCTGAGAAGCCACCTCCTCCCGCCCTCCAGAGACAAGGCCGCAGGGTAAGCGGCCTACAGAACAGAGATGCCCGTATTTCTGCAGATATAAAGACAGTCACGGTGGATGCAGCTGTCTAGGAGGACGCTCCCCTCAGCAAGGGAGCAGCAAATAAACCACGAGTCAGCTCGTCTGCTCTGCCCGCCGTCAACAGGGGCAGACCTAACACACACGAAAGTGCTCTCGCTTCAGCCGCTGACGTCTTCTGATGAATTTCACCATCCAAAAGTTACTTCATAGGAGTGAATAATGGTAAGTAGGAATAAGACAGCCCAGGGGTTCAACTCTATCAGTGAACAAAATGGGAATGAAGTGATAATGCTACCCCCAAAAAAAGGAAACCAAAAAACCCTGAAGCAAATCCTACTACCCCAAGGTGTAAAGTTTTTAATTCTAATGGACCCACACACTGCTGCAAGATGACAAATGCTGTTCTTCAGCCTTCCAGTTTCCGCTCTCTCTCCCTAGCTGCACTAATCCAACTGGCCATTACCCCGACAAACGAGGTATCCGACACGTTTTGACTGCGCCCATCACTGTGGCGTCAGTCACTCCACGGGAAGGAAAGACCAGGCAGCCAACGGAGTGAATTAGAGCAGCACGGTGAGCATCCCACTGCCGCTCTGGGGTGGTTCTACGCTGAGTAATGCTGCAGGAGGACACCAGCTGGGCTTGTACTGGAGTCCCTGATGTAGCAGATCCTACCGTAGCCCTCAGGTTTCGCACACCCAACAAAATGGCATTGTCCAGGCTTTGAAAACTAGTTTGATAAAGCACTCTGGAGTCATGACTTTATTTCTCATGGTAAAATAATGAGAGATGCCAAGCTCACCATGGAAGCCACGCAGGAGAGGACTAGAACGTTTGACTGTTTGGGACAGCTAATGTCTGTTTTGTCTTAAAATACCACAGGGGAAAAAAATTGTGAATATATGAAAATACTAGAAAAAGTTTCCTTTTTTTTAAAAACAACCAAAACTACTTCTCCCTTTTAAACTCCCTTGAATGCTAAAGACCGCGACAAAGCGTAACGGGCCAGACCCGTGCCTGGCGTAGCTGCCCTTGGCTCAGCCCTGGCATGCCCGAGAAGAGCCTGGCTCCGTACTCCACTCCAACGGTGACTACAGTCCCAACCTCTAATTGGATTTTAAACGATGCCAGCTTGATCGATGCGTCCCTTCTGATTTACTATATACTTTTTTGGCTCAGTGAAGAGAAGTTAAACATGCAGAAGAGCATAATGTGTCAACTAGGAGATTAGTTATACAATCTACATGTTGAAGTGAATAAATTTCATTAACAGAAGTAGGCCATACGCCGAAAAAGTCATTGTATTCGCTTCACTGGTGAACTAGAGCAACAAACTACGATTAGAAAGCCTCAGCAGTTCAAAAGTCTTTAAAGGCAGGTCCAGTTCTTATACAATTAATTTTTAATGATATTGTTACCATCTGGGAGATTCACTTGAAGTGCCAAATGCGTTCCCTGAGCTAAAGTATTAGCTTTAAAAAATTCGACACATCTACAACGTGCCTCCTATCTGTTTAAAGCATTATTAAAAGGTTTATGAGAATAAGCTATCAATAGTTGTACTTATTTCTTCTCCAGCACTTTTTAAGGTCCTGCAATACATCCACAGCAGGAAACATTTGCAGCTACCTGATTTTTATTGCAGGTTTTGGAAGGGCCTTAAAGTTTGCCATTAGCAATAGTCATGTAAAAACACTTGGAAAAATTAAGATTTTTATTCCAACTGGACTACGTGATGGCACCTCCTTTCGGGGGGGGGGGGGGGGGGGGGAGAATAATCAAGGTTTCTGATTTCAGAAATCAAAAGCAACCAGTATCAAAAATTGTATCAAAATTAATCCCCGTAAGATTGACCTTTTTGTAAATTTTCACAGTTTTAAAATTTAAGGGGGCTTAGAAAGTAAATTCCTTTCACTCAGAATTCTTATGAAATACTGCCAGTAACTTTTTTCCCCCTTCCAAGTAACACCAGACTCAGACAGCTGCTGTCAAACACAGGATCCATCTCCCAAATTTTAAAGCACAAATAAAATAGAACAACATTTCCATCTTTGTCTCAAAAATGTCAATATATGTTACATTTTTCAAATTTCAGCACAAATTTTTATTCAGTTACCCAAGTGCAGTAACAATGCTGAGATTTTATACAAGGATTTAGGGATAAGTGAGAATAGTTTCTAAATTTATACTTTCAAATATTTGTAAGTATTTAAAACATATCTTTCATACAATGATAACAAAAAATTACTGTAACATTGCTCCATAAAAATATGGTTTTTTGAACACGCAGCTTATATTCTGAAAAAGCTTTTCTCTCCAGTGAAATGTCAACATTCCTTCAATTTTGTTTAAAAAAAAGTACATGTGAAACTACCGAGCTGTATTTTGTTATTATAGTTCCACTCCATTTGGACTTATATCATGACAGCAAAGTTGAAAAAGTAATCAAGCATACCTCCGGTTCCTATTCCGAGTAGCAGGATCTTTTTTCTATGACTACAGGCCTCAAGACATGAAAAACAGCGATTGCTGAACACCAGCACTCTCATCAGGTTAAGAACCCAGCGGGATAGAAAGCTTTCAGCTAAATCTTTTAGTAGTTTAAAAAAAAAAAAAAACCACACCAAAAAAAAAAACACCCCACCACACACACACAACAAACAAGCTTCATTTCTGAAACTGAAACATATTTATGGAAGCACAGAAGCCTGTTTTCTTGACCCAAAGCATATTGTATGACTCATATTTAACGGAGCAGCTCCAAGAGAGACAATGGGAAAGAGCCAAGCTGTACCTCTGACTCAGTGAGTGCTTAGTGAGGACTGTCTGATTGAGAAGTACAATTTTTGAAGTTGGGGCATCTCCTCAGAATAAAAAAAAGTTGGGAATTTAATGTAAAAAAAATACTAGCAGATAGTACTGTTAAACAGTCAAATTAATTCTGCATGTCTAAACTAGACTTGGTCTCATATTCTCCTTTTCTATAACTGTTGCTCCAGCACAGTGACTTTCTACTCTTTTGACAGACAGCCTTGCGCAAAGCTCACAGGGCAACATTTGTCCGTTTTTTTGCTCAAAAAAAGCCATTGGAAAGCTGTTGATACCCACTATTATATCAGTTTCTTTCCTTTATAAAATATGTAAACACTCACCAATTTACATTTTAGAACAGATGTACCTTTTACAGTCTGCAAACGGAAGTTTTTCATGGCCAAAATGACACCTGTACCATTTATGAAAAAAAACATCTTATCTAGCTGAAGGGAAATAACACAAATACTTCAATTTTGTGTTATTTCTACTTCATCAGAAAGTATTAAAAATTACAGTAGAGATTCACAGTACCACAGACAGAATAAAGGACTAAAAGATGATTCTTCTAAAGGTCACATTACCTTCACAAAGTGCCACTTTCTGACAGCGTGACACTGATACAGAAGTAATGTACTCCATTTACCAGAAACCACTCTCTGAGATTCCTGCCCTCTGCACTCTAAACAAAGAAATTAGTGATTTTCTTCAAAGGTCGCTGGGCAGTGTGTTATTTAAAATGAGGCATTCGCCAACGGCAGTAGCTATCTAAGCAACATCTGATCTCAGCCCTGAAGCAAGCCTTTAAAATGCCACCAGAACTGAAACAACCTCTGCCCAGACAGCACTTTTTTGTGCCACGGGACAAATTCTTGATCTCTTTCAGGGCAACAGGCTAAGGCATTTCAGTTCCACGTCTGGAATCTGGTATTCTTTCCAGAATATGTTTTGCTGGGAAAATTGCTACCTCCTTTTAGCATACACGCAAAGCTACAGCGTCCCCTTTCCATGTGCTGCTTCTATTATGTGCATTAAAAAAGGGACATAACAGCAGAAATAAAACCTCAGCTACGTCCCTGCCTGGCTCTGAATGGGAAATCCTGTACATCAGCCCAAAGACAAAAAAAAAAAGGTGCTGACATTTCTACGTAAGATGTGAAACTCTAACATGGAGATCAAAAGATGAATAGAAATGCATTCAAAAGAACTAGATGCATTTTTCGTGAACAAGAGGACTCTTCAGCAGTCATTCATTATTCTGACCTTATCAAGCTTTTCAGCTTCTCTGGATCTGTGAGAGCCACTGAACACCAAATGAACCAGCCAATGCACAACCGGGAAAGCAGAGCATCTCAAGGGAACTCCATCAGGCATTTGCCAGGAAACCTTCTTTGCACAAAACCAGTTTATTAAAATAACACTCACTTGAATACCTCCTCTTTCTAAGTTTATTGGGATATTTCTATCTGCATTATAACGAAGATCTTTAGGGGAAAAGAATCTCAACAGTTATTCAGAAATATTATTCTGGTGAAATGGTGTTAATCACGTCTGTATACAAAAAACTAACACTGCCGTAACATTGTGTTTGTATAACACAAACCACGATTTACTTGCTGTTCTGTCTTGGATCAAAATTTTACTGAGCTACGTTGACTGTTCCACAGGTAAACCATGAAAATGGGTGGAGGGGGAGAAAATAAATAAATCTGACCCTCGGGCGGGATTCCTGTACAAGATCTACTAAAGAGAAAACCAGGCTGTGCCAGATGTTGTATGGAAGAACTCTAGGACTGACAGAGAGATTGATCTCCCCTAGTCTGTCTGCTTCTGTCTTGACCTTAAGCACACGTCCACTAATTCCAACAATTTCTGCAGAGCCCCAGTTCCTCAGACGATTCAAACCCAAACTCATCTTTTAGAATAACGATGAGCTACTATATTGCAGCCTGTAATCGCAGTCTTGCTCCTTGCTCATATTCCTTCTCACTCACTCCTCTTCCACCCCCTTGTCACAGTCATTCAGCTTTCAACAGAGCACCTGAGTATCTGGGGGGCAAAAGGGAAAAAAGCCAAAATAAGTATTTCCCTGTGTCCTTGAAAGTATGGTCTCCCTCGGAGGGATGAGCCTCTGTTTCAAGGGCTGCATACATATTTTGCATTGAGTTGTCACCATACAAAATTGCAGACTGAAGTACCTAAACGCTACTTGAGGTGGGTGTCAGGCAACACCTAGCTCTACACCTTTCGTCGAGCTAGACAGCCTTGAGCATCTAAAATTAAAGCCCTTTTTAATGGATTCTGATTACTTATCTCAAAAGCCTCAGCTTCAATTTTTCTTTTTCAAAACTAAGCTAGTAATACTTCTGTGTCATTAAAATGAGGAGGACAAATTGATTAGCAGTTGTAAAGTACATTAATTTGAGATAATCAAATAGAACAGAGTAAGTAAATCCAAAAGTATGTAGACCTCACAGATGAGATACTGATAATATAAATGTATTCCCCTTTAATAAGTAGCACTAATATTGTTTTTCACAAAATCAAGAGGGTATTATTTTTTTTCTGATAAACTTTTACACCTTATTACTGCAATCACTTTCTTAATTTCATGCTTCCCTAACTTTATTACTGTTAATTTTATTCACTTAATTCTGGCTATTTTCTACCATTTACTGGGAAAACAAGACAGAACTTCATCTTTTTCTGATAAATAAAAGTTAAAAGGCTTTGTGAAAAAGGACATCCATCTGTACAGTATGTTTCTTTCCACCACTGGAAGCCCTCTGACATCCTATGATATTCTTTACCTATTTAACTAACTCCCATTAAAAATCCTGCAGCCTCAGAGCAGATGCCAAGGTAGAGCGAAAGCAGGAGCGTGCGACCCGAGATGCTTGAGCAGCTGTGCCCCCAGGAGCAGCCCCACCCGCTGCAACCAGGCTTTGCATCACAGCGGATAGATCGTGAGTCTGTATATTCTCTTAAGTCCCCTGTCACTGCTGATTGAACTCCAAGCAACGACTAACTTTGTATTAGCCACAGCTGATCAACATCTTGCACTTAATTATCTTTACTGAGAAAATGATTCTTCTCCTCCAATACCAGTTTTTAAGTGAGAAAAAGATCAACTTAGAATTATTCAAATACTTGTGTGATTTTGCAGTCAACTATTTTAAATGTACACTTGGTAAATGTGATTTCTGTTGTGTTTCGGTATATGTTTAGTGAGCCAAATGCTTCAAGATGTGTATTAAAATCTGCAACTCTATTCTTAAAGGCATTATATTAGAGAAGAATGATGTATCACACTACTACTTTTTTAGACAGGTAGGTTACAACTAAACAACAAATGTTGCAGTTATCCTTTACAACCAAAAAAAAAAAAAGAGTCCACATCAGCCAAATACATAGCACTCCTAAATGAAAGTTAAAGATAAATGTATTTATATAAAATTCTCAATATTCTTTCCCTTTACTTTTCCCTCAATATTTGCAAAGTGAGGGTACAGAAGAGCTGTAAATCAATACAATTTCAATAGCCTAATGTAGACAGCTTTCTCATATGTTTTATGCCTAACGGTGGGATATGCAGTGAAAACCTAATGTCTATAACTGAAAAGATATTTATATTCATAACGTAAAAGAAGTGGAGAATGAGTCTTTAGTATATTGTGGCTTTCAGTCATCTTGGCTTTAAGTCCTGAACTAGTGCTGGATTATTAGAAGAAAACAGTTGTATTTCCCTCTCTCATTCTGTATTAACATGACAGTGGAAATAATGCACCAAGGAACTTGAAATACGTTACTAAACTGTGAGTCCTTACGGGTGGATTGTGGTTTATATGTTAATCTTTTCAATATTTGCAACTCTATTTGATAGCATTTGCCAAACTTCTCCAGTAAAAGCATTTTTCTAAAATAGCCAAACTCACTGTTCAATATTATCTTGCACCGATTCCCAGTTCTAATTATGAATGATACTCCCCACAAGCAAGACAGATTAGAAGTATTTCAAATTAAATGGGTGTAATGAGACATCTTTCCAGTTTCATTTGTTCTTATACAATGAAATGAAAGTTAAATGCCGTAGCCACAGCTCTCTGAGGTTGCACGCACCAGGTTACACTCATTGTATTTGTTGTCTCCTTCAAAAATAAACACATTTAAAAAAGAGTCAACTGTTAAAAAAAACCAAAGGAGAATATTTTAAGGTTTATTTCTTTGAAACCGACAATTCCCTAGAAACAAGATGACTTTGTCAATCTTTTGCTGTGGGTGAAAATGCATCTTTGTGAAAGCACCCTGGCTGAATAATGCCATCCAGTGGAGTTGATTAGTTAGATTTAGTCTTGCTTTGAGTTCTTACCATATTCAAAAAGAAGCTCAGCTGTGTGAATCAGCATATTACCATGAATATTCGGAGCAACACAGCTGAATTTTTCAAAACCCTTTAAAACAGAGTGGAAAAGTAAAACCAGTTGTGTTCAGCTTTTCTTCGCAGAGATGCTTCAAACTTTTCAGCTCCTTTTTCCCGCTTCGTATCAAAAGCACATTTCGCTTTCAGTAATGCACCAAAACGACTTTCTGGACTAACCCACCACAACCCCGATCAACGCAAGCGATCAAAGGAACCGTCTCTCCGACCGCGGCTGGCTGATAACCTTGCACCCCGAGGCTGCACCTCCCAGCAGCCACCAGGCGCAGCCCTCGCTCGGCCCTCAACGCGCCGCGTGCTGCCCATCATTCCCGCACCCTGTGATGTCATTTTACCGTTCAATATTATTATATGATTCAACTTCCAGAAAAAAAGTCAGGTTTCAAACCTTATTTTCATACCACATAAATACGTGCGTGCTCTCCAAAATGAAGCAAGCCACCAAGTATAGCTGGCTAAGTCATGATAATATTTTAATTTGCTGGAAATGAAAGAAGTGGATGTGTAGACAGCATTACCTAAACCTACTAACTGTGACAGAAGGCGAAGGACCCTGTGTCCCTAAAGGCACACCACTGCATCGCAGACAAGCAGAGCAACAAACATCTTATTAAACAACAAGTGCGGGGAAGCAAAAGGCAGAAGCCTCCAGGGCCCTGTTAATTATCTCAGGGTCAAAGTGGCTCGGAAGGCTGTCTCACAGACTCCCAGGCAGTCAGCTGGCAGTGCCATGGCACTGAAGTCCCCAAGGTCCTGCAGTTATAGCACTGTCATATTTCAAATGACAGGTAATACTTACGAACATGCCGACACTAACCTCCTCAATTATATTCAATGTCAAGGTCCTCGTGCTGAAGGAAGTGCTAATTTTCAACATACACACTTGCTGACAAAAGGTACTTTATCAAAGAAGGGAGTTTAGCGTACCGGCTGCAAGACGCTGAAGATCCTTTTTGACACTCACGGTGGGAATAACGTCCTTCATGCAAGCTCTAGAATGATGAAATAAATATTGCCCTCAGCCAAGCACACACACACAAAAAAATAAAATCACAATATACTGTATTTGCTTTGCTGACAGATAGTGCCTTTGCACAGAAGTCTCACACTGTTATTAACTGCAGCATGGAGGAGCAAATATTCCCTTGGTGTTTATTTGAACTTCGTCTACAGAAAAAGGCCCAGGCGGGCGGGGGCCATCGCGCTGCCTCGGGTGCTCCAAGCAGCAAGACTAAAGAGACCGAGTGCCTTCCACCAGCCCCCCAGGAGCAGCCATGTGTGCCACACAGCAGTTCAAGTGCAATTACCAAGAAAAAAGTAAGCACTGAATTTAAAGAGAAAGACGTTTGAACATGCAAACATTATTCCTTATTTATTCTCCTATTCACTCTTTGCAGAATTTGACTGAAAATACAATTAAATGAACTCGATCCGGCAGTTAGTACAGAAAAGAGATTAGGTGGCACAGATATGGCGACGGGTGAAGGAACATGGTCTCATTACAGCCTTCTATCCGTTCAGGTGGCTTCTCCCAGTTGCAGTCATTAATATGAACTGGAGACAGATTCTGCTGTGAGTTGCACCAATTTAAACCCAGAGCAACTCTCATCTGGCCTCCAATTTGCATTAATGGTCAGAGATGGCACACTGAGATGAAGAACGATGAAGACAGACACCATGCTTGGAAGGAGAAGGAGCATTACATTAGAAGAAAGGCTCTGAATTTAAAGGGACACAGTGAAATGTAAAAGGACACTTGTTTGAAACAAAAAACCTGCAAAAATTAAAATAACATTTAAAAACTTTTTTAAAAAAGTCTTTCAGTTATTTGTTTTACTCTCTTTTTTTTTTTTGGTTGTATACACACAGTTTCAGTGCTTCCTTATTACTGTTTGTGTTACCATTCACAGTGTAGTAACACAAACATCCAAAAATGCCATATTCCTACAGAACATGCCTGGGTAGTATTTGACATCTTAGCAGTTACTTGTTCAGATGCTCAGATTAGAAAAGTATTGGCTCTCCCCAAGTTTTCCTTCTTACATTGCAGAAAATCAGGCAAATTTGTTTTTTAATAGATGAGTAGGAGAATCAGCAAGCCCATTTGTAACTGATGCAAATAAAAGTTGTGGCTGTAGTATGTAAGTGCTACAGGCTACTCTTACCGTCCCATGGTCATACAGCGATGTCTGCACAGCTTTGGGAGGAATGCTATGACTTTCCTGCATCTCATAATATAAGAATTCCTCTGTAACGATGCCTGTATCACCCATGTTAACACCGAACCAGCAAACAAAACATGCTGAGGTACTAAAATCAAAAGAGCTCACTAGTCTTCCACTTTATTAACTGGGAGTGGAAGAGTTAAAGAAAACACACCAAAACATGAGTTCTGTACACCTGCATGTGCCGTTCCAACTCTATACAGATGAGGACATTTTCCAATTGATCCAACTGACCTTCTTCAAAAGAGCTGCTGGAGTAATAAACCAATATCCACTTTCATGAAAGGGAATATTTCAGCAACAAGGGTAGCAATTTTTGGCAATATGTCTACACATCCAGAGCTAGAAACTTCTGCTGACCCAGCAGATGGATTTCATAAAGCACTATGCTCTTGTTTTAAAAAAAAAAACAAACCACAACAAGAAAACAAGAACATCCTCCCCTTCAAAGCCCAACATCATCCCTGTCACTAGTCTAAGAAGAAATTCAAGGGTCTGAGATTTCAGGAGGAAACAACACGCTCAAACTTACAACATTCAGTACTCTCACGGACTCCTGAGAGGTCCGAGATTATTTAATGTCTGACTAGTCAATCCTTTTTCAACACCTTTATTCAGAACATAAAAATTCTGCAAACGTTGTCCACGAACAACACCGGCTTCTAAAGCCACACTGTATAAACACGTATTAATAATCTGCTCTGCTTTCGCTGCTGACACTAAAGAACAGAACTATTTATGCCTCCACCTAAACCTACCAATACATCAACAGTTTCCTCTCAACATCAGCTTCTCCTGACAAATGTTCCAAGTAACTCACATGTACTGGGTTTCGTCGCAAGGTTTGGCAGCTGGGGGCTACAGGGGTGGCTGCTGTGAGGAGGTACTGGAAGCTTCCCCTGCATCCCATGGAGCTAATGCCACCAGCTCCAAGATGGACTTGTTGCTGGCCAAGGCTGAGCCCATCAGCGATGGTGGTAGCAGCTCTGTGATAACATAGTTAAGAAGCGGGGGGAAAGAACAAACCTGCACAACAGCAATTGCAGCTGGAGAGGAGTGAGATGATGTGAGAGCAACAACTCTGCAGACCCCAAGGTCAGCACAGAAGGAGGGAGAGGAGGTGCTCCAGGTGCTGGAGCAGAGGTTCCCCTGCAGCCCATGGAGCACACCATGGTGAGGCAGGTTGTCTCCCTGCAGTCCATGGAGGTCCACAGTGGAACAGATCTCCACCCGCAGCCTGGGGAGGACCCCACGCCGGAGCAGGGGGATGCCCAAAAGATGCTGTGACCCCATGGGGAGCCCGCGCTGGAGCAGGCTCCAGGCAGAACCTGTGGCCCTGTGGAGAGAGGAGCCCACACTGGAGCAGGTTTGCTGGCAGGGCTTGTGACCCCACAGGGTACCCATGCCAAAGCAGCCTGTTTCTCAAGGACTGCAGCCCCTGGGAAGGACCCATGCTGGGACAGTTTGTGGAGAACTGTCTCCCATGGGTGGGACCCCACGCTGGAGCAGGGGAAAAGTGTGAGGAGGAAGGAGCGGCAGAGACAACCTAGGATGAGCTGACTGCAGTCCCCATTCATTCCCTGTCCCCCCGCGCTGCCTGGGGGGAGGAAGGAGAAAAAAAATCAGGAGTGAAGTTGAGCCTGGGAAGAAGGGAGGGGTGGGGGGAAGATGCTCTTAACATTTGGTTTTATTTCTCGTTATCCTACTCTGATTTGATTGGTAATAAATGAAACTAATTTCCCCAAGCTGAGTCTGTTTTGCCCATGACAGTAACTGGTGAGCGATCTCTCCCTGTCCTTATCTCGACCCACGAGCCTTTCATTACATTTCTCTCCTCCTACCCAGTTGAGGAGGGAAGTGATAGAGCAGCTCTGGTGGGCACCTGACATGCAGACGGGGCAACCCACCACATCACAAGAATGAGTTAGACAAAATCAGTTCAGACCCTCCCCCTCCCCCCCCCCAAAAAAAATATCAGTGTATCTTTTCCATCTCCCATTTTGTTATTAAAATAATACTCTCTTGGTTCGATCTGGCATGAATCGAGAAGACATTTCATACAAATTTAGATATACAATAGTACTATAGAGTTGCTCACATCTTATATTAATAAGATAGCTATGCTGTAAAGAGAAGCAACAGAGAAAATATCTTCCTTCAATCTTTTAGCTTTGAATAAGACAGGGCATGTTCAAATCAGTAGTGGCTTTTTTTGTTGGTGGTGGTTTTTTTGGGAGCTGAGTAGATAATACCACTCTAACAAGTTCTAAGAAAATAAAGGTTACCTGGGCTTAGGGGAATTCAAATAAGCATCTTTTGTCACTTAAAAATCTAATTTTAAAACACGGCAAAACACAGAGGTCATTAATGAAAGTCCAACAAATCCCACAAACTTTGGTGAAGACACAAAAGTATCACATTTTTAAAAAACACACTTTTGACAGTTTAATATAACTTTCGTACTTTTATATTACTGAGTATGTATGCTGTTACAAATCTGGAACTGCTACACATCCACCTCTAGAGCTGGACTAAAAGCTGAGCATCCTGAACGGCACAAATTTCCCGGCAGACTTCATGTGCACCTACCATATCTCAGCAAAATACGTATGCGTAAGCTACTACTACAGGTAATTTTACACACTGGCAGACACTCGCACATACTTTTTCTGTATATATATGCAGGTTTTTCACTTTATGGGTGAAAACTACTTTTTTCAGCGTACACTAAAATTTCTAATTTTGACCCTATTAATCTTACTGTGTTCCTGATCTCTCTGTTTTTCAAGAGAATAAGGCTTAATGGCCCGAATTTAAGGAAGCCAGAGTTCAAGAGTAAGTATGGGAAAAAACAGCGTTTTTCTTTGTTCGCACCGCAGCACTGCTCAGCCCCTTACACCGCAACCATGGCTTGGTTTAGGTACTGTAAGGAAACAATAACATACAAGACTTAAGAACATCTTTATTCTTGATTTTTAAAATGCAGATAGTTCAGATATACAAAAGCTTGGGTGAAACGGAAGCACTGAACTTCAGGGCAAAATCTGGAAAGCAGCTTAGTGTTTTCTGCAGAGCATTACTGCTGTCCCTAGGGCTCAGCGGGGAGCTACAGCACCAAGGTCGTGGCTTGAGAGTCCACAGTGCGATGCTAAATCATGTTTTAAACAGCCATACACTGTGCTACTATACAGCTGCGCCAGAACATCTAGACAGGCAACGCTACGTTGGGCAATGCAGACAGGATCGTAAGAGCCTGGATATAGACGGGTGCACATGGTCGTGCTCACACAACCCGAACCGTATACGCACCATCAAAGATTTGCTAACTCTGCCATTCTTTACTCAGCATTTCTTAGCGTTCCCCACACAGATGACTTATCACTTCAGAAACATAGGAATAGACAAAAACTAGATTACCATCTAAAGACCCACCCCAAAGATTTATGAAAAGAGCAACTTTTCTAAAGGCTGAAGAAAAAAACAAGCCGCATTTCCAGAGCCAACTCTCAAATCAAAATTGCTTCCCCAAATGATGTTTCCCTACACATGACATGACTTAAGACTCGTTCAGTTCTTGGACCAGTAACAACCCCACTGAAGAGAGAAGCCTTGGAAAGACGGATGCGTTTTGCTCACGTTGCAGCTGAGGGTCGGCAGCCCAAGCTGTCCGGCAGCTCTGCACCACACTAAATGCTTTCAGGGCTATTGGTACAGCAAGTTCAAAGGGAACTTTCTAGAACATTCATAAAGTGTTTCCGCCCAAGTCAACAGTAGATGTTGAAAGAAAGAGCCTGGCATATGCAATGGGAATATTCCTAATGCTGTATGTTGGGATTTTTCTTTCAAAGGAAGAAGGTATTCAAATACAGGGAATTATACACAATCATCATTACTGGCTGAAGGAGAAAGCAAGCTAAAAACCAGTGTCCTGAAGCAATTTTTGAAATCCTGCTTCTAAAAACTCTTATAGCTTATATCATTTTAAAAGATAACGCATGCTGTTAGACAACTTCACTCTCCTTTCTCATGCCTTAATAAAGACATTAAAAAAAAAATTCCATAAAATCCATTTTTGTGTCCAGTGTGGGTGGCAATACAGGCTCGATTCTCATCTCTCTTATTGTTGTGTATCATTTAGAAGTCTCACTCGATCCACCCTACTACCCATTGCTCCAAAATACATAGGTTGCTCTGACAACCAAAAGCCTGTACTTTGTACTGTCATATATACAATTTTGTCAGCCTAGACAACCTGTTGGCAGCTATTACAAAACAAAACTGCAGAAAGCAAGAAAAAAAGGCACCTCTTTTCCATACTTACTTTCATTTCTTGAGCTAGTCAAGATTTTACAGTTCAGAAGAATATCCGAGACAGCTTTTGTTTCACCTTTCATATGCAGAACAATGACTTTCCTCACCTGATTAACTTTGTTCTTACATGCTATTGCTGTTTTGTTCTGGTTTATGAAAAATAAAAATTAATGAGATGGCTTAAAACTCTGCTTAACTGTAAAGCTACCTTTTTTGGTGGGTTTATTAACACATAGCACTGTTCCAACACACATGACAATTACCTCTATGCTGTCAGTGAACAAAATTAATCTTGAACTCTGTGACTCTTTAGAAAACTTCCTAGCAAGCCGTAGCTGCCCTTCAGAACAGCCTAGCCCTTGAAAGAAAATATGAGAGTGCATATATATTTGTATGATCCATAAAATCCAACAGAAAAATCTCACAAGTAGAATGAAGAATATGCACGCATGAAGGAAGACACCAAGGTCTCAGTCTCCACCATGCCTGAAGATGGGCAACAGAAGACCTTGCCCACTGCTGGAAATAACTGGCATGTATTACTTGGAATTGTCTGAAACTGTCTTAAAAGAAACCAAAGCCCTTTAAATATTGTAGTTCATTCAAACCATACGTGCTGTACCAGTGGTGCACTACAAGATAGGGGATTTCCCAAATCCTAACAAAAGCAATGGGCGAGTTCCCTCTCCACCCTTGTTCTTTGCATTACAGCAAACAGACTTGCTTTTTACTATCATCTGAGGTATTCAGTTTCCGTAGGAGCAAAAACAAACAAACAAAACAAAAAAAAAACAACCCTAAGAAACAAATATTTTTTCCTCCCAGTAACTGTTCCATAAATCAAATGACATTTAAAAATTTATAACTGTAAACACGCTTTTATTTTCCTTGACCTGCCAAGCAAAAACCCCAGTCTCCAGATTCAGCGGTGTGTGGCCCAATGCGAACAGGAAACCTGAGATCCTGAGGCCAATAACCTCATTTAATGGCACAGCAATAAACAGTTAAGCACACACACAAATATTATCTTCTCCCACCTTGACTCAGACATGCCCACATGAACTTAGATAATCAAATTTATAACTGAGGCTGTATTGTTTGGTCATTTTTCCAATGGCTATAATCATGATTCAATTAGCTTCCTCCGAGCATTGGCAGGTGCGCAGTCAATGTCCCGTGACATTTAAAGGATTGGTACCTGTCCAACCCTTCTCTCCTCCACGAGTTGCCTGAGGTCTCAAAGCAAAACACATCTGCAAGACGATGCACAGGAAAGGTATTCCAACCTGGGCTGCTTCCCTCTGCAGGAGCAGCATGCGGAGAAGGGAAGCTCCCAGATTTACGATTCCTCCAAAGCAGTCATTTGGGTTATGATTTCAGAAGCACAAAACCACCCTAATCACCTCTGTAAGAATCAATATTAAATGTATATAAATTTTATAAATATACATCAAAAATATATGTGTGGATATATACATATATAAATATTAAAAAAATTAAAATTTCATATATGCTTCCAGAAGTTAAATAAGCCAAGATGCTGCATCACCAGGCTTCAGCACGTTGGACACTGCCTATCCAGGACCTATTAGCGGGACGCCCAAGGTTTGTTCAGAGAGAAGTTTCTCTTAAGAAGGCAGCGATTTTATTCTTCAGCACTTTTGCCTGCCTATTACTATTACTAAAGTTCAGCACCACTCAGGTACTAAAACTGGAAATGTCTGTTTTCTCATAAGGTAATGGACTTAAATATTATTTAGGCGGAAATAGATTCTTTCCTCCGCAAATGTGATGGAAATAATCTGCAAGTACTTTCATTTAGAACCACTTATGATGTAAAATTATTTCAGACTGCGGCTTCACTCTAGCGTAGTATAAAAATTTATATTAAAGCTGACTCTCAAACATGTGCAAGCTGTAATACCATTCCAGTACCAAATTTTATGAAATCAAACCCACCGCAAAAGAGACTGTTAGCTGATTACTCACATAAGCTGCTATCTCACAAAGAGAGCTGTATAAAATACTCGGCAGCAGATGAAAAAGGATACCCTGCATGCAAACAGCTCTACCTTTCCTTATTAAAAAGTCACAAAGAAATTCTCCATATTCTACAGAGTTTTCCCTCTGACAAATATATCCCTTTTCCAGGAAGAAAACAAACAAACAAACAAACAAAACTAGAAGAGTCCTTTTGTGGAAAGCCTGGAGACAGTGAGTCCAGGCTGGTTCAACACCATCCCTTAAATGTTTACTATGCAGCCACTTAACTGAATACCCAAATATCTAATAGGCAAAAAAACATTTCAAGCATCACAATTACCAGTTTAATTCTTTCATGCCTTCAATCACATCGCCTTGTTAGTTAGTGAAGGCAACCTCAAAAACACTATGCCTTTAAATTTGCTTTTAATACAGAGTGTTTCGCACTTCACATGCCCTCAAGAAGTCACGTACTTTTGCCATTCAGAAAGTTCAAACAAAGGTGCTTTCAACCCACCACAACAGCAACACAGTTTGCACAAATCTTGTGGTCTGGCCTGTGCAGAAGACAGCAGTCCCTCCCTGAGGACATCAAAGGACAGAGATTTATACAGCTGGATCAGGCCCAAATGGGTTTATCTGCATTATACTCAGTAAATTATCTGGAAAATGCCCAAAACAGCCATGGAAGATGGGCAGTGCTATTGTAGTGGTGTGTGGGAAACAGGAGTGAGCAGCGACTACTATGAAGATGTCCTTAAAATCTGTCTCTTCAGCACATAAAGAAATGGGGGAAAATTGGATTCTCTAAAGGACTTCCATTGGCTTGGCTGGAAAATGGTAGGTATGTCCTCTTTTGGTTGTTTTTGGTTTTTTTTGTTTTTTTTTTAAATAAGCAAAGGAAATATTCAGCAAATTATTCCTTTGTGGCAACAGAGCTGAGGAGGCTTGAGGAGCACATTTCAGGTCCTTCAGAAGGCAGCACACCTGCAGGGACGAGCGAGTGGGAAGCAGGGTGATGGTGTCAGCAAGCCAGAGCAGAGCTGATGGAAAAGACGGCAGAAACATTGACCAGGACACCCAACGAGCAACTCTGCGTGAGCTGGAGCAGCTCCCAGCAGATCTGCCCACCGGGAACCAAGACATACCTGGCAGGTCAGCAGCCCCGAGCTGTGTTTGTGGAGAAGCCCCCTCCCAGTGCCCAGACAGGGCAGATGGGCCATGGAGCAACAGGCATCTTTCAGCCCATCAAATGGGCCCCAGATGATAAGACAGGAAGTTTTCTGTATAGGAGAAGAGCTGGTAGCTACCTCAAGCAGTCCTTCAGTGCTCTCTTCAGGGCTGGAAGTCTTGCTCACCTTCAAAGACCCCAAACTGAGATATTACCATCTTTCCTTTCATCCCTCTTGCCAGTCACATTAAGTCTATTTAACCGGTTGTTTGGGATTTGACACTTGACCTCACTGAGGACACAGCCATTATAATTTATTCTTCCTGGTTTCTAGGAAAAGGCTTAACTGGTGGAGGCTTTGCTTTTTTTTTTTAATTTATTTTGTTAGTAATTGACTCCTTGCTGCTAACTGGTGCCTGCAGAAGAGGTAGATTTGCAAGAGCAGCAGCAAGACATGTTCAAGCATGTGACAGGCATAGCATGCTGACAGGGTTTGGGAGATACAAGTCTTTCAAACACGCCAGAATTATGTTCCAGTAGAGAACTTAAACTTTTATATCTTCTAGCAATTTCTCAAAACGAGTAAAACTTCTACAAATGAAACAGCTGCCCACACAAAAATTAAAGCAGCAATTGCCAGCACATTTTACTTCATCTATAAAGGCACGCAAGGTAGCAAAAAGTTTTGCACATATTTTTCTCAGGGAAATAAACTCAGCCAGAAAGCAGCTTTCTGACTTCTGAAGACAGACAATCAGGCTTTACAGCTGTCGGAGGACGCCACACGTTTTGTCCCTGGAAGCCAACACCGTGTCAGACAAGCGATCCTGTGGGCTTCCTGGGGGAGTATAAGCACACAACAACAAAACTCCACTAACCAGGAGCACTGGATTTTGACAGCCACAGCACAACTTCCTCCCACTAGTGATGCTGATGGATGTTTTCCGGACCAAAACCGACAGTGACAAAAGAGGCTTTAACATGAAAGAGCCTTTCCAGTCCCTCTTCACGCGGCTGGGAAGGCTGGTACTGACTGACAAGCAAGTCGAAAATTACAAATGATTGACAGCCCTAAAACAACGACAGAGGTGGGGTGTCTTCAAAGAGCAACCACTCCCACTGCTGGTAGGAGTTTTTTACCATTTCTTGCAGTGACTGGTTTTGCTGCACACGGCCAAGAGGACAATTGTTTCTTCACCCGGTCTTCTTCACTGCTGGCACCCGCCCTGCCCTCGCTCATCAGCCCAAGACACCAAAACCAGTTATGCTGGGATCCCTGACGTAGTTTGATCTGGGATGTTGCTCACTACATCTACCAGTATTATGGAAAAGAAACTAGTTGGGAAAAGATAAAAACAGATGTGAAACTAAAGCAAGCAACAAATTGTAGCGGACTCATTATCCTTCTCATGTCCTGTTTCCATTACTGACTGCTAAAGGCACGCTTGTCATCTCCAGTGCCCCTTCTCCATCTTCTCAGCAACACTTGGCTTTGTCTTCTCAGGGGAAAACACACAAACAAGAGACGAGTTAAAATTATTTGACACCTTTTACATTCCTCACTATTCTGAATGATGGTCCAACATTGCTGGAGAAGTAACCTGCAGAACCCTAATCCCAGCTGTGGCACAGACAGCACCATCCCACAGCTGAGCTGCCAGCAGGAACGCGGGTTTTCCACATGACGTTTCTGTTCAGTCCAAGCTCAGGCTGGACAGGACTCTGAGCAACCTGACCAAGTTGAAGATGTCCCTGCTTACTGCAGGGAGGTTGGACTAGGTGACCTTTAAAGGTCCCTTCCAACCCAAATGATTCTAGGAACCTAGACATAGAGCCCATTTATTGCACAGTCAGCACAACATGGCTAAGTAACTTCAATTTCTTGGGAAAAAAGCCATAGTAAGGATGTGTAATTTGGGCAAGATTAGCACCTGCTGCAAATAAAAGTCAGATTTATACTTGCTAAGGATCTAGTCCACCAAGGAACAGAATAAATCTAATATTCAATTACAGAAACAAGAACTTAATTTTAGTACAGATGAGGATCATGACGTAAAACATAGCATCCTACAATCTATCATGGTTAGCATGATTTTAATGGATCATTAGAAACGCTTATGGAACCTGTGAGTTTCTGGGCACTACTTCGAGATCAGTAGTAAAAAAAATTCATTCTCTAGTTACCTGCTAAAGCAGCTTAGCATACTATACATGCTGAAGAATTATCGTCTACTTGAGAAAAGATACTTAACTCCTTACAATGCAGCAATAAAAGATGCCTGATTGGAGATGAAATCTGAAAGCTTTGAGAATACCGCTATGTAAAGTATTATATTTTATACTCTTTTTCTTCCTTCTCAAAATGATTGTTTTTCCACAGACTTTCTAATATGAGCATACAAACAGAAAAATTCCAGTATTTCTTGTCAGTTATGTCAAATTATAACCATTTATTACAGTGCAGAATCCTGGATAAAAATACGGTATAAATTACATACCTAGCTCTATCTGCACCTTAAGAATTTAAGTATGTCCAGAATCAGACATCAGGATGACTGCTCATGAAGAAATCTTTCTGGAGTCAACATGCAGCCCCTATGGTCACTTGTATCCAGACACATCCTCCTTGCAGAGTAGCCACCTCTCCTACTCTGCTGCTTTAACCTCTCTTCATATTTACTATGCTCTGAAGAATTTTAATAAATATTCCATGTGGTATCCATAAAGCAAATAAAAATGATTAACTAACAGTCAGCACAAATGCCTCTAAAGTAGCATGCACTCTTCTTTCATGCAGGATCATCAAGTTCAATACCAAGATAAAGGTTACGTTTATTAAGCATTAGAGATCTGAGTTCTCATCACTCAACCACCCACCTTTTTTTTTTTTTTTTTTTTTTTGAGAAAGTGTAATAAAAGAAGGTGCACAGTTCAATGGTGACCTTTAATAGTACTGTGTGTTCTTGTGGGAGGAAACGTGCTGTATTTGATTGTTAGTTTTTATAAGATTAATTAGTGTGGCATGCTAATTGATATTTTTTGGTAGATGAGAACTATGAAATAATTTGTTTCCCTTTAAAGGAATTCTGTTATAAATGCAATCCACAGATGAGTAATTGCAGTGCTTTATCACAGCAATACCCTTTTTTTTGGAGATACATTTTTTAAACATAAAACAAACCCATCCATTTGGGTAAGTTATCTGAAAGCGTTCTGTAGCACATTTCTTTCAGACAGCCAGTCCTTCATGGATTTAAATCACCAAACCAGATACATAATGAAGGTGCTCTGTTCAACAGGGTGACAGACGCCATCAACAGAAAGCCTTGGCATTAGCAAGCTAGCACTTCTCAGCGCAGGAATATTGCCTTTGTGCACAATTTCTACTGCAATGCAACTTGCACACAAACACAAAAGCAGTTAGTTTGCAAAAAGCCAGCATTGTTAAACTGCTGCTCATGTTGCTTACCCTTTACTTGTACTAGTATCTATGTACATAGGCATCATAATCTTTCACCAATGTGACCTTCAGAAATCGCACGTTAGCATGCCAGCAGGTACAGTGCACTGCACACACTAATGGAGACGGCTGGACAGCGCAGTCAGACCACAGACACACGATAAAGTTGTCACAGACTGACACGCTACCCACATCAACCAAGCCACGATAACTAACTCCGGTCACCTGCTTCAGCTCATGAAACGCAAGGTCACGCGCGCTACCGAAGCCCTCTTCCACGAAGCCCTCTTCCACTTCACCTTAGGCCAAGTCCAGCGAGCTTGCGTTTGTGCCAACACGGCCTGTCCCTGCCCCGCTGCTAATCCCCTGCAACCGGGCACAGTGCCCTGCGCACAGCCGCCCAGAGACACTGCTGCCACCCCGGGAGCCGCTCCGCACGCACCCCAGAGTAAGAGAGAGATGAATCGCGCAGTCGCTGCCTTCTCCCTACGGTACCAGTAGGGTCTTGCGCAGAATTTGGCCAGCCCTTTGAGAGACTACATCAAAACTTCTTTGCCTAGTAGCTAACTCAGCAGTGACACCCCAGCTCTCGCCACGTCTGTCACAACGCTATCACAGTATCGGACCTCTTCATTTTTACGCCTTTGGGGAAATACTTCAGCCTACACAAAACACCCCAGAACAGGCTTGTGTCTGAACACAAATTACGCGTTAGAAGGATCACATACCGCTCTAGTTAGATGATATAGCTTCTAACAGCCCCGTAGACACTATTTTTCTCAGCAGATCATCAATTTTTGTAACAACTGCAGGAAAATCAGCCTAGATGCACAGAAAGTGGCAGCGGCCATCTTCAGAGTAGCTGCTGAGTTGGGACTGGGGAGTGTAAACAGAACTGAGAAACCTGCCTACCTCTGTGAATCTGGCCTAAATGGAAGAAGCTTATCGTCCACTAACTACAAGCTGGGAAATGGGACCAACCAACCAGCCCAACGCCCCAGCCCTGACAAAAGGAGAAGCACATGAAGCACAAAGATTTAACTGTCCATTAAGCAACATTTGATCTTGCTGGTAGTAGGAAGTAGAAATTCAGTTTCATGAGCTTTATCAGACACTACACATCTCTTGGGACTTCTGCTAGAAAATGTCACTAGAAACTGTGGCTGGACTCTGTTAAGGTTCTTTAACAGACCCACTGGCAGAGGCCTGGGAAGGATGGTGTTGTATGAGCCTGCAGTTCCCATTTTGGTGTTGCACAATGAAGGAGGCAGTAACAGATTTTTAGTTCAGACTGAACTCATTTATTTATTGTTAGTTTTGGCAGCCAAAAATGTTTTTCTGCGAATCAAAAATGAATTTTTTGCAAAATGAGAGTGCCCTTCTGATCAAGTAAGTGCTTGATTCAATAGGCAATAGTCTTTCTCAAAAAAATAAAAATAATAAAAAACCAAACACAACCAAAACTAACAAAACAAAACCCCAAAATGTTTTAAAACAGTGCAATGAAGATTGCAGTAGCTGTACAACACACAAGAGTGTCAACAGCAGAGGCTCCCCATATAAGCCATCCTTCACCCATGGTTTAGGGAAATCAGCGGAAAAGAGACAAAGTGGAAAAGACACCCTGAGTTCAAGTCCGAACACTCTGAATGCCCACACCAGAATGCTGGCAGCAGCAGCAAACGACCCTGCACGGTTTGAGCTTTTTTGCCTTTCCTTCAGGGAACAGCTCCAAGACCACGGTTGCTCTGCCCTTCCTGCTCCAGCCTGCAGGTCCGCTGGGAGAGACACTTTTCTTTTTGGGGGGAAATTCTATTCCAAGCAGGCTTTTGACTGCTAGGGACCTCACTTCCTTGGCTTTGGGAAGCTAAATCTAGACTGTTTTGTTGGTAGGGAACAGCAGAAAGCAAGCTACGTGACAGGAGGAGGAGGACATTTCGTAAATGAGAAGCACACTTGCATCAGGTGTGAAGGAGAAAAAAAGTACATTGGCAGCTTTTACACTAGAATTATACTGACATTATTTCACCCTTCTCATAACTGCAAATGAGGAGTAAGATTAATTTTACAGCAGCAGATTTTCCCCATGACTTCAACAGAATTAGATTAAATTAATGTTTCAGTTGTATTTAATCTAAATTTCTGTCTTCTAAACTGGAGGCAAATGGTTTCTAATCACTATTTCTGTACCATCTGATGTTAAAGGTTCATCAATTTCGTTTCCCACCAATATGATTAAACTCTTATTCAGGCAAGAAAACATTGTTAGTAAGCAAATCAATTCCTTTTAAAACTCTCTCATGTACTACCAGTTAATAGCTTCTTCAGCCAAAACAGTAAAAATACACTGGTCTCGGACTAATTTTCTAGCTATATGTTGAGCTGTGAGTGTGTGGTGTTTCTCCCCTCCAATTCTGACTGTCCCAGACTAGCAACATATAGGACATAAATTTGAATTTCCCTCTACATAACTCTTTAAAAAGAACAGTTAGAATCATAAACTGCCAAACTGTGTGATTTTAACTTATTTAATGAAGGACAGAATGAATTTCCACTTTATAAAATGTACCTCCAATTAATACCAAGACTAAAACACCCTGTGCTATTATCAAAAAGTCATAAAACATCTGGGTTTAACAATAATCTGGCTGAAGAGTACCATACATAACAGAAATAAAATTCCTTATTGCCTCTCATCATCATCTATCTCTAAAATGATACTGCGCTCACACATTAATTGCAGATGTTAGATAAGCAGATTGTACCAGGAGGCCCTGAAAGGCTGGCACACCAACTGCTGGCAGCACATAAAGCCATTAAACCGGCGAGATCCTTCCTCCGCCAGGCCTGCCAGCAGCGCGATTTCACAGCGTAACACCTTGTCAGTCATTTACCTTCAGCTGTACTTGTGGAATATATCCCGCCATAAGCACTTTATGCATTACAGCTCGGTCTAATAGGGGGAAAAAGACTTTTCCAGGTGGGGCACGGGGAATTAAGGGGTTCCTGACACCGCTTCCAAACAAACGAGTAAATAACCTGCCAGCGGCACAACAAAGAGTGAACTCTGCCATTCTGAGATTATTTGTTTCGTTGTACAGGGATAACAAACATACTGGAGGGCAAAATTGGTCTGTTAATATATCTACTTAATTTGAGCAAGCTTCAGCATTTCAACAAGATGACAAGGCTCAAGCACCGCCACAGGTACCGAGGCACTGCCACTGCACAAGCTCTGTTGGGAAAAGCCCTTTTTCGGAAAAAAACAAACCACTACAGAATTTTGACCCCAGCTATCAGCCCCGACACAGTACCACAGCTTTCTGGACACTGACAGCTTTTGGGGACTTTCCCTCCTCCCAGCACCGCCCCACACCAGGCCCAGCTAAGTTTGGTTTGTGTAGCAAGGACAAGGGACATGCTCTCCCCTCTCCTCTGTCGCCCTTCATAGCTTACCTGCTTCATCATCACCCCATCAGGGACAAGGTGCAGAGGAGAGCAAGGAGGAGAAGGAGGAGAAGGAGGAGAAGGAGGAGAAGGAGGAGAAGGAGCTCTCTGCCAAGATGGGCACTGCTGGCAGCTCTGGGCAGCGGGAGCTCACCGGAGGCAGCTTCAGTGCAGCTGGTTCTTCAGCTGTCCCTGATTCTAGGTAGCCAGCTGAGCAGGAACGAGCGAGGAGCACACCTTTCCAGCCAGTACATTCACCCAGCGTCTCTTCCGCACCCCTGGGAGGGCAAGGACGAGGCCTCGGCGTCGCCCTGTGCTGCCCAGGGCGAGGAGAGCCCCTCTGCGCCTTGCACAAACACTTGCAAAGAAAAAGGCATTTATACTCCAAATGACAATCCACCCTGTCCTGCTTAGCAACGGTCTTCCTCCTCTGCAAAGAATTAATAGTATATTGTTACCTACTTTCAACACCACGCCTATATGATCAAATGTTTAACTCCTTAGAAAAATAAACTCTCCCTCTAGCTAGGGCAACTTCTGCAGCGTACCATCAGATGCAGGGCTTTGACAGCCGGCTTAGTCGTAAACAATCAAAGGTTTCAACAAAGACAAAATACTTGTGCGGGATACAATTTCCGCCAAGAAATCCAATGAAGAGTGAGGAACAGCAAGGAAAGAGGGTAAAATATCCTGGACTTGAAACGAAAGAAGCCTGCAGATGACACTGGCCTGGAAGGAAGGAAAAACTAACAGAACCTATCACTAGGCATAATTAACAGCTGTGTAAGAAAGAGCAGATTTCAGAGGAAATCCTTCTTCTGTAGAGGTTTAAGGGTGACAATAAAGCTTAAACTGTCACAAGCGTTTGATTAGCACATTACAGATGGAATTTAAAACTGGCAGGTTAATACTCCAGAAGTCCCCAGGGTATCAGACTCCCACCAATGCACCTCCTCCTTTGCCTGGGCCAATCAACCTACATTCATACTTTCCCACCACGTGACAAAATACATCTGCTGGTAAAAAAACCCAGCTTTTCCTGGAAATAGATTAAATATTTATGCCATTCTATTACTGATGTAAACACTTCTCCTACACAATTTTCTAGATATAGATCAGCAGCTTCATTGCAAAACTTAATCATGCACTGTTCCCTGAAAAGTGCTTAGCAGTATGTTTTAGAAACTGTTCACAGAAGGTAATAAAACATGCGTAAAGTCACATAAAACTTATAATCATTGTTCCAGCCATTTTAATACTGAAAAACAACTGTGTTCAGAGGTTGAACAGCCCTCGCTAACACTACATATGCCCTTCCAGTACCTAATTAGCTAATAATACTCTGGGTGCCCGTAATGCACAATTCAAATGCCTTGCTTACCAATGTGTTTAGTATTCTGCAAATAAGTCTTCGTACCAATTAAATCCCTTGTTATTATGAAAATGCTTCCATACTGTTGTAATAACACAGGATAACACAGTCAATGCTACTAATCATGAGGCTATTCTTTGAATAATTGCAGGATTTATGAGTAATCATTGCTAAGGATACGCTACTATTCAGTACAGAGTACACAAAATCTAATAATACCTTTCAAATAAATCTGATTAATGTTACAGTATCCTTTAAGTGAGGCATGTACATAAAAATCTTCCCAAACCACTGAGAAGCTGTATTTTACAGTGCAGTAATTTACTGTAGCAATTCCACAGTGATGTACATGCACAGTAATTTGCAAGTGTATGCAGATAGCAAAAATCTATTTTTCTTCTCAATATCTGAAAATATTGCTAAATATCAGGTCTAATCTGAAAGAACATTATTACTTCCATTTCCCCTAGAATAGGCAAATTAGACTTTTGCTCACAGAAAACTTTTGGGGCAAACTCAGGACTGAGCCCAGATTCCCTATCAAGTAGGCCAGCAAGTCCAGAACCTGCAGTATCTCCACAGAAATGTTTAATTGTACTGCCTTACAGTTTAGTCCAGTTCTAAAATTTTTTGCTGAAACCATATACAGTAGGAGAAATACTTCATTCATCATCAAAATAATCAAATACATTACTTATAAAATAACACATGAACTTTTCTTATTACTTAAAAAGTTATCCACCTTACAGCTACCTGAAAAAGAAAACTATGGGGCTGCAGAGCAAGGAACTCCTACCATAGCAGGAGATTACAGCACTAAGATGCAGAACTAGTAGGGACTTTAAGAAAATCAGTAATACTTTCAAGAAGTAACTGAACATGACAATTTATAAAGTACAATTAAAGAGTGAAATTAAAAAACTACTAAAAACCTCCAACACAGTATAAGAATAGAAACATTTCAGAGAATTATTTAATTAGTAACTTACACTTATGAAGACCTTTAAAATTATTTTCACACACAACTGGCCAAACCCACAGAAGTCAGTGTGACAGGGAAGAAATACAGAGATCAGATCACCTCTTCTTGGACAAACCAGTCCCAAACCTCCTTCACCGGTGCCTAACAGAACACCTGGACTAAAAGTGCCCCACCAACCCCAAATCCTTCCAACCTTCTACCACTGACTCCTGAAAACACCTGAGACAAAGGCCAGGCAGCTCCACGTGCGTGCAACCTCCTCACCTCCCAAGCGGGCACGCCAGGAGGACTGGCAAAGCTGGCCAATGGTGTGGTTATCAGCCATGCTTCCAGAGGGCCAATGGTATTGGCATTCGCTGGGGCACACAAGGAAAAACCCTAGGACCAAGTACCGAAATCAGCACCTCGAAGAACACCCCTTGCAGACTGGCTGTCTGTGGGACTTTCTGACACAGCGTCTCTCTGCAGCAGTAACTCTTGTGATACACGCAAGGGCTCCGCGTGCATTTTCATCACCTCTCAAAGTTCCAAGTTGCCCCTATTGCTTTATGAATACGGTATGTCGGACTACACACCCACATATTTTTTAAATGGCATCTGTCTGCGATGTTCATTCCAAATTCCAAAGGAGAATGTAAAGATGTCTGCTAAACAGTAAAACAGCATTTGGCCTAAAACTGGACACAGAAAACTTCAAGTTCATTAGAAACATTTATCTGTAAAAATTATTCTCCAAGATACCAATATTAATACATTGCATACAAAATATAATAAATGCAGAGAGAAGTAAGTGAAAAATCTCAACAACCTGCTACAGACAAAAAATCTGTTTATTTTTCCTTCAGAAGACATTGGTTACTCAGGCAAACCACCCTATTAGCAAATCCCTCCAAAAAGAGACGATAAACATTCCACAGAGACTGATTGCAGGTAAACTGTTGCTTCTGGTCTCCTGCCCAGTGAATGTTTTTCTAAAGGAACACAAATATTACTATGCCAACCACCACTACACAACACTGGACTCCACCTCTTCCTTTTTTAAAAAGCCAATTACCCACACACCAAAACAGAAACATTTACTGATTTTATTACATCTCGGTTAGATGCCAAAGCTCACCCAAAAGGCATCAGTATCACCAAGTCAAGCCAGGCAATTCCCCATTAACAACAGTATTCAGCAGCATCCTACACAAATTTCTCACAGGAAAGAAACAGGAATCTTTGCACACAGATACAGCACTTGACAATTGAAATAGTAAGATAAGAACAGATGTGAAAAGCTCTTCAGAAACATAGCTGTTGTCAACAAGTCTTTAACTGTAAAGGAAAAAAATTCAAACTCTTCTTTTAATGCACCCAAATCACATCACTAAATACATTTTACATGAATTTACACTGTGCTTCGGGGGCAGCAGGTTACTTCTAAATAACAACAAAGAGAGTTCTACCCAGGGCAAGGTTCTCAGACTATATATTAAGTATCAAATCACAGGTCTACCTTAATTCAAACTGGGGTCTCAGCGTGGGGAAAAAAAGAAAATCTTCATTTTCCTAGAATGCTGAAATTTTGTTTTTTGAATGCTGAAGATTTGCTTTCTGACTTTGATCAGAAGCTTTCCTAAAATTTTCTCACCTGTACACGTGCCACGCACTTGGCAATCCACCAGGTCATTACAGCATTCTTTCAAAATTATAGCATACTCAGTGATTTTTTTTTTTTCCCAAACATGTAAAATGTGTAAAATGGTATTTACCTAAATTGTACAAGTATCACAGAATCACAGAATCACAGAATAGTAGGGGTTGGAAGGGACCTCTGTGGGTCATCTAGTCCAACCCCCCCGCCGAAGCAGGGTCACCTACAGCAGGCTGCACAGGACCTTGTCCAGGCGGGTCTTGAATATCTCCAGAGAAGGAGACTCCACAACCTCCCTGGGCAGCCTGTTCCAGTGCTCCGTCACCCTCAGAGAGAAGAAGTTCCTCCTCATGTTCAGACGGAACTTCCTGTGCCTCAGTTTGTGCCCATTACCCCTTGTCCTGTCACTGGGCACCACTGAAAAGAGCTTGGCCCCATCCTCCTGACACCCACCCTTCAGATATTTGTAGGCATTTATAAGGTCCCCTCGCAGCCTTCTCTTCTTCAGGCTGAACAAGCCCAGTTCCCTCAACCTCTCCTCGTAGTGGAGATGCTCCAGTCCCCTCACCATCCTTGTAGCCCTCCGCTGGACTCTCTCCAGTAGCTCTTCATCCTTCTTGAACTGGGGAGCCCAGAACTGGACACAGTACTCCAGATGAGGCCTCACCAGGGTAGTGTAGAGGGGAAGGAGAACCTCCCTTGTCCTGCTGGCCACACTCTTCTTGATGCACCCCAGGATCCCATTGGCCTTCTTGGCAGCCAGGGCACACTGCTGGCTCATAGTTAACGTGTCGTCCACCAGGACACCCAGGTCCCTCTCCGCAGAGCTGCTCTCCAGCAGGTCCACCCCAAG
Source organism: Opisthocomus hoazin (assembly GCF_030867145.1). Taxonomy (NCBI): domain Eukaryota; kingdom Metazoa; phylum Chordata; class Aves; order Opisthocomiformes; family Opisthocomidae; genus Opisthocomus; species Opisthocomus hoazin. Next base: position 22,210,079 of record NC_134417.1, read on the forward strand.
CCTGTACTGGTGCATGAGGTTGTTCCTCCCCAGGTGCAGGACCCTGCACTTGCCCTTGTTGAACCTCATCAGGTTCCTCTCTGCCCAGCTCTCCAGCCTATCCAGGTCACGCTGAATGGCAGCACAGCCTTCCGGTGTATCTACCACACCTCCCAGTTTGGTGTCGTCAGCAAACTTGCTGAGGGTACATTCTAACTCTTCATCCAGGTCGTTGATGAAGAAGTTAAACAAGACTGGGCCCAGTACTGACCCCTGAGGGACACCACTTGTCACCAGCCTCCAACTAGACTCAGCGCCCCTGATGACAACCCTCTGAGTTCTGCCATTCAGCCAGTTCTCTATCCACTTCACCGACCACTCATCCAGCCCACACTTCCTCAGCTTCCCCAGGAGGATATCATGGGAGACTGTGTCGAAAGCCTTGCTGAAGTCAAGGTAGATAACATCCACAGCTCTCCCTTCGTCTACCCAGCCAGTCATGTCATCATAGAAAGCTATCAGATTGGTCAGGCATGATTTCCCCTTGGTGAATCCATGCTGACTACTCCTGATAACCTTCTTTTCTTCCACTTGCTTGATGATGGCCTCCAGGATAAGCTGCTCCATCACCTTTCCCGGGATGGAGGTGAGGCTGACCGGCCTGTAGTTCCCTGGGTCCTCCTTCTTGCCCTTTTTGAAGATTGGAGTGACATTGGCCTTTCTCCAGTCCTCGGGCACCTCTCCAGTCCTCCAGGACCTCTCAAAGATGATGGAGAGTGGCTCAGCAATGACATCCGCCAGCTCCCTCAGCACTCGTGGGTGCATTCCGTCGGGGCCCATGGATTTGTGGACATCCAGATCGCTTAAGCGATCCCTCACACAGTCCTCCTCGACCAAGGGAAAGTCGTCCTCTCTGTAGGCTTCTTCTCTTACCTCCGGGGCCTGGGATTCCTGAGGGCCAGTCTTAGCACTGAAGACTGAAGCAAAGAAGGCATTCAGTAGCTCTGCCTTCTCCGCATCCTCCGTCACCAGGACACCCGCCTCATTCAGCAGCGGCCCCACGTTGTCCCTAGCCTTCCTTTTGCTGCTGATGTAGTTGAAGAAGCCCTTCTTGTTGTTTTTGACATCCCTTGCCAGCTTCAATTCCAGGTGAGCCTTGGCCTTCCTCGTCGCATCCCTGCATGCTCTCACTATGTTTCTGTACTCTTCCCAAGTGGCCTGTCCCTCTTTCCACATGCCATGCACCTTTCTCTTCTGCCTGATCTCCGCTAGAAGCTCCTTGTTTAACCATGCAGGTCTCCTGCCTCCTTTGCTAAATTTCTTTCTCAGGGGGATGCATTGCTCCTGTGCATGGAAGAAGTGTTGTTTAAAAAGCGACCAGCACTCATGGACCCCCCTGCCTTCGAGAGCCCTGGCCCACGGGATTCCTCCCAGTAGCTCCTTGAAGAGGGCAAAGTCAGCCCTCCTGAGGTCCAGGGTTTTGATCCTGCTTATCGCCCTGCTTCCTCCATGCAGGATCCTGAACTCGACCATTTCATGGTCACTGCAGCCGAGTCTACCTCCAACCTTCACGTCCTCCACCAGTCCCTCCTTGTTTGTTAATACAAGGTCCAGCAGAGCGCCTTTCCTTGTTGGTTCCTCCACCACTTGCATCAGAAAGTTATCATCGATGCTCTGTAGGAACCTCCTGGATTGCGCCTGCCTAGCTGTATGGTCTTCCCAGCTGATGTCAGGGTGGTTGAAGTCCCCCATGAGAACCAGAGCCTGTGACTGTGAGGCTGCTTGCAGCTGCCTGTAGAAGGCTTCATCGACCTCCTCCTCCTGGTCAGGTGGCCTGTAGTATACACCCACCGTAATGTCACCCGTGTGAGCCTGTCCCTTAATTCTAACCCACAAGCTTTCAACTCCTTCTTCACTTGCCCCCAGGCCAAGCTCAATGCATTCCAGTTGCTCCCTCACATATAGAGCAACTCCCCCACCTCTCCTTGTTGACCTGTCTTTCCTAAAGAGTCTGTAGCCATCTATGACAGCATGCCAGTCATGCGAGTTGTCCCACCACGTTTCTGTGATGGCGACCAAGTCGTAGCCGTCCTGCTGTATAATGGCTTCCAGCTCCTCCTGTTTATTGGCCATACTACGTGCATTGGTGTAAACACACTTGAGCTGGGCTGTCAATCTCACCCCTGGCCTTGGCACTCCAAGCCTAGGCTCATCCCTAGTGAGCTGGGCAATATCCCCTTCCCCCTTCGAACCTAGTTTAAAGCCCTCTCAATGAGCCCCGCCAGCTCGTGGCCAAGAATTCTTTTCCCCCTTTGTGATAGCTGAGCTCCACTTGTTGCCAGCAGGCCCGGTGCTGTGTACACCTCCCCATGATCAAAAAAGCCAAAATTTGACCGATGGCACCAGTCCCTGAGCCACCTGTTAACCAGGTGAGTTTTCCTGCCCCTTTCAGTGCTGTCCCCTGCCACTGATGGGATGGAGGAAAACACCACCTGCGCCCCTGATCCCTCAACCAGTCGCCCTAGTGCCCTGAAGTCCCTTTTGATGGCCTTGGGACTTCTTTCTGCTACCTCGTCCCCGCCAACCTGCATTACCAAGAGGGGGTAGTAATCAGAAGGCCGCACCAGACCAGGGAGTTTCTTCGCAACATCCCTAACCCGGGCCCCAGGGAGGCAGCAGACTTCCCTGTGGGATGGGTCCGGTCGGCAGATCGGGCCCTCTGTTCCCCTCAGAAGGGAATCGCCTATGACAATGACCCTTCTTTTTTTCTTAGTTGAGGCAGTTGTAATACGTAGGGCTGTCTGACTCGTTCTAGGCAACCCCCTGGATGGAGCCTCACCTTCACCCACATCCTCTGTGGCCGGTCCCTCACATTCCAGAGCCCCATACCTGTTGCTTAAGGGCAACCGGGCAGGTGAGGGAGGTCGGGGGGAAATTCGCTTGCCCCCCCGAGCAGGGACCTGTTTCCATTCCCCCCCATCTCTTAGGCCCCCTCTTTCTGCTCGGTGGCAAGAGGGTAGGGGGTTCTCTGCTTTCTGTGGAGCCGCCTCCTGCTGCCTCGGCCTCAGGGAGGGCAGGGTGCGGCTCCACCAGTCAATCTCCCTCTCACACTCCCGGATGCTCCTCAGCCTCTCCACTTCCTCCTTCAGTTCTGCCACCAGGCTGAGCAGGTCATTCACCTGCTCGCACCGAACACAGCCGTTGTCTCTGCTGTCCTCCGGTACGAGCGCCAGGCTCAGGCACTCCCTGCAGCCAGAGACCTGGACACCCGCGTTCTTGCGTGGGGCCTCCGTCTGGGTCCCCACACTCCTTCGAGCCACAGCTTTACCACGGGTGTTAACCATGGCTAGAGTATCTCCTGGAAGAGCGATGCCCACTACTTGAGTTGCCAGAAGGGGTGGCTGTACCCTGCCAGTCGCCTTCCCCGCTCGCCCTGCCCGCGCGAACTGCTGCGCAAACTGCTGCGCCGCTCCCGGGCTGCTGCGCCGCCTCTGTTGCAAAAGTATGCAAAAGTACTTTGCATACATGGAAACATTTTGTTTTAGCAAAGCAAATAACTGAAAACATTAGATTCAAACCCATTTTACCGCATTCAGATAGCCATGGAATCATGTGAGGTTTTCCCTCTTTTCTATTATATTATTACCAAGATTCTTTAATATGTGAAGGAAGCAGGAACAATTTCATTAAACTAAACTACAAAAAAGAAAGGCAGATGCACCAAACTGGTGCAGTTAGAAGGCTCGGATTAATAATTTATGACAGCCAATCTAATCTTTTAGAAGTAAAGCAAGTAAAGAAGATTGTATGCCTGAATTTTTACCTATCTTTCGTTAATCTACTTGCATGCACATATGTAAAATCTGCTCTCAGCACGTGTCTCATCCCCAGGCTGGTGAATACGAAGCAGCTCTATCTTTGCATCCACAGAAGCAGTTCCACGGTATTCGAACATGATCTCTAGCAATGAAAAAATTCCTCAGGAGCGAATTTTACCAAGCACACACCGCTTGGCATCGCTGCCTGCACCTCTGCCTGTCCACACCTCTCCCTTCTCATCCTGAAGTTCAAAAATAAACAACCTTTCTCTGCCCTCAAAGCTGTCACTCAAAGCCACCCATGGGCAAAATTACAGCTACAGCAGGAAGTTGTTAAATAAATGACATGCATGCCTCAGCCCATCATTTGAATCAATGTATATAAACCATACGCAACAAATAATACAATTAATACAATGACACGTGTTAACAGCTTTCTCCTCACATTTATTTGTCCAGTGTTTAAATTATATTTTTTGAAGCACCTGGCAGTAATTGTAAATATTACCTTTAATTTGTATATGCATTACAGTATCATTCAGAAACACAAGGTGCAGGAGTCATAAGCCAAATACAACATCTTAAAAAATTTCAACATTAATTTAAGCGCACACGTTTTGGATGCCACGTAGACCTTTATTAGGTAGCCCTATGCAATCCACTTCAACGAACAACTTCGTACAAGAGCAACTTTATGCAGATAAAATACCCCTGCACAAAGACTGACGGAGAGTCTGAGAACACAGAAAATTCTCCTTTGGGTTTTGATTGGGTTTGCTTTAATCAATGCAGTTGATAATAATTAAGCCTCCAAACCTGCCTGCCTAAATGACGTACCACAATTTATTTTGATTACAGAGTTTGTTTTGCCACTCGGAGCTCTCCATTTACCAGGCAAACACAAAATCACACGTCTCCCTAGTAACGAACGGAGCCCAGTTTGACACCCGGAGGGGCCTCCCCAACCCCACGACGGGCAGGGGACCCCTCCTGTCCCCTGAGCAGGGCCGGCAGCCCAGGGGACCCCCACTCCCACCATCCGGCCGTTGCCTTTGGGAGGCAGGCAGCCGGCTCCGTTCAGGTGACAGTGGCAGTGAGGACTTCCCGGACAGGGTTATCAAACGCTTTTTGCAGTTGCGCCCGTAAACCTGCACCGATGGATCTGTGGTTTTGTTCAGCCCCAGTTCCCGTGGGTTGTGGCCCAACCCACAGCCCAGCCGCCCCTAGGCTTGCACAAAGGACAATTCCTGCTCTCTCACTTTATTCCCGATATGTCTGGTATTAGCTGTTTGTGCTCCTGTGTGGTGAGTGATAGCTGATGAATATCTCCCTAACTGCACCATGGAAGGAACCTGTTATTGATGGCACAATATGTTCTAACGGAATTTTATAGAGATCTTATGGATTTCTTCCCCCTTCACCTACCTGCATTATTTCAGAGAGAGGTTTAAGCAAGAGTCAACATGACTTTTGTTTTAATCTCTCAACTATGACAATATAATTAAGCCGTGAATGATATATCAAAGTGCCATACACAAAGACGAATTGACAGGAATAATTTTTACTACTCAAAAGCCTTCGGCTTCATATATCATAATATCCTGTAAAGCAAGCCCACTGACATCTGCTTGACTGTAAAAGCAATAGCTCGGTATAAACCTCAATTCATCCTTCACACGGGCATATGTGCTCCCTGCTCACTGCCAGCACCACATGCACTCCTACAGTTGGAACCTGCATCATTCATTATTTCGTTTCTTCATTAACTGCTTACCACAAATCGGACGGCAGAACATGCCATATTCTTGCATGACAGTGTTTCATATGAGTGCTCTGCTTACATTATTTTAAACATTTTATCATCTTGACAGATATTTTGCTTCTTTTGAAGGTGTTGAAGAACAGAATTTGGCATATCTGGTTGGGATCCAAATAGGTCTCCTCTTTTTTTTTTTTAAATGAAAAAAAAAATGAAGGGAGTATTTGTATTCAAGCTCTCATTGTTTCTCATTTTACTTCTAGTTTTGAAGCTTTTCAGGGCTGGAAAGGATCTTAGTTTTGTACCTACAAGAACGAGAGCCTTGTTTACAGCTAGGATCCTAAGGCACTACTTTAATGCAATTATTATTATCATCACCATCAGTATCAGCCCAATCAATCTGAGTATGTGCTCCTAATGAGTTCGTGTCTTGAGGCACTTAATGTTCAGATTGATTTGGGGGGGAGGGTGTGTTAAATAACCATTCTTTGCAGCAAATAAATTGAAAGCTTTATCAAACTAAAACTAGTATTTAGAAATCAACTATGAAAAATCTGATTATAGCAAAAAATTACCAAGAAGCAGATTAACCTAACTCATTTGAGGGGCGAATTATATTTGCTAGGTTAAGAGATACGGCTTGGCCAAGAGGCAATTTGCTTATATCTTTGGGTTCTTCTGTAGAGGAATAAAGTAATTTCCTTGAAATAAATAAATTATACAGAAAAGATTAAATACTCTCCCCGACAGATCGTGTGTAGAAGGAATGCATGCTATTTAAATGGCTGTTTTGGCAAAACAGAAACCCTGGAAGTCTGCTTTCTGCACATTGCTGTGCGATTCATCACAGTAAACCTCCATGTCTTCCTCCGAGAACACCAGGGACAATTCTTTCTTGGCCACCAGATCCATCAGATGCCAGAGAACTTCCAGCTGGGGGGGGTGAGGGGGGAGGAATCACCAGCTTCATTTGCTCTTGTCTGATACAATAATCTGCTCTAGAAGTCCCAATTGTGAATAACCACCATTCAATCATAGGAATCAGTTTTGTGCATATGACTGGATTCACAGTGATAGACTCATTTTCAGCTGCCTGTTTGCAAGTATTTGTATTAGAAAGCCACCATTCCCAAGGCAAGCATATAAAGAAAAGTGAAGGTGAAAACTTTTTCATTATCTGAGAAGACAGCCT